>NC_056740.1:390032724-390632724 GCF_019279795.1 Protopterus annectens | reverse complement strand
TAGAGAGGCCACAAATGGTACTCATTGCACCAGACTGGCCACGCCAGCATTGGTATCCATTTCTAAGGAACATGGCCCACGGCCCACCATGGATTTTATCACAAATTCCTCACCTACTCACCCAGCGAGACAATCAGATTCTACACAGCCAGCTGAAGACCTTAAACCTGGCTGCATAGCAAATTACCTAAACAACCAGCCAACTCCTCTATCCAAAGCTGTTATGGATGTCATTCTGGAGGCCAGGAGGCCCAGCACCAGAAAAACCTATTCAGACAAATGGAAAAGATTTTGCGCCTGGAACCAGGCTAAAGGCCAAAATCCCCTTGATCCAAACATTCCTCAGATTCTACAATATTTAACTGAGATGTTGCACAAAGGACTTTCCTTTTCATCTATTAAGATCCACGCCTCAGCAATTTCAGCTCATTACAACACGGATCCTCCTTTATTCTCACATCCACTCCTAAGACAGTACCTCAGAGGGGCTAAGAACATACGACCGACCAGGAGAGCACCAACACCTACTTGGGGTCTCAACTTTGTTTGGAAAAGCATATACTGCCGCTCTTTGAACCAGCGTTTTCAGCTGATTTAAAATTTCTTTCATGGAAAACTGCCCTGCTACTAGCAATAACCTCAGCTAGAAGAGTCTCAGAGCTACAGGCACTAATGGCAGTGGAGCCTTTCCTCATTTTTCTTCAAGACAGAGTCTCTCTACGAACTAACTCTACCTTTATGCCAAAGGTGGTATCCAGTGTGGCCCTAAACCAAACCATTCATTTGCCCACCTTTTCCCCAAATCCCCAGAACAAAGGAGAAAGACTCCTGCACTCTTTGGACATTCACAATTACGTTATTACTTGGATAAAACTAAGGCTTTCAGAAAATCTGAACAGCTCTTTGTAGCGTATGCTGCAGGATCACAAGGAAAAGCTATCTCAAAACAGACCATTTCTAAATGGATAGGGCATTGCATACGTTTCTGCTACACGCAGCATGGGTACCTGCTAACATTAGGTCCCACTCCACCAGGGCTACAGCTACATCAGCAGCCTTTCTCAGGGGAGTGCCAACCAAGGATATTCTGGAAGCTGCAACTTGGAGTTCAGTGCACACCTTCACCAAACACTATCACTTACCCCTATATTCTAAGACTAGAGCTGGTTTTGCCACTGCAGTTTTGCAGGGCCTACTAGCCTCTTCTAACCCTGTATAACTCCACCACCCATCCTTAGCTTTGGGATTCAACCCAAGTGTGATGACTGCAGCAGGGTAACACGATGAACATAGTACAGTTTTGTACCTACCATAAATGTAGATGTTCGAGTGTTCACCTTGCTGCAGTCCAGGTTACCCTCCCTCCATCCCCTCTGAACTAGCTGAACTTATCTATGCCACTCTATCCTATACAACCTCTGTGGTGTATTTGCTTGTGCCTGAAGGTATTGTTTTATTTATTTATATATATATATATATATATATGTACATATTGCCTACCTATTGGGGGCACCTGACATCTGGGGCAAGAAAAACTGAAGAAAATGGCGTCTGATGCGTCTTGTATACCCCTGGCGCACTGACGTCAGGGAAGAAGTGACAGCAACCGACGCCGGACCAAGACTTTGGAATTCAGGCCGACTCCGGGACCGCCTGATGGCAGGATAACCCAAGTGTGATGACTACAGCAGGGTGAACACTCGAACATCTACATTTATGGTAGGTACAAAACTGTACTTTCTGGTTTGGTGGCGGAAAAGTGTGGTAAGAGTTGTAGCCTGGTATTGCAGAGGGTGCTCTCTGGAGCCTTGAACCATGTCTCAGTTACTGCACAGATAACGATGTTCTCCATTTTTAGGAGTGCCTCAAGTGAGTGCATTTTGAGGTTTAGACTTCTAGCATTGAGTAGCATTACCTTCAGGATTTGCATGCTTGTACCTGTTACGGTGGTGGTTTTGTCCTTTGAACTTCATCTAAAAAAGGCACTGTAGGGGTGGCAAGAGTCTTAGCCGGTAACCTGAATCCCAGGAGTGACGGGTGGAAAGCATCGTGGTCTGTCAATCATGTTGTCCCAGGCAGACAAATACTGGATCCCCTTTGAGTGACACCAGAAGCTTAGCCAATTGTTGAAGTCAGTCATTTTATCTGTTTATTGTGATATCATTCTGGGCGAAGGCAGGATGCTACTCAGGGCTAGGGTCATACCTGCCTGGGCCACATGATCTGAGAGTGATCCGTGATTGTCGGGCTATTTTTGTAGCTAAATACTTTCGTTCTCTGTCTCCGTAGTCCAAAATGGCTTCGTTAAGCCATCCGACTACCGATCTTCTGAAAAAAACGTAAGCATAAAGACCGAGACAGACCGCATAGGTCCAAAACTGCTGAGGATGCTTTCGTTAAGCTAGTTGCCAGTCCGCCGGTACCCAGTGAGGCGCTTTCGCAACCCCTGATAACCACTATTACAGATTCACAGGCCTCTACTGAGACCCATTCGGAGTCTGGTATGCCACAAAATGCTTCTTCGACTATGGAACCTATGGCTGTCTCTACCTTGGATGGGTCTGGCACCGCTGTGCAGGCACCGGCTTCTGAGAGTGTATTCAGGCCTACCAATTTTCATATTAAGCCAATGACTTTGTTTCAAGCTAAGAATACCAAATTCCTCAAGCCTAAAGCTCACACTATGCCTAGAAAACAGACTACCAAAGTGCATTCTCAGGCCCATATGCCTCAAAAACAAATGATTAGAATGGCTGGAGACCTTTATTACCTTAATAATGGAAGCCAGCTTTCCCCCTTTAAGAGACCTAGAACTGATTTTCTTTCTGGTTCTTCTGATCAGGAATATGATATCTCTGTTCATTCTGACTACCAAGATTTAGCCTTATCTACTTATGAAGATTCTGATGCAGTGGATGTTCTTCATGTTTCACTGTTGCAGTCATTACATTTGGGTAATCCTGCTGGCAGGTTGCCCTCAGTCGGCCTGAATTCCAAAGTCCTGGGTCCTGCGTCGGCCGCTGTCGCCCCTTCCCTGACAGGTCACCAGGGGTACAAAAGAAGCAGCCGACACCATTTTCTTCAGTCTTTCTTGCCGCGCAGTGCCCAAAGCAGAAGCAGTTCGCAAGTGCCGATCGGCCGACTCCTGAGATTTTCGTGTTAGAGTTTCAGACCCAAAGTCTTCAATAAAGCTAAGTACCCGGCTGGGGAAACTTTTTTCTTGCTCCAGACCGATTTCAGAAAAAGTTAATAGTTGTATTTCTTGTGGAAAGCAAATACCTCATAAGGATTTTCATTCTTACTGTATTTCTTGCCTAGGCCCTGATCACAACGTTTCTGATTGTCGGTTTTGTGCTAGATTTAACTAATGCACTATTAAGCGTCAGTATGATTTTGCTTTAAACTATTTTGGACACCGGTTTAATTATCCAGAAATGTCGTCGGATAGCCATTCGACTACTGGAGTTCACAAAAAACGCAAAGAAAAGGAGAGAGATAAACAACCGAGATCCAAAACAGACGATGCTTCTCCTAAGCCAATCACTGGTTCTCAGTGAGGCGCTTTCGCAGCCCCTGATGCCCTCTACTTTAGAGTCGCAGGCTGCAACCGACTCCCACGTGGAGTCAGCTATGCCGCTGGAAACTCAAGGTATTGGAGTCTCAGACACTATTCCCTCAGATTGGTCCAGAGCCGCTGAGCAGGCACCAGCTTCTGAGGGTGTATTCAGACCTAAACATCTTTACATTAAACTGACTTCAGCTTCAAAGGCAAAGACTAAAGCACCTTATAAAGCAAAGAAAAAAACTCAAGCGCCACGTGGACAGGCCTCTATGCCCAAAAAACAGATGCTCAAAATGGCTGAAGACTTGATTACCTTGATCAGGGGATGTTCTTCATGTTTCACTGTTGCAGTCATTACATTTGGGTTATCCTGCTGGCAGGTTGCCCTCAGTCGGCCTGAATTCTAAAGTCTTGAGTCCTGCGTCGGTTGCTGTCGCCTCTTCCCTGACGTCAGGTCATCAGGGGTATAAAAGATGCAGCCGACGCCATTTTATTCAGTCTTTCTTGCCGCACGGTGCCCGAAGCAGAAGCAGTTCGCAAGTGCCGCTCGGCCGACTCCTGAGATTTTCATGTTCGTGTTTCAGATCCGAAGTCTTCATTAAAAGCTACGTACCCCATTGGGGAAACTTTTTTTCTTGCTCCAGACTGATGTCAGAAAAAGTTAATAATTGCATTTCTTGTGGGAAGCAAATACCTCATAAGGACTTTCATTCTTACTGTATTCCTTGCCTAGGCCCTGACCACGACGTTGCTAGTTGTCTGTCTTGTGCTAGATTTAACCAACGCACTATTAAGCGTCGGTACGATTTTGCATTAAGCTATTTTAGGCAAAGATTTAATTATACAATGTCGACGGACAGCCATCCGACTACCAGAGTTCACAAAAAACGCAAAGAAAAAGACAGGCAACAGCAGTCCAAAACGATGACAAAGCTTCTCCTAAGCAAGTCGTCGGTTCTCAGTGAGGCACTTTCACAGCCCCTGACACCCGCTACTTTAGAGTCGCAGGCCGCTACCGACTCCCACGTGGAGTCTGCCAGGTTGCAGGAAACTCAAGGTATTGGAGCCTCAGAGATTCCCTCAGATGGGTCCGGAGCCTCTGAGCAGGCATCGACTTCTGAGAGTGTATTCAGACCTAAGCAGTTATATATTAAATCGACTTCAAAGACTAAAACGCCTTTAAAGACAAAGAAGCAAGTTCACCTACCACAAGGACAGGTCTCCATGCCCAAAAAACAGATGCTCAAAATGGCCGAAGACTTGTATACCTTGATCAGGGGTTCCCTTCCCGTCCCCCTCCTGTAAGAGGCCTAGGCAAGAGATAGACTATGAATCCTCAGATCAGGTTTCCATTTCTTCTGATTCCTCTTCTGATCGGGAATATTCTCTTCCCCCCTATGAGGATTCTGATGCTGAAGAATCAATTCCTTCAGCTTCTCTTCCTGAGGACTACTCTTTTGGGGAAACCTTGCATACCATGAGGGAGCACTTCCACTGGGAGAGCCAAGATTTTTCAGAATCTAAGAAAAGGCTCAGAGACTTCCCTTTACTTCCTCAACACAGGCCTCTAGCTATTCCACCTGTGTTGGACATTGTAGATGATGTGTTCTCAGAGTCCAGTCTGACCCCTGACTCTTTACCTCCAGCTCCTGTTAAGCCGGACAGATACTACAAGGGACCCTGACTCTCTTAAATTCCTTTTCAAAAACCCTTCTGCAGACCCAGAAACTATTTCTCAGGGTCCAAAAGGGGTCAAGGCTTCTACTGCAAAAAACCCTACCCCCTCTGATAGGGATTCTAGGGCTCTGGATAGATGGGGAAAAAAGATTTACACATCTGCTACTTTTGCTATAAGGGCCTTAAATTGCCAGTTTCATATGCTCAAATGTCAGCAATATATCATGACACTGCTTAAATAGAAAATGATGGCAAATTCTGAATGTACAGAAAACAAAGAAATACAAGATGTTAAGTTGTCTATCTCGCCTTCATTCTTGCTGGATGGGTTCGGAGCCGACCTCGGCTCCGACTCGGCCACTCTAAAAGCTCGAGAGTTGGTTCCACCGGCTCGAGGCTCCCCTATATCCCACAATGCTAGGCGTGAGTTACCCCAGATCTCGTTTGCCGCTACAGCGATCGAGGTGTGTTTTCTACCGGCTCCAGGTTAGTGAAAGTTTAAACTAGTTTAAAATTCTTTAAACTTAGGCTAGTTAGTGTAAAATTCTTCCCACTTAGTGTAGTGGACTTGTTTATCCCTTACTATCTTTCCAGCCCCCTCCTTTTATAAAGAACACTTAGTTCTTCCCTAAGGCCTTCGGGCCCTTCTATGGAAAAGGGAAGAAAGTGTGTATGTGTTACTTAGGGGATTTTATTTAACTTTCCTTTAGTTTTAAATAATTCCCTTTTAATCCTATTAGTGTAATCTGTGTGTGTGTGTTTTTGTGTGTGATTACACTTCAGGTTCCTTGAGTATGTCCAAGGATACAAAGGTCTCAGGCTTCAAGAAGTGTGACTCGTGCTGTCAGAAAATGTCTCTGACAGACGGTCACACTTCTTGTGTGTACTGCCTGGGACCTTTACACCTGCAGGACTCTTGTGCTGTATGCCATGGCTTCAGTCCTAGAGTCCTGCAGGAGAGAAAAAATAAACTCATTTTGAGGGGTTTAATTAAGCCTGAAGGTTCCCTTCCTGTGTCTTCTGGGAAACCTTCTAAGGCTTCTAGGACCTCGGCTCCAGCTTCAGAGTCGAGGCCTAAGGCTTTGAAGCCTACTGCTTAATCGGCTCCGGCTGGAGCCAATGAGTCTGTAACTGCTGTTTCACTGGTTTCCTCGGCTCCGGCCGGAGCCGAGGCATTAGAGAGTCATGGGTCGGCTCTGATCATACCATCGGAGCCGACATCTAGAAAGAGATCGAGGTCACCGTCCCTTGGCTTCGTTCATTCGGCTCCAGCGTCTCCCCTGCTGTCTGAACGGAGCCATAGATCTCACTCCTCCAGGTCATCGAGGCTATCAGATCACGACCTCCAGAGGGTAGTGAGTAGACTTTTGAAGTCCGAGGCACTGGCCCAAATGCTCCAGAGTCCGACTCATCAGTCGATGCCTCAGCTTGTTCCAAATATTCCTCCTCCGACTCCTTTGAGCTCGGGCAGGCTCGGAACCGAGACTGTGGTAGCGTCGGAGCCGATACATTTGTCTTGGCTCCGTCGGCTCCGATTTCTTCCTTTGAAGAATCTCGGCCGGCTTCCTCGTCGGCTCCGAGGGGGTGAGTGGCATCGGACCCTTGTCTGACCCCCCTCTCCCTCTCTGTGCTTCGGCGCTGGTGAGTTCGGCTCCGACATCGGCCTCGGAGCCATCTCTGTCGATGCCGAGGGAGGTTCTCAGCTTCGGGCGGGGACCTCTGGCTCTGCCTGACAGGGGTGCATTCGAGGTCATGCGGAGTGTGTTGGAACCTTGTTCGACCCCACAGTCTGCTCCGTCCGCCCCTCCCACTTCGGTGCCTTTGGTTATGTCGACTCACTCCCTCATCCCAGACCGCAGAGAGCAAGCTCCTCAAGAATCCCCTGTGGGATCTCATCCTCTTCGAGGCCTCTCCTGAATTGGCAGGGGAGCCCCTAGGAAGAGAAAGTGTAAGAGGAAGCACTTAGACTCACCTGAGTCTGTCACCTCTGACACAGATTTAGAGGATTCGAGGGTTCCCCGTTCCCCTTCTGAAGATGTCTCTTTCGCAGACATTCTAGAGATCCTGAAACAGAGGGGAAATTGGCCAGCCCTTAACCCTTCGGAGGATGAATCTGTGTACCTTGAGGCGTTTGGCTCTCGTCCTTCCACCTCCTGGGTGTCCCCCCCCCTTTTGATCCCCTCATGCAGGTGGTTGCAAAGAAGGCCTGGACGGCTCCTGATTCAGTGGACCCTACCCCCAGGAGACCCTCCAAATTTATAACAGCACCAACTGACAAGCAATTCCTCACAAAGGTGTTTCTGTGGATGCTATGGTGGTAGCTGCTGCCACCAAGAAGGAACTAGCTGATCCTTCGGTGCCTGTCCATCCACCTAACAAGGAATCCAGGTCTATGGACAGATGCGGAAGCGGATGTTCTTGTCAGCGACCTTTGCAATGCGTTAAGCTGAACTACCTATGCCATTTTACTCGTCTTCAAAGGGACTTGATCAAGGAAGCGAGTGATATGTTGAAGGATCCTACAGCTGCGGGTTTTCAGGACAAGATGAACACTCAGCTGGCTACCCTGAACTCCATAGCTAACTCCTCCATGCCTCCTTTCTTATGCGGCTGATGGAGCGAGCAGGGGTCAAGAGGGACAGGTGTGGCCTTACGCAGGCACACCTGGATGCGGTTATGCAACTGCGGACCCCTTTAAAAGCGTCTTTCACTAATTCCCGTTTGATGGATCATCTCTTTTTGGTCCTCAAGTGAAAGAAACCTTGACTAGGTGCGAGACAGATGGCAAGACTCTTTCTGCCATCGGAGTCCGTTTTTCTACTCCTTCTAGGCCTTACCCCAAAGGCCAGAAAAGTGGGAAAATGTGGTTCCATAAACAATCTCAAGGGACTTCGCCTGACGCACAAAGTCGGTTCCCGCCAGAGGCAGAGGGGGGAACAACAATGGTAGACGTCGCCCTAGAGGCAGGGGGGGTCTGCAGAACCAGGGCAATCGTGAAGTCTTCTCTGATAAGCCCTTTCAGCATCCCTGAGGTGTTGCCCGACTACCTACCTTCGGAGGCAGTCGGGGGAAGATTGTCACTGTACCCAAAAGCCTGGCTATCCCTGACTCCAGACAAATGGGTACAGTCCATCATTTCCGAGGGTTATTCCATTCCCTTCTTTCGCATTCCAAACCAATCAAAAAAATCCCTTCCAGATGTTCCACCCGCTCAAAGGGATCTTGCAGCTTTGGAAATTTCAAAGCTGCTTGCAAAAAGAGCAATTCAGCCAGTTCCAGCAGACCAGCAAGGATCCGGAATCTACTCCAGGTTCTTTTTAGTTCCAAAGAAAACAGGGGACTGGAGACCAATTTTGGATCTCAGTATCTTGAACAAGTCAGTCAAGAAAACAAGATTTCGGATGGTCACGCTGCAGTCCATCCTTCCCCTTTTGGGAAAGGGAAGCTGGATGTGCTCTATAGATCTTCAGGATGCGTACTATCACATAAAATGAAAAGACGCTCCAGAAGATTCCTCCGCTTCAGGCTGGGAACCAGTCATTTTCAATTCAGGGCCCTGCCCTTTGGTCTCACCACTGCCCCCCGGGTGTTTACCAAATGCATGGCAGTGGTAGCTTCTCACCTGAGACGACAAAGATTCCAGGTGTTTCCATATTTGGACGACTGGCTCCTTACAGCTCCCACCAAGCATCTTCTTCTAATGGCCAGGGACTACACCTTTCGCACTTGTCGAAATTTAGGCATTTCAATAAATTTCGAAAAGTCTGTTTTGTCGCCTTGTCGTACTATTACATTCATAGGCGCAAATCTAGACACAATCAACATGTCTGCGAGATTAACAGACATACACAAAATGGTCTCGCTACTCTTCAGCAGCAACATAATCAAAGCCAGGTTAGTTCTGAAAGTGTTGGGGATTATGGCGGCTGCCATACCTCTGCTTCCATTAGCCAGGTTCCACATGAGAATCCTTCAATGGATGCTCTTCACGCAATGGTCGTACCAGCAACTTCCAATGTCTCACACCATTATAATCACACAAACATGCAGAAATCATCTTCTGTGGTGGATGTCTTCCCTCAGCTCTTATTGGGAAGACCCTTTGTTCCTTCCTCCGGTTGCTACTCTGACAACGGACGCCTCCCTGATCGGGTGGGGGCATTATCAGGGCAGAACTGTCCAGGGCACATGGCAACCAGACGAATGCCACTTACACATAAATGTTCTAGAGATGAGAGCAGTGCTTTTAGCGTTGCAAGCCCTTCAAGACTCTCTTCCCTTGGGAGCGATAGCAATCCAGACGCACAATATGTCTGTAGTGTGGTATATCAACAAACAAGGCGGAACCAGGTCCTACCCCCTGTGTCGAGAAGCACTCAGACTGTGGCAATGGGCGATTTCTTCTCAGCGGTTTCTGATAGCAACGCACATCCCCGGGAAGTCCAATCAAATTGCGGACAAGTTGAGCAGAGCTATCCTCATGCCTCACGAGTGGTCTCTGAAAGACTCTGTAGTGAGAGAAATTTTTCTCAAGTGGGGTCAGCCTTGCTGCGATCTTTTTGCTACTCCCCAAAACAGCAAGTGCAGAGATTATTTCACCCTATTCCCGCTACCAGTCCAACCCAGCAGAGACGCTCTAGTCCAAGTTTGGCCCCGGGGACTTCTGTATGCATTTCCTCCCTTCCCACTAATCTCTCAAGTGATACAGAAAGCTATCGCTCAGAAGGCCTCCTTGATCCTCATTGCTCCTTACTGGCCTTGACAGGTTTGGTTCCCCTTTCTACATCAGTTTCTGTTGGAGCGACCTTGGCATCTGGACCTAGTTCCAGATCTTTTGATCCATCAGTCGGGTCAGTTTCATCGCTCCCTTCCCTCTCTGAACCTCACTGCTTGGTTCCTCCAATTCCAGCTTTAGCCAGGCTTCCTCAAATATCTCACTCTGTTCGAGATATTTTGATAGCTTCCCATAAATCTTCCACTCGAAAGATTTATTTGAGTAAGTGGAAACGTTTCGCCTATTGGGCTCAAGGAAGGGAAATAGATCCTTTCACTGCTTCCATCCAAATGGTCCTTGATTTTCTAGCTGAACTCTTCCATGCAGGTTCATCTCCTTCTACTCTTAAAGTTCAATTGGCAGCTATTTCTAACTTTCATGTGGGCATTTCAGATTCTGCCATCATGTCCCACAAGCTTTGCAATGCCTTTTTGAAGGGAGTTTTTCTACTCAGACCTCCGGTAAGAAATCCTCCTCCTCTTTGGGACCTAAATTTAGTTATCAGTTCTTTAATTCCCTCCCCTTTCGAACCTGCATCCTCCTGTTCCTTAAAATTACTATCATGGAAGACTCTCTTTCTAGTAGCTATTACTTCAGCTAGAAGAGTTTCAGAACTTCATGCACTCAGCTGTCGACCTCCTTATCTGTTGTTCCATAAGGACAGAGTATCCTTACGAACCAACCCGTCCTTTTTACCTAAAATAGCCTCCACGGCTAACCTAAATCAAAGCATTGACCTCCCGGTGTTTTTTCCAGAATATTCTAACAGATCTGAACAAAGATTACATTGGCTAGATGTTCATCCTCAGTTAAGGTACTATTTGGATAGAACAAAACAATTCAGAAAATCTGACCAGCTGTTCGTCTCTTATGCAGAAGGCAGAAAGGGACTTTCAGTTTCAAAGGTATCATTATCCAGATGGCTAACATCCCTGATTTCCCTTGTGTATGAAATTAGACACCAAAAGCTGCCTAGCAAACCTAAAGCCCATTCTACCAGAGCCTTGGCTACTTCTATAGCCTTCCAAGATAGACTGCCTATTGACACCATTTGTGCAGCGGCTACTTGGGCTACTCCTCACACTTTCATTTCTCATTATAAGTTGGATTTAGCCTCTAGACATAGAGCTAACTTTGGTTCCACTGTTCTCAAGAGTCTGTTCCATTAGGCCACCGGGACAAGGTGCTAGGACGGTCCCATCCAGCAAGAATGAAGGCGAGATAGACAACTTAACATATAGAAGTTATGTTCTTACCATAATGTTCCATGTTAGTTGTCTTCTTCTCGCCTTCTTCTTAGGCCACCCTCCTTCCCCCTGGCCTGGACAGACCTAGAGGAGTTTTGATTGTGACCTCTCTTTCTACCACCTCTTTACTTTAGGTATATGCTCTGATGTGCATATTTCATGGTTCAGGATGTAGGTCACCCTTCTCCCTTGTTTATAGAGGTGGACTTTGTTACTAGTTATTTTACTACTATTATAGGCAGTGCCTAGCTTACAAACGAGATCTGAGGTAACTCATGCCTAGCATTGTGGGATATAGGGGAGCCTCGAGCCGGTGGAACCAACTCTCGAGCTTTTAGAGTGGCAGTGGAGCCGAGGTCGGCTCCGAACCCATCCAGCAAGAAGAAGGCGAGAAGAAGACAACTAACATGGAACGTTATGGTAAGAACATAACTTCTATATTTATTGCATGCAGCTGAACAAGTTGGAAAGCATACTTTGCAATGTGGTTTTGATTCTCTGGAGGCCTCCTGCAGGGCTGCTGTTACGGGTTCTGTCATTAGGAGGCATGCTTGGTTGAAAGAACAAAATCTGCCTGACCATGTTAAAGCAAAATTATTAGATGCTCCTTTACAACATGATACCTGGTTTGGTGTTAAGGCAGAAGAGGTGTTAAAGAAAATGGAATACAAAGCTAATCTATGCAAACGGTCAAGGATTTCTTACAGGTACAGCCACCTAGATTTAGCAGACACTGGCCTACAAAGAATTGGTCCTTTCCAGTGTCAGACAGACTTCAAAGGGGCAGAGCCCAGACACCCTAGAGGCAGATCACAGCCGCAAGGATCCTACAGGTCTAAGCAGTGGAGTGCCTCTACTTCCAAAGGTGGAGAGGACAAATCACAATCATACAGGAAACAGTCCCAATGACTTCCCCTAGCCTGTACCAAGCACTTATCTTCTGGCAGTGCCCTTAAGGGGAAAACTAGCACTTTTTTCTTAAAATTGGCACATTATAACCCAGGACAAATGGGTTCTAGACATAGTGTCTCAAGGCTACAAGTTTAATTTCCATTCCCTACCAAGGGCAAACGGTTGGCCAGACCTGTGTCGCAGCTCTCATGGACATGAGGGTTATTCAACAAGTACCTCAGTAAGAGCAGCAGGGACAAGGATTTTACTCAAGACTGTTCTTGGTACCGAGAAAGGACCAAGCATGGAGACCAATACTGGACCTATCTATTCTAAACACTTTCCTGGATATACCAAAATTCAAGATGTTGACCTTACAGCAGCTTCTGCCCGTGCTGGGCAGCAAGGCTTAGCTCGTGACTTTAGACCTGAAAGAGGCATACCTGCATGTCCCTATCAGACAAACATGCAGAATATTCCTCAGATTCAAGGCTGGCTCAAAGCATTACCAATTCTCTGCACTGCCCTTTGGCTTATCTACTGCGCCCAGGGTCTTCACAAAGTGCCTGGCACCAGTAATTGTGTTCTGCAGACAGAGGAATACAAGCAGAGAACAAGGACATTCTACTACAGCATCTGACGTTTGTGATGACTTTTAACATGCCTAAGGTAAACAGTCAACAAAAAGAAATCAAAACTAGTACCCTCTCAAGAGATAATATTCTTGGGTGCAAGCTTAAATACAACTGCCCACATGGCGTATCTCACTCCAGACAAACAAAGGCAACTACCTATTTCAAGGAAATGACAACAAAGGCCCAGTTATCTGCAAGAAAAAGTCTGCAGGCTTTGGGCTTCATGGCATCCTGCATCTTACTAATTCCATATGCAAGATTGCATATGAGGAAAATTCAATGGTACCTAAAAAGTTTTTTGATGCAAAATTGCCACAGTCTGGAAACAATGATTACTCTAATTCCCTGCCTGCAACAGGAGATGTTCTTCATCTCACATTGCTGCAGTCCTTACACTTGGGTAGTCCGCTGTCCTCGGTCGGCCCGAATATCAAAGTATTAGGCTGACGTCGGTCAAGGTGCTTAAGACTGACATCAGGACGTCAGGGTATAAATGCGCATGACCGACGTCATATCCTCAGTCTTTTTTGCCGCATGGTCCAATGCAGAAGCAGCGTTGCAAGTGCCGTTCGGCGTTCTGAAATTTTTCGATTCGAGTTTCAGACCGAGTCAAAGTTGGCTAAGTACCCGTTGGGAATATTTAAGTTTTTTCTTGCCTCAGTGGTTTACCGGATGTCAGAAAAAGTGAATAACTGTATTTCTTGTGGGAAGCAGATACCGCATAGAGATTATCATACTTTGTGTATTCCTTGTTTGGGGCCTGAGCACGACGTTGTAGGGTGTCGCTTTTGTGCTAGGTTCAATAAGCGCACTATTAAGCGAAGGCTAGATTGTGCCAGGTTAGTCTTTGGGAAGCGGTGCGATTATAAGATGCCGTCGGACGCTCCGACGCCTGCTTCTTCGAAGAAGCGCAAAGACAAGGCAGCTAAACCCAGACAAGAAGAGTCGTCCGTACCGGACGCCGGTTCTTTAGAGGCGTCAGTGGAACCGGTGGTTCCCGGAGGCTTCTCTGGAGTCTCAGGGGGAGACTTTGTTATTGCAGGATGTGGCCTCCCAGGAGGCAGGTCAGGCTGAAGGGGCTTCTCAGGTTACTGTACTCCCCTCCCTTCCTAAGGTGGTTAGGCCCTCTCCTTCTGTTTCTAAGGCTTCTACCAGAGGCAGGCCAGGTTTAGCTTCTGTTGGTGTTACTCCTAGTTCTTCTGGTTCTGTGCCCAAGAAGCACATGCTTAAAATGGCAGAAGATCTAATTACTTTGATTAGAGGTTCTTTGCCCCCTCCAGATAAGAGGCCTAGGGTGGAACCAGAGTTGGGGAGTTTTGAGCAGCCTTCAGATGTTTGAGTCTTCGGCTGAAGACTTGCAGGAGTATTCTCCTTATTCTGATTCTGATGCAGATGATTCAACCCCTTCTGCTTCTCCTCCAGAGGATTTTTCTTTTCAGAGACTCTTCATTCCATGAGCGACCATTTTAAGTGGGAAGGTCAGCACTTCTCTCATTCCAGGAAAAGCCTTAGGCAGTTTTCGCTTTTACCCCAGCATAGGCCTTTGGCTATACCTCCTGTTCTGGATGTTGTGGAAGATGTGTTTGCGGAGGCTTCACTTAATCCTGTTTCTTTGCCTCCTGCTCCTGTTAAACCGGATAGGTATTATAGGGTGCCTGAGGCTCATAAATATCTTTATAAGAGTCCTAGGGCGGACCCAGAAACTGTTAGTCAGGGACCTAAGGGTGTCAAGGCCTCTGTTGTAAAAAATCCGGTTCCTCCAGATAAAGAGGCCAGAGCTTTGGATAGATGGGGAAAGAAAGTCTATACTTCTTCCACCTTGGCTATGAGGGCTTTGAATTGCCAGTTTCACATGTTGAAATATCAGAACTATCTACTTTCTCAACTGAAGTCTAAGGTAGATGCTCTGGCGGAAGGCATTGAGTGTAAAGAATTACAAGATTTAGTACATGTCTCTGAACAGGTGGGTAAGCATTCTTTACAATGTGGTTTTGATGCTGTACAGGCCTCGTCTAGGGTGGCTGCCACTGGGTCAGTTCTTTGCAGGCACGCCTGGTTGAGGGATCAGAATTTATCTGAACATGTTAAGACAAGGATTTTGGATGCTCCTTTACAGTCTGATGTGTTGTTTGGTTCACCTGTTGAGTCAGTCTTGAAGAAAATGGAAGACAAGGCTAAGTCTATGCAGACTGTTAAAGATTTTTGCAAGTCCAGCCTCCCAAGTTTAGTAGGAATTGGCCTGCTAAGGGGTGGACATACCCTTCTTATGAGTCACAGTCTAGGGGTAGATCTAGACGTGGTAGGGGCAGAGCTCAGAGCTCCTTCAGGCCTAGAACAGGGAGTTCTCCTGCACAATCTTCAGGTGAGGGCAGGGGCCAGTCCTTTCGTAAACAGGCCCAATGACCTACCTTTTCAGCTGCCAGATCCTTCTTGTCTGGCAGCACCTTTGGGAGGAAGGTTGGCACTCTTCAGAGAAAATTGGAGTTTGATTACCCAGGACAGATGGGTATTGGATATCATACACCAAGGTTACAGGTTTTATTTCCATACCTTACCTCCTTTCAAAGGCATGCCGGACGTTCCTCCTCAGCAAAGACTAGAGGCTCATAAGCAAATTTCTCTGCTGCTCCAAATAGGGGCCATACAACCGGTCCCTCTACCAGAAGTGGGCCTAGGATTTTATTCTCGCCTGTTCCTAGTACCAAAGAAGGGGAACACGTGGAGACCAATTTTGGATTTATCTATCCTCAACACTTATCTGGACATTCCCAAGTTCAAAATGTTGACGTTACAACAGCTTTTACCCCTGCTGGGCAAGGATCACTGGATGGTGACTTTGGATCTCAAGGAGGCTTACCTTCATGTTCCTATCAGGCTAAGTTGCAGGAAGTATCTGCGTTTTCGAGCTGGGACTTCTCATTATCAGTTCTCTGCATTGCCCTTTGGCTTATCTACTGCACCCAGAGTGTTCACGAAGGTTCTGGCTCCAGTGATAGCTTTCTTCAGGCTAAGAGGAATTCAGATCTATCCTTATTTGGACGATTGCCTGATTCTGGCCCAAGGAAAGGACGAACTTCTTCATCATTTGCAATATGTGATAGCAGTGCTAAGATGCCTGGGGTATTCTGTGAACGAAATAAAGTCCAGTCTAGTACCCTCTCAGGACATGTGCTTTCTGGGTGTGAGACTGAATACAGCATCCCAGATGGCTTTTTTGACCCCGGACAAACAAAAGAATCTTTCTCTTTACTTCCATCAATTGTCTCATCAGTCCAGGCTGACTGCAAGGACAGTCCTTCAAGCCTTGGGGTTCATGGCATCTTGTATTCTGGTGCTTCCCAATGCCAAACTGCATATGAGGAAGCTGCGATGGTATCTCAAAAATGTATGGACACAGCACTGCCAAGATTTGGACACTGTCATTCAAATAATACCTTGCATTCAAAAGGAATTTTTGTGGTGGGCTCAGGAATGTCACCTAAACAAGGGACTCTCTGTGACCCGGCCAGAGGCGAGTCAGATTCTAACGACAGATGCCTCAGACAAAGCTTGGGGAGCTCATCTAAATGGAAAGTGGGTACAAGACACGTGGCCTGCCAGACTTCAACATCTACATATCAACTTGAAGGAGATGTTAGCAGTCCAATTTGCATTAATAGCTTTCAAGGATTTACTTCTTCCAGGGCAGGTGTTGATTCTAACAGACAACACAACTGTCATGTGGTACATCAACAAGCAAGGGGGAACACATTCTTATCCTCTATGCAGACAAGCAATGATTTTGTGGGAGACTACTCTCAGTTTACAGCTAAATCTTCAGGCAAGGTTTCTGCCGGGAGCACAGAACTCCTTAGCAGATGTGTTGAGCAGGCAAATTATGGATCCCCACGAGTGGAAATTGGATCCTCATGTATTTCAGAAATTGACAGTGTTCTGGGGAACTCCAGACATAGATCTGTTCGCTTCTCCACTAAACTACCAGCTGCCAAAGTTTTGCACAAAAAGGTTTCATCCCACAGCTTGGAAAGTGGATGCTCTTTCATTCAGCTGGAACAATCTTCATGTGTATGCCTTTCCACCTCTGCCTCTCCTCCCAAAGGTACTCCTGAAGGTCAGACAGGACAAGCCAAAGATGATTTTAATAGCTCCAGATTGGCCTCGACAGCACTGGTACCCATTACTGAGAAGTCTGGTACGCGAGCCTCCATGGCCTTTGCCTTCGATTCCACACCTGCTGTCTCAGGAGAACAGTCATTTACTCAATGTCAAACTTCACTCTCTTCACCTGACAGCCTGGCATATTCTGTTTTAAACCCTGGAGGGTCTCAGCTGCCACAGCAAGTTTTGAATGTTATTTTGGAGGCCAGAAGGCCTAGTACAAGGAAAGTGTACGCAGATAAATGGAAGAGATTTTTATTTTGGAGTGCAGCAAAGGAATTTGATGTTTCTAAGCCTAATTTAAGTGTGGCTCTTCAATATCTTACTGAGTTACTGGACAAAGGTTTGTCCTTCTCTTCTATTAAGATTCATGCTGCAGCAATTTCTGCTCACTATGACTGTGAACCACCATTGTTTTCTCATCCTTTGTTTAAGCAATTCCTTAGAGGGGCAAAGAATATAAGACCCCCACGGAGAGCTCCGACTCCTGCTTGGGATCTCAATTTTGTGTTGGAGAAACTCACTCTACAACCTTTTGAGCCTGCAGCTACTGCTGAGTTGAAATATTTATCATGGAAGACTGCTTTTTTGTTGGCCATTACCTCTGCGAGAAGGGTTTCTGAATTACAGGCCCTTATGGCAGTTGAGCCTTTCTTAATTTTCCATAAGGATAGGGTGTCTTTGCGTACTAATCCTTCCTTTATGCCTAAAGTGGTTTCTAGTGTGGCTTTAAACCAAACTATTCATTTGCCTACTTTTTATGCAAACCCCCAAAATAGAGGGGAAAAGATTTTGCACACTTTGGATATACACAGGCAGTTGCGATATTATTTGAACAGAACTAAAGGGTTCAGGCAGTCTCAGCAGTTGTTTGTTTCTTTTGCTTTGGGTTCTCAGGGCAAGCCTGTGTCAAAACAAACTATTTCTAAGTGGATTGGGTTTTGTATTGCTTTCTGTTATTCCCATCATGGCAAGGAGGTTCCAACTGGGATTAGGCCTCATTCCACTAGGGCTACTGCCACTTCTACAGCTTTTTTAACGGGGGTGGCAACTAAAGATATTTTGGAGGCAGCTACTTGGAGTTCAGTGCATACTTTCTCTAAGCATTATCACCTTCCACTTTACTCTAAATCGAGGGCTGGTTTTGCCACTGCAATTTTACAGGGCATTTTGGCAGCTCCTACTGCTTTATAGTTTTGCCATCCTCCCTTATCTCTGCTTTGGGATTCTACCCAAGTGTAAGGACTGCAGCAATGTGAGATGAAGAACATAGTACAGTTTTGTACCTACCATAAATGTAGATGTTCGAAGATCCACATTGCTGCAGTCCAATTTACCCTCCCTCCTTCCCCTCTGTAGTTAGAGGCGGTTGTGTGGTTTGGGTTGTACATATTGTAAATATTGTATATATTGTGCATATGCTTAGTACAGGGGTGGTTGGTTGTTTTTTGCTGTATTTTGGTTTTTTGACCTTTCTGTTTAGGGTCTTCTGACATCTGGGGCAAGAAAAGACTGAGGATATGACGTCGGTCATGCGCATTTCTACCCTGACGTCCTGATGTCAGTCTTAAGCGCCTTGACCGACGTCAGCCTAATACTTTGATATTCGGGCCGACCGAGGACAGCGGACTACCCAAGTGTAAGGACTGCAGCAATGTGGATCTTCGAACATCTACATTTATGGTAGGTACAAAACTGTACTTTTTGATGGTGGGCAAAGGCTTGTCACCAAAACAAGGGACAGCCATTCTCACTACCCCCAACCAGGCATAGCCTAACAACGGATGCATCAGATTATGCCTGGGGGGCACACATGGCAGGAAGAGGCATTCAGGGCACCTGGTCCACAGACCAAAAGCATCTACATATCAATCAAAAAGAGATGCTAGCTGCTCAAAATGCCCTGACAGCCTTCAAGGACCTACTTCATCCGGGACAACTACTGATAAAGACAGACAACACCACAGTCATATGGTACATAAACAAGTAGGGGGGCACTCATTCTTATCCCCTGTGCAGACTAGCCATGGCTTTATGGGACACAGCATTGACTTATCAAGTTCATCTGCAGGCACAATTCCTGCCAGGAAAGGAAAACACTGTGGCAGACAAACTAAGCAGAAACCTCATGGATCCCGATTGGCACCTGGATCCACAAGTCTTCAGCATGATAACAAAGAAATGGTGACGCCCAGATACAGATCTATTTGCCTCCCCTCAAAACAATCAACTAAAAAGATTCTGCACAAGGACTTATCACAGACAAGCTTGGAAAGTGGATGCCTTATCTTTCAACTGGACAAACCTGTCAGTATATGCCTTTCCTCCACTACCTCTCCTCCCCAAAGTACTCCTAAAGGTCAGACACGAGTAGCCAAAGATGATACTGATTGCCCGAGACTGGCCACGCCAGTACTGGTATCCAGTCCTAAAGAACTTCTCAATGCCCAGCTTGGACCTTACCTCAAATACCTAATCTACTGTCCCAGCAAAACAATCAGATCCCGCACAGCCAACTCAGTACTTTAAACCTGGCAGCATGGCGGATAATGTAGGCATACAGAACACACCTCTCATTAAAGCTGTGATGGATGTCATTTTAGAAGCCAGAAGGCCTAGTACTAGAGAATCTTATGCTGGAAAATGGAAGAGATTCTGTGCTTGGAACCAGGCACAAGGAACTGATACAGCTGTTCCAAATATTCCTCAGATTTTGCAATACTTAACTGAGATGCTGGACAAAGGCCCATCTTTTTCATCAATTAAAATTCATGCCTCTGCCATTTCGGCTCATTACAATACAGAGCCACCAATCTTTTCTCATCCGTTATTAAAGCAGTACCTCAAAGGAGCCAAAAACGTAAGGCCTCCAAGGAGATCACCAATGCCTGCATGGGACCTCAACTATGTCTTGGAAAAACTCACCCTGCCTCCTTTTGAGCCAGCTGCTACTGCTGACATAAAGTTTTTATCTTGGAAAACAGCTCTGCTCCTAGCAATAACTTCTGCAAGACTGGTTTCAGAGCTACAGGCACTCATGGCTGTGGAACCTTGTATCATGTTTTATCCAGACAGGGTCTCTCTGAGGACAAACCCATCATTTATGCCGAAGGTGGTGTCCAGTGTGGCTCTTAACCAAACTATTCATCTGCCAACTTTTTATCCAAATCTGCAGAGCAAGGGGGAGAGAATTCTGCATTCTTTGGACGTACACAGACAACTTAGATTCTACTTGGACAGAACCAAAGTTTTCAGGAAGACAGAGCAATTACTAGTGGCATATGCTGCAGTATCACAAGGAAAGGCTATGGTTTCAAAGTGAATAGGGCACTGCATTCGTTTATGCTACTTACACCATGGCAAGCCAGTGCCTAAGGGCATTAGGCCACATTCAACCAGAGCTGCAGCCACTTCAGCAGCCTTTCTCAGGGGAGTACCAACCAAAGACATATTAGAGGCTGCTACTTGGAGTTCAGTGCACACCTTTACAAAGCACTATCTGCCACTCTACTCTAAATCCAGGGCAGGCTTTGCCACTGCAGTTCTGCAGGGCCTCATTGCCGCTCCTAATGCTGTTTAGCTCCAGCCTTCCAACCATAGCTTTGGGACTCTACCCAAATGTAATGACTGCAACAGTGAAACACGAAGAACATAGTACAGTTGTGTACACTTACCATAAATGTAGATGTTCGAGTGTATTCACTGTTGCAGTCCAGGTTATCCACCAGCCATCCCCCTTTTTTCTGCTGGATTTTTTCTTTCCTTCTCTGATTTATACAACCTATGTGGTGTATTTGCTTGCAGATGAAGGTAAAGTTTATATTGGTGTATGTATTTTTATATATACATATCAATTTTGGCTACCCTTTTAAGGGGGCACCTGACATCTGGGGCAAGAAAAACTGAAAAAAATGGCATCTGCTGCTGCTTTTGTACCCCTGGCGACTTGACGTCAAGGAAGGGGCGACAGCAGCTGACGCAGGACCCAGGACTTTGGAATTCAGGCTGACTGAGGGCAACCTGCCAGCAGGATTACCCAAATGTAATGACTGCAACAGTGAATACACTCGGACATCTACATTTATGGTAATTGTACACAACTGTACTATTCCATCCCCTCTGCTTCCCCTCCAGCAGATTTGTTTTTTGGTGAAACCTTGCATACCCTTAGGGGAGAATTTCCGCTGGGAAAGTCAGGATTATTCTCAGTCCAAAAAGAGACTTAGGGAATTTTTAAACCTTCCTCAACACAGGCCTCTAGCTATCCCTCCTGTTATGGAGATTCTAGATGAGTTTTCTTATAATCCAGCCTTACCCCAGACACTTTGCTTCCAGCTCCCAGAAAACCTGACAGGTACTATAGAGTACCTGACTCTCTCAAATTCCTCTCCAAGAATCCTACTGCGGATCCAGAGAGCATTTCCCAAGGACCAAAAAGGCATTACAGCTACTACTGCCAAAAATCCTACCCCTTCTGATAGGGACTCTAGAGCTTTAGACAAATGGGGTAAGAAGGTATACACTTCTGATACTTTGGCCATTAGGGCTTTAAATTGCCAGTTTCATATGTTAAAGTATCAGCAGCGTATTATGGGACTACGTAAACAGAAAATGGTGTTGATTCCTGCCTGTGCTGAACACAAAGATTTACAAGAGTTAATGCATTCTACTGACCAAGTTGGTAAACATACTTTGCAATGTGGTTTTGATGCTTTAGAAGCATCTTGCAGGACTGCTGTCACTGGGTCTGTACTTAGAAGGTATGCTTGGCTTAAGGAACAAAACTTGCCAGATCATGTTAAAGCTAAATTACTGGATGCACCCTTGAACCAAGAGTGCCTTTTTGGCAACAACCAGATGTCCTCAAAAGGATTGAGGAAAATGCTAAATCTATGAAAACTGTTAAAAGATTTCTTACAAGTACAGCCACCTAAATTCAGTAGACATTGGCCTTCAAAGAACTGGTCCTTTCCAGTCCCTTCCAGGCCTTCTCAGTCCAAACCCAGGAGCAGCAGACCACCAAGACGTCAGTCTCAGGCTATGCACAGATCTAAGCAGTGGGGGGCTCCCACTTCCAAAGCAGAGAGTAGTAAGCCACCCCTCTATGGAAAAATATCACCATGGCTTATCCTCAACTCTTCCAAGCCTTGCTCAACTACTTGCTCCCTTAGGAGGAAAGTTCGCCCTGCATGCAAAAAAGTGTGAACTCATTACCCAAGACAAATGGGTTTTAAACATAGTTGACGTAGGATACAGATTCCACTTCCACTCACTCCCAACCCCAAGTGGATGGCCAGACCCCCCCCCCACAAATCAGTGGGTGGAAACCCAAAAGCAAGTGCTCTCTCTCCTCAGTGTCAGGGCTATTCAACCTGTCCCAGCAGAACAAAGGGGACAAGGTTTTTATTCAAGACTGTTCCTGGTTCCCAGAAAAGAGAACTCCTGGCGTCCTATCCTGGACCTGTCTATTCTCAACACCTTTCTGGTGGTTCCAAAATTCAAAATGCTAACTCTTCAACAGCTTCTTCCTATGCTAGCCAAGGATGCATGGCAACCCTAGACTTAAAAGAAGCTTACCTGCACATCCCAATAAGGGAATTCTGCAGAATATACCTACGTTTCAGGCCAGGCTCCATGCACTATCAGTTCTCTGCACTTCCCTTTGGCTTATCTAATGTGCCCAGGGTATTCCCAAAGTGCCTAGCTCCGGCCATTGCATTTTTCAGGCAGAGAAATATTCAGATTTACCCATACTTGGACAATTGCCTGATTCAGGCAGAGTCTCACGACTTGCTATTACAACACCTAGCATTTGTAAAGAGATTTCTAACATCACTGGGGTACACCATCAACGAGAAATAATCACACCTGTTATCCTGCCAACAGATTGTATTCCTGGGAGCAAGCTTGAACACAACTTCCCAGATGGCATTCCTCACTCCAGAGAAACAAGTTTATTTGACAACCGACTTCAAACTATTGGCCACAAAAACCCAGCTATCTGCAAGGAAAATCCTGCAAGCCCTGGGGTTCATGGCCTCTTGCATTCTGTTAATTCCACACGCAAGACTGCATATGAGGAAACTTCAATGGTATCTTAAAAGTCTATGGTGTCAACATTCTCAGGAGCTGGAAACAATGAATGTTCATCGTGCATACAGCTGCAGTCATTACAGATGGGTTATCCTGCCGTCAGGCGTGTCCTCGGTCGGCCGAATTCCAAAGTCTAGGTCCGGCGTCGGTTGTCATCGCTTCTTCCCTGACATCAGTGCGGCAGGGGTATAAAAGAGGCAGCCGACGCCATCTTCTTCAGTCTTTCTTGCCGCGCGGTGCCTGAAGCAGAAGCAATTCGCAAGTGCCGTTCGGCCAGCTCCTGAGATTTACGAAAATATTTCAGCCGAAGTCTTCTTGAAAGCTAAGTACCCCGTTGGGGAAACTTTTCTTGCCTCAGACCGATGTCAGACAAAGTTAATAATTGCATTTCATGTGGGAAGCAAATACCGCATAAGGATTTCCACTCTTTCTGTATACCTTGCTTAGGCCCAGACCACGACGTCTCGGCCTGCCGATTTTGTGCTAGATTCAACAAGCGCACTATTAAGCGCCGGACGGAGTTCGCCCTTCACTTTTTTGGCAAAAAATTTAATTATATTATGTCATCGGATACTCCGACTCCAATTTTGAGTAAAAGACGCAAAGATAAGGACCGACATACGAGGTCCGCACCGAGTACTGAGACCACGCTAAGGCCGACTACCGGTTCTCAGGTGCTCAGCGAGGTGCCTACGCAGCCCCTGAGTACTGATGACACTACATTGCCGGTGTCTTCAGTACCCGAGGTCGCAGGCTTCTCGGTCCCCATTCCTATTACAGATACCGACGCCACTGTTGGCGGGGAAACTTAGAGTTTAGACAGGCCTGCCATTTCTCAAGGTGTCTTCAGGCCTTCCTCCTTCTCTATTAAAGCTTTCACTAAATCTAAAGCAGCCATGAAAACCAAAAAACAGGGTCCTCAGACCCCCCCTCTCAAGGCCCCATGCCTAAAAAACAGATGCTCAAAATGGCTGAGGATTTGATTACGCTCATCAGGGGTTCTCAACCCCCCTCTGACAAAAGGCCCAGATTAGAGGAAGACTACCCTTCCTCCGATCAAGCCTCTATTACCTCAGAACATTCTGAGGACCAGGATTATGCCTATTCTCCTTTTGAAGACTCTGATGCAGAGGAGTCTATTCCCTCGGTCTCTCCCCCCCCCCTGAAGACTACTCTTTTGGGGAAACCCTACATACATTAAGTGAACACTTTCACTGGGAAGGCCAAGATTACTCCGATTCCAAGAAAAGGCTCAGGGAATTTCTTTTGCTCCCCCAGCATAGGCCCCTGGCTATCCCTCCTGTTTTAGATATATTAGATGATGTGTACACAGAAGCCAGCCTTAATCCAGATTCTTTGCCTCCAGCTCCTGTTAAACCAGACAGGTATTACCGGGTTCCTGATTCTCACCAGTTCCTATACAAAAGCCATACTGCTGACCCAGAAACTATTTCACAGGGTCCCAAGGGAATTAAGGCCTCTACTGCTAAAAACCTATTACCTTCAGAGAGAGATTCCAGAGCTTTAGAAAGGTGGGGGAAAAAGATGTACACCTCGGCCACTTTAACCATGAGGGCATTAAACTGTCAGTTCCATATGTTAAAGTATCAACAGTTTTTGTTATCTCAGTTGAAAAGCAAAATGACACAACCAGAACAACCAGATTTAAAAAAGTTGCAGGATTTGTTGCATGGTGCAGAGCAAGTGGGTAAGCATACCTTGCAGTGTGGTTTTGATGTTTTAGAGGCCTCATGTAGAGCTGCTATTATGGGGTCTGTTATACGTAGGCATGCTTGGCTCAAGGAGCAAACCTTACCAGATCATGTCAAAGCTAAATTATTAGATGCACCTCTTCAAAAAGATGTATTGTTTGGTGTTAAAGCGGAGGAGGTACTAAAGAAAATGGAGGAAAAAGCGAAATCAATGCAAACAGTGAAAGATTTCCTGCAGGTACAACCTCCACGTTTCAGCAGAAACTGGCCTTCAAAAAATTGGTCCTTTCCAGCGACGGACAGACCTCAAAGGGGCAGATACAGATGCCCAAGAGGTAGAGGGCAACCTCAAGGATCTTTCAGAGCCTGACAGTGGCAAGCACCAACCCCAAGAGGTGGAGAAGATAGATCACAGTCATTTAGAAAACAGACACAATGACTTCCCCCTTTACCTGCCAAGCAAAGCTTTAATGGCAGCACCTTTGGGCAGAAAACTGGCATTATTCTCAAAAAATTGGCATATTGTTACAAAAGACAAATGGATTCTGGACATTATAGACAGAGGCTACAGGTTCCACTTTCACACCCTTCCAAAAATGAGAGGCATGCCAAACCTGCCACAAAATCAAAGGGCAGAGGCACACAAACAGATTTCAGCTCTCATGGACATGAAAGCGATTCAAGAGGTACCTGCAAAAGAACAAGGTCAAGGGTTTTATTCCAGACTATTCCTGGTACCAAGGAAAGACAAAGATTGGAGACCTATCTTAGACCTATCCATCCTAAACACATATCTACAGGTACCAAAATTCAAGATGCTCACATTACAGCAGCTTCTTCCCATGCTGGGCAAGGAGTCTTGGCTGGTAACATTGGACCTCAAGGAGGCATACCTGCATGTCCCTATCAGACAAGATTGCAGAAGATACCTCAGATTTCTTGCAGGTTCAACCCATTATCAATTCTCTGCATTGCCCTTTGGCTTATCTGCTGCACCCAGAGTGTTTACGAAATGCCTGGCATCAGTAATCGCCTTCTGCAGACTACAAGGAATACAAATCTACCCATATCTGGACGACTGCCTGATCCAAGCGGACAGCAAGGACATACTACTGCAACACCTGGCGTTTGTAATAAAACTTCTAAACTTCCTTGGATACACAGTCAACAAAAATAAACAAAATTAATACCCTCTCAACAAATAATTTTCCTGGGAGCCAGCTTGAATACAACCACCCAGATGGCCTACCTCACGCCAGACAAACAAGGGCAACTGTCTCAATACTTCAGCAAAATGGCAACTTTCACCAGGCTGACTGCAAGGAAAGTCCTGCAGGCTCTGGGATTCATGGCATCTTGCATCCTACTAATCCCATGTGCAAAGCTGCATATGAGGAAACTTCAATGGTACCTAAAAAACTTATGGTCTCAACACAGCCACAGCTTGGAAACAATTATACCACTCATTCCATGCCTTCAAAAGGAATTTCTGTGGTGGGCTCAAGCATGCCAAAGAAACACAGGTCTCCCTTTCTGTGTACCTCAAACAACTCAAATCATCACAACAGACGCCTCAGACTACGCCTGGGGAGCACACATGACAGATCAGTGCATTCAGGAAAATGGTCCCAAAAGAGAAGCACCTACACATCAACCAAAAGGAAATGCTAGCCGTGCAAAATGCTATTATGACCTTCAAGGACCTACTGCATCCAGGCCAGCTATTGATAAGGACAGACAACACCACAGTGATGTGGTACATAAACAAACAGGGGGGAACTCATTCATACCCCCTGTGCAGGCAAGCCATGACCCTATGGAACACAGCACTGGAATTGCAAATTCAACTACAGGCACAATTCCTGCCAGGGAAGGAAAACACACTGGCAGACAACCTAAGCAGAAATGTGACAGATCCACACTAATGGAAGTTGCATCCTCAAGTTTTCACAAAGATAACTCAGGCATGGGGACAGCCAGACATAGATCTTTTTGCTACCCACAGAAATTACCAGTTGAAAAAAGTTTGTTCAAGGACCTATCATCCACAGGCCTGGAAAGTGGACGCACTTTCTTTCAATTGGACAACATTGACAGTCTATGCCTTCCCGCCTCTTCCTTGGCTGCCCAAAGTTCTATTAAAAGCCAGAGCAGAGAGGCCGAAAATGATTCTCATTGCACCAGACTGGCCAAGACAACACTGGTATCCACTCCTGAAGAGCCTGACACATTCCCCACCATGGATCCTACCTCTAGTCCCTCTTCTGTTGTCCCAGCACAACTACAAAACCCTTCACAGCCAGCTCAAAACCCTAAATCTAGCTGCATGTAGAATTCCGTGATTTCCCAACAGACCCTCCTCTCCAAGGAGGTGCAGGATGTCATCTTGGAGGCCAGAAGACCTTCTACTAGAAAAGCCTACTCCGCCAAATGGAAACGATTTTGTGCCTGGAATCAAGAAAAGGGCCAGAATCCTTGGGTAATAAATTTACCTCAAATTTTACAGTACCTAGCTGAGATGTTAAACAGTGGACTTTCCTTCTCCTCCATCAAAATCCACGCTTCAGCCATTTCTGCACAATACAACACAGATCCTCCTTTATTCTCTCATCCTCTCTTAAGGCAGTTCCTCAGAGGGGCAAAGAATATAAAACCCCCAAGGAAAACCACCAGTCCCTGCTTGGGACCTCAACTTCGTATTGGAAAAGCTGACCCTTCCTCCCTTCGAGCCAACTTCTTCAACAGAACTGCAATACTTGTCATGGAAAACAGCCTTCCTTCTGGCTATCACCTCAGCACGCAGGGTTTCAGAGCTACAGGCCCTCATGGCTGTACAACCTTTCATCATTTTCCATCAGGACAGAGTTTCCTTACGAACCAACCCTACCTTTATGCCAAAGGTAGTATCCAGTGTAGCTTTGAATCAGACTATCCACTTGGCTACCTTTTATCCTAATCCACAAAACAAAGGGGAAAGACTACTACATTCCTTGGACATTCACAGACAACTTCGTTATTATTTGGACAGGACAAAGCCATTCAGGAAATCTGAGCAACTCTGTGTCCTATGCTACAGGTGCTCAAGGAAAGGCTATTTCCAAATAGACAATCTCAAAAATGGATAGCCCACTGCATACGCTTTTGTTACTCATTTCATGGAAAAACTGTGCCTACATGCATCACATCCCACTCCACCAGGGCCACAGCTACCTCTGCAGCTTTCCTCAGGGGGGGTCCCTACCAAGGACATTTTGGAAGCAGCCACTTGGAGTTCAGTGCACACTTTCTCCAAGCACTATCAGGTTCCACTGTACTCTAAATCTAGAGCGGGTTTTGCCACAGCAGTCTTGCAGGGCATCCTCGCTCCTCCTAGTTCCACTTAGTGCCTGCCACCCCTACTTAGCTTTGGGATTCTTCCCATCTGTAATGACTGCAGCTGTATGCACGATGAACATAGTACAGTTTTGTACCTACCATAAATGTAGATGTTCGAGTGCTCATACAGCTGCAGTCCAGGTTACCCCCCCTCCGTCCCCTCTTAGGACAGGCCTTATGACAAACACCTTCTCATACAACCTATTTGGGGTATTCTTTTATGGTGCATTTGCTTGCAACTAATGTTTTTTGATTATTCTATATTGCATGATTACATAAATTTATGTTTTGCCTTCCTTCTGGGGGCACCTGACATCTGGGGCAAGAAAAACTGAAGAAGATGGCGTCGGCTGCCTCTTTTATACCCCTGCCACACTGACGTCAGGGAAGAAGCGACGACAACCGACGCTGGACCTAGACTTTGGATTTCGGCCGACCGAGGACCCGCCTGACAGCAGGATAACCCATCTGTAATGACTGCAGCTGTATGAGCACTCGAACATCTACATTTATGGTAGGTACAAAACTGTACTTTCCTATCATTCCTAGTCTAAGGGCAGAATTTGTTTGGTGGGCAGAGGCCTGCTACCACAAGGGGACTCCCTTTCACTCTACCCCCTGCCACCCAAACCCTAACAACAGACGCATCAGACCATGCATGGGGGGGGAGGGGGGCTCACATGGCAGGGTAGTGCATTCAAGGCAAATGAAACCCAAAACAGATGTACCTGCATATCAATCAAAAAGAAGTGTTAGCTGTACAGAATGCTCTGACAGCCTTCAAAGACCTTATTCTTCCAGAACAACTATTGGTAAAGACTGACAGCACCACAGTTATGTGGTACATAAACGAGCAGGGAAGGGAACCCATTCCTACCCACTCTTCAGACTAGCCATGGCTCTGTGGAACACAACCTTGAGCTACCAAGTGAACCTACAAGCTCAATTCCTGCCAGGCAAACTAAATTCACTGGCAGACGACTTAAGCAAAAATCTCATGGACTCACACGAATGGAAACTGGAACCCAAAATATTCAAGCTCTTGAGGAACAAATGGAGGACACAAGAGGTAGACCTGTTTGCCTCCCATCAGAACTACCAATTGAACAAATTCTGCACCAGAACTCTCCACAAGTCAAGCTTGGAAAGTGGATGGCCCTGTCCTTTCCCTGGGAAAAGCCTCTCAGTTTATGCCTTTTCACCCTCTCCCTCTCCTCTCGAAGTTTCTACTAAAGATCAAACAGGACAAGCCAAGGACAATACTGATTGCACCAAACTGGCCACGCCAGCACTGGTACCCCCTTTTGCGCAGTCTTTAAGGGCTACAACCATGGCACTTGCCTCAGGCCCCTTCCCTGCTGTCCCAGCAGGCGGGCCAGATTCTGCACCCTTAGCTTCAAACCCTGAACCTTGCAGCCTGACTAATTCCCTGAGCTCACCTCTAGCAATTCTCAGTAAGCAGGTGCTGGATGTCATTCTTGAGGCAAGGAGGCCTAGTACTAGAAAATCCTATTTAGAAAAGTGGAAAAGATACTGTTTCTGGAGCTATGCTCGGGATGGGCACAACAGTGCCCAGCTTACCTCATATTCCAGATTATTTAACAGAGATGCTCCACAGGGGCCTATCTTTCTCTTAGATTCATGCCTCTGCTATTTCAGCACATTATAATATTGAGCCACCCCTCTTCTCTCATCCCCTGCTAAAACAATTCCTTAGAGGGGCCAAAAATTTAAGACCCCCCAGGAGAGCTCCCCCTCCAGCCTGGGAACTTAACTTTGTATTGGAAAAACTTACTCTCCCCTTTGAGTCAACTGCTAAAGCAGAGTTGAAATTCCTTTCTTGGAAAACAGCCTTACATCTAGCCATCACTTCAGGAAGAGGAGTGTCTGAACTGCAGGCCCTCATGGCAGTGGAACCCTTCATTATCTTCCATGTGGACAGGTTTCCCTCATGACTTATCCATCCTTTATGCCCAAAGTGGTGTCTAGTGTGGCTCTAAACCAGTCCATTCATTTGCCTACTTTTTTCCCTAATCCTCAAAATAAAGGGGAAAGGATACTGCATTCTCTGGACGTGCACAGACAGCTTAGAATCTATTTGGACAGGACTAAGCTGCTCAAAATCTGACCAGCTGCTAGTTGGCTTTGCTGCAGGGGCAGAGGGAAGGCCATTTAAAAGCAAACCATTTCCAAATGGATAGCCATTGCATCCATTTCTGCTACAAGCACCATGGAAAACATACCCCACAGGGGATAAGGTCACATTCCACCAGGGCTGCATCTACCTCTACGGCATTTCTCAGAGGAGTCCCTACTTTGGACATCCTGGAAGCTGCTACCTGGAGCTCTGTACATACTTTTCACTAAGCATTACCACCTGCCTCTCTTTTCTAAATCCAGAGCTGGATTTACCACAGCAGTCTTACAGGGCCTGATTGCTAGCCCTAATGCTCTTTAACTACCTCCACCCTTCCTTAGCTCTGGGAATCAACCCAAATGTGATGGCTGCAGCAGTGAAACATGAAGAACATAGGACAGTTGTGTACATTTACCATAAATGTAGATGTTCAAGTGTATTCACTGTTGTAGTCTTAGTTACCATCCCTCCAGCCCACTGACTTCTCTTGACTTTTACATTTCCTTCTTGTTTGGCATATATTATATCATATGTATTTGCTTTTTGCTGGGGGTGTTCCATTCCATATAATTGCTTCCTGTTGTGGGGGCACCTGACATCTGGGACAAGTAAAACTGATGTAATGGCGTTGGCTGCATGTTTTATACCCCCTGACGACCCGACGTCATGGAAGAAGTGACAGCATCCGACGCAGAAATCCGAAGACTCTGGTATTCAGGCAGGCTGATGGCTACCTGCAGGCAGATAACCCAAATGTGATGACTGCAACAGTTAATACACTCGAACATCTGCATTTATGGTAAGTGTACACAACTGTACTTTCCTGGGAGTGTGGATTGACACCAGTCTTTTTGGAGCCACATATGCTTCTCAAGTCTTTAGCACACGTAAGTTCGACTCTGGCTTCAGGTTCTCAGGGGCTGTTACTTTGGTGCAGGATGGGACCATGGTTTTGAAGGAGTCTGTTTCAATTCTGGGCTCCCATTCCTGTACGGGTGGACTTGCTTTCCAGGCCATGGAGAGGGCTTTGTCCACTGCAGGATCACAGTCGTCGATTCCTCACTCATCAGAGCAGCATCCTGGTCTTTTCTCTCGCCCAGAGCTACCACCAGCCTCTGGCCTAGGACAGCAGGCACAGAGGCCTCAGGATTGAGCCGTGGTGGTTATGTCCTCTTTAGACAACTCCTCAGCCAGTCCCCACCAAGGAGATGCAACAGAAGAGAAAGTGCAAGAAGAAGTACTTGGACTCCCCTAAAGAGTCTTGCGCAGAAGATACTGACTTTGATGAAGGGGGAAGGTTCCCCAAGGTCACCCCCAGACGATGTCTCCTTCAGTGACATTCTGGAGATCCTTAAACAGAGGGGGGGGGGTGGCTGGACTTCCCAACAACTTTCCTCAGAGGAGCCAGCATACCTGGAAGTTCCTGTGCCTAATCATCTACCGCTTGTATCTCTCTGCCCACTGACAATCTTAAGTTGGTTGCTGCAGGCTTGGAAGAGTTCTGATTCTATCAAACAAATCCCTGAGAGACCAGACCGTATGTTGTCAACTCCCGCGGATCAGCAACATTGGGCAAAAAGGGGTACTAGTAGATGCCATGGTGATTGCTGCAGCCACTAAAAAAGGAATTTGCTGATGAAAATCCTACTATCCATCCTCCTAATAAGGAGTCTAGTAAGATGGATAGATTTGGGAAGTGCGTATATGCTTCACTGACCTTTGCACTTAGGTCTATGAACGTCATGACACATTTCACTAGGTTTCAAAAGAGATCTGATAAAGGAGCTGTCAGATACTCTCTCAAAAGGAACTCTAGCTGAGGGGGTTCAGGCTAAAGCAACTTCCCAGCTGGCAACTCTTGATTCAATATGTAATTCATCCATGAGGCTCATTGCGCACACAGCTGTAGGGACAACTAGGGCAAAGGGTTCTGCCATTGCCATGAGGAGACATGCTTGAATGCACTTATGTGAGTTTGCGGAGCCATTTAAGTCTTTTTTCATCAATGCTCCCTTTGACGGAACATCCCTTTTTGACTCTGAAGTTAGAGACTCTTGCCAGATGTGAGAAGGATGGAAAGACGCTTTCTGCTGTGGGCATACGCTTTTTCCACCCCTCAGTGGCCATAATCAAAGAACCAGGAGGAGTGGCAAGCTATGTTTCTAAAAGTCCCAAGGTCTTTTCCAGGACTTGTGTGTTAATGACTTCCCCCGAGGCAGGGGGGGTTATAATAGAAGGCGCCATGCTAGAGGCAGAGATGGCCCGCAAAGTCAGGGTTCCAGGGATTCTTTTCCTGGTAATTCATTTCAGTGCTCTTGAATGGAGCCCTTATTGCCATCCTCTGGAGGCAGTTGGGGAATGACTTTCCCTGCACCTACCTGCTTCACTAACAATAGCAACGGACAATTTGGTGCAGGGGATTATATCCAGAGGGTACAGTAGTCCTTTCTTGAAACAACCAAAGAAAATCCCGACATTCCACCCAGTCATAAGGATGCGGCAGTTCTAGAAATTCAAAAACTGCTCAACAGAAAAGCCATCCAAGTAGTCCCACCAGACCATATAGGATCCGGGGTTTATTCAAGATTCTTTTTAGTGCCAAAGAAAACGGGGGATTGGAGACCAATTTTGAATCTCAGTATCTTGAACAAGTCTGTTCAAAAAACCAAATTCCAGATGGTGTCATGGTTCAGTCTGTTTTTCCGTTCTTAGGGAAAGATGATTGGATGTGTTCAGTAGGTCTTCAGAATGTGTGTTAGCATATAGGTTCATAGATAGGTACTAGGCTTTCGGCCCAAGGGCCTAAGTAAGCCTAGCCAACAAGGTTCCCTGGCTTATGCCACCCAAGAAATTTATTTTCCTGTGCCCCTGTCGAGTAGGGACATGCTCCAGAAGATTTCTGTGCTTCCAGCTGGGGGTCAGTCATCGGTTCAGAGCCATGCTCTTTGGCCTCACCACAGGCCCCAGGGTGTTCACCAAATGCATGGCAGTGGTCGCAGCTCCCTTCAAACTGCAAGAATTCTGGGTATTTCCATACCTTGATGACTGGCTCATTACCACAGCCACCAGGCATCTACTGCTACAAGCAAGGAACTACATCAGTCAAATGTGCTCCTCACTGGGGATCACTGTAAACTACAAAAAATACTTTCTAGAAGCCAACACAGCATTTAGAGTTCATAGGACCGATGTTGGACACGAGCACCTGTATCACATCTCTACCCCAAGAAAGACTTCAAAGAATAAAGTTACACGTCAGCCTGATTATTCACAGCAAAACAGTGACTGCAACTGGTATTACAGACTCTAGGATCTATGCTGGCCACCATCACTTTATGGTGAGATTTCACATGCGAACTCTGCAATGGCTCTTGGGATCATAATGGTCATTACTGAGATAACCAATGTCCCATCAAGTTTGAATCACTAATTTATGCAAAAAGGACCTGAGTTGGTGGCTCCATTCCAACGACATTCTGTCAGGCTGTCTTTGTCCATCCTCAACCCCAAGCCATAGTGACCACAGATACGTCCAGGATGGGGAGGCATTATCTGGAAAGGCAGTTCAAGGCACTTGGTCCCAGTTAGAGGCCAATTTGTACATCAGTGTTCTAGAGATGAGGGCAGTGCTTCTGGTGTTGCGAGCATTTCAAGGAACCCTCCCCTCTGGAACAATTGCAGTCCAAGCAGACAACATGTCAGTGGTTTGATACATCAGCAAATGAGGGGGTAACCAGATCTTATCCTGTTTGTTGAGAAGCACTCAGAGTATGATGATGGGCAGTTTCATCTGGCCGCTTTCTAATTGCAATGCATATTCCGGGGTGCTCCAACATGATCACAGACAAATTTGAGCAGGAGCATCCTGATGCCTTACGAGTGGTCTTTTTCAATCCTTTAGTGGCAGAAAGGACATTCCATCGAAGGAGCCAACCATGCTGCAATCTCTTTGCATCCCCCCTGAACAAGTGCAGCAGTTACTTCTCCCTGATTTCCCCCCTCCAGGGGAGTCGCAGAGAAGAGCTTTCCTTCACGATTGCGCCCCCCCCCCCCCAGTCTACTGTAAGCCCTTCCCTCAATTCCTCTCTTTTCCCAGTTTCTGAAGAAAGCCAACAGGTCGAAGAACAGGATAATTCTCATTGCTCCATTCTGGCCTCGACTGATATGGTTTCCCTTTCTGTGGCCTCACTTAATTCAAAAACCTTGAACACTGGACCCAGCTGCAGACCTATTGTCCCTTCCAGAGGGACTCAGTCATCCGAATTTTCAAAATCTCAATCTCACTGCGTGGCTTTTGTACTTCAGTGGTAGCCAGCCATACCAGCCTTTCTGCCCCATTTCAGTGAATTGTTCTAGCCTCCCACAAACCTTCGACTAGATGATTATACGGCAATAAGTGGCAAAAAATTTCAAAATGGGCTACAGACAGCAGTCTCAACCCATACACTGCACCAGTTCATAAGGTCTTTGAAAAGCAATGCTAAAATTTCATGTGGGGGCATCCTCCTCAACTACATGGGTTCATCTAGCTGCAATTTCAAATTTTGATAATGGTCTAAATGATACAGCTCTAATGTCGCACAAACTTTGCAAAGCCTTTCTGAAAGAAACTTTATTGCTGAGGCCTCCATACAAGGACCAGACTACTCCTTGGGACTTGAATCTGCTGGTACAGTCTCTGATTAATCCCCCATTTGAACCATCTGCAAATTTACGATTTGAAGTATTTATCCTGGAAAAGGTCAATGTAAAGTTGTCCTATCTCACCTTCATTCTTTACTTGTGGGTTCTGAACCGATCCTCTGTTCCGACTTGGCCATTTACTAAAGCTCGAGGGCTTCAACCAGCTTGTGGCTTACTCCCTATCCCATGATGCTCTAGGGCATTCCCCAGATCTCATTTGCCGATGGAACAAGATCGAGCATTCCTCCTCTGGCTAAATTTTGTTGTTTTTTTCTGTTTTCTGTAAGCATTAGGCTTGTCATTTCTAAAAATAGTGTGCGAGTACTTTAGATAATCTAATCATAGCTTAGACTGTGTCTATTTCTGTTTCTTTTCTGGGGCCGTTGTTTTAGTTTTAGGCTTACAGTTCAACCCTATCCTGACTCCTTATTGGATGCTTTTACTGTTATTTGCATGGTTATTGCCATTATTAGTGTTAGCTTAGCTTAGAGGTGTGTGTTAGTTCAAAGAGTTTTACCTTGTTTGATTACAGAGCTAGTCGGTCCATTTTAGTTAGAGGGCCAGTATTTCTACAGCTCTGGGTGTGTTGTGTGTTTCATCGTAAAACCAGCTTGTTTAATTAGAGAGCGTTACTTGTGCGTTAACCCACTGAAGTTGTTTTTTTTTTTTCCTCCTCCTGTGTGCTGTTTAAAAAAAAATATATAGTTCTATTTGCATAGTGTTTGGTGTTAACTAGTTTTCTGACTGGCTTCAAGAAGTTTTCAAAATGTTCCCAAAAGATGTACACAACAGACCACTATTCTGAATGTGTATACTGCCTTGGAGCAGTGCATTTGCAGGAGTCGTGCACTATCTGCCACTCCTTCAGTTCAAGAGCTCTTCTGGAGAGGAGAAATAAGCTTGTACTTAAAGGACTTCTAAACATGTCTTTTTCTGAAACTTTAGAAGCAAGTGAGAGTGTACCACAAAAGACTTCTCCTCCTCCTAAATCAACAAAAAGGTCTTCATCTTCAGACCACTCTGGACCATCTCAAAAAGTATCGAAAAAGTCATCGGACCAGAAGGCTTTTGGATCTGATAAACTATCTACCTCTGCTCCATCTTCTTTGGAGCCATTGGTATTGTACAGTCAGAGCCAGTGACCTGTTTTGGAACCGGTGTCTTCGACCTTGACATCACTATTGTTACAGAAACCAGTATCGCCTGCCCCCTCCTCTCAACCTTCCAGGACCTTGTCAGATGAGGATGTGTATCATGTGGTACAGAGGCTGTTGAGTGCACTGGCACTGGCTAAATTACTGTCGGAACCGATCAAGCGGGCTTTGGAGCAGAGTAAACCTGTCCTTTTGCTGTCGATTCCTCCTCCGACCCGCCTCAGAGCTGAAAGTCATGGACCTAGTAGTAGTGGACAGTCTGAGTTGAGACCGGCCCCAGAATCTACGGCTCCAACTTCTGCTCTGACTACCTTGGTGCCATCTGTACCCGAGGAGTCTAGGGGTGGACGCTCTCCGGTCGGGTCTGGGTGGGGTAGTCTGATTGGACAGTTGTCACATCCGACTTTACCTCTCAGAACCTTGGCACAGGTGAGCTCGGCTCTTACATCAGCTTCGGAGCCAACCACCATGCCTCTTGGGGACCTTCTGATTCTTCAGATTCAGAGGCTTCCTTGGATCATGGGTGGGGGGCTTTCGAGGTGATGAATGAGCAGCTTCACTCTCTGGTCCTGTCATTCCTCCCCAGAAAGCACCGGTGTTAGTCTCGGCACAACAGATCCCACACAGACATGGAGACCCAGGGCCTCAGGATCCCCCAATGGGTGAACCAATCTCTTCCGAAACCTTTCCAGAATGCCCTTCTGAAGAGGTCCCTCGCAAGAGATTATGTAAAATGAAGCATTTGGACTCCCCAGAGGAGTCTGTCACATCAGACGTAGACCTCGATGAGTCAGAAGGGTCCCCACAGTTTCCCTCTGAGAAATCTTTAAACAGAGAGGCATCTGGAAGCCCATTAACCCTACTGATGAGTCTGTTTACCTGAAGGCCTTTGGTTTTGCCCTTTAGCCACTTGGATGTCTCCGCCTTTCGACAAGCTTATGGATTTAGTTTGTCGAAAGATGTGGGAATCTCGGGGGCGTGGCTAGGATGCTGAACTGATAGCTGCACTTCATTTCAGCTCTCTTACCTCAATACAATTCCTGACAGGAATTTTACAAAATAATATTTAATTTGAAGAAATGTTTATTACTAACTTATTTCTAATAACTCTGAGCATCTATAAGAAAAATTTTATTGGCAGAACTTGAATAATTCCTGTCAAATTAATTACTGGAAAATCAGCACCAATATCAGCTTTACAGCATGAGTCATCTAAGGAATACAGCACAAGACTCTTCTCTCAAAAAAGACCTGCAGTCTCTCATTACAAATATACAGGAACTTACAATAAAAATCGACAAGATGGACAATAAAATAGATACTTTTAAAGAAAAGTGCTCACAACAACTGGAACAGCTTCAAGAAATGTTTACACAGCAGAAAGGACAGATATCACTTATTGAACAGTCATTAAGTGACATTGACACTAGAGTCCAAATAGAAGAACAACAAACTGAATTCTTACTTCAACAGAATACATATTTACTAGAAAAGCTTGATGATATGGAAAATCGAACAAGAAGAAATAATATTAGAATATATGGTCTACCAGAAAAATCTGAAGGGGACAATATGATAAACTTTCTTACCACCTGGATACCAGATGTAACAAAAATACCTAAAGCTCTTTCATATGGTATAGAACGGGCGCATAGATCACTAGCAGCTTCTGGAAATGCTTCTTCTCCGGGTAAGAACAAGCCGAGATCTATAATTGTGAGACTTTTTTCTACACAAGATAAAGATCTTATATTAAGAAATGCTTGGGCAAATTCTCCCATCAAATACAATGATTCATTAATAAGATTTGACAATGATTATTCTACAAAGGTGGTTTCAAAAAGAAAATAATTTCTGCCAATAAAAAAAACCTTGAAGAAAAAGCAACTGAAAGTCCATCTTTTATTCCCAGCAAGACTGAAAGTTTTTCTACCAAATGGAATAAAAATCTTTGAAACAGTAGATTCAGCAATAAAATACCTTACCAACAACAACATCCTAACACATGAAGAATCTATGGACTGGACAATAAGTACACGGAAGAGAAATGCTGAAGTAAATAATTGGAAAACTGTTGAGCAAAAGAAAAAAAAAACTAAAGGACAAATAATCTTACATATGTTATATTCTGTAAAAATCTAAATAATAATACTAACAACAAAAGAAAAGTTCTTACTGTCTTCAAGTTACACCGAAACAGGTACTGTTTTCAATTATATTTTAAATGTCAAAATTAGCATAAATGTGAATAAATTTATCTCAAATCACATCAATATACTAAGCATAATTTAAACATTACTCTATTTTTCATTATTATCCATCTATTATTTTCATATTCTTAATCAGAGTAATCAATGCATAATAATGTTCCCAAATAGTTTATTTATTTAATTTATTTTCTCTGTGTTTTGTTTTTATTTGTTCTCTTCTTTTTATAAAATCTTCATTAACTTATAATATTTTAAACAGTATATGGTTATATTGCTTAATAGGTATAGTAATGGCTGCTATATAACTTATTATCAGTTACATCCCTGACAGCATTACTTTTTATAAGTTAAAAGTGTCCCTGTTTGGATATACGACAGTGCTGGGCAGAAATGTGTTGCTTTTGAAATGAAGTATTTCAGTTAGGATGTATCATAAGACTACTTTAAATAATCTTAAAAGATGTTCTGCCTTTGACCCATATGCACATACTGATATAGTCCAGTGAAAAAATATGTTTTAAGTGATATTTTGAGGCTATAAGTCAGGTGTGTTGTGGCTCCAGACATCCGGAGTTGAAAGATGCTTGTGACTAGCTTAGATATCCTGTTGTCTTTTCTTTTGTAGAGAAATAAGGCATAGCATGTTTAAAATGCAAAGTTTGATAGTTGCGAACACTACTCCGCAAACTACAGTGCTCGCGTGCACACTACATGAGTTTGTCACCAAGTAAGAGAAGGGAAAAGAAAAAAAAGAAAAAAACACATACCTTTTCCCGCTTGGTTCTTGAGACAGTTTAACAGCCACAAACATCACTAGAAACTTGAGTTACTTATTGCTTGTCGCATTTACTTGTGTACGCCATCCCCTGACTCTTTCTAATTGACGTCTAGTCAGAAAATAAGCTAGGTTCACATTTAAAGATACAGAAACCTAAATTCCTTCTAAGGAAACATAAATAATATAAAAGGTTCATATAAATATACACAGATATATATTTTTGAAGCACTTTCAGTTTATGGCTACTGATGTCTTCTAGCACCTTGATAGATAAGGACATAGATCTGCTTGTCTTTCTATCAGTTTAGATTTCCAGACATTTTAGTTATCCCTTACTATGTTTTATACAGCAGAGTTTAAAGAGCAGAAATTAATCATCAGCAAATAAAATCACTGCTGTTTTACAAATTCTCTAAAGAAACTAGTAAATGTCAAGCAACTTGGACCCTAGGGGAGGACCTTGGCAGGCCAAATTAGAAGAAAGGGAGACTCATTGGCAGATTTTATTGGAAACCTTGGTTTTTGTGGCAATAAAAGAAAGTTTTTCAATTGAGCGTTTACCCTTTATTGGAACTTGGATATTCATTGGCGTTATCCCTGAAGCTGATTTTCGTTTTGGTTTTGTCTGTCACAGCTTCCCTCAGGTTTGTGGTTTTTGGCGTATTATGGAGGATTCAGGGGAGACAACTATGGCCGATATCCAAGGATCTATATTTCGCTCAGAGGTGGGCGAAATACGTAAATTAACGGGCCAACTAAGTGAACTTATTGGTATCTTGGTGCCCTTAGGCAAGGGCTTGCAGCAAATATTGACGAGACCCAACACGGCCGTCATACCGGAAGGACAAGGAGGACCTGTGCACACGGAACACAGACCAGGCAGTGGAAACGTATTTGCGGGACCTGACAACTGCATACAGCAAACGGATTACAACAGAACACCCGAAATACTTCAAACTGGTACCGTTATGGGTCCCGGGAATCCCAGTGAAGTGGAATCGCTAGATACACCAGGCGGGACTTTTCAAGATTGGTATAGAGATATACCTTCCTTCACCACCACGCGGAGTCCGAAGCCAGTGGATTCCAGGGCATCCAGTTTCCGAGATTCGATGATGGAACTTGAATCTAGCCTTTACAGGTACCGTAAGCTACAACTAGACAATAAATATCTTCAACAATGTCTAAACCAACGCTTGGTACCTAAAGGACTTAGGATACACAAGTATCCAAACAACGTAGTTAAAGATAGTGAATTCCACCATGAACTTATTACAGCCTTTGATAACTGTGGGCTGGCTATTGTACAAGCCATTGTAAAAAACAATGAAAGGGAAATTAACATACTTGACAATGATATTTCCAAATATAATCAAGCAGTTGTCTCTGATTTACTGTTTCAAGTACAAGAGAATAAAAATAAATATTACAAAATCAGGCAGGACATAGACAACAAATGTGACACTATAGTGCAAAGAAAGTGTAAAAAATTACAGAGGGATATAAGGGAATACAGTGAGGGTAAACAATATCCCTTGCCACCCTTCTCTTACAACAGGGAGCATAAACATTCCAGGACAGTGTCTTTTACAGGGCATCCACCAGAAGAGCAAGAACAAGGTATGGACAGACAGGATGATTGGGTAGCGGATCCATTACCTAGAAGGTCCGAAAGGATCCGTAATCAAAGAAGTACATCCCAGTCTTTTTTTACATTCCAGTCCCCCACACAGGGGGAATATGAGGAATTACACGAGCAGGCATTAAGGGACACTACACAGGACAATGGAAACTCTGATGATTTACAACCTAGGCAAATAACTGAGTCTCAATTTCCTTTCTCCACTAGTAACTCAGAGGGCTTTACTATATTCAATTATAGCCACCTGGAGGTTACAAGTACCTTCTTTCAACTATTTACCAAGGGACTTAAATATGTCCCTAGTAAGTATAGTGATATGACCCAAGTGATCATCGATTTGAAGCTTTTCATCAGGAAACTCAATTTAGAGAACTTGATGGGCCATACAGATCATTATGAGAAGGATGCACCACACAAAACCAGTATTTTCAACCCACCACTCCACCCACAACTCAGGAATTTAGAGATGAGAATAGAACAAAAGATCAGGAAAGAAGGTGTATTAAACAAAAAGTATGGAACCAATTTAACACTTCCAGAGAGAGAACTTTTGGAATTTTTGAGACAGGATTCCAACACTAGAATTATGGAACCAGACAAGGGAGGGGGGATAGTCATTATGGACCAGGCTTTGTATGAAGGAAAGATGCTGAACCTACTTAACAATACCAGTAGATATACCACGGTATCCTTAAATGAGATAAACATAGCCTACAAAAAAATAGATTTGGCTATTCAAAGGTTATTGGATCTAGGAATGATTGACCAAAATATATATGCCTTTCTACACAACCAAGAACCCAAAATTCCTTCTATATTTGGGGTTCCCAAGGTCCACAAAAATCCAGAAAATCCCCCACTCCGACCGATAGTAGCGGCCCAAGGTTCCAAGATTTCTACCATTTCTAAATACCTAGATTACAAATTCAAGAAATTATGGCCTAAGACATCTCATCTCCTTAAAGATTCCTGGGAATTTCTAAAGCAGATTACCCCAGACCTGAAAGTACCCAACCTTAAATTTCTCACCATAGATGTGGTAGACCTGTTTTCTGTTATTCCACACGAAACAGGCCTAGAATGGCTGGATGAAGCCATCACATCTAGTCCAAAAGCCAATTCAGGGGACAGCTTTCTCATTATGAATTTAATGAAATTAGTATTATATCATAATTTCATTCACTTTGGGGGAGAATACTACAAGCAGATTTCTGGTGTCGCTATGGGAGCTAATTGTGCCCCTACATATGCAGACATCATTCTCTCCATATGGGAAAGCAAATTTGTAATAAACAGTGCATACAACAAGCACTGGGTAGCCTATTACAGGTTTTTGGACGACATTTGTATTTTTTGGACAGGGACTAATGGTGAAATCCAGGAATTCATGGACTATTTAGCAACAACAACAGATTTCCTAAAGTTTACCCATCAAATATCTGATGATAAGGTAGAGTACTTAGATGTCCTTCTTAGTAAGAGTGCACAAGGGGGTTTCAAATCCAACGTATACAGAAAACCCACTTACTCCAACAGCTATATTCATTTTAATAGCTCTCACCCACTTCATCAGAAAAGAGGTATTGTCAAAGGACAATACGTGAGGATTTCACGTATGACATCGGAAGAAGATGATTTCCTCAAGGAATGTCACCATTTGAAGTCCATGTTCCTAGACAGAGGATATCCTGCCAAGTTCATTAATCAAATCCAGGAACAAGTAGTTCAGGGTAGAAAGGACAGATACAACCCAGTACTAGGGATAGGTATCAGTTTACCAGGGCGGAAAGTGGTTGATAACAATGCAGACTTTCCACATGCCTTTATCACGCAGTACAGTACAAGTTCAACAGAGATCAGAAACATCATTATGCAAGAGTGGGATGCCTTCATGGCCATTACTGATCTGTCCAACTTGCAAGGAAAAGAATTAAAGATGGTTTTTAGTAGGGGCAAAAACATTAAAAGTTTAATAGAACAAGGCCCTATTCAGAACAAAACAACACGGGTACGTAAGGGCACATACAAATGTGGTACCTGTGCACAATGTCCCTACATCATACAGGATGAAACGGTTACTATTACAGCTTTGAAGAGAGTAGTAAGAGCAAGAGAGTATTACAATTGTAATAGTATCAGGGTAGTATATCTTGCTGTCTGTTTACAATGCCCAGCATATTATGTGGGCAAAACAGAACGTACCCTTAAACGTAGGATATACGAACATATGTATGATGTAAAAAAGGCCAATACCAATAATGCCCTGTACAAACATACACAGACATGCCCTACAGCCAAATATAGATTCTTTGTATTAGAAAAGATTAACCTGGACCCTAGGGGAGGACCTTGGCAGGCCAAATTAGAAGAAAGGGAGACTCATTGGCAGATTTTATTGGAAACCTTGGTTTTTGTGGCAATAAAAGAAAGTTTTTCAATTGAGCGTTTACCCTTTATTGGAACTTGGATATTCATTGGCGTTATCCCTGAAGCTGATTTTCGTTTTGCAACTGACTAGTTTATTTTAAGGAAAATTGCCATTTCCCACACTGGTGCTCCTACAAAATACTACTAATGTCCTGCTACCAAAATATGCCCTCAAGTGGACAAATGGGATGCAACAAGAAGGTTAAATGTACATTTAGCAAATCAAACATTTAAATAACAGTATAATATACTAGATAGAGAAAGTAGAAGCAATAATTATATAAACAACTATAATAAGTAACATAACAACAGTGGATTTAACCCAATGTGTCAATTATACAATATTTATATCCCATATAGCTTTGAACTTTGTCAAGCATCTGTGTTCTACACACATATTGTATTAAATCTAATTTGAGTAGAAGAGGGAGAGGCTTAGCCCACACCCTAATTTATTACTAAGTTACCATGCATTATGAACATACATTGTGGCAGGTACTCAACGAGCTATCCATCCTTAGATGGCTCATGCTGTTCCCGTTGCTCATCTGAATAATGACTGCGGCTGTACTCTTCTTATTATATTACCTGGCTGTGGCTTCACCCTTCTTATAATATTACCTGGCTTTTTACATTATCAAGAATGACACAATACTAGTGTATGCGGGTATATCCTGTTACTGTTAGTGTAAACAAAAATGCTTGACAATGCAACTGTAATTCTTAAACCTTTCTGCAGACAAATGTATTGTCTAGCAGTTGAGAGCCTGATTGTTCCTAATCAGCAGACCTGTATTTTCATGTTCCAATATGACTACATGAAAAGATGCCAATATTAGTCTGCAAGTTTAGTAAGCAGTAAATTCATTGGGGATTAATTCGAGGAGACACTTATATTATAGCTAAAGCACTTGACATTTGATAAATGTATCCTCTCAATGATGCGTTCCATCTAGTCATTAACTATAAAACAACTTTTCTGAGAAATATTGTAATGCCAGTTAATGATTTGAATTAAATATTTCTATATACAGTCATAAAGCAATTACCAGGATAAAATAATACTCTTGCAGTGCATGGATCATCATAGCTATCCTCTGATGTTAGAGGAAAAACAAGCTTCTTAAACACCTTTTTGACATAATAAAGGTGTTACCCCATAGTTTAAATACATTTTGTCTATTTACTGCAAAATGGGTTAGGAATTTTAACCTGTAACATGTTCATACATAATAGTTTAAATCTTAGCAGCTTCCATTATTTTGATATGTTCTCCAGTATACCTTTATTCAGTCATAAGATTAAATTACTGGTGTTAAGTAAGTCAAAATTATATCTCCAGCACTTATTGTCAGCAGATAAACTCACTGGTTAAGTGTCAGTCTAAGCTGTAAGAGTTAATATGTGATATACATAGATGTTTGCTTTAAAAATGTGGTCAAGTGCACTGCAGTTTTACCTCTGTACTGTGTCAGTTTTGATTATACAAAGTCCCCCTGAAAGTTGATAGAAGTGTTAACAATAAAACACTCAATCAAGTAACAACATTATAAGTAGTCTCTTGGATAAGGGATATGTCTAAATTGTGATCTTGTTGTCTCCTGCCATGGGAATTGTCTTTGAAAAGCTGAAAAATGCAATCAGAGGAACATATTTAATGTCTACTAAAGAAATAATAATATACTTGTACATTGTATTGCATTTCAGTTTATGTTAAACATGAAATATGATGTGGTTTCAGAACTATTCATGTTTTTATTCCAATATGACTTTGCAAATATTAATTTAAACACTGGTTTCGGACTTGAGTAGTCTAAAACAATTGCACAACAATGGTACTGTATTATACAGTAATGTCAGTAAATAGTTTTCAACAGATGTATGAAATATACAGTTATAGATTTTAACATGATGTTTATTAATACCCTAAATTATTTTGAAATGATACTACCTTAATCTAAATATTTGTACCTTTTTGAAACCTGCTTAGAAATAAGTATTATTGAATTACAATAAGATGAGTAAAGAATATATGTATATATTTTAGCTGATTAGATTATCTTAATATATTATTCAATTATCTTTATTTAAAACTAAGAGGATAAGAAAAACTGATCCAAATATTATTTGTGAGGGTAGAAAGTTTGTTTGGTTAGATTCACTAACCAAACAAAGAGGTATATTACCTCATAGCGATAGGGAATGGTTTTTAAGGTTAAGAATTACAAGTTTGGAAGTTCTTTGTTTTTTTTTTATTCTGTCACTTTGGTGTCATTCAGAAACATGCAAAAATCATACAAGAAAAACTTTTTGAATTCTGTATCCAAGATGGAACTAAGAATAAACAATATTTACATAAACTCACACATAAAACAAACTCAAAACTAGGAAATGAAATGTTTATCCATAAATGTTAATGGTCTAAATAATAGTAATAAAAGGAGAAGCCTATTCAAGTACATAAACTTACATAAACCACAAATAGTCTTTTTACAGAGACACACTTATTAGATAGAGATATAAACAACTTAAATATTAATAATTACACAGTACTAATAAACTCTCAATACAAAACAAAAAAAGAGGAGTAGCTATACTACTTCGCAACTCAACTATAACACCTAAAATAATTACTACTCATCAAGATACATCAGGTATGTTTTGTCTAGTTTCAATAGAGTTAAATAAGAGAATCTATACGTTAGTAAATCTATATTGGATCCCAGGACTAGGATTAAAAACAGTTAAACAGCATTTTGAAGAGATAATTCATTTAACTAAGGATAGCCTGATATTGGCAGGAGACTTCAACTGTATAATGAATGAAAAAGATACAGATTCTAAATCCAAAAGAAGAAAACAACCTATCTCTAAAGCACTATCAAAATTTATAGATACATTGTATTTAAAAGATGTAAATGAATTTGCAGAACCAGACTTACTAATCTTCACATTTTATTTTCATAGATATAAAACTAACTCTAGAATTGATAGAATATATGTTGCCAATGACCTAATAACAAGTCAAAATCATAAATTGTCCTTTATCTGATCATAATGCCATAGTCTTTGAGAAAGAGCTTACACCATTTTATTAAAATCCCATTACTAGGATACCTTCCTATATCACAAAATTGAGAGATTTCAAAGAATTTTATGAAGAAACAATCAAAAACTTTCTAGAAATAAATTACACAGAAGATATTTCAGAAATATATGTCTGGGATTCATTAAAAGCAGTTACATATGGGAAGATATTATCCTGGTACATAAATAAAAGGAAGTTATGGAATAAAGATATGCTAGACTTACAAAACAAAGCAGATAAATTGAAACTGGAAATACAAAAGGTAATGCTACTCAAGTTCAAGAACTTACAGAAATCAATAAGAAGTATACAGAATTGCTACACCATAAGATTATGATTAACTTAGAAAAGATAAAATAAACTCATACTCTACTAATTCAGCACACCTGAGATACTTAACTAATAGAACAAAAAAATAATTAAATCTAAGCAAATAAAAGAAATATTTATTCCCAATACTAACAAAAGAGTTACGGAACTAAATGATATTTTAGAAGCATTCAGACTGCAATTTAACATTGATAATTCCATAAATACTCAAGATACACCTACTAAGGATATAAAAAATACTTAGAAAACAATATTCATATTAAATTAACACAAGAACAAATAGACATTATAAACAAACCAATCAATATGACAGAATTAAAATCACAAATTAAAAAGCTCAAGACAAATAAAGCACCTGGCCCAGACAATATGCTACCAGAAATGTATAAATTAATACCCAATCAAGCCATATCTTTATTATTAAAAGTATATGATATAGCCAATAAAGATTTGAATATACCACCCTCTTGGAAATATTCATTGATATCCCCAATTATCAAACCAGATAAAGATGAGAAACAGTGTTCCTCATATAGGCCAATATCATTACTCAATATAGACTACAAGATGTTTATGGCTATATACGCAGATAGGATCAAACACTTTCTTCCTTTCTTAATTCACAAAGATCAAATGGGTTTTATTAAAGGAAGAAATACTTCAGATAATATTAAAAGAATACTAACATTAATAGATTATAGCAAACATAAAGTCCTAAATTTAAATGTAATCTCATTAGATATTAATAAAGCTTTTGATTCGGTTAACTGGAACTTTCTTTAACTAGTTTTAAAAGAATATAACTTTCCTTCTAATTTTAATAATCTTATCCAAATACTATATGAAAAATCTACTGCCTATGTTAAACTGGGATCATATAGATCAGGCCCTATAACAATCAAAAAGGGAACTAAACAAGGTTGCCCTTTATCACCATTGTTATTTGCATTACTCATAGAACCCTTTGCAAATCAAATCAGATCAAACAATGACATAAAGGGCATTTGTATTAATAAAATGTTAAACCTTAAAATCCAACTCTTTGCTGATGACATACTATTAACTCTCTCAGATGCAAATGAGTCTTTGAATGCTCTATTTAACTCCATGAATAAATTTCAAAATATTTCAGGCTTAAAATTTAATGAAAACAAAACTAAAATTATGCCCTGTAATTGTAAAAAAAAAATAATATAAACAAAAGATTTTCCAGATATATAGTAACAGAAAGTAAATTATTATATCTGGGAATAAATCTACTCAATGAATTAACAGATTCTCTAATATTTAACTATAATAAAATACTAGACAAAATAGAACAAACAATTGGTTACTGGAATAAATATATCTTTTCAACAGCAGACAGATTATATCTTATTAAAATAATCATATTTCCCAAAATATTATACTTAATACAAAATTTTTCATTGCCACCTCCCAAATATATTATTCAAAGATACAATAAACTAATTTTAAATTTTCTATGGTTTCCAAATAAACCCGTATAGCCTTAAATAAACATTTGCCAGATTGGGAAGATGGTGGAATTAATTTACCGGATATTGATTTAGATATTACCTCATCTGTTATTAAAAACATAACACTATGGTTAAATAATTCATACACACCTATATGGAAACAAGCCCATGAGCAGATTTACATAGAAATCAATTATAATCACATACAAGACAACTTAACAGTAATACCATCACCCCTTATATGGATGTTAAAAGATTATTTTTAGGGAAAAGGAATAATATTAATAAATTGCCATCAAACTATGTAAGCTCTACACTTTCAGTGTTCAGAACATATATAAACAAAACACCAAATATTAATTCTTGGATTTTTCTTATTTTCCCTATAGCTTTTGCACCAAATATTCTAGATACATTCCAAATATCTAAAATAAATATACTTAAAGAAGAAACATTACTCTTTTGGCATCAACTTATAGAGAAAGGGAAAATTCTAACAAAGGAACAGATAATTTATAATTATAATATAAATAAAGACAATTGTCTGTTTTTACAAAATCTAAGGCAATTTCTTATAAATAAAATAGAACAAATGCAACCTTCAGTTAGACATGAAGCTCCAAAACTCATTGAATACCTTATTCTTATCACAAAACAGCCTTATCAGGGTACAGGTTATTTGTCTAATGTGTATAAAATTGTTAAAAAAACAAAAAACTATCATGAAAAATCATACTGGGATTATTATACTTTAATAAACAACCATCCTCCAGTTGAAGAAGAAAAAAGTAATATTCTAAAATCTTCCAAATTTTCTACATTATCAAAATACTGGCAATTATTCACTTGGAGATATCTACACAGAAGTTTCTATACACCACATAGGTTAGCCAAAATGTATTCTATTGAAGATCAATGTTGGAGATGCCATACCAAGATAAAAGCAGATTGCCAGCATGTTTTTTATGAATGTATATGTCTCAATATGTACTGGAAATCCATTAACTATTTTTTCAGACTGTTTATAATGATAATTTTCAATTAACAAAGTCTTTAATTTTATTCAACTCTCCTATTCCAAACTTTGTTCCCCAAAAAGACACTAAAATCCTATGGTCACTATTGGCAATTTCACGTAAAATCATAACTATACACTGGAAAAATGAGGCTTCGCCTACGTTCAAGGAATTTGAGACTTTAACAACAACAGTTGCTCACATGGAAATATTAACAGTGAAGAACAGAACTAAAAGATCTACTTCTTACTATTACTCTTGGATGAAAGTACTGGAAATACTCGAAAAGATCGAAGAAGATATATCATCTTATGTTTCTAACTTTATATAATATAGAATTTCAATGTTATTTGCATAGACACCAATGTAAATAGTTATATAATGGTTTGAAGTTAGTAATGTTTTAGAATTGTAAATATGTTATTTATCTTTATTTCATGTAATGTTTAAGACATCTTATTTGAAATAATAAAAAAAATATTTAGTGAAAAAAAGAAAGATGTGGGAATCTCCAGATTCAGTGGAGCCTGTTCTCTGGAGGCCAAACAAATTTATCACTTCCCTTGAAGATAAGACCTTTCTTACCAAGGGTGTACTGGTAGATGCTATGGTGGTGGAGGCGGCCACCAAAAAAGAGTTGTCTGAAACGTCCACTTCTGTCCATCCTCCCAACATTCTCTCTCGTATGATGGACAGATATAGAAAGCGCATGTTTTCTTCAGTGATCTTCACACTCAGGCCCTGAATTATCTTACTCATTTCACCAGATTACAAAGAGATCTCCTGAAGGAGCTTGGAGATGCTCTCCAGGATTCAGTAGCTGTGGGGGGTATCAGTGTCCTCCCAGCTCTCCACCTTAAATTCAGTAGTTAACTCATCCATCAGGCTCGTCTCTTATGCAGCCGATGGTGCAAGTAGGTTAGTGGGTTAAGAAATTGCCCTCGAGACATTCTTGGATGCGCCTGTGTAACCTTTTGGAACCTTTCAAGTCATCCTTTAATGCCCCCTTCGGCTCGTCCTTGTTCAGGTCTAAAGTAAAAGAGAGACTAACCAGGTGTGAGCAGAAAGGAAAGACTGCCATCAGAGTCTGTTTTTCCACACCTTCTAGACCTTATCCGAAAGGTCAAAAGGGAGGAAAGATGTGGTTTTGAAAATCCCAGAGAGCCTTTCAGGACACACTTGGTGAGCCTTCCCCCAAGGGCAGAGGCGGAAGCAGTAATGGAAGATGCCTGCCACGCAGCAGAGGGGGGGGGGTCTGCCGAACCAGGTTAACAGAGAGTCCTCCTTTGGTAAGCCCTTTCAGCGCTCCTAAAAGGAAGCCCGTCTGTCCCTCTCTGGAGGCAGTCAGGGGTTGGTTATCTTTGTACCCAGACGCCTGGCTAAAAATAAAAGACAAGTTGGTACAAAGCATCATATCCAGAGGTTACTCCGTACCCTTTTCTTTTCCTGCTCCATGCATAGTAAATATTCCAAATGTTCCACCCAGTCACAGGAAGTAAGCAACCCTAGAAATAGAGAAGTTGCTAGGAAAAAAGTCATCCAACCGGTCCCCGCAGGCCAGATAGGATCTGGAACTTTCTCAGGGTTCTTTTTAGTTCCAAAGAAAACAGGGGACTGGAGACCCATACTGGGTCTCAGCAGACTGAACAAATCTGTAAACAAGACAAAGTTCCAGATGGTAACACTGCAATCGATACTTCCCTTTCTGGGAAAAGACAATTGGATGTGCTCTGTAGACCTCCAGGATGTGTACTACTACATAAAAATGGACAGCCCATCCAGGAGTCATCTGCGCTTTCAGCTGGTTGCCAGTCACTACCAAGTTTAAGCTCTGCCCTTTGGCCTCACTACAGCCCCTAGAGTGTTCTCCAAATGTATGGCAGTAGTTACGGCTCACCTGAAACTTTTCTAGATTCCAGGTGTTTCCATATCTAGATGACTGGCTCCTAACTGCCAACACCAAGTATCTACTAACAGAGGAAAGAGACCACCCTGACACTTTGCTGTCATCTAGGGATCACAATAAACTACAAAAAATCTGCCTTATTGCCACCTTAGCATGTCATTTTTATAGGCATAGATTTAGGCACAACAACAATGATGGTAAAGCTTCCGCCAGACAGAGTACAAACCCTACGGATAAAGGTTCAACAACTTCTTTTCAAAATGAAGACCCAAACAAGGACAGTTCTAAAAGTATTGGGCACCATGGCAGCAGCAATATGCGTCATTCCCCTAGTGAGAATGCACATGAGAATTTTACAATGGCTACTGTTCACTCAGTGGTCCATGCAGCAGCTTCCGATGTCGCATTGCATAATGTTGACAGAGTCTTGCAAAAGAGACTTTCATTGGTGGCTCCACTCAGATCAGATAACCTTAGGTCGACCCTTTGTTCTTCCACAACAGCTTGCCACAGTGACCATGGATGCTTCCCAGATTGGGGGGGGGGGGCATTATCAGGGAAGAACAGTCCAAGGCACTTGGTAGGATCACGAGACCCACTTTGCACATCAGTGTCCTAAAGATGAGAGTGGAGCTTTTTGCGTTGCAGGCATTTCAAGACTCTCTCCCTCTGGGAACGGTTGCAATACAGACTGACAATATGTCAGTAGTATGGTACATAAACAAGGAGAAAACCAGATATTACACCCTTTGTCGAGAGGCACTGAGAGTATGGCAGTGGGCAACCTCCTCCCGATGCTTTCTGAGAGCAATGCATATTCCTGGGAAATCCAACGTCATAGCAGACAAACTCAGCAGAGCAATACTGATGCGTCATGAGTGGTTCCTGAAACAAGATATAGCGAAGATGATTTTCCAAAAATGGGGCCAGCCTTGCTCCGACCTTTTTGCCATGTCCATAAATACCAAATGCAGCAGCTACCTTGCCCTAATCCCCCTCCAGGGGCATCCCCAAGGGATGCACTTGTTCACGATTGGCCCCCGGGTCTCCTCTACACCTTTCCTCCCCTCCCATTGATACCCTAAGTTCTTCAGAAAGCCAGTGCATTGGGAAGGACATTAATACTTATAGCCCCATACTGGCCTTGTCAAATTTGGTTCCCCTTCTTGCAGTTTCATCTACAGGAGGAGCCTTGGATTCTGGACCCAATACCAGATCTTCTGACCCATCCATTGGGAATGCTCCATCCATCTCTTCAAACCCTTAAATTGACAGCTTCGCTACTCCAATTCCAAATATAGCCAGGCTACCTAACCTTTCCTAATTCAGTGGAACATAGCTTGATTTCTTCTCACAAAGCTTCTACAAGAAGGTTATAATTCGGCAAATGGAAAAGATTTTCCTTGTGGGCCATAAAAAGTCATTTCGACCCATTTTCAGCATCTATATCTTCAATACCGGAATTTTTGGATGAATTGTTCAATAAGGGAGCAGCTGCAGCTACTATCCGAGTACAGTTAGCAGCAATCTCTAATTTTCACTGTGGAGAAAAGGGACCCAACGTTATGTCTCACAGACCTTGTAAAGCTTTCCTGAGAGGTATTAACCTGTTGAGACCTCACATTAAGCATCCTCTACCTTCATGGAATCTAAATTTCATATTATCCCAGATAAGTCTCCCCCTTTGAACCTGCATCATCCTGTGACTTAAAATTCTTAACCTGGAAGACTATCTTCTTAGTGGGTATTACTTCGGCTAGAAGAGTTTCGGAATTACAAGCATTATCCATCAAGCCCGCATATATGCTGTTTCATTCTGACAGACTCGCTTCACACTAACCTGTCCTTTCTACCAAAAGTGTGCTCAGAATCAAACTTGCTTGTCCCCCCCCCCCCCCCTCAAGTATGGCAGTAAGGCAGAATACATGTTACATCATCTAGATGTACATAGATACACTTCTACTTACATAGAACAAAGGATTTTAAGAAAACTGATAAATTGTTTGGGATTTTTCAGACTCCAAGAAAGGGGCTTCAGTAGCAAAAAACACTCTGTCCAGGTGGTTATCAAATTGTATCTCGTATACTTACCAGTCACTGAATAAGCAACTTCCAGACAAAATAAGAGCTCATTCTACAAGAGCTATCTCTACCTTTTCTGTGCAAGATTACCAATTGATACCATTTGCCCCCATCCTTTTTTAGCTCCTGGAGGATCGAGAGGTTTTTAATTGATATCCGATTGTTTCTGACCCTCTTCTTAGCTTATAAAGTTATGAAGGATTCCTGTGTGTGTGTGTGTTTATATATTTATATATATATATATATATATATATATATATATATATATATATATATATATATATATATATATATACACATACACATACACATACACACACACTTTAGTTTATCGGCAAACAAGATCTGTGGAATGCCCTAGAAGCATCATGGGATAAGGGAGTAAAGCCACGAGTTGGTTGAAGACCTCTAGCTTTAGTAGACAGAGTCAGAACCGAGGATCAGTTCCAAACCCACAAATAAAGAATGAAGGTGAGATGGACAACTCACATAGAATGTTATGGTGAGTACATAACTTCTTTTTTTTTTTGGTTGCTCTTACTTCTATGAGAATTTCCGAGTTACAGGCCTTATCATGCAAGCCTCCTTACCTAATCTTTCAAAAGGACAGGGTGTCTTTACGAACAAATCCTTCCTTTTCCAAAAGTTGTGTCTGACACTAATATCAATCAGACTATACAACTTCCTGTATTTTTCCCCAAATTTTCAAACCAAGGCGAATATGTCTGCGTTTGCTAGATATTCAGGCAATTACATTTTTACCTTCACAAAACAAAGGAATTCAGAAAATCTGATCAGTTTTTTCATTCTCTTCTGCTTCTCTGGGCAAACCAGTTTCTAAAATTACTGTGGCTAAGTGGCTTAAGGACTGCATAATCTTCATTTATAATAAGAGAAAAGTGCAGCTGCCAGGACCCATAAAAGCACATTCTGTGTGGGCAGTAGCCACTTCCGCAGTTTTCTATGCCAGAGCCTCTGTAGATGATATATATATACAGCGGCTACTTGGGCATCCCCGCATACTTTATTACTCATTACAAGTTGGATATGGTGCTCAGGATTAAGTGAAGATGGACAACATCAGATAAAGAAGTTGTCTTACCATAACGTTCCATCTGTGTTGTCTGTCTTCACTTATCCTTGAAATCCCCACCTTCCTTCCCACTGCTTTTCGGGCTTCTTGGTAGAACAAATATATCCCAATAGACTGATTATTCCTTTATGATTACAGATATGGTCTCATCTGTTATTTCCTGTCTGTCACTATTTTATGCAAAGTCAATCTGAGGTAATCTTGAGAGTTAGCATTATGAGTAGACCTAAGCTTGAGAGTTTTTGGAAGGCGCAAGCTTGGAATAACGGCTGATTCAGTTCTGAGATACGGATCCAAACCCACAGTCAAGGATAAGTGAAGATCGACAACATAGATGGAATGTTATGGTAAGACACAACTTTTTTTTTTTTCCAAGTGATTTTACATAAGAGGTCTCTCAGAAAACTGATGACCTCTCCTTGTGATTTTAATTTTTTGTTAGATAAGCTAACTCTTGCTCCATTTGGAACAGACAGTCTGGCCGAATTGAAGTTCTTAACATGGGAAACTGTTTTACTGATTGCTCTGGCTTCTGCAAGAAGAGTATCTGAGTTTCTAGTTCTTATGGTGAGTAAACCATGTCTTTTTTTCCACAGAGTTTCTTTGAGAACTAATCCATCTTTCATGCCTTAAGTGGTATCAGAGTTTACTTTAAACCAAACTATCCATCTCCCCATTTTTTCTAGCACCTAAAAATAAGGGTGAAAAAGGCTACCCCTTACCTTGAATGTCCACAGACAACTCTGGTACTAACTTTACAGAACTAAATTTTTTAGATCTTTGAATCAGGAGTTCATTTCTTGTGATGTTAAGGAGGGACAACCTGTGTCAGAACAGACTGTTTTCAAGTGGTTGTCTTAGGTTATTGCCTCTTGTTATACTTACCACAGCAAAACTGTTTCAGGCAGGGTCAAGACCCCGGTATATCAGGTGCTTGGCTTCATCTGTGGCTTTTTGGAACAGGTTTTATTCTAGAAATATCCTATAAGCAGCAATTTGGTCCTCTATACATAAGTTTACAAGGCATTACAAGCTTGATTCTTTTTTTAGGCGTAGATCTGGCTTTGCTAGGACCATTCTCCAGAGGTTTCTGGAACGTTGTCCTTCCACCTCCCAAATGTAGTAAGCAAGGGTAATCTACTAGTATAGCTGAGGCTACTACAGCATTGGCCATTTGAACATCTATGTTTATTTACACAACTGTAATTTTTCCACATGAATGTCATGGTTCACTTCTTGAGCTTCACTTTCGAGGTAAACTTCCATGTTTTAGGTTCATAGGTTAATATTAGGCTAACTGCCTGGAATGCCCATTTTAAGCCTTGCCAATATCCAGAGGTCAGAATCAAATGCTGCACTTTCTCCTTAGAGGCGAAGACCTTAACCATTATGCCAAACCCATTCCCCACCCCCTCTTGAGCACATAACATCCTGGGTCCTGCCTCCAGCGTCTCATCAGGCTTAGAGAAGCATGCAAAGATGTGTACATATGTGGATATCGTATACATAAATAAACATGTATAAATGTGCACACACACACACACACACATGTTCAATATAGAAATACAGATCCTGGAAGAAAGTTCCAGAAATGTGGAAGATCTTTCCAAAGAGGTTACCCACTATCATATTTTTTTTCTGAACTGAAAACAGAGGTTGGAGTCAAGTGTTTTAGAACAACTCTTGGATATACACTTCTGCAAACATGTGCTGTGCATCTGAAATCTGTACCAGCACACTGTCATCAATCAGGGGCAGTAGGTGGCCTTTCTGTACATTAATAATGTATCCTAAAAAGTAATGGCATAAACTTGTACAGAAAATAATATAATAATAACAGTAAATCATTCTTGGGGTGTAGATAATGCAGGTATCCTTTTCAGTCTGTCCATCCGATCTGGAGTATGAGTTCTCGAGCTACTTGTTGGATACGAGCTGACAAAACTAGTGCTCCAGCTATGAGCCCCTTTAAGAATTATTTTCCCATAATGCCCTTGTTTGTGTGTGGAGATGCATCAGATCTCATTTCCTACTCTTAAATTGATATGTAAACCCTGGATAGTTTTGTTTTCCTAATACTTTTCGTACCTCTTAGACCTTTCTAGCTCCTTTTTTATTTTTGGGGAAGCATTTTTTTTTATTTTTTTTTCCTTTCTTGGTGTCATGCTCTTCCCATTGTCATCACCGTTAATCACTTGTTAAAACAAACAAAAAATAAACTCCATATTTGGGTGTAATCTTTAAGAGGGAATGCACTTTTTTCTTTGCAGCTTGCTGGTTGCTTTGTGCTGCATATGAGATTGCAATGCATCAGGGTCTGGGAATTTGCCCTTTCCCTACTGTTGTACTGTCTGAGTTGGTATATCAAGTTAGCAGCAGATGTGGGGGGTACAGAGACTTCCATACCTCTCTACTGTGCAGATTTTCACACAATGTCCAGATTTGTCTGCATATTTTTGGCCTTTTTCTCATAAAATTGTGAATTTCTGGCAAATCATTGAGGGTTGAAGTCAGAAAATGACAGATATCCGAGTTTCTGATTTCTTACCCTTCAGAAAGGTCATGCTAATGCAAAACCTGTTGTTCTATCAACTTTAAGTTTGTAAGAGCAATATTTAGAAAGTGTCCCTATTTTTGGGCCTTTGTTGCTCCCATTATTTGTGTCTTTATCCAGATTTCTTGCTCTGAGGTTGAGAGGTAGCTTGCTCCTTGCATTAAATGGTCTTTTTTTTTTCTTTTTTAGTGTTCTTTGGAATTTATCTAAAAAGATAGATCTCTTTTTTCTTCAGTCTTTTGAGCATTCGATATTTCATGTGAGAATCTATAAATGTATATAACAGTTATTGTAGATCATATTTGTTTCAAAATTTTGGATAGTTGGGCTTTAGCTCTCCTAGTTTGCTGTTTTTGCGAAGTGTTGTGCTCTTTTTTTGTGTGTGGAGTGGTCTTTCATTATGGAGAAAGAAAGAAGTTTAAAAAATGCAGGAAATGTGGCCACAAGATTCCATTCTGACACACCCATGAGTTATGTGGATTGCTTGGGAGTGGAGCATCTCTCCAGATTGCATTGTCTGCAAAGCCTTTGAGCTTCAAGTTCTTTCTGTCAGGAAAATAATCTGATTAGAGAAGCAGGGCATGTATATGTTCGACCCATATTCCTTTGAAACCTCAAGATGCAGAGTTGTGTTGTACTTAACTGCAGGTTATTCACTGTATTTACTGTACGGTCAGCAACATTTGCTGCAGTTCTTTTGATGTGTGTTGTATACTGTTGTGTATACTTTCCCCAATTTATTTATATTAAGACAAAGTTAATTCTGTTTGGAGTCTTTGCATGCATTTTAACAGTTTTAATTAAAATGGTGACAAGTATCATGTTAGAGCTGGTCTGAAAATGTTTGTCAAAGTAAATTCATTCAGATTGCAGCTGTCTTACGTTGCTGTTGAACATTTTTAGTGTCTTCAAGCCAGAAAGACGAGGTCTGATGTTATATTGCTATGGAGGAATAATATTCCCATCATGGTGGAGGTGATGCTGCTTCCTGATTGCTGCTACAGTGATGATGGGCCTACATCAGAGAGCAGTGATATTAATGATCCTGCATTCAAACAGGATGCATTGTTGCTGGAAAGATGGATTCTGGAGCCAGTTCCAAGACAGTAAGATTGTTTTATTTTTAACAAATGCCAGCTAATCTTGAGTTTCAATCTACTTTAAAAGTAGGAAATGTTCTAGATTTATGTATACATTCTATTAGCGTGCCAGTGAAAACGTTTTTCTGTAAAATGTAACCAAATTAGTGTACATTTTGATGCAGAAAATTGAAAACTTTAGAAGTATTTATAATACCAGATAAGTATGAGAAAAAGTAATTCTTGATGTAATCTAGGAGGCCATCTGCAGTGAGTTAACTGACATTCCTCTTTTCTTCTCTGTTCACCAGTCTCTTTTTCCCCGATTCACTGTTGTTCTTGCACTTGGTGGCTCCAGTGTCCCCCACCAGTACTTGCCATGGCTTCGTTTTCTAGACTAGGAGATTTTACATAATCTTTGTTCCCCATTCCATATTCATTGCAGAAAGTTCATTTGTTCTGTAGCTAAGACCCTGCATAGTATTCCATTGCTTACCTCTGTATCATAACCCAGGATCCATTCCACCAGTATCTCTTTTGCTTAGATGAATTGCATGTTGTCAGACAGTGTTTTAAGTGTCATTATCAATCCAGCCTTTCAGAGATTGAGAAAAGGTGTAAGACTGTTTCACTCCATTAAGATGACATTGGTTGATGATGAGCATTATAGCAAATAATGGGATAGTCCTTAATTTAATCTAAGGTTAGTGCTGGAACATTGAAAGAAGATGAATGAGTTGGCGGTTAGGCACTGGTCACAACTTCCAGTTAATTCTGCTCCAAGGCAGTATTGTGTTGCCAGCCACTTAACCCGTAAGAGGCTGATCTTGTTCTCATCTGCAGCTAGAGAGAACTGAGAGATGTTCCCTGGATAGTATCTTAAGAGATGCATCTTGTATACATGCTCTGTGTTCAGTACTTTAAAGCAGTAAGAGAATTCTCTGCAGGTGTCATTGACCCAGATTGAGGAGGTTCTTATGGGCTCTTTCTCAACAGTGGGGATGGTGGTATTGGATATTGTGATATTTGCAAGATGTTTATCTTATGGGACATATCCTCACAAGGTGGCAATGTGTACCATCAAGGAGCACGGACTAATGCTGCACCCTGCACAGGCTTATTCAACCCCACTGCCACCTTTAATGACATTCAAATAGCCACCTCCCTTTTGAGAGAGTTTGTGCCTGCTTTAGTCTCTCCTATGTCTGTTTTCCTTCCAGTCAGAAACATATTGATGAGTATGGGGGTGAGGAGGAGGCGGTTTGTCATTCCATCCATGTAGTACATCTTCAAGGTTGCTGTTTTTGTAAATTTGGAAACAACCAGAGTGTACTTACCAGGAGGGTTTCTGTAGGTGTAGTAACTCCCAGTGGAGTTGGGTAAGGTCCTGCTGAAGTGTTTTTAGGGTAGACTCCTTTCTGATTTCTTCTTGCTAGCAGAGATTCCAACAGCTATTAAATCTTCCAGCTTTACCACCTGTTAGAAGTTCAAAGCTTTGGACAAGTTATGTGTAAGAGTGTATTCTCATATGTTATTTATGACTTGGATCACATCATTACCCATTTTGCTTGTTCCTTTTGTAATCCTCCCTAGAGGATCAAGCATTGGAGGAGGTAGAAGACTTTCTTGATTCTAGTGTTAAAGAAAAACTGCTTAAGACACTTCTCCCAGCTTCTGCTGCAAATTTGCATGTGGCTGTTTATAATTTTGAGTGTCTTGATATTATTGTTAGGGTACCAGGGGCTGGTTTATACCTGTGCAGGACAGTATGCCCGAGGTACTCATTTCTCATTTATATGTTCAGGCAGGTAATTGTGGATGTAATTTTTCTAGAGACTTATTGTCAGGACTCTCTTGATAGTGGAGTTGATAAATTCCTTTGGTGCTCTCCATTTATTTTAAATACTTTTGAGTGTGTTTGAGTTATTTTTCCATTAAATTACTGGAAGGAAGGCATGTACTGTACCAAAGTTGAAACTCAAACTACTTTTTGTTGAACAGCTGCAGGATTCTTCCAAGACAGCATTTTCTTTGTTTCTGGTTGATTTCTCTCACCGGGTTTCTCCATATTTCTTTGCTAGCACCCAGGCAGTGACGGAATTTTATTCTGATAGTGTCAGTGGATGTCTGTTTATTTTCATTTTTACATGTTTCTGTTTTCCCACTAGGAGAGCTTAATTCAGCCTTTTGATCAGTGTGCAGCCATCTTGGAAGCCCAAACCCTTGTTGTCAGGACCCTGAGAGTTTGGTTGAGGAACTGAAGAGAGGAAATGAGGACTGGCTACTGTAGAGGGTATTTGTTATTCCCTTACCAGCTTCTGTTTCTTCTGTGCCATCCCAAAATGTTCACTGTTTCACTGTTGCAGTAATTACCATATGCTGTGTTAGCCTTTGGTCAGCACAGGTACCAGAGATTTTAACTCCCTTCTCTTGGACTGGCAGATGCCCTGCACCTATCAGGACATCTGGGTATAAGGGTCACTGGCCAGTGCCATCCTGCAGCTCTTTCTTGCCATTGGAACCTGAAGCATACACATCTGGATACTGCATCTGTCAATCCGAAGACCAGAGAACTTCTCAAGCTAAGTGCCTGGTTGGGGAAAAACTTCCTTTTTTTCTTTAGAGTTTGTGTGATTAGATGAGTTCTAGGACTAATGTTTGTCTTGATTTGTGGAAAGCAGATTCCACATTGGGACTTTCATTCCCTTTGCAGTTTTTGTTTAGACACTGAGCACAACATTGCTAATTGTGTCCACTGTGCTCATTTTAACAAGCATGCTGTTTGTCTTAGGACCAAATCCCTCGCACAGTATCTAGGAAAAGGATGTCAAGGATTTTCACTTGTTTGGTATCTGCCAGTCCTTCTCACAACTCCCCCTCAAAAATTCAAGAAGCATCCAAACTTTCACAGGTAGGCAGATGACACAGCTTTGTCATCGGCCAGTCTGCCCAGGCTTGTGATTCAGAGGACAGGAGAAGCCTTCACAGTCCCTTTCAATGACTGAGGAAGTGTCTGAGACCACTGGTGAATACACTTTGTAACCCAGTGTGTCTTTTGACCCCTCCACATCTTTACAAGCCAAAGGCAGGGGTTGTTGTTGGGTCCAAGACCATTTGCAGGCTCTGGCTTCCAATTCCTTTGCTAGAGCTTCAGATGGGGAGTGGAATTTAAAAATAGGGTGGAAATAAACGAAAAGGAGCCACAGTTAAGAAGTAACAATAATTATTTAGAGGAACTGACAAATGATGTATTCCAGAATAGGAGGAATCTCACAGAACAAGAGGATCCAACTGCAGAATGCTAAGGGGAAGTAAGGGATTCCCTTGATAATATGTACAAGTTTAGAAAGATTGCTGTTAAGCAACTTCTTTTTAATAACGTTAGAGCACAAAAACTTTTAGCACAATGACTCGGGCAACAGAAAGTAGAAATGGCTGTCACCAAGCTTAGGGAGCCTATAACAAGGAAGATAACAATATCTTGTAGAGGTATTAGAAATATTTCATAAAAATTCTATAAAAGTCTGTACAAAGCAGAGAAATATGGAAGTAACAATCAAATGGAAGTGTTTATGAAAGAATTAAATATGCTAAGGTTAAAGGTAGAATGAGGCTCAATTACTAACTGTTAGGGTAGGAGGAGATGAGATAAAAAATTTGTGATGTATAACCAATCTACAGGAAAGTCCCCAGGAATAGATGGTATTCCTGTGGAAGTTTAGAAACCTGGAGGGAAAAACTGATAAAAATCTGGAAGGTTTTGTTTAACAGTATTTTAAGAGGAGGAGAAATACCAGCATCCTGGAAGAAAGCAGTGGTAGGTGTACTTAAAGGGTAAAGATCCATTGCACCCTGCGTCATACAGGCCCCTTTCAGTACTAGACCATGATTATAAAGTGTTCATGTATATAGTGGCTAAAAAATTGACAAAAGTAATGCCAAAATTAATAGGTATGGATCAGTGTGGTTTTGTGGATAGGAGGCAAACATTTGACATTAACAAACATTGATGATCCAGAGGGAAGCAGAATGTAAGAAAATACAGTTATTGTTGGTGGGTCTTGATGCAGAGAAAGCATAAGCTGGACTTTATGAGCAGGGCAATGGAAGAATTTGCGTTTAATGAAAAAAGTATAAGGTTGATTAGAAGGATATATGAGGGATCGGAGGTGAAAATTTAAGTGAGTGGGGTCCTTTCTGATAATTTCTGCTTGAGCAGAGGAACCAGGTAGGGGTAATGTTCTTTGTGTTTCACTGTTGCAGTCATTACATTTGGGTAATCTGCTAGCAGGTTGCCGTCAGTCGGCCTGATTAACAAAGTCTTGGGTCCTGCGTCGGTTGCTGTCCCTTCTTCCATGACGACAGGTCGTCAAGGGTATAAAACATGCAGCCGACGCCATTACATCAGTCTGTCTTGCCGGGTGGTGCCCGAAGCAGAAGCAGTTCGCAAGTGCCGGTTGGCCGGCTCGTGAAATTTTTGTTTTCAAGTTTCAGAACCGAAGTCTTCAACTAAAAAGCTAAGTAAACCGTTGGGGAAACTTTTTCTTGCTCCTTACTGATGTCAGTAAAAGTTAATAATTGCATTACTTGTGGGAAGCAAATACCTCATAAGGATTTTCATTTGTACTGTATTCCTTGCCTAGGCCCTGACCACAATGTACCTTGCTGTCGGTTTTGTGTTAAATTTAATCAACGCACTATTAAACGTTGGTATATTTTTGCTTCTAAATATTTTGGATCATGCTTTAATTATCCAGAAATGGGTCGGTTAGCATTCCGACTACTAGAATTCCTAAAAAACACAAAGAAAGAGACAGACCGCCGAGGTCCAAAACTGATGACGCTTCTCCTAAGCCAGTCGCCAGTTCGCCGGTACTCAGTGAGGTGCTTTCGCAGCCCCTGATACCCGCTACTTCTAATTCGCAGGCCTCTACTGAGACCCATTCGGAGTCCGGTATGCCGCGAGATGCTTCAATTATGGAACCTGTGGATGTCTCTACCTTAGATGCGTCCGGAGCCACTGTGCAGGCACTGGCTTCTGAGGGTGTTTTCAGGCCAACAGATTTGTACATTAGACTGACGCCATCTTCAAAACTAAGGCCAAAATTTAAATCTATGTCTAAAAAAATGACGCCTGGCCTACACGTGCAGGCCACTATGCCTAAAAAACAAATGATCAAAATGGCTGAAGATTTAATTACTCTGATCAGGGGTAGCCAAACCCCCCCCCCCCTTCTAAGAGGCCTAGGCAATTTATTGGTTATGAATCTTCTGAACAGAATTCTATTTCTTCTGACTCTTCTAATGAACAGGATTTGTCTATACCTACTTAGGACTCTGATGCAGAAGATTCCATTCCTTCTGCTTCTCCCCCTGAGATTTTTTCTTTTGGGGAATCTTTACATACCTTACGGGAACATTTCCACTGGGAAAGTCAGGATTTCCCTAAATCCAAAAAGAGACTTGGGGATTTTCTTCTTCTTTCTCAACATAGGCCTTTGGCTATACCTCCTGTCCTAGACATTGTTGATGATGTTTTTTCAGAATCTAGTATGGCTCCTGATTCTCTGCCTCCAGCTCTTTGTAAGCCAGACAGATACTACAGGGTTCCTGACTCCCACAAATTCCTTTTTAAAAATCCTGTTGCAGATCCTGAAACCATTTCTCAGGGTCCCAAGGCCATTAAGGCCTCTACTGCTAAAAATCCTACCCCTTGTGATAGAGATTCCAGGGCGCTGGATAGATGGGATAAGAAGGTTTACACTTCTGCAACCTTGGCAATCAGGGCTTTAAACTGTCCGTTACATATGCTTAAATACCAGCAGCATATCATGGAACTGCTTAAACAGAAAATTATGTTAATTTCTGACTTTGTGGAAAATAAATATTTACAGGATTTATTGCATTCAGCTGAACAAGTTGGAAAACATACTTTGCAATGTGGTTTTGATTCTTTGGAGGCCTCTTGCAGGGCTGCTGTAACTGGCTCAGTGCTAAGAAGGGCATGGTTGGCTCAGAGCCAACTCTGCCTGATCATATTAAAGCAAAATTGTTGGATGCTCCTTTACAACAGGACCGTCTCTTTGGTAATAAGGCTGAAGAAGTTTTAAAAAAGATGGAAGATAAAGCTAAATCTATGCAAACTGTGAAAGATTTCTTACAAGTGCAACCTCCAAGATTTATTAGGCACTGGCCTACTAAGAACTGGTCCTTTCCAGTTCCCTTGAGAGCCATTCAGGTCAAACCCAGTCATTCCAAAGGCTCCAGGTTTCAGTCACAAGGGACTTTTAGATCAAAACAATGGGGTGCCTCCACTTCCAAATCTGGTAATAACGCACCTCCCTATGGTAAGCAGTCTCAATGACTTCCCTCTGCACATACCAAGCACTTACCTTTCAGCCGCCCCTTTGGGGGGAAAACTGGCACTTCATGTAAGAAACTGGCAACTTATAACCCAGGACAAATGGGTTTTTAGATGTAGTATCCCAGGGATACAGATTTCATTTCCACACGTTGCCAATCCGAAACGGCCAGACCTGCCCCCAAGTCAGTGGGCACTGGCCCAGAAACAAGTACTGTCCCTCATGAACATGGGAGCTATTCAGCCAGTCCCAGAAGAGGAAAAGGGACAAGGTTTCTATTAAAGACTTTTCCTGGTAGCCAGAAAAGACAAATCATGGCGTCCAATTCTGGACTTATCTACTCTAAACATATTTCTGGACATTCCAAAATTCAAGATGCTGACTCTTCAACAGTTACTTCCTATGCTAGGCAAAGATGCCTGGTTGGTAACTCTAGACTTAAGAGGCATACCTGCATGTCCCAATCAAGGAATCTTGCAGAAGATACCTCCGCTTCAAAGCAGGCTATTTGCATTACCAGATGTTCATCGTGCATACAGCTGCAGTCATAACAGATGGGTTTTCCTGCCGTCAGGCGGGTCCTCGGTCGGCCGAATTCCAAAGACTAGGTCCGGCGTCGGATGTCGTCGCTTCTTCCCTGACGTCAGTGCGACACGGGTATAAAAGAACCAGCCGACGCCATTTTCTCCAGTCTTACTTGCCGCACGGTGCCCGAAGCAGAAGCAGTTCGCAAGTGCCGGTTGGCCAGCTCCTGCGATTACGAATATTTTTCAACCGAAGACTTCTTGAAAGCTAAGTACCCCGTTGGGGAAACTTTTGTTGCCTCAGACCGATGTCAGACAAAGTTAATAATTGCATTTCATGTGGGAAGCAAATACCGCATAAGGATTTCCATTCCTTCTGTATTCCTTGCTTAGGCCCAGACCACGACGTCTTGGCCTGTCGTTTTTGTGCTACATTCAACAGACGCACTATTAAGCGTCGGGCGGAGTTCGCCCAACACTATTTTGGCAAAAAGTTTAATTACAACATGTCGTCGGATACTCCGACTCTCATTTTGAGTAAATGACGCAAAGATAAAGACCGACATACGAGGTCCGCGACTTCTACCGACACCACGCTAAAGCCGACTACAGGTGCTCCGGTTCTCAGCGAGGCACCTAAGCAGCCCCTGACTACCGAGGACACTTCATTAGCGGTGTCTTCTGTGCCCGAGGTCGCAGGCTCTTCGGCCCACACCCCGACTACAGATACCGAAGCCACTCTTGGCGGGGAAACTCAGAGTTTAGACAGGCCTGCCACCTCTCAAGGTGTCTTCAGGCCACCACCTTCTTTTTCCATTAAGGCTTACACTAAATCTAAAGCAGCCATGCACTCTAAAAGACCAGCTCCACAGGGCCCCTCTCAAGGCCCCATGCCTAAAAAGCAGATGCTCAAAATGGCTGAGGATTTGATTACTCTTATCAGGGGTTCTCAACCCCCCACGGACAAAAGGCCCAGTGTGGAGGAAGAATACCCTTCCTCGGACCAGGCCTCCATTACTTCAGAACATTCTGAGGACCAGGAACATTCTTACTCCCCTTTCGAAGATTCTGATGCAGACGAGTCCATTCCCTCTGTCTCCCCCCCTGAGGATTACTCTTTTGGGGAAACCGTGCGTACCTTGAGGGAACACTTCCACTGGGAAGGCCAAGAGTACTCAGACTCCAAGAAAAGGCTCAGGGATTTCCTCTTGCTCCCTCAGCACAGGCCTCTGGCTATACCTCCTGTCTTAGACATACTAGATGATGTGTATTGAGGCCAGCCTTAACCCAGATTCTTTACCTCCAGCTCCAGTGAAGCCTGACAGGTATTACCGGGTTCCTGATTCACACCAATTCCTATACAAAAGCCATGCGGCTGACCCAGAAACTATTTCACAGGGTCCCAAGGGAATTAAGGCCTCCACTGCCAAAAATCCATTACCTTCAGAGAGAGATTCCAGAGCTTTAGAAAGGTGGGGGAAAAAGGTATACACCTCGGCCACCTTAACCATGAGGGCATTAAACTGTCAGTTCCATTTGTTAAAGTATCAACAGTTTTTGTTATCTCAGTTGAAAAGCAAAATGTCACAACCTGAACAACCAGACTTCAAGGAGTTGCAGGATTTGTTGCATAGTGCAGAGCAAGTGGGTAAACATACCTTGCAATGTGGTTTCGATGCTTTAGAGGCCTCATGTAGAGCTGCTGTTACAGGATCAGTCATACGTAGACATGCTTGGCTCAAAGAGCAAACCTTACCAGATCATGTCAAAGCTAAATTACTAGATGCACCTCTTCAAAAAGATGTATTGTTTGGTGTTAAAGCTGAGGAGGTATTAAAGAAAATGGAGGAAAAGGCAAAATCAATGCAAACAGTGAAAGATTTCCTACAGGTACAACCCCCACGTTTCAGTAGAAATTGGCCTTCAAAAAATTAGTCCTTTCCAGCCACGGACAGACCTCAAAGAGGTAGATACAGGCGCCCGAGGGGTAGAGGGCAATCTCAAGGATCATTTAGAGGCAGACAATGGCAAACGCCTACACCAAGAGGGGGGTGAGGATAGTTCACAGCCATTCAGAAAGCAGACCCTATGACTTTCCCCTTTGCATGCCAAGCAAGGCTCAAATGGCAGCACCTGTAGGCGGAAAACTGGCATTATTTTCGAAAAATTGGCATATTGTCACAAAAGACAAATGGATCCTGGACATTATAGACAGAGGCTACAGATTCCACTTTCACACCCTTCCAAAAATGAGAGGCATGCCAAACCTGACACACAATCAAAGGGCAGAGGCACAAAAACAAATTTCAGATCTCATGGACATGAAAGCTATTCAAGAGGTTCCTGCACAAGAACAGGGTCAAGGTTTTTATTCCAGACTATTCCTGGTAACAAGGAAGGGCAAAGATTGGAGACCTATTTTGGACCTATCCATCCTAAACACATATTTACTGCCAAAATTCAAGATGCCCACATTACAGCAGCTTCTTCCCATGCTGGGCAAGGAGTCTTGGCTGGTAACATTGGACCTCAAGGAGGCATACCTGCATGTCCCAATCAGACAAGATTGCAGAAGATACCTCAGATTTCTTGCAGGTTCAACCCATTATCAATTCTCTGCATTGCCCTTTGGCTTATCTACTGCGCCTAGAGTGTTCACGAAATGCCTGGCATCAGTAATTGCCTTCTGCAGACTTCAGGGGATACAAATATACCCATATTTGGACGACTGCCTGATCCAAGCGGACAGCAAACACACTCTTCTGAAACACCTGGCATTTGTAATAATGTTGTTGAAATCTCTGGGATACACAGTCAACAAAAAGAAGTCAAGACTAATACCCTCTCAGACAATAATTTTCCTGGGTGCCAGCTTGGATACAAACACCCAGATGACCTACCTCACGCCAGAGAAACAAGGGCAATTAACTCAATACTTCAGAAAACTGGCAACCTTCACCAGGCTGACTGCAAGGAAAATCCTGCAGGCTCTGGGATTCATGGCATCTTGCATCCTGCTAATCCCATGTTCAAAGCTGCATATGAGGAAACTTCAATGGTACCTAAAAGACTTATGGTCTCAACACAGCCACAGTTTGGAAACAATTATACCACTGATTCCATGTCTTCAAAAGGAATTTCTGTGGTGGGCTCAAGCATGCCAAAGAAACATAGGTCTCCCATTCTGCAAGCCTCAAGCAAATCAAGTCATCACAACAGATGCCTCGGACTACGCCTGGGGGGCACACATGACAGATCGGTGCATTCAGGGCAAATGGTCACAAAAAGAAAAGCACCTACACATCAATCAAAAGGAAATGCTAGCAGTAATAAATGCTATTATGGCTTTCAAAGACCTACTGCATCCAGGCCAGCTATTGATAAGGACAGACAACACCACAGTGATGTGGTACATAAACGGGGAGGAACCCATTCATACCCCCTATGCAGGCTAGCCATGTCTCTTTGGAACATGGCTCTGGAATTACAAATCCAACTTCAAGCACAGTTCCTGCCAGGCAAGGAAAACACGCTGGCAGACGACCTGAGCAGAAATATGACAGATCCACATGAATGGAAGTTGCATCCTCAAGTTTTTACAATGATAATTCAAGCATGGGGAAGGCCAGACATAGATCTCTTTGCCACTCACAGAAATTACCAATTGACAAAATTCTGCTCAAGGACCTTTCATCCACAGGCCTGGAAAGTGGACGCACTCTCTTTCAGTTGGACAACAATGACGGTTTATGCCTTTCCACCTCTTCCACTGCTGCCCAAAGTTCTATTAAAAGCCAGAGCAGAGAGACCAGAGATGATTCTCATTGCTCCAGACTGGCCAAGACAACACTGGTACCCACTCCTGATGAGCCTGATGCATTCCCCACCATGGATCCTGCCTCTAATGCCTCTTCTACTGACTCAGCACAACTTCAGAACTCTTCACAGTCAGCTGAAAACACTCAATCTAGCCGCATGGAGGATTCCTTAAATTCACAGCAGACCCTACTCTCCAAGGAGAGGTGCAGGATGTCATTTTGGAGGCCAGAAGGCCTTCTACTAGAAAAGCCTACTCCACAAAATGGAAACGGTTTTGTGCCTGGAATCAGAAAAAGGGTCAGAATCCTGGAATACTGAATTTACCTCAAATATTACAGTACCTAGCTGAGATGCTAAGCAGTGGACTTTCATTCTCCTCCATCAAAATCCATGCCTCAGCCATTTCTGCAGAGTACAACACTGATCCTCCTTTATTCTCTCACCCTCTCTTAAGACAGTTCCTCAGAGGGGCTAAGAATATAAAACCCCCAAGGAAGCAACCAGTACCTGCTTGGGACCTCAATTTCATTCTAGAAAAACTAACCCTGCCTCCTTTTGAGCCAGCTGCTTCAACAGATCTGCAATATTTGTCATGGAAAACAGCCTTCCTTCTAGCTATCACCTCAGCACTCAGGGTTTCGGAACTACAAGCCCTCATGGCTGTGCAGCCTTTCATCATTTTCCATCAGGACAGAGTTTCCTTAATACGAACCAATCCTTCATTTATGCCAAAGGTAGTATCCAGGGTAGCCCTGAATCAGGCTATCCACTTACCTACCTTTTACCCTAATCCACAAAACAAAGGGGAGAGACTACTGCATTCCTTGGACATTCACAGACAGCTCCGTTATTATTTGGACAGAACAAAGCTTTTCAGAAAATCAGAGCAACTCTGTGTCCTATGCTACAGGTGCTCAAGGGAAGCCTATTTCCAAACAGACAATCTCAAAATGGATAGCCCACTGCATATGCTTTTGTTACTCTTTTCATGGTAAAACTGTACCTACAGGCATCAAATCTCACTCCACAAGGGCCACAGCTACCTCTGCAGCTTTCCTCAGGGGGGTTCCTACCAAAGACATTTTGGAAGCAGCCACTTGGAGTTCTGTACATACTTTCTCCAAGCACTATCACCTACCATTGTACTCCAAAACTAGAGCGGGCTTTGCCACTGCAGTCTTACAGGGAATCCTGGCTCCTCCTAGTTCCACTTAGTGCCTACCACCCCTTTATTAGCTTTGGGATTCTACCCATCTGTTATGACTGCAGCTGTATGCACGATGAACATAGTACAGTTTTGTACCTACCATAAATGTAGATGTTCGAGTGCTAATACAGCTGCAGTCCAGGTTTCCCTCCCTCCTTCCCCTCTTGGGACAGGCCTAATGGCTAACACCTCCTCATACAACCTCATTGGGGTATTCTTTTATGGTGTATTTGCTTGCAACTACTGTTTTTTGATTATGTTGCATTTGCATTATTACATACATTTTATGTTTTGCCTTCCTTCTGGGGGCACCTGACATCTGGGGCAAGAAAAACTGAAGAAAATGGCGTCTGCTGGTTCTTTTATACCCCTGTCACACTGACGTCAGGGAAGAAGCGACGACATCCGACGCTGGACCTAGACTTTGGAATTCAGCCGACCGAGGACCCGCCTGACGGCAGGAAAACCCATCTGTTATGACTGCAGCTGTATTAGCACTCGAACATCTACATTTATGGTAGGTACAAAACTGTATTTTCTCTGCACTGCCCTTTGGCTTATCTGCTGCACCCAGGGTTTTCACAAAGTGCCTGGCTCCAGTAATTGCATTTTGCAGGCAAAGAAATATTCAAATATATCCATTCCCGGACGATTGTCTAATTCAGGCAGAAAACAGGGACATTCTTCAAAAACATCTGGCGTTTGTAAAAAAGGTTCTAACTTGTCTAGGGTACACCATAAACGAAAATAAATCACAACTGTTACCCTCTCTAAAAATTACATTCCTGGGTGCAAGCTTGAATACAACTGCCCTGATGGCTTACCTTACACCAGAAAAGCAAATTCATTTGGTGACTTACTTCAAACAGGTGGCCACAAAAACCCTGCTTATCTGCAAGACAAATTCTGCAAGCCTTGGGGTTCATGGCCTCCTGCATATGCAAGACTGCATATGAGGAAACTTCAATGGTACTTAGAGTTTATGGAGTCAACATTGTCACAGCCTGGAAACAATGATTCCTATCATACCTTGCCTGCAACTAGAGTTACTATGGTGGGCAGAGGCCTGCCACCAAAATAAGGGTTTGCCATTAACTCCACCCCCTGCCGCCCAAACCCTAACTACAGACACATCAGACTATGCTTGGGGGGCTCATCTGGCAGGGAAGTGCATTCAGGGCAAATGGAGCCCAAATCAAATGCACCTTCATATCAATCAGAAAGAGATGCTAGCTGTACAGAATGCACTGACAACCTTCAAGGACTACCTTCATCTAGGACAATTAATGATAAAGACCGATAACACCACAGTTATGTGGTACATAAACAAGCAGGGGGGTACACACTCCTACTCTCTTTTCAGACTAGCCATGGCATTGTGGAACACGGCCTTGACCTATCAAAAACAACTACAAGCTCAATTCCTGCCAGGAATGCTGAATACTCTGGCAGACGAACTAAGCAGAAATCTCATGGACCCACACGAATGGAAACTGGAACCACAGATTTTCAACATGTTGACACACAAATGGGGGAGTCCAGACATAGATCTCTTTGCCTCACCCCAGAACTATCAGTTGGACAAATTCTGCACAAGAACTCATCACAAAAAAGCCTGGAAAATGGATGCCCTATCATTCAGCTGGAAAAACCTATCAGTCTATGCCTTTCCCCCTCTGCCTCTGCTCTCTAGACTTCTACTAAAAGTCAAACAGGACATGACAAAAATGATTTTGATTGCTCCAGACTGGCCTCGCCAACACTGGTGCCCAGTCCTGCGCAAGCAATGTGTCACACCTTCCACCGTGGCACCTGCCTCAGATACCTTACTTACTCTCAGCAGAAAAACCAAATTCTGCACACTCAGCTCCAAACTCTGAATCTTGCAGTGTGGCTGATCACCTAAATTCATCTTTGGCATCCCTTAGCAAACATGTGATGGATGTCATTTTGGAGGCAAGAAGGCCTAGTACTAGAAAATCTTATGCTAACAAATGGAAAAGATTCTGTGCTTGGAATCAATCACAAGGGATAAGCTCAACAGTGTCCAATATTCCTCAGATTTTACAGTATTTAACTGCGATGCTTCACAAGGGCCTGTCCTTTTCTTCCATAAAAATCCATGCCTCAGCCATTTCAGCTCATTACAACACAGAACCTCCCCTCTTCCCTCATCCTCTACTAAAGCAGTATCTCAGAGGGGCCAAAAACTTAAGACCGCCTAGGAGAGGGCTCCCACCCCTGCCTGGGACCTCAATTTTGTATTGGAAAAACTCACTCTCACTCCTTTTCAGCCAGCTGCTACTGCAGTTTTAAAATTTCTCTCCTGGAAAACAGCTTTCCTTTTAGCAGTCACTTCAGCTAGAAGGATTTCCGAATTACAGGCTCTTATGGCATTGGAGCCTTTCATTATTTTTCATGCTGACAGCTGACAGGGTGTCTCTCAGGACCAATCCATCCTTCATGCTTAAGGTAGTATCCAGTGTGGCTCTTAATCAGACCATTCATTTGCCAACCTTCTTTCCCAATCCACAGAACAAGGGGGAACGGATTCTGCATTGGTTGGATGTACACAGACAACTTAGATTTTACTTAAACAGGACAAAATCTCAAAGAAAATTTGAACAACTACTGGTGGCATTTGCTGCAGGGGCAGAGGGAAAGGCTATTTCAAAGCAGACTATTTCCAAATAGATAAGCCATTGTATTCGTTTCTGCTATATGCACCATGGTAAAACTATCCCCCCGGGGATCAGATCTCATTCCACCAGGGCTGCATCTACTTCTACAGCCTTTCTCAGAGGTGTTCCTACCAGAGACATTCTAGAAGCTGCTACCTGGAGCTCAGTTCATACATTCACCAAACATTACCTCTCTTCTCTAAATCCAGAGCTGACTTTGCCACTGCTGTCCTGCAGGGCCTTATAGCTGCTCCCAATTCTGTATAAATCCATCCTCCCAACCATAGCTTTGGGAATCTACCCATATGATTACGACTGCAACAGTGAAACATGAAGAACATAGTACAGTTGTGTACACATACCATAAATGTAGATGTTCGAGTGTATTCACTGTTGTAGTCCTGGTTACCCTCCCTCCAACCCCCTGTTTTTTCTCTTACTATACCTCTTCTTTACTTTACAATGCTTAAAAGCCTTTTTGGGTGTATTTGCTTTTGTTTGGAGGTATATTTTTGTGTTTTTAATTACTTAAATATTTGGCTCCCCATTTGGGGGGCACCTGACATCTGAAACAAGAAAAACTGATGTAATGGCGTCTGCTGCATGTTTTATATCCCTGACGACCTGACATCATGGAAGAAGGGATAGCAACTAACGAAGGACCCAAGACTTTTTTAATCAGGCCGATTGAGGGCAACCTGCCAGCAGATTACCCAAATGTAATGACTGCAACACTGAATACACTCGAACATCTACATTTATGGTAAGCGTACACAACTGTACTTTCTCTTTCCCCTTTGTTATTTGCATTATATTTAGAACCATTGACAAAGAAAATAAGGGACTCAAGTTCAAGGATATAATTGATTTTGTAGTAAAGTAAAGCTGGCTCTGTTTGTTTTTTTTCAGGTATAAAATAATACCTTCTGCAGACACATTACAGTGTTGTGGAACATTTTGAAACAGTTTCGGGTCTTTCAGGATACAAAATTAATGAAGTTAAAACAAAGGCAGTCGAGGTAAATTACGATGTCCTTCTATTTATATGCTGCTGTATCCGTACGATCAGAGTTTGACTCTCTCGTAGGTCCGGGCATTATACAAAAATTAAATGCTACTGCTGGGGTGTGTGAGACGTCCCGTGTCTCTATTTTGGAAGTCGGTCGTAAATGGATGTCTAGTATAAAATGGACATCAGCACGCACCTTCTTCAGAACTTTTCTGCCGCCTGTGTGACTGCCAGCTTTGGCCGTCGCCTTTTCGGAAATGGTAATTTTGCACCATTTGACTTCAGATAAGTACCCCCTAAGGGTTTTTTATTTGCTTGCTACTGCTTTGAGTTCATGTCAGGTAGGAAGGGCAAGTGTAGGTGTGGAAGGCAAATTCCACATAAGGACTCGCATGAACTCTGCCTGTTTTGCTTAGACCAAGATCCCGACCATACCAGCTGTGGTATTTGTCAGGCCTTCATCCCCAAAACCCTTAGAAGCCACTTAGCAGCATTGAACTCTACCTAGAGAATCAGAGGCTTAAACAGTTTGCTTCTCATATGGATCTGACATTGAGTTCCTCAGAAGAACTTCCAGTCAAGAAGGTGAAAAAGTCTAGCCCTGAACCGACTGCTGCACCTTCCAATCCAGCCGTACCTCTCGAGGCTGGTGAAGGCCTGGAGTCCGAGCTGGAGTCCTTGGATCTTCCTTTTGGCGGATAGCCCAGAAGAAGCTAGTGTAACACCCAAGGTCACATCCCGGAGGGATTCGCAGGCATTCAGTTTGGTGCTGAGGGGGAACCTAAGCTCATAATTTCTGAGGGTCCGTGTGGGGTCTCTGATTGTTGTGTGAGAAGATATAGGCTCTGATGTAGTGAAGTGATGTCCGGTCCCTCCTATCCTTCATTGTATCTCCAATTCTTCATCATCGGAGTCGCATAAAAAGAGAAAACAAACGACTAAGCATATTTCTCAGCCTCTGTCTACCCCTTCCGTTGAACAGCCTCCAAATTGGCAGGCCTTCACCCCCAGTCCTTCTAAACGCCTTCCTGGCCTTACGTCAGGCCCCAACTCTGGCTCCTTCAGCCTCTACCCCTAAGGGACCTGCTTCTGATGTCTACACTGGAGAACATGATTCATCTGATGATGGATTCCTCATTTATTCCTCCCATTGCTTCTCCTCTGGGTTATGCCTCCCCAGAGGAGAAGTCCAGTGGCACAGACTCCCCAGGAGAGGACTTCAGCTTTGGTGAGACTGTTGTAGAAATTCTGCATTTGTGTAAGTGGGGCAGCAGTCAGGTCACTGAGACCCAAAAGAGATATTAAGAACTACTCCAGTTGGAGTCCCCTAGCCCCTCTGCTGTACCCCCTCCATACACCCTGCTTTCCCTGATGCTTCAAAAAATCCTGATTTGCAGCCCCCTGCACCAGAATGCCCAGATAGATTCTATAAGGCCCCCAATGAAGCAAAATTCCTGTACAAAGCACCATCTGCAGACCCTTCAGTTATTACTGTGGCTGCTGATAAAACTTCTAAATTACTTCCCTCCACCTCTCTACTGCCCTCAGATAGAGAGCAGACTGATGGAGCAATCTGGAGAAAGAAGTATACACCTCTGCCACCTTAGCAGTAAGAGCCATCAACTACCAAGCACTTATGGCCAAAAAACTGACTGTGATGGCAGATGTGGGGGAGATCCCTGACTCCCCAGCCAAGGCCAAGATATCCACTCTCTTGAATTCCTGCACCCAAGTAACCAAACACTCTCTAAGTGTAGTTATGATGCTGTAAAAGCTTCATCCAGGGCTGCCGCCTCTGGATCTGTCATCAGGAGATACTCTTGGCTTAGATTGCAGCCCCTTCCTGATGATATCAAATCTGAACGCCTGGACACTCCTGTAGACAATAACTTGTTTGGTACAGCTGCTGATGACCTCTTCAAGGCCCTCCAGACTAAAGGCAAGGAACTGAGACATAATTTTCTCCCCAGTCCCATGTTTTCAAAGGAATTACCCTGCCAAAACCTCCTTTGTGAGAACCTCAGCTAGGAAAATGCCAGCTAAGACCAGAAAGGACCACAGGAAACAGCCCCCTTCTAGGTCTGTTCCCTCCACTCCATCTAAACAGTCCTTTCAGGGGAAGCTTGGTAGCCTGTGACTACCAGGCTCTTCACCCAGGCATCCTCCTTTCCATGCACCTCTCCCTCTCCCTCCACACTTGGAAGCAGGTTACCCTGGACTCTGGTCCTATCTATCATAAAGCAGGGGTTCTTCATGACTTAAGAGGTCAGACCTACTCCCAAAGGCATTCCTCAACCCCCCCCCCCCCCCCGAGACTAGCTAACAAGTTTCTCCAGGTCCTGCAGGAACTTCTCACTTAGGGTACAAGTCAGGAAGTCCCTTCACCTGCAAGAGGAAAAGGGTTTTATTCAAGAATTTTCATGGTCCCCAGAAAGGAAGTTCCCTGGAGGCCTATCCTGGACGTATCACACCTCAACACGTTCCTCCAGGTTCCCTCCTTTCAGATGCTTTCTCTACCTACCCTTCTGCCCCTGATCCTTCCACAGGCCTTTTTGGTATCCTTGGATATAAAGGATGCCTACTTACACATCCCAATCCATTCACTCTTCAGAAAATTTCTCCGCTTATCAATGGATTCTGCAGACTTTAAATTCTGTGCTTTATCATTTGGTCTCTGTATGGCCCCAAGAGTATTTACAAACTGTCTGGCTGCAGTCATGGCCTTTGCCAGAACAAAGGGAATACAACTTTTCCCCTTCCTCGACAACATCCTCATTCAGGCTACATCAAGTACCATGGCCTTACAACACCTGGACTTCACTATCTCCCACTTAACAGATCTGGGATTTACTGTAAACCTCAAAAAATCTTCCCTGATGAACCTCACAGGATCAGGTGCTCCTGGGGTGTCTGATACTGACAAGGGAGATGATGATCTGCCTTCCCACAGAAAAATTGTGATGCTCACTTCTTACTTTCGGGAAATTCTACCTCTCAAAGCCATTTCAGCCAGGGAATTCCTCAGAATCCTAGGATTCATGGCCTCGACCATCCTCATGGTACCTCTGTCAAGGCTTCACATGAAATTCCAGTGGTACTTGCGAACAATCTGGAAGCAACACCTACATCCCATAGAGTTCATGATCCCTATGCTTCCATGCCTGGGCAGGGAACTGAAGTGGTAGATAACCCAGATTCAGTCAACTCCCGGCCTGCCCTTACAACTAGTGGCCCCCAACCAGGATCTCTTTACAGATGCATCAGACACAGGGTGGGATGCAACCTTAGGAGAATGGAGAGTGAGGAACACATGGGCTCTCACTCAGAAAGACCACATCAGTATCAATGAAATGAGAGCCTTGGTATTGGTCTTGATAATTTTCAAGGATCAGCTTCTACCAGGAACTCTGAGGTGGTACACAGACAATTCCAGGGTACTGTGGTACATCAACAAACTGGGGACAAGGTCCTACCTCCTGTGCAGGCTAACAGTGAAGGCTTGGGAAATCACCCTGAAAAAACAGATCCTGCTCCAAGCAGTATACATCTTTTCTGCAGACAATGTGATGGCAGACTCATTAAGCAGGACCATGACCCTGTCGCACGAGTGGATGCTGAACAGGGACTTGTTTCTGGACCTGGTCCATCAATGGGGTATTCCAGATGTGGATCTCTTTGCCTCCCTCATGAACAGGCAGCTCCCAATCTTCTGCTTCAGGGCACCACACCCAGGAGCATGGAATGCGGATGCTCTCAGTCCCATGGAAGGAGATATATGCTTATGCATCCCCTCCTTCCCTCTCATACAAAGACTCGTACTGAAAATTCAGAAAGATGAGCCTCAGATCTTGCTGGTGACTCCCTGTTGGACAAGGCAGCATTGGTTTCCTCCTGTTACTACATCTAGCCAAGGGCAATCGCCACAAGTTACCCCAACGAATGGACCTGCTCACACAGGAGAAGGGAAAACTCTTACACCTCCATTTGGACAAGGCAGCATTGGTTTCCTCCTGTTACTACATCTAGCCAAGGGCAATCGCCACAAGTTACCCCAACGAATGGACCTGCTCACACAGGAGAAGGGAAAACTCTTACACCTCCAACTGTCCACAGTAAATCTTACACTGTGGGTGATAGGGCGCTGATTCCCTTCAGACAGCTGTATGCAGAAGACATGCTTCAGGTTTTGCAGGCCCGCCAGGAAACTACCTACCATGAAATCGTACCCAAGTGGAGGAGATTTTCTGTATGGTTTCAGAAAAACAACTTACAACCACTGATAGCAGAGCCCCCAGTGGTCTTGTCTTACCTGTGTGACCAAATGAAGTCTGGACTATCCTACTCCTGCATTAAAACCCATTTATCTGCCATCTCAGCGTGGTTGCCCCTGTTACCACATTTGGTTTCAAGGTTAGACGTCAAGACTCTTTTTGAAAGGGACACTACATCTCACGCCCCCAAGGAAGCCCATTCTGCCACCTAGGAATCTAAATTTTGTTCTAGAAAAAAATACTCTTCCACCCTTTGAACCAGCCAAAGACTACTCCCTCTAACTCTGCACTTGGAAGACTATGCTGTTGGTGGCCATTACCATCACTTCAGCCAGAAGCATTTCGGAGCCTCAAGCCCTAATGGCCTCTTCCCCCTTTCACGATCTTCGACAAGGACAGAGTATGTTTACGTACTAACTAAACCTTCATGCATTAAATTTGTCAATGAACTGTCCTGAAACCAGGCTATCGACCTACCAGCTTTTTTACCCTCTCCACAAAGCCCAGCAGTGAGGGTTCTTCACTCCTTAGATGTACATAGACAGCTCAGATACTGTTTGGTCAAGACCAAAGCCATCTGCATGTCTGACAGGCTCCTCATCTGTTACCACCCAAGAGCCCTGGGGCACCCTGTTTCCAAGCAAACCATATCCTCTTCGATATCTAAAACCATCTCTTTCTGTTACATAACCCATGGTAGGTCACTCCCTTCTCCTCCTCTCCTTTAAAGGCACACTCCACTAAGGCAGTGTCCTCCTCAGGGGCATTCTTTAAAGGTTGGACACAACTACTGATGTTCATGTTTCACTGTTGCAGTAATCACTCTTGGTTTATCTGCCTGCAGGTAGCCCTCAGTCGGCCCAAATATCAGAGACTTTGTTTTTCTGCGTTGGTTGCTGTCGCTTCAGGACTGACATCATGTCTTCAGGGGTATAAAAACAGGCAGCCGACACCATTACATCAGTCTTTATTGCCGAGGAGCCCGAAGCAGAAGCAGTTCGCACAAGTGCCGGTTGGCAATTACTCGAGTTTCGTTTCCAAACTGAATCATCCTTAAGTCTTCTAAAGTGCTAAGTACCCCATTAGGGATCCTTTTTTCTTGCTGTAACCGATGTCAGAAAAAGTTAACAATTGTCTCGCCTGTGGAAAGCAAATACCTCACAGAGATTTCCATTCTTACTGCGTCACCTGTTTAGGCCCAGACCATGACGCACCTCCCTGTCAGTTTTGTGCTTTGTTCAACGCCCGAACTATTCGTCATCGGGGCCTTATTGTCGCTAAATACTTTCGCTCTCTATCACCATATTCCGAAATGGGTTCAGTAAGCCATCCGAATACCGATCTTTTGAAAAAAAAGTAAGGATAAAGACAGAGACATGCCGCACAAGTCCAAAACTGCTGACTATGCTTCCATTAAGCTAGTTGCCAGTTCGCCGGTACTCAGTGAGGTGCTTTCATAGCCCCTGATGCCCACATCGATGGATTCACAGGCCACTACCGAGACCCATTCAGAGTCTGGTATGCCGCGAGACTCTTCTTTGACTACAGAACCTGCGGATGTCTCTACCTTGGATGGGTCCGGAGCCACTGTGCAGGCACCAGCTTCCAAGGAAGATGTTCTTCATGTTTCACTGTTGCAGTCATTACATTTGGGTAATCTGCTGGCAGGTTGCCCTCAGTCGGCCTGAATTCTAAAGTCTTGGGTCCTGCGTCGGTTGCTGTCTTCTCTTCCATGACGTCAGGTCGTCAGGGGTATAAAACATGGAGCCAACACCATTTTCTTTAGTCTTTCTTGCCACGCGGTGCCCGAAGCAGAAACATTTCACAAATGCTGGTCAGCCGACTACTGAAATATTCGAGTTTGAATTTCAGATCCGAAGTCTTCATAAAAGCTAAGTACCCTGTTGGGGAAACTTTTTTCTTGCTTTTTACCGATGTCAGAAAAAGTTAATAATTGTATTACTTGTGGGAAGCAAGTACCTCATAAGGATTTCCATTTATACTGTATTCCTTGCCTAGGCCCTGATCACAACGTGCCTGGCTGTCAGTTTTGTGCTAGATTTAACCAATGCACTATTAAGCGTCTGTATATTTTTGCATCAAAGTATTTTGGAAACAGATTTAACTACCCAGAAATGTCGTCGGATAGTAATCAGACTACCGAAGTACATAAACACAAAGAAAAGGACAGAGAAAGGTAGTCGAGATCCAAAACCGACTAAGCTTCTCCTAAGCCAGTCGACGGTGCTTTCACAGCCCCTGATACCCGCTACCTTCGAGTCGCAGGCCTCTACCGACATCCATGTGGAGTCTGGCATGCCGCAAGATACTCAAGGTATTGGACCGACAGATGTATCTCCTTCGGATGGGTCCGGAGCTGCTGAGCAGGCACCGGCTTCTGAGGGTGTATTCAGACCTCAACATTTGTATATCAAACTGACAGCTGCAAAATCAAAGACAAAAGCAACTTCTGTAACTAGAAAAATGACACATGAGCCACATGCACAGGCCTCTATGCCTAAAAAGCAGATGATCAAAATGGCTGAAGACCTTATTACCTTGATCAGGGGTACCCATCCACCAACAGATAAGAGGCCTAGGCAAGATACTGATTATGTATCTTCAGATCAGGTTTCTATTTCTTCTGATTCCTCTTCTGATCAGGAATTATCTATACCTCCCTATGAGGATTCTTATGCTGAGGAGTCTATTCCATCTGCATCTCCTCCTGAGGATTATTCATTTGGAGAAACCTTGCATACTTTGAGGGAGCATTTTCACTGGGAGAGTCAAGACTTCTCTGAATCAAAAAAGAGCTCAGGGATTTCCTCCTTCTCCCTCAGCACGAGCCTTTAGCCATTCCCCCTGTTTTAGACATTGTGGATGATGTGTTTTCAGAGTCCAGCTTGACCCCCTGACTCCTTACCTCTGGCTCCCAGTAAGCCTGACAGATATTACAGGGTCCCTGACTCACATAATTTTTTATTTAGAAGCCCTGCTGCTGATCCTGAAACTATTTCACAGGGTCCAAAGGGAGTTAAGGCCTCAACAGCAAAAAATCCTATCCCCCCTGACAGAGATTCAAGGGCACTGGACAGATGGGAAGATTCAAGGGCACTGGACAGATTGGGGAAAAAAAGGTTTATACTTCTGCAACCTTGGCAATCAGGGCCTTAAACTGTCAATTTCATATGCTAAAGTACCAACAAGATGTTGTGGGATTGCTGAAATAGAAAATGATGTTGATTTCAGAATGTGCAGAAAATAAAGAATTGCAGGAATTATTGCATGCAACTGAACAAGTTGGAAAGCATAGTTTGCAATGTGGTTTTGATTCCTTAGAGTCCTCCTGCAGGGCCGCAGTTATTGGATCTGTGATTAGGAGGCATGTCTGGTTAAAGGAACAAAATTTGTCTGATCATGTTAAAGCTAAATTGCTAGATGCACCTTTACAGCATGATTCTCTGTTTGGTATTAAGGCAGAAGAGGTTTTAAAGAAAATTGAAGACAAAGCTAAGTCTATGCAAACTGTTAAAGACTTCTTACAAGTGCAGCCACCAAGATCCAGTAGACGCTGGCTTACAAAAAATTGGTCCTTTCCTGTGTCAGAGCTCAAAGGGGCAAATCCATGCAAGTCAAAGCAATGGGGCGCTTCTACCTCCAAATCTGGAAGAGATAAAGCGCAAACCTACAGAAAACGATCCCAATGACTTCCCTCTGCCTACACCAAGCACTTATTTTTTGGCAGCACCCATAGGGGGAAAGTTAGCACTTTTTGCTCAAAATTGGCAGTTAATAACCCAGAACAAGTGGGTACTAAACATAGTAGCACAGGGATACAGATTCCATTTCCACACTCTGCCAATGGTGAATGGTTGGCCAGATCTGCCAAAAAATTAATGGGAAGAGGCACAAAAACAGGTTACGTCCCTCATGGATATGGGGGCCATTCAGCCAGTACCAGAACAGGAAAAGGACAAGGCTTTTACTCGACTGTTCTTGATACCCAGAAAGGACAAGGCCTGGCGGCCAATACTGGATTTATCGATTTTGAACACATACCTGGGCATTCCAAAATTCAAAATGCTGACTTTGCAGCAGCTTCTGCCCATGCTGGGCAAGAATGCTTGGTTGGTTACACTAGACCTAAAAGAGGCATACCTGCATGTCCCAATAAGACCGTCATGCAGAAGATACCTCAGATTCAAGGCTGGCTTAATGCATTACCAATTCTCTGCACTGCCCTTTGGCTTATCTACTGCGCCCATGGTCTTTACAAAGTGTCTGGCACCAGTAATTGCATTTTGCAGACAAAGAAGTATTCAAATATATCCTTACTTAGACGACGGTCTCATTCAAGCAGAGAACAAGGACATTCTTCTTCGACACATGGCGTTTGTGAAAAGGCTTCTAACATGCCTAGGGTACATAATAAACAAAAAGAAATCACAACTGGTACCCTCTCAAAAGATAACATTCCTGGGTGCAAGCTTGAATACAACTGCCCAGATGGCTTACCTCACGCCAGACAAGCAAAGGCAACTGACTACTAACTTCAAACAGATGGCAACAAAACCCCAGTTATCTGCAAGACTAATTTTGCAGGCTCTGGGCTTCATGGCATCCTGCATCCTACTGATTCCATATGCAAGACTGCATATGAGGAAACTTCAATGGTACCTGAAAAGTTTATGGAGTCAACATTCTCACAGTCTGGAAGCAATAATTCCTCTCATTCCCTGCCTACAACAGGAGTTTCTATGGTGGGCAAAGGCATGTCACCAAAACGTGGGACGGGCCTTCACTTTCCCCCCTGCCAGCCAAACCTTAACAGACGCCTCGGATTATGCCTGGGGGGTCCACATGGCAGGAAGATGCATTCAGGGCATATGGATCCCAAAACAAATGCATCTACATATCAACCAGAAAGAGATGCTAGCAGTTCAAAATGCCCTAACAGCCTTCAAGGACTTGCTTCATCCAGGACAACTACTGATAAAGACTGACAACACCACAGCCATGTGGTATATAAACAAGCAAGGGGGCACACACTCATATACCCCCTTTGCAGATTAGCCATGGCACTGTGGGACACAGCTTTGACTTACTAAATACATATTCAAGCTCAATTCCTGCCAGGAAAACAAAATACACTGGCAGATGATTTAAGCAGAAACCTTATGGATCCTCACGAGTGGAAACTTAAATCCACAAGTCTTCAGCATGACGATAGAGAAATGAGGGAGCCCAGACATAGATCTATTTGCCTGTCCTCAAAATTATCAATTGAAAAGATTCTGCACAAGGACTTATCACAGACAAGCATGGAAAGTGGACGCCCTATCCTTCAGTTGGAAAAACCTTTCAGTTTATACCTTTCCTCCTCTGCCTCTTCTCCCTAAGGTCCTCCTAAAAGTCAGACAAGAGAAACCAAAGATGATACTAATTGCCCCGGACTGGCCCCACCAGTACTGGTACCCAATCCTAAGGAACTTGTCTCAATATCCAGCTTGGACCTTACCTCAAAGACCTCAACTACTGTCCCAGCAAAACAATCAGATCCTGCACAATCCACTACAGACACTGAACCTGGCAGCATGGCTGATCATGTAGTTATACAAACAACACCTCTCAGTAAAGCTGTGATGGATGTCATTTTGGAAGCCAGAAGGCCTAGTACTAGAAAATCTTATGCTGACAAATGGAAGAGATTCTGTGCTTGGGATCAAGCACATGTAACTAATACAGCAGAACCAAATATTCCTCGGATATTACAATACTTAACTGAGATGCTTGACAAAGGCTTATTTTCTCATCAATTAAAATCCATGCCTCTGCCATTTCGATTCATTACAATACCAGAGCCACTAATCTTTTCTCATCCTTTACTAAAGCAGTATCTTAGAGGAGCCAAAAATTTAAGGCCTCCTAGATCACCATTACCTGCATGGGACCTCAATTATGTGTTGGAAAAGCTCACCCTGCCTCCATTTGAACCAGCTGCTACCGCCGATATAAAGTTCTTATCATAGGTTCATAGGTTCATACTAGGCTATCTGCCCGAGGGCATTTACAAGCCTAGCCCATAGTTTTGTGGCTTACACCACCCCTTTAGTATGGGGAACTATACCCATTATTTTGCTGTGCCTCTGTCGAGCAGTGACACTGAGGTAATCCCTGGGGTATATCTGCGATCTCCCATCCATTGGTCAAGATTTCTCTTGAACAAGGCCAGCGAGGTGCTCTGCCTCACATATACCGGGATTTTGTTCCACAGCATAGGGAGTCTTTGGGTGATGAATCTATCCCTCCAGCATGTCCTATTAATAGCCGTGTTGAGGTTTAAGTCTCCGGCCCTTGTGGCTCTGACTGATCTAGATTTTTGAGGTGAAGCATATTCATCAAATCTGGGTTTGACATGGCCTTGTATGTCAGGCAAAGGTCACCTCTGAGCAGCGGTAGCGACTGAATAGAGCTGGAGTTCTTTCAGTCGGGCAGCATAGGACAGATTTTTGAGACCCTTTATCCTTTTGGTGAGGAACTTTTGTGGCCTCTCCAGCTGCTGCAAGTGTCGGGTCAGATACATTCCAAATGGGGCATTGTACTCAATCATTGGTCTGATGAGTGATGAGTATAGGGAGACTATGACCTCCCTTGATCTAGATGTGAATCCCTTCATGATAAGGTGGGCAATGTAGAAGGTCTTCCTAACTACTTTAGCTACATGGGTGTCGAATGATAGGCTACTGTCAACCTGGGTCCCCAGGTCCCTGATTGCCACCTATATGGTAGCTAGGGGTAACCTTGTTTTTCCCGAAGGGTATGACTATGCATTTTTTGGCATTTAACTTTAGGCCATGGCTCTGGCACCAGTTGTCCGTTTCTGTGAGACCCTTCTGAAGGATATCTGTGTCCGATGTGTTTTCGACTATGGCGCCCAGTTTGCAGTCATCTGCAAACTTTGTCAGCCATAACCCTCCTGTGTTTGCTTGTACTGAAAGTAGATGCCAAACAAGAGTGGGCCCAGGACTGAGCCCTGTGGGACACCACTTGTGACAGGCTTTGAGTCTGACATGGCACCAGCAACTCTGACCCTGTGGGTTCTGTCACTCAGCCAGTTTGCAACCCATCTTGTGATGTATGGGTTAATGGAAAACAGCTCTGCTACTAGCACTTACTTCAGCAAGAAGAGTTTCAGAGCTACAGGCCCTCATGGCTGTAGAGCCTTTTATCATATTTTACCCAGACAGGGAGTCTCTGAGGACAAATCCTACTTTTATGCCTAAGGTGGTTTCCAGTGTGGCTCTTAACCAAACAATTCATCTGCCAAACTTTTATCCAAATCCGCAGAACAAGGGGGTGAGAATTCTGCATTCCTTGGACGTAGACAGACAGCTAAGATTCTACTTGAAAAATTTAACTATATTATGTCATCGGATACTCCGACTCCAGTTTTGTCTAAAAAATGCAAAGATAAGGACCAACACACGAGGTCCGCGGCCTCTACCGACACCACGCCAAAGCCGACTACAGGTGGTCCGGTTCTCAGCGAGGCACCTACGCAGCCCCTGCCTACCGACGACACTTCATTGGCGGTGTCTTCTGTACCCGAGGTCGCAGGCTCCTCTGCCCACACCCCGAATACAGATACCGAAGCCACTTTTGGTGGTGAATCTCAAAATGTAGACAGGTCTGCCTCCTCTCAAGGTGTCTTCAGACCTTCCTCTTCATTTTCCATCAAGGCTTTCACTAAGTCTAAAGCAGCCATGCATTTAAGAGACAAGCTACACAGGGCCCTTCTCCAGGCCCCATGCCTAAAAAACAGATGCTTAAAATGGCTGAGTATTTAATTACTCTTATCAGGGGTTCTCAACCCCCCCCCCCCGGACAAAAGGCCCAGAGTGGAGGAAGAATCCCCCTCCTCTGACCAGGCCTCCATTATTTCAGAGTACTCTGATGAACAGGAACATTCTTACTCCCCTTTTGAAGATTCTGATGCAGAGGAGTCCATTCCTTCTGTCTACCCCCCAGAGGATTACTCATTTGGGGAAACCTTGCATACCTTAAGGGAACACTTTCACTGGGAAGGCCAAGAGTACTCAGACTCCAAGAAAAGGCTTAGGGATTTTCTCTTGCTACCTCAGCACAGGCCTCTGGCTATACCTCCAGTCTTAGACATAATCGATGATGTGTACTCGGAGGCCTGCCTTAACCCGGATTCTTTACCGCCAGCCCCAGTCAAGCCTGACAGGTACTACCGGGTTCCTGACTCACACCAATTTTTATACAAAAGCCATGCGGCTGACCCAGAAACTATCTCACAGGGCCCCAAGGGAATTAAGGCCTCCACTGCTAAAAATCCATTACCTTCCAAGAGAGATTCCAGAACCTTAGAAAGGTGGGGAAAAAAGGTATACACCTCGGCCACTTTAACCATGAGGGCATTAAACTGCCAGTTCCATATGCTAAAGTACCAACAGTTTCTGTTATCACAATTGAGAAGCAAAATGTCACAACCTGAACAACCAGACTTGAGTTGCAGGATTTGATGCATAGTGCAGAAGAAGTGGGTAAACATACCTTGCAATGTGGTTTTGATGCTCTAGAGGCCTCATGTAGAGCTGCTGTTACAGGATCAGTCATACGTAGACATGCCTGGCTCAAGGATCAACCTTACCAGATGCCCCTCTACAAAATGATGTATTATTTGGTGTTAAAGCTGAGGAGGTATTAAAGAAAATGGAGGAAAAGGCTAAATCAATGCAAACAGTGAAAGATTTTCTACAGGTACAACCTCCACGTTTCAGTAGAAATTGGCCTTCCAAAAATTGGTCCTTTCCAGCCACGGACAGACCCCAAAGAGGTAGATACAGGCGCCCGAGGGGCAGAGGGCAATCTCAAGGATCGTTTAGAGGCAGACAATGGCAAGCTCCTACACAGAGGTGGAGAGGATAGCTTGCAGCCATTCAGAAAACAAGCCCAATGACTTTCCCCTTTGCATGCCAAGCAAGGCTCAAATGGCGGCACCCTTAGGTGGAAAACTGGCATTATTTTCAAAAAATTGGCATATTGTCACAAAAGACAAATGGATCCTGGACATTATAAACAGAGGCTACAGATTCCATTTTCACACCCTTCCAAAAATGAGAGGCATGCCAAACCTGCCACACAATCAAAGGGTAGAGGCACAAAGACAAATTTCAGATCTCATGGACATGAAAGCTATTCAAGAGGTACCTACTCACGAACAAGGTCAAGGTTTTTATTCCAGACTATTCCTGGTACCAAGGAAGGGAAAAGATTGGAGACCTATTTTGGACCTATCCATCCTAAACACATTTTTACTCGTACCAAAATTCAAGATGCTCACATTACAGCAGCTTCTTCCCATGCTGGGTAAGGAGTCCTGGCTGGTAACATTGGACCTCAAGGAGGCATACCTGCATGTCCCAATCGGACAATTGCAGAAGATACCTCAGATTTCTTGCAGGTTCAACCCATTATCAATTCTCTGCATTGCCCCTTGGCTTATCTACTGCGCCCAAAGTATTCACGAAATGCCTGGCATCAGTAATTGCCTTCTGCAGACTTCAAGGGATACAAATATACCCATATTTGGATGACTGCCTGATCCAAGCGGACAGCAAGCACATACTTCTGAAACATCTGGCTTTTGTAATAATGTTGAATTCTCTGGGATACACAGTGAACAAAAAGAAATCAAGGCTGATACCCTCTCAGAAAATAATTTTCCTGGGTGCCAACTTGGACACAAACACCCAGATGGCCTACCTCACACCAGAGAAGCAGGGGCAACTAACTCAGTACTTCAGAAAACTAGCAAATTTCACCAGGATGACTGCAAGGAAAATCCTGCAGGCTCTGGGATTCATGGCATCTTGCATCCTACTAATCCCATGTGCAAAGCTACATATGAGGAAACTTCAATGGTACCTGAAAAACCTATGGTCTCAACACAGCCACAGTTTGGAAACAATAATACCACTAATTCCATGTCTTCAAAAGGAATTTCTGTGGTGGGCTCAAGCATGCCATACAAACACAGGTCTCCCATTCTGCAAGCCTCAAGCAAATCAAGTCATCACAACAGACGCCTCGGACTACGCCTGGGGGGGCGCACATGACAGATCGGTGCATTCAGGACAAATGGTCCCAAAAAGAAAAGCACCTTCACATCAATCAAAAGGAAATGCTAGCAGTAATAAATGCTATTATGGCTTTCAAAGACCTTCTGCATCCAGGTCAACTATTGATAAGGACAGACAACACCACAGTGATATGGTACATAAACAGGGAGGAACCCATTCATACCCCCTATGCAGGCTGGCCATGTCACTTTGGAACATGGCTCTGGAATTACAAATCGAACCTCAAGCACAGTACTTGCCAGGCAAGGAAAACACGCTGGCAGACAACCTAAGCAGAAATATGACAGATCCACACGAATGGAAGTTGCATCCTCAAGTTTTTACAGAAATAATTCAAGCATGGGGAAGGCCAGACATAGATCTCTTTGCCTCCCACAAAAATCACCAATTGACAAAATTCTGCTCAAGGACTTTTCATCCACAGGCCTGGAAAGTGGACGCTCTCTCTTTCAGTTGGACAACAATGACAGTTTATGCCTTTCCACCTCTTCCTCTGCTGCCCAAAGTTCTATTAAAAACCAGAGCAGACAGACCAAAGATGATTCTCATTGCTCCAGACTGGCCAAGACAGCATTGGTACCCACTCCTGAGGAGCCTGACTCATTCCCCTCCATAGACCCTACCTCTAATGCCGCCTCTTCTGACTCAGCACAGCTTCAAAACTCTTCACAGTCAGCTGAAAACACTCAATCTGGCCGCATGGAAGATTCCTTAACATCACAACAGACCCTACTCTCCAAGGAGGTGCAGGATGTCATTTTGGAGGCCAGAAGGCGTCTACTAGAAAAGCTTACTCCGCAAAATGGAAACGGTTTTGTGCCTGGAATGAGAAAAAGGGCCAGAATCCTGGAAAACTGAATTTACCTCAAATATTACAGTATCTAGCTGAGCTGCTAAGCAGTGGAGTTTCATTCTCCTCCATCAAAATCCATGCCTCAGCCATTTCTGCAGAATACAACACTGATCCACCTTTATTCTCTCACCCCCTCTTAAGACAGTTCCTCAGAGGGGCTAAGAATATAAAACCCCCAAGGAAACAACCAATACCTGCTTGGGACCTCAATTTCATTCTAGAAAAACTGACCTTGCCTCCTTTTGAGCCAGCTGCCTCAACAGATTTGCAATATTTGTCCTGGAAAACAGCTTTCCTTCTGGCTATCACCTCAGCTCGTTAGGGTATCGGAACTACAAGCCCTCATGGCTGTGCAGCCTTTTATCATCTTCCATCAGGACAGAGTTTCCTTACGAACCAACCCGTCCTTTATGCCAAAGGTGGTATCCAGGGTAGCTTTGAATCAGGCTATACACTTACCTACCTTTTACCCTAATCCTCAAAACAAATTACTACATTCCTTGGACATCCACAGACAGCTGCGCTATTATTTGGACAGAACAAAGCCTTTCAGAAAATCAGAACAGCTCTTTGTGTCCTATGCTATAGGAGCTCAAGGGAAGCCAATTTCTAAACAGACAATCTCAAAATGGATAGCCCACTGCATACGCTTTTGTTACTCTTTTCATGGTAAAACTATACCTGCAGGCATCCGATCTCACTCCACAAGGGCCACAGCTACCTCTGCAGCTTTCCTCAGAGGAGTTCCTACCAAAGATATGTTGGAAGCAGCCACTTGGAGTTCTGTGTATACCTTCTCCAAGCACTACCACCTACCATTATACTCCAAAACTAGAGCAGGTTTTTCCACTGCCGTCTTGCAGGGCATCCTGGCTCCTCCTAGTTCCACCTAGTGCCTACTACCCCTTTCTTAGCTTTGGGATTCTACCCATCTGTTATGACTGCAGCTGTATGCACGATGAACATAGTACAGTTTTGTATCTACCATAAATGTAGATGTTCGAGTGCTAATACAGCTGCAGTCCAGGTTTCCCTCCCTCCTTCCCCTCTTGGGACAGACCTATTGGCTAACACCTCCTCATACTACCTGATTGGGGTATTCATTTATGGTATATTTGCTTGCAACTACTGTATTTTGATTATATTGCCTTCCTTCTGGGGGCACCTGACATCTGGGGCAAGAAAAACTGAAGAAAATGGCGTCGGCTGGTTCTTTTATACCCCTGTCGCACTGACGTCAGGGAAGAAGCGACGACAACTGACGCCGGACCTAGACTTTGGAATTCGGCCGACCGAGGACCCGCCTGATGGCAGGAGAACCCATCTGTTATGACTGCAGCTGTATTAGCACTCGAACATCTACATTTATGGTAGGTACAAAACTGTACTTTTCTGCTACCTACACCATGGTAAACCTGTGCCCAAGGGCTTCGGTCTCATTCCACCAGAGCTGCTGCTACTTCAGCAGCCTTTCTCAGAGGAGTACCAACCAAAGACATTCTAGAGGCTGCTACTTGGAGTTCTGTTCACACCTTCACAAAGCATTATCATTTGCCCCTCTACTCTAAGTCCAGGGCAGTCTTTGCCACTGCAGTTCTGCAGGGCCTTATAGCCACACCTAATGCCTTTTAGCTCCAGCCTCCCAACCATAGCTTTTGGATTCTTCCCAAATGTAATGACTGCAACAGTGAAACACTAAGAACGATAGTACAGTTGTGTACGCTTGCCATAAATGTAGATGTTTGAGTGTATTCACTGTTGCAGTCCAGGTTACCCTCCCACCATCCCCCTGTCATTCTGGAGTTTATCTTTCCTTCTCTATCTTCTACATAAAGTTTATATTGATGCATGTGTGTGTATGTATGTATATATATATATATATATATATATATATATATATATATATGTATTGCTACCTTTTTGGGGGCACCTGACATCTGGGGCAAGAAAAACTAAATAAAATGGTGACGGCTGCATGTTTTATACCCCTGATGACCTGATGTCATGGAGGAGAAGACAGCAACCGACGCAGGACCCAAGACTTTGGAATTCAGGCCGACTGAGGGCAACCTGCCAGCAGATTACCCAAATGTAATGACTGGAACAGTGAATACACTCGAACATCTACATTTATGGTAAGTGTACACAGCTGTACTTCGCATTACCAATATTCGACACAGACCAGCGACTTCTTTCGCATCTTCAGTTCTGTCTAAAACTACAGATTTTCTAAGGCCAAGAGTATGAGCTACGCCTAAAAAACCGACGACCCAAACTCAAGCACCTGCTTCCTTGCCACAACATCAAATGCTTAAAATGGAAGAAGACCTGATTATGCTGATTAAGGGAAGCCAGCATTCGCCTGTTAAGAGAACGAGACCTGTCCCCAGCAGCTTTAACTGACCAAGAGTCCGACTCTGAGGTTTCTGAATATGAAGACATGCCTTTATCTACATATGAGGATTCAGATGCAGAGGACTCCATTCCCTCTGAATTCCCCTCCAGAGGATTTTTCTTTTGGTGAAACTCTACATAGTTTAAGAGAGCATTTCCACTGGTAATGCCAGGATCATCCTCAGTCCAAAAAGGGACTCGAAAATTTTTAGATTTGCCACAACATAGACCTTTGGCTATACCTCCTGTTCTGGATGTTGTGGATGATGTCTTTATGGCATCCAGTCTAACTCCTGATACTTTACTCCCTGCTCCAAGGAAACCAGACTGGTACTACAGAGTCCCTGACTCTCTCAAATTTCTTTTCAAAAATCTTACTGCTGACCCAGGGGTCATTTCCAAGGGGCCTACCACAAGGTATAAAAGCAACTACAGCTAGGAATCCCACCCCTTCAGACAGGGATTCCTGAGCTTTAGATAGATGGAGTAAAAAAGTATACACCTCTCCAACTCTCGCCATTAGGGCATTATACCAGCAACATGTTATGGAGCTTATTAAAGAAATATTATCTACTTTTATTGACTGTGCAGAAAATAAAGAATTACAGGAGCTTATGCATTCTGCAAACCAAGTCAGCAAGCATACCTTGCAATGTGGCTTTGACGCTCGAGAAGCATCTTGCAGGGCAGCAGTCACTGGTTCTGTACTGAGAAGACATGATTGGCTTAAGGAGCAGACATTGCTAGACCATGTTAAATCAAAATTACTAGATGCTCCTTTAAACAAGGACAATCTGTTTGGCACCAAAGCAGAAGAGGTTCTAAAAAAGATGGGAAGAAAAGGCTAAGTCTATGCAGACAGTCAAAGATGTTTTGCAAGTGCAGCCTTCCAGATTCAGTAGGCATTGCCCCTCGAAACATTGGTCCTTTCCAGCCCCCTCAAGGCCATCTCAAACTAGACCCAGGGGCAGCAGACCCCCCAGATTACAGTCTCAGGGTATGCAGAGATTTAAGCAATGGAGTACCTCCACTTCTAAAACAGGGAGTGCTAAGCCACCCCCTTACGGAAAGAATTCACAATGACTTCTCAACTCCTCTCCTCACCTCTGCCCAAGTGCTCATGCCCCTAGGAGGAAAACTTGACCATCATGCAAAAAACTGGACCTCCATCACCAAAGACTGATGTGTCCTCCACATTGTATCCCAGGGGTACAAATTTTATTTTACTCACTGCCAACCCCAAACAGGTTCCCAGACCTTCCTCCAAGCCAGTGGGCAGAGGCACAAAACCAAGTTCAATCCCCCCTCTCCATAAGGGCTATTCAACTTGTTCCTGCAGAACAGATAGGTCAAGGGTTTTATTCAAGACATTTCCTGGTACCCAGGAAAGAGGGCACTTGGCGCCCAATCCTAGATCTCTCAGTTCTAAACACCTTCCTGGTGGTACCAAAATTGAAAATGCTCACCCTTCAACAGCTTCTTCCTATGCTGTCCAATGTTGTCTGTTTAGCCACCCTAGACCTAAAAGAAGCCTTATCTCCACATCCCTGTCAGGGACTCATGCAGGAAATACCTACATTTCAGGGCAGGATCTATGCATTATCAGTTCTCTGCACTTCCCTTTGGCTTATCCACTGCTCCCAGAGTCTTCACAAAATGCCTGGCTGTAGCCATTGCCTGTTGCAGACAGAGAAAAATTCAATTTTACCCTTACTTGGATGATTGCCCAATTCAGGCAGATAGGAAAAGCTGTTGCAGCACCTGACATTTGTAAAGAACCTTCTAACCTTCCTGGGGTACACTATCAATGAAAAAAAAAATCAAAACTAGTCCCCAGTCAAAAGATTGTATTCCTGGGAGCAAGCTTGGACACAGCATCCCAGATAGGCTTGCTTTTCTGGAGTAAGGGATGCTGTCTAACAGGCTACTTTGCTCAAATGGCAACCCAGAACCCAGCTATCTGCAAGGAAAATCCTGCAGGCCCTAGGGTTCATGGCCTCTTGCATTCTACTAATTCCATATGCTAGACTGCATATGAGGAAACTTCAATGGTACTTAAGTCTTTGGTGCCAACATTCTCAGGACCTGGAAACCGTCATACCTATCTTACCTTGTCTTAAGGACAGAGTTTCTTTGGTGGGCAGCAGCATGCAACCACAACAAGGGACTTCCCTTTACTCAACTCCACGCCGCCCAGACCCTAACCACAGATGCATCAGACTATGCCTGGGGGCACATCTGGATGACAAGTGCATTCAGGGCCACTGGAGCCAAAGTCAAATTAATCTGCACATCAACCAAAAAGAGATGCTAGCTGTTCAGCACGCTCTGACAGCTTTCAGATCCCTACTCTCACCAGGACACCTGCTAATAAAGGCAGACATCACCACAGGGGAACCCACTCTGCTGGCCAGCCATGGTCCTGTGGAACATGGCCTTGGACATGCATATTCATCTGCAAGCTCAGTTCCTGCCAGGCAAACAAAATTCTCTGGCAGACTACTTGAGCGGAAATCTCCTAGACCCACAAGAGTGGCATTTAGACCCCAGCACTTTCAGTATTCTAACCCAGAAATGGGAGACCCCGGAGGTTGATATTTTTGCCTCTCCCTACAATCACCAGCTCAGTAAATTCTGCACCAGGACACCTCACAGCAGGGCCTGGAAAGTGGATGCCCTAGCCTTCCAGTGGGTAAGCCTCTCAATCTATGCATTTCCCCCTCTGCCTCTTCTCACAAAAATATTACTCAAGGTAAGACAGGACAGACCAAGGGCAATCCTGATTGCCCTGGACTGGCCACGCCAGCACTGGTACCCACTACTGCACAGCCTGTCACCAGTGCCACCCTGGCACCTACCCCAGATCCCAACCCTCCTCACTCAGCAGGAGGGACAGATCTTGCATTCGCAACTGCAAACCCTGACTTGCAGCCTGGCTTATTCTTTGAATTCTCCCCCAGTGACCAGCCTAAGCAAGCAGATCCTGGACGTCATTCTTGAAGCCAGAAGACCCAGTACAAGGAAATCTTATGCTGATAAGTGGAAAAAGTATTGTTCCTGGAGTCGATCTAAAGGAGAGGACACAGCACTGCCCTCCTTACCTCTAATCCTGGATTACCTAGCAGATCTACTCCACAGAGGCCTATCATTCTCTTTAAGATCCATGCCTCTGCCATCTCGGCTCATTACAACACTGAGCCCACCTCTCTTCTCTCACCCTCTCATCAAACAGTTCCTAAGAGAGGCAAACAACTTAAGGCCACCAAGGAGAGCCCCCACCCCTGCTTGGGACCTTACCTTTGTACTGGAAAAGCTCTTGCTACCTCCCTTTGAGCCTGCAGCGTCAGCAGAGTTAAAATTCCTCTCTTGGAAAACAGCCATGCTTCTGGCCATCACTTCAGCTAGAGTGTCTGAGCTACAAGCACTTATGGCTGTGGAACCCTTTATTATTTTTCATGCTGACAGGGTCTCCCTCAGGTCTAACCCTTCCTTTATGCCTTAAGTGTTGTCCAATCTATCCATTTGCCAACCTTCTTCCCTAATCCTCAAAATGAAGGGGAAGGGATCCTGCACTCCTTAGATGTGCACAGACAGCTCAGATTCTATCTTGATAGGACTAAGCCCTTCAGGAAATCTGACCCGTTACTAGTCAGTTTTGCACTGGGGCAGAGGGCAAGGCCATTTCAAAACAATTTCCAAATGGCTAGCACACTGTATCCATTTCTGCTACAAACACCATGGCAAACCAACCCCTCAGGTGGTCAGAACGCATTCCACTAGAGCAGCTTCTACCTCTACAGCATTCCTCAGAGGAGTCCCTACCAGGGACATTCTGGAAGCTGCTACCTGGAGTTCTGTTCACACCTTCACCAAACATTACCACCTCCCTTTTTTCAAATCCTGGGCGGGTTTTCAGCAGCAGTCCTGCAGGGCATACTAGCCAGCCCCAACTCTTCTTGACTGCCTCCACCCATTCTTCAGCTTTGGGAGTCAACCCGTGTGTGATGACTGCAACAGTGAAACACGAAGAACATAGTACAGTTGTGTACACTTTCCATAAATGTAGATGTTAGAGTGTATTCACTGTTGCAGTCCTGGTTTCCCACCCTCCAGCCCCCTTGTCTTTCTCTTTCTCTCCTCTGTCTTTTACTCACCCCTTATAGGGCTATTGGTATTTACTTTTTACTGGTGGTGTTTTTCCCACCATAGCTTAGCTCCCTATTTGGGGGGCTCCTGACATTTGGGACAAGAAAAACTGATGTAATGGCATTGGTTGCCTGTTATAGCCCTGACGACCTGACATCAGTCCTGAAGCTACAGCAACTGACGCAGAAATACTAAGTCTCTGGTATTCGGGCCGAGTGAGGGCTACCTGCAGGCAGATAACCCAAGTGTGATGACTGCAGCAGTGAATACACTCTTAACATCTGCATTTATGGTAAGTGTACACAACTGTACTTTCTCAAAGCAGCTATATGGCCCTCTGTACACACATTCACTAAGCACCATAGATTGGACATTGTCTCTTGAGCCAGCGAAGTATTTGTCAGAACCATCATTGATGGATTTGTGGAAATTGTTTCTGGTCCTCCACCTTTTCCTTAGGACAGGAACTGTTGCACTCTCCCTGATGTTATGGCTACAGCAGCATATGAATAGAAAGACATAGTATTGCTGTGTAAGAACTTACTATAACATTAGATGTTGTTCTCTTCTATATGCTACTATATAGTTTCCAGCCCAGCCTTCCCCCTCAAACTTGCCTGACTCCTGGAGCACCCACTCCGTAGCCACTGATTTGGGCGGCATTCAGTTCTGAAGAAGGTGCATGCTGACATCTGTTTTATATCAGACGTCCGTTTACGACTGACGTCCAAAAGAGAGATGCAGGACATCACGTGCACCCTAGCGGTAGCATTTAACTTTTGTACAATGGCCAGATGTACAAGAGTTCACCAGAGGCAAACTCCCTGATGTTATGTATACAACATCGTATAGAAGAGGACATCTAAGGTTATGGTAAGTTCTTGCACAACAGTACTTTCTCCCTTCTTTTGGAAATAGCCAGGGGCAATTGCTGCATGCTTCCTCACAAACTGGGTCTACTTACATGAACAGGGGTGTTTGATACACCCTGATATCAGTCTAGTTCAGTTGACTGCCTGGATGATAGGGTCTTGATTCCTTTTAGGCACCTTAGGACATGCAGAAGATTCTAATGGAGGCAAGAAAGCATGCTACTAAAAAAAATCATAAATTAGGAAATGGAAAAGGTTGTCTAGTTGGTGCCAACAGTATAACCAGGACCCATAACAATATTTGTGTCCGTCAGTATCCTATGGCCTTACTTATTCCTCTGTCAAGGTTCATTTATCGGTCATTTCTGCATGTCTGTCCACAGATCCTCCTCTTTCAATGCAGGCTTATGTCAAAATGTTTTTGAAAGGGGTTATGTATAAGAAACCTCCAAGAAAACTGGTGGACCTTCCTTGGGATCTTAATTTTGTGTTCGAGAATCTAACATTTGCTCCATTGACCGACTCTGAGGCTTTTAACATGGAAAACAGATTTACTGATTGCTCTGGCCTCTGCAAGAAGGTTGTCTGAGTTGTAAGGTATTATGGTGAGTTAACCCTGTCTCATTTTCCGTAGGGACAGGATTTCTTTGAGAACTATTCCTCCTTTTTATGCCAAAATTGGTGTACAAGTTTACTTTAATTCAGACTATCTGCATTTTCTTTCCTGAACCTAAAAACGATGGAGAGAGGCTACTCCTTACCTTGAATGTCTGCAGACGCCTCAAGTACTATCATAACAGAACTAAATCTGTTGGATCATTAGATTAATTGTTCATTTTTTGTGAAGGTAAGAAGAAAGGACAGTCTTTGTCAACACAGACTATTTCTAAATGGTTTTCTAAGGCTATTACCTTTTGTTATATTCACCAGAACAGGATTATTCCAAGCAGGGTCAAGGCACACTCCACCAGGACCTTGGCTTCATCTGTGGCTTATTGGAATGGATTTGATTCTGAAGTGTGCTAGAAGCTGATATTCAGCCCTCTGTGCATACTTTTACAAAGCAGTAAAGCTAGATTCCTTCTGTAGGTCCAGATCAAACTTTGTTAGGGCCATTCTCCAAGGGTTCTTGGACTCTTCTCCTTCCACTTCCCAGATGCAGTAGCCTTAGCTACACTGGTATAGCTAACTACATCAGTGGTCAGTATAATAAACATAGTACAGTTGTGTAAATTAAACTTGCCATAACAGTAGATGTTCGAATGATCACTGTTGCAGTAGCCACTCCCTGCCTCCATCCCCTTCTTTAGTGTTTTTTTTTTTTTTGAATGTCAGGTTAAGGGCATTTTTTTTTTTTTTTATGTTGCTGTTCCTATCATTGTCCTTGCGAGGCTCAGTATCCCTTCTCTGCTGGCAGGAAAGCTCTAAAGGGCTTCTCGCCCAAACTTGTCTTTTAGTCAGCTCAGCTTAAGCTGCTTTACAGTTTGGGCAATTGGAAGGTGCCCCAAAGTTTTGGAAGCTGGCCTGTTATTGTATCTTTAGCAGGATATACCCCATATAGCTAAGTCTTCTGCAGCAGTGATCATTCAGACATATATTGTTTTGGTAAGTTTAACTCAAACAGCTATATTTTCTTCCCCATCCTGAAAATCAAAACATATGTATTCCAATTTATACTTTTCTGTATATTATTTCATGGTGTCCTAGAACTATTTGCAAAGTCTCAATAGGGCAAAACATTTTATTGAATGATATTCCTAGTACCCAAAAAAGATGGAACCCTGGAGGCCTGTACTAGATCTATTGATCTCTTCATAAAAGCTCCAAAATTCAGAATGCTCACTCTACAGATGTTTTCCTTATCCCACTATCCGTTTTGGTGACTGTCTATCTCAGAGAAGCCATCACATACCCATTCTCAGAGTTTTGATTTTTTTTCTTGTTTACATTTTAAGTTCACTCCTTTACCCCTGTGTTTTTTCTACTACTTCAAGGGTCTTCACAAATGTGTAGCTTCAGCATTCGGCTTTTGCAGACTACAGGGCATTCACATCTTCCTGTACTTGGATGATGGCCTTATTTTTGCAGACTCTCCTCAAAGTTGTCAAGAATCCCTGCTTCTTGTCAGAAATGTATTTCAAAACCTGTGATATGTGGTCCTATCTCGCCTACATTCTTTACTCACAGGTTTGGAGCCGAGAATCGGCTCTGACTCTGCCAACTTATTTCTCTAGCACAAAGTCTCTAATTGGCTGGGCTAACCCAGTATCCCAAGATGCACCTCGACCCAGATCTCATTTGCCGCTCATAGAGTTAGGACGTGGTCTCGCTTGGCTGTGGCTAAGTACCTTTTCAAAACTTTTCATAAGTCTTTAGCAGTCTGTTTCTCATAAAAAGCTATTTTAATAGCTAGTTTTTTCATTGTGTGTGTACTGTGTAAGCGAGTAGTGTTTTTTTTTGTGGTATCCCTCTGTTTTGGCAGGCTAGGCCCGTTTAAATTAGAGGACCTAGTCCTCTCCTGTGTTGTTTTGTGTAAACTTGTGTTTGTTTGGTCGGTAGTTAGATTTCCTTGCTGCACCAAAGAAACGTTTAAATTAGAGTTTCCTTGCTTGTTCGTAGTTTGGTTTTTCCCGCCTTCCTCTTGTGTCTGTTGTTGGGTGAGTGGGTGCTGTGAACTACTATGTCTAAAGAGCAGAAAGAGCGTAAACCCTCTGGGTTTAAAAAAATGCTCAAAATGTGGCTACAAGATGTCCATTACAGATGGGCATTCTATCTGCGTTTATTGTCTTGGTGCTATTCATCTGCAAGAGTCCTGCAGTTTTTGCCACGCTTTCAGCCCGAGGGTACTGCAGGAAAGAAAAAAATAAGTTGATTTTGAAGGGCCTGGTTAAGCCTTTTTTTGAGGAGTCCTTAGACTCTTCTTCTAGTACGAAGTCTAAGACTTCCAAGGCCAAGAAAAGGTCTCCGGCTCCATCTGTCTCATCGGAGCCACCGGAGAAGGTTTCGAAAGTGGATACTGCCTCCTTGGCTCCATTGTCCTCGGGGCTGCAGGAGGTATCTGTTGTACTGGAGTCTACCTCGGCCCCGATATTATTGGAGCCTATTCGGAGCCGGTCACCCAGTGTTAGGCCTGACTCTCCGGGTAGGAGATCCCGATCTCCTTTTTCCTCCAAATCCTCTAGGCTGTCTGATTTGGATGTGGATAAGGTGGTCCAGAGGCTCCTGCAGTCGCCAGTGTTAGCAAAATTGTTCCTGGCTCTGACCCAGTCAGCTCCAGAGCCAGTACCTATTCTTGTACCGATGATTCCTCCTCCGAGCACCCCTGTGTCGTCGGAGCCGGAGTGCTCCGCGCCGAGTGATGTTCCCGTGTCGGCTCCGATACCCCTTGCGAGTTTATCGGAGCCGACATCGGCTCCAACTATGTCGGTTCCATCTTCTGGTTTCGGTACTCTGGTTTCCTCAGTCGGACCCGAGGGGGATACCTCGGGACTCTTGACGGTTCCGAGCCTCCCTCTTGGTGCATCGGCTCGGGGAACCCTGACTCCGGTTGTCTCGGAGACAGGTCGGTCCTCTGATTCGGGGGGGACCTGCCTTCGAGGCCATGAGGAGCGCACTGGCCAGATCATCGTTACATCACCCGGATCGGTCACTCCTTCCCCCTACACCCTGACTAGAGCCTCTGATGCCCCCCTATCCGTGGATAGCGGAGCCCGAAGGTCTGAGGATATGCCAATGAGCGGTCCCTAACTTTGAGGGCCCCTCAGTGTGGGTGCCTGAGGAGCCCCCTAGAAAGAAGTTGTGCAAGAGGAAGCACATGGACTCCCAGGATGAGTCCCTCACTTCCGATACCGACTTCGAGGAGTCAGAGGGGTCCCCTACGTTTCTTTCTCCGACATCCTGGAGATCTTGAGGCAGAAAGGCGACTGGCTGTCCAAGACCCCCTCTGAGGAGGAGTCTGTATTCCTCAAGGCCTTCGGAGCTCAACCCTCCGCCTCCTGGGTGTCTCCACCCTTCGATGAACTCCTGGACTTGATTTTTCGAAGGGTGTGGGAGACCCCTGATTCTGTGGAACTGGTGCCCAGACATCCAAATAAGTTTCTTTCTGCTCCCCCGGGGAAAGAGTTCCTGACCAAAGGGGTTTCCGTAGATGCCTTGGTGGTGGCAGCAGGAAGTTGCAGAGGCTTCTTCTTCCGTCCATCCTCCTAACAAGGAGTCCAGGAGTATGGACCGGTACGGTAAGCATACCCTGTCTTCAGTGACCTTTACCTTGCGGTCGCTGAATTATCTTTGTCATTTTACTCGGCTCCAGAGAGAACTCCTTAGGGAGTTAGGAGACACTCTGACGGGTAACATGCCTAAGGCGGTAGCGCAGACTGTTAACGCCCAGTTGTCTACCCTTGGTTCCATTGTCAACTCGTCCATGAGGCTCGTATCCTATGCAGCCGAAGGGGAGAGTAGGGCAGCTAGCTCAGGTGTAGCTCTCAGAAGGCAAGCCTGGATGCGCCTGTGTCATTTTGCGGAGGCCTTTAAGTCTTCCTTCACTGACTCCCCCTTTGATGGGTCCTCACTCTTCGGGACCAAAGTGAAAGACACCCTCACCAGATGCGAACAGGAGGGGCCCATTTCTCTCTTCCTTCTAGGCCTTACCCCAAGGTTCAGAGAGGAGGGAAAATGTGGTTCAAGAAGTCACAGAAGTCTTTCCCTGCTGCTCAAGGTGAGTCCCCCTCCAGAGGCAGAGGAGGGGGAAATTATTCTGGAAGACGCCGTCCTAGAGGCAGAGGAGGCCCCCGCAACTTGGGAGACCGCGATTCCTTTCGCGGGTCTTCCTTTCAGCGTTCCTGAGGCGTTGCCCGACTGTGCTGTTCCGGAGCCAGTCGGGGGCCGAATTTCATTGCAAACGGAAGCCTGGGAAAGCATCACCCAGGATTGTTGGGTGCTTAGAATAGTTTCCGGAGGTTACACTATCCCCTTTTTATCTACACCCCCTCCAGTCAAAAGAATCCTGGACATTCCACCCAGTCAACGGGATCAAGCAGCACTAGAAGTTTCAAAGCTGCTAGAAAAAGGAGTCATCCAACCAGTCCCCTCAGACCATATCGGATCAGGAACTTACTCAAGACTCTTTTTGGTGCCGAAAGGAACAGGGGACCTGAGACCCATTCTGGATCTCAGCCGATTGAATCACTACGATGTTCATCGTGCATACAGCTGCAGTCATAACAGATGGGTTTTCCTGCCGTCAGGCGGGTCCTCGGTCGGCCGAATTCCAAAGTCTAGGTCCGGCGTCGGATGTCGTCGCTTCTTCCCTGACGTCAGTGCGACAGGGGTATAAAGGAACCAGCCAACGCCATTTTCTTCAGTCTTTCTTGCCGTGCGGTGCCCAAAGCAGAAGCAGTTCGCAAGTGCCAGTCGGCCAGCTCCTGAGAATACGAATATTTTTCAACCGAAGTCTTCTTGAAAGCTAAGTACCCCGTTGGGGAAACTTTTCTTGCCTCAGACCGATGTCAGACAAAGTTAATAATTGCATTTCATGTGGGAAGCAAATACCGCATAAGGATTTTCATTCCCTCTGCATTCCTTGCTTAGGCCCAGACCACGACATCTCGGCCTGTCGTGTTTGTGCTACATTCAATAGATGCACTATTAAGCATCGGGCGAAGTTTGCCCAACACTATTTTGGCAAAAAGTTTAATTACATTATGTCGTCGGAGGCTCCGACTCCAGTTTTGAGTAAAAGACGCAAAGATAAGGACCGACATACGAGGTCCGCGACTTCTACCGACACCACGCTAAAGCCGACTACAGGTGCTCCGGTTCTCAGCGAGGCGCCTACGCAGCCCCTGACTACCGATGACACTTCACTGGTGGTGTCTTCTGTGCCCGAGGTCGCAGGCTCTTCGGCCCACACCCCGATTACAGATACCGAAGCCACTCTTGGCGGGGAAACTCAGAGTTTAGATAGGCCTGCCACCTCTCAAGGTGTCTTCAGGCCTTCTTCTTCTTTTTCCATCAAGGCTTTCACTAAGTCTAAAGCAGCCATGCATACTAAAAGACAAGCTCCACAGGGCCCCTCTCAAGGCCCCATGCCTAAAAAGCAGATGATCAAAATGGCTGAGGATTTGATTACTCTTATCAGGGGTTCTCACCCCCCCTGGACAAAAGGCCCAGAGTGGAGGAAGAATCCCCTTCCTCGGACCAGACCTCCATTATTTCTGAACATTCTGAAGACCAGGAACATTCATACTCCCCTTTTGAAGATTCTGATGCAGAGGAGTCCATTCCCTCTGTCTCCCCCCCCCCAGAGGATTACTCTTTTGGGGAAACCTTACATACCTTGAGGGAACACTTCAAAGAAATTGGTCCTTTCCAGCCACGGACAGACCCCAAAGAGGTAGATACAGGTGCCCGAGGGGTAGAGGGCAATCTCAAGGATCGTTTAGAGGCAGACAATGGCAAGCTCCTACACAAAGAGGTGGTGAGGATAGTTCACAGCCATTCAGAAAGCAGAACCAATGACTTTCCCCTTTGCATGCCAAGCAAGGCTCAAATGGCAGCACCTTTAGGTGGACAACTGGCATTATTTTCGAAAAATTGGCATATTGTCACAAAAGACAAATGGATCTTGGACATTATAGACAGAGGCTACAGATTCCACTTTCACACCCTTCCAAAAATGAGAGGCATGCCAAACCTGCCACACAATCAAACGGCAGAGGCACAAAAACAAATTTCAGATCTCATGGACATGAAAGCTATTCAAGAGGTACCTGCACAAGAACAGGGTCAAGGTTTTTATTCCAGACTATTCCTGGTACCAAGGAAGGGCAAAGATTGGAGACCTATTTTGGACCTATCCATCCTAAACACATTTTTACTCGTGCCAAAATTCAAGATGCTCACATTACAGCAGCTTCTTCCCATGCTGGGCAAGGAGTCTTGGCTGGTAACATTGGACCTCAAGGAGGCATACCTGCATGTTCCAATCAGACAAGATTGCAGAAGATACCTCAGATTTCTTGCAGGTTCAACCCATTATCAATTCTCTGCATTGCCCTTTGGCTTATCTACTGCACTCAGAGTGTTCACGAAATGCCTGGCATCAGTAATTGCCTACTGCAGACTTCAAGGGATACAAATATACCCATATTTGGACGACGGCCTGATCCAAGCGGACAGCAAGCACATACTTCTGAAACATCTGGCGTTGGTATTAATGTTGTTGAACTCTCTGGGATACACAGTCAACAAAAAGAAATCAAGGCTAATACCCTCTCAAACAATTTTCCTGGATGCCAGCTTGAATACAAATACCCAGATGGCCTACCTCACGCCAGAGAAACAAGGGCAACTAACTCAATACTTCAGAAAACTGGCAACTTTCCCCAGGCTGACTGCAAGGAAAATCCTGCAGGCTCTGGGATTCATGGCATCTTGCATCCTGCTAATCCCATGTGCTGCATATGAGGAAACTTCAATGGTATCTAAAAAACCTATGGTCTCAACACAGCCACAGTTTGGAAACAATGATACCACTGATTCCATGTCTTCAAAAGGAATTTCTGTTGTGGACTCAAGCATGCCAAAGAAACACAGGTCTCCCATTCTGCAAGCCTCAAGCAAATCAAGTCATCACAACAGACGCCTCTGACTACGCCTGGGGGGGCGCACATGACAGATCGGTGCATTCAAGGCAAATGGTCCCAAAAAGAAAAGCACCTACACATCAATCAAAAGGAAATGCTAGCAGTAATAAATGCTATTATGGCTTTCAAAGACCTACTGCATCCAGGCCAGCTATTGATAAGGACAGACAACACCACAGTAATGTGGTACATAAACAGGGAGGAACCCATTCATACCCCCTATGCAGGCTAGCCATGTCTCTTTGGAACATGGCTCTGGAACTACAAATCGAACTTCAAGCACAGTACCTGCCAGGCAAGGAAAACACGCTGGCAGACAACCTAAGCAGAAATATGACAGATCCACACGAATGGAAGTTGCATCCTCAAGTTTTTACAAAAATAATTCAAGCATGGGGAAGGCCAGACATAGATCTCACTGCCTCCCACACAAATCACCAAATGCCAAAATTCTGCTCAAGGACCTTTCATCCACAGACCTGGAAAGTGGACGCACTCTCTTTCAGTTGGACAACAATGACAGTTTATGCCTTTCCACCTCTTCCTCTGCTGCCCAAAGTTCTATTAAAAACCAGGGTAGACAGACCAAAGATGATTCTCATTGCTCCAGACTGGCCAAGACAACACTGGTACCCACTCCTGAGGAGCCTGACGCATTCCCCACCATGGATCCTGCCTCTAATGCCTCTTCTACTGACTCAGCGCAACTTCAAAACTCTTCACAGTCAGCTGAAAACACTCAATCTAGCCGCATGGAAGATTCCTTAAATTCACAACAGACCCTACTCTCCAAGGAGGTGCAGGATGTCATTTTGGAGGCCAGAAGGCCTTCTACTAGAAAAGCCTACTCCGCAAAATGGAAACGGTTTTGTGCCTGGAATCAGAAAAAGGGTCAAAATCCTGGAATACTGAATTTACCTCAAATATTACAGTACCTAGCTGAGATGCTAAGCAGTGGACTTTCATTCTCCTCCATCAAAATCCATGCCTCAGCCATTTCTGCAGAATACAACACTGATCCTCCTTTATTCTCTCACCCCCTCTTAAGACAGTTCCTCAGAGGGGCTAAGAATATAAAACCCCCCAGGAAACAACCAGTACCTGCTTGGGACCTCAATTTCATTCTAGAAAAACTGACCTTGCCTCCTTTTGAGCCAGCTGCTTCAACAGAACTGCAATACTTGTCCTGGAAAACAGCCTTCCTTCTGGCTATCACCTCAGCTCGCAGGGTTTCGGAACTACAAGCCCTCATGGCTGTGCAGCCTTTCATCATTTTCCATCAGGACAGAGTTTCCTTACGAACCAGTCCTTCCTTTATGCCAAAGGGTAGTATCCAGGGTAGCCTTGAATCAGGCTATCCACTTACCTACCTTTTACCCTAATCCTCAAAACAAAGGGGAGAGACTACTACATTCCTTGGACATTCACAGACAGCTACGTTATTATTTGGACAGAACAAAGCCTTTCAGAAAATCAGAGCAACTCTTTGTGTCCTATGCTACAGGAGCTCAAGGGAAGCCTATTTCCAAACAGACAATCTCAAAATGGATAGCTCACTGCATACGCTTTTGTTACTTTTTTCATGGAAAAACTGTACCTGCAGGCATCAGATCTCACTCCACAAGGGCCACAGCTACCTCTGCAGCTTTCCTCAGGGAGGTTCCTACCAAAGATATTTTGGAAGCAGCCACTTGGAGTTCTGTACATACTTTCTCCAAGCACTATCACCTACCATTATACTCCAAATCTAGAGCAGGCTTTGCCACTGCAGTCTTGCAGGGCATTCTGGCTCCTCCTAGTTCCACCTAGTGCCTACCACCCCTTTTTTAGCTTTGGGATTCTACCCATCTGTTATGACTGCAGCTGTATGCACGGTGAACATAGTACAGTTTTGTACCTAATACAGCTGCAGTCCAGGTTTCCCTCCCTCCTTCCCCTCTTGGGACAGGCCTAATGACTAACACCTCCTCATACAACCTGATTGAGGTATTCTTTTATGGTGTATTTGCTTGCAACTACTGTTTTTTGATTATATTGCATTGCATTTTTACATAAATTTATGTATTGCCTTCTTTCTGGGGGCACCTGACATCTGGGGCAAGAAAAACTGAAGAAAATGGCGTTGGCTGGTTCCTTTATACCCCTGTCACACTGACGTCAGGGAAGAAGCGACGACATCCGACGCCGGACCTAGACTTTGGAATTCGGCCGACCGAGGACCCGCCTGACAGCAGGAAAACCCATCTGTTATGACTGCAGCTGTATTAGCACTCGAACATCTACATTTATGGTAGGTACAAAACTGTACTTTCTGAAGTCCAAGTTCCGAATGGTCACTCTTCAGTCCATTTTTCCCTTGCTGGAAAAAGGAGTATGGATGTGCTCCATCGATCTCAAAGATGCCTAATACCACATCAAGATGGACAAGGCATCCAGGAGTCACTTACTCTTCTGGCTGGGAGCCAGTCACTTCCAGTTTCGTGCCCTGCCCTTTGGTCTCACCACAGCCCCCAGGGTGTTTACCAAGTGTTTGGCAGTGAGGACGGCTCACCTGAGACGTCGGGGATTCCAGGTGTTTCCATATCTAGATGACTGGCTTCTCACCGCCCCCACCAGGCATCTCCTCATTCAAGCCAGGGAGGCTACCATTACACTTTGTCAACAACTAGGAATTACCTGGAACTGGGAAAAGTCTGCCTTGCTGCCCTCACAGCATGTTGTTTTTTATAGGCGCAGAGCTAGACTCTATTCAAATGCGGGCCTTTCTGCCACAAGAGAGGATAAGAGTGCTGCAGTCTCAGATTCACGCATTGTTGCCCCTCAAGAAAGTTCAGGCCAGGTTAGTTCTCCAGCTCCTGGGATCCATGGCTGCCACCATCATGCTGGTGCCGCTAGCCAGGTTACACATGCGGATCCTACAGTGGCTCCTTTTGGCCCAATGGTCTTTTCAGAAACTTCCTCTTTCCCACTTGATACTTCTCATGCAACGGTGCAAACAGGACCTCCGCTGGTGGCTATGTTCCACCAATCTGGACAAGGGGAGGAGCTTGATTCCTATGTCTCCAGTGGCCACGGTGACCACGGATGCCTCCCAGATGGGGTGGGGGGGGCATTATCTTGGCAGAACGGTCCAAGGCACGTGGCAAGATCACGAGGTACACCTGCACATCAATGTTCTAGATATGAGAGCGGTGTTACTAGCGTTGTGGGCACTCCAAAGCTCTCTTCCTCTGGGAATCGATTGCAATTCACTCGGACAGCATGTCTGTGGTGTGGTACCTAAACAAGCAGGGGAACCAAGTCTTACCCCCTCTGCAGAGAGGCCATGCGACTGTGGCATTGGGCAGTGTCTTCCCAACGGTTTTTAGTCGCAATGCACATTCCGGGAAAGACCAACGTGATAGTGGACAGGTTGAGCAGAGCTATTCTGATGCCTTACGAGTGGTCCCTGAACAACCGAGTGGCGGTTCAAATTTTCAACAGGTGGGGTCAGCCTTGCTGCGATCTCTTTACCAGCCCTGTCAATGCCAAATAAAGCAAGTACTTCGCACTGATCCCCCCACAGGGGGAGTCCCCCAGGGACGCTCTAGTCCACGATTGGCCCTCCGGTCTGATCTATGCTTTCCCTCCGTTTCCTCTGTTACCAAGAGTGATTCAGAAAGCCATATCCTTGGGAAGCAGGATGATTCTAATTGCTCCACACTGGCCTCTACAAGTATGTTTCCCTTTTCTTCAACAGTACGCATGTCCTTGGACCCTGGACCCAGTGCCAGACCTACTGATTCACATGTCATCCCTCCCTGCGAACCCTCAGGTTGACAGCCTGGCTGCTCCACTTCCATCACTAGTTAGACGACATTCCTTTTCACCTGAGGTGGTACACATCTTGTCTTCGTCTCATAAGTCTTCCACCAGAAGAATTTATTCCAGCAAATGGAAGAGATTCTCCATTTGGGCTCGGGCCCAAGGTTTGGACCCCTTCACAGCCCCAATTCCGTCAGTCGTAGATTTTTTAGCCATGCTTTTCCGACAGGACTCCGCGCCTGCTACCATTAAGGTGCAGCTGGCTGCAATTTCCAATTTTCATACATCTTACGAGCCTTCTCTTATGGGCCATAAACTTTGTAAGGCCTTCTTGAAAGGCGCCTGGTTACTTCGCCCTCCTGTTTCAGAACCTGTCATGCCATGGGATCTAAACCTGGTGTTACAAGCCATCACTTCACCGCCCTTTGAACCGGCTGCCACCTGTGAATTAAAATTTATATCTTGGAAGATGGCTTTCCTAATAGCCATTACATCGGCCAGATGTGTATCAGAGATTCAAGCTTTGTCCATTAAACCTCCGTATTTGACCTTTCATAAGGACAGAGTTTCCCTGAGACTTAACCCGTCCTTCCTTCCTAAGGTGTCATCCACCATTAATCTTCATCAGTCTATTGAGTTACCAGTGTTCTTTCCAAACTTTTCCAATAATGCAGAGTTTAGATTTCACCAGTTGGATGTGCACAGACAACTAAGATTCTACTTACACAGGACTAAGCATATTAGGAAGTCTGATCAACTGTTTGTGTCCTTCTCAGAAAACAGAACAGGTTGTCCCATTTCCAAGAGCACAATTTCTAAATGGATCAAAGATTGTATTTCCTTTATCTATTTGTCAGCAGGCAGAAATTTACCTTTTCCCGTCAAAGCTCACTCTACCAGGGCAGTGTCGACATCAGTAGCTTGCCATGCTAGGCTTTCATTGGATGATATTTGTGCTGCAGCCACCTGGGCCTCTCTGCACACCTTTATTACTCATTACAAGTTGGACGTGGCTTCTAGGGGCCGGGCTTCCTTTGGTTCCACGGTTCTCAGGAGTATTTTCCTATGAGCCGCCCAGGATAGAGGTGCTGGGGACGCTGTTCCGTGAGTAAAGAATGTAGGCGAGATAGGACCACATAACATCAGGTAGTTATGTACTCACCATAACGATCGATGTATATGGTCCATCACGCCTCACATTCTTACGTACCCTCCCACCTGCCCCCTTCCTGTAGGATTTGGAGGAAAATTGGTTCTGAGAACCCTTCAATGTCAGTTCTTTCTGGCTGGAGCTCCTTCCAGTGGCGGTTGTGTGTGGGGTGTGACTAGAATGGCTGCAAACTAGATCTGGGGCTGGGGCGAGGTGCATCTTGGGATACCAGGTTAGCCCAGCCAATTAGAGACTTTGTGCTAGAGAAATAAGTTGGCCGAGTCTATTCTCGGCTCCGAACCCGTGAGTAAAGAATGTGAGGTGAGATGGACCACATACATCGATCGTTATGGTGAGTACATAACTACCTGTTTTCATCACTGTCTGGAAAAGTTATCTCTTCTCACAGACTGACATTTCTAGTTTGCCTGCTAGACACAACCAAAATGATGTCTTGGCACCAAAAAATACTGCTTTTTGCCATCTCCACTTCTTGCAGTTTTTCCAACAAACCGTGATTACTGCATGGGATTATCTCAGGATTCTGGGGTACATGGCTTCCACTACCCTAATGATTCTTCTAGACAGATTGCATTTGAGGAAGATACAGTGGATTCAGTACCTGCAAACTGTACCTGTATTCTATATCTTCTTATTCCACTGCTGAACTTTACCAGGAAGGAACTTTTGTAGTGGGCAGACTAAAGCATTCTGAAAACTTGGCTGCCCATATCCCCTCCATCTCCTTCTGAGTCTATAATCATAGATACATACCTGGGAAGTCCTTGCAAATGGTCATATGTGACCAGTGTACTATCTGATAATCAAATGTAAAATAAAATAAAAAAAATGTGTCAGACGGTTTCTGAGGGATTCAAAGCACAAGGTGTTTAGGATCATCATATCAAGAAAAACATTTAAATAAATGGTTTTATAAAAACTTTGAAGACCTTGAACCATTTGTAGACTCCAGGACCTTTTATGGTAATAATTGAGAACACCACTGAGATGTGGTACATAAATGAGGGAGAAGCATATCTTAACCCCTGTGCAGACTAGATATGACAGCCTGGAAAATTGCATCTCAGAGTAGTCCGATCCTTTAGGCTGCTTACATTCCACCAGAGCAGAACATGGTGGTAGACACTTTGAGTAGTTCCAGGTGAGCCCCTTCCAATAATGTTACATGTCAGAGTTTTCCAAGAGGTTATCCAGTAATGAGGGTCTTCTCAGATCTGTTTGCCTTCTTTCACAACAGACAAGAGATTATGCTCCAGAACACCTTGCAAAAGGTCTGGAAGAAGGATGTTTTTTCTTCCCTTGGATGAGAATGATTCTTTATGCCTATCCTCCCCTTTCCTCTAATAAAAAGAGTTCTGTTAAAGTACTCTCCAAAAATCATCTTGGTAACTCCTTTTGGCCCAGAACAGTATTGGTTCTCCCTTCTCTTGAAAATTGCTAAGGGAGATTAGCACAACCTTTCCCAATGGAATGGATCTACTCGCACAGGACAAGGGATCACCTGATCCACCTCAACCTACATTGACTGCTTTGGTGATCAAAGTGTGATCCCATCAGGGCATCTTTTTCCTGACTATGTGCAGTTGGTGTTAAAGGAGACTAGGAAACCCTGCACTAGAAATTCTTATTTGGCCTAAGGGAAACATTTCCCTTGATGATACCACAGGAAGAACCAGAATCCACCTTAAGGCACAAGCACCTCTTTTTCTTCACTGTCTGTATGAATTACTTAATTCAGGTCTTTATTACTCATCCATAAAAATTGATCTTTCAGACATTTCTGCATGTCTGCCTTGAGATTCCCCCTTCTTCCTTATTGCAGGTAAAACAGTTTCTGAAAGAGGATGTTCTTCATGTTTCACTGTTGCAGTCATCACGTTCGGGTTATCCCTGCCAGGGTAGCCCTCGGCTGGCCCGAATACCAGGGACTTAGCATTTCTGCATCAGTTGCTGTCGTTTGAGGACTGACGTCAGGTCGTCAGTGGTGTAAAGGAAGGCAGCCGACGCCATTACATCAGTCTTTTTTGCCATGGAGCTCGAAGCAGTTCGCATGAGTGCCAGTCGACCGCTACCTGAGTTTCCGCTTCTGAATTGAAGTTGAAGTCATCTAAAGCCAAGTACCCCGTTGGGGATCCTTTTTGTAGCACTAACCTATGTCAGAAAAAGTTTATTGCCTCGCCCGTGGAAAGCAAATACCACACTGAGAATTCCACTCTTACTGCGTCACTTGTCTAGGCCCAGACCACGACATCCCCCATTGTCGCTTCTGTGGTTTAATGCCAGAGCTATCAGTCGTCGGGCCATTATTGTGTTCAAATATTCTCGTTTACAGTCTTCTAATTCCAATATGGCTTTGGTAAGACATCTGACAGCAGATCTTCCGAAAAAGCGTAAAGATAAAGACCAAGACAGACCGCACAGGTCCAAGCCTTCTGATGATGCTTCCGTTAAGCTAGTCATCAGTCCTCCGGTACTCAGTGAGGCACTTTTCACAGCCCCTAATGCCCGCTTCAGTTGATTCGCAGGCCGCTACCGTGACCCTTTTGGAGACGGGTATGCCGCAGAACTCTTCTTTGTCTAAGGATCCTGTGGTCGTGTCTACCTTGGATGGGTCAGGACTACCCTCAGTCTGAAAAAGAGAATCAGGGAATTCCTAGATCTTCCACAAATCAGACCCTTGGCCATCCCCCCAGTCCTGGATGTGGTGGGTGATGTTTTCCTTGAATCCAGCTCAACTCCAGATGCCCTCCCTTCTGCTCCCAGAAAACCAGACTGGTACTACAGAGTCCCTGACTCACACAAATATCTTGTTAAAAATCCAACAACTGACCCTGAGGTCATTTCTCAAGGGCCAAAAGGGATTAAAGCAACCTCTGCTAAGAATCCCACCCCCTCAGACAGGGATTCCCAAGCATTGGACCGATGGGGTAAAAAAGTATACACCTCAGCTACTCCTGCTATCAGGGCACTACATTTTCAGTTCCATATGCTTAAATATCAGCAACATACCTTGGAACTCAAACAAAAAATGTTCTCCTTTCCTGCATGGGCAGAATCTAAAGATTTCAAGATTTAATGCATTCTGCAAGTCAAGTAACTAAACACACTTTGCACTGTGGTTTTGATGTCCTAGAAGCTTCTTGCAGGGTGGTCACTGGATCTGTCATTAGAAGACATGCATGGCTTAAGGAACAACCCCTGCCAGACCATGCCAAATCTAAATTATTGGATGCACCCTTGCACAAAGATAACTTATTTGGCACTAAGGCAGAAGAGGTCTTAAAAAAGATGGAAGATAAAGCGAAATCTATGCAAACAGTTAGATTTCTTGCAGGCCCAGCTCCCTAGGTTCAGCAGGCACTTTCCCACCAAGTACAGGTTTTTTACAGCTCCGAGTAAACAGGGCCAGCCTAGGCCCTGTGGAAACAGAGCCCCCCCCCATACAGCAGCTCCAGGGAATGCAGAGATTTAAGCAGTGGACTACCTCCACTTTGAAACCAGGGAGTTCTAAGCCACCCCCTTATGGTAAGAACTTAAATGACTCACCTTCTCCCGACCTCCCCTCTGCCCGCCTTCATATACTCCTAGGAGGAAAATTCTTCTTTCAATCAAGCACCTGGGCCACCATTATTAAGGACCAATGGGTTCTGAACATTGTGTCTCAGGGATACAAATTCTCCTTCCACACCCTTCCAACCAATCAGTGGATAGAGGCTCAAAAGCAAATCCATTCCCTGCTCTCTTTGAGGACAGTAGAGCACGTTCCTGCAGGACAGATAGACCAAGGCTTCTACTCCAGACTTTTTCTGGTGCCCAGAAAAGAGGGCACCTGGCGCCCCATCCTCAATCTATCCATTCTAAATGCCTTCCTGGTGATCCCAAAATTCAAAATGCGCACTCTCCAGCAGCTGCTACCCATGCTGTCCACGGATGCTTGGCTAGCCACCCTGGACCTAAGAGGCCTACATCCACATTCCTATCGGGGAGTCATGCAAAAAATATCTACGCTTCAGGGCAGGATCTCAACACTTTATGTTCTTTGCACTTCCCTTTGGCATATCTACTGCTCCCAGAGTTTTCACAAAATGCCTGGCTCTGGCCATTGCCTTTTGCAGACAAAGAAATATTCACATTTACCCCTACTTAGATGACTGCCTTATTCAGGCAGACAGCCAAGAAAAGCTGCTCAAACACTTGGCCTTTGTAAAGACCCTACTAACCTCCTTAAGGTACACAATCAACGAAAATAAATCCAAACAGGTGCCCACAAAGGATAGTCTTCGTGAGAGCAAGCCTGGACACCACATCCCAGATGGCATACCTTATACCAGAGAAACACTTTTCCTGTCAGCCTACTTCTCTCAACTGGCCACCAGGCCCTAGCTTTCTGTGAGGGAAATCCTGCAAGCCCTGAGGTTCATGGCATCTTGCATACTCCTCATTCCATATGCCAGACTGCATATGAGGAAACTTCTGTGGTACCTTAAGAGCCTTTGGTGTCAACACTCTCAAGACTTGGAAACTCTTCTACATATTATCCCTTGCCTGAGAAAGGAATTTATTTGGTGGGCAACAGCCTGCTCCCACAACAAGGGACTGGCCTTCTCCTCACACCCTCTGCCCAGTCCCTCAACACAGATGCATCAGACTACGCTTGGGGTGCAAACCTAGATGGCAGGTGCATACAGGGCCAATGGAGCCCACAGCAAATCCCCTTGCACATCAGTCAAAAGGAGATGGCTGTGCAGCAGGCCTTGATAGCTTTCAAATCCCTTCTCTCTTCAGGGGTTCTCCTGATCAAAACAGACACCACCACTGTGATGTGGTACGTCGTCAAGCAGGGAGAGACTCACTCCTACCCTCTGTGCAGGCTAGCCATTACCCTTTGGCTCACAGCCTCTTCCATACAACTACACATGTTAGCACAGTACCTACCAGGCTCTCTCAACTCCCTGGCAGACAAATTAAGCAGAAAGCATTTGGACCTACATGAGTGGCAGCTCTACAGAAATACCTTCTTCCTAATAACTCAGAAATGGGGAACCCCAAAGGTTGACCTCTTTTTCCTCCCACACCAACCATCAGCTAAGCAAATTCTGCACCAGGGAGCATCACTGCATGGCTTGGAAAGTGGGTGCCCTGTCCTTCCCCTGGGTCAACCTCTCTGTCTATGCCTTTCCTCCCTTACCTTTCATCCCCAGGGTACTGCTCAAAATAAGGGAGGAAAAACCAAGGACTATTATAACTCTAGACTGGCCCCGACAGCACTGGTACCCCTTGCTGCTCAGCCTACATCCGCTGCCTTAATGGCATCTTCCTTGGATTCCAAACCTAACCCAGAGGGAAGGGGAATTCATGCACCCCCAATTGCAGACACTCAGTTTGGCAGCTTGGCTTATTCCCTAACCCTGGACCAATCTGCCATTCTCAGTAAACAGGTCCTGGATGTTATCCATGAGGCCAGATGCTCTAGCACCGGCATGTCTTATGCAAATAAATGGAAAAGGTTCTTCACCTGGATCCATGCTAAGGGGGCCAGTACGGCACAGCCCTCCATCCCTCTCATGCTGGATTACTTAGCTGACCTACTACACAGTGGTCTCCCTTTCTCCTCTATAAAAATTCATGCCTGTGCTATTTCTGCTTATTTTCCCACTGAGCAGCCTCTTTTCTCGCACCCTTTAATTTAAACAGTTCCTCAGAGGGGCTAGCAACTTGAGACCCCCCAGAAGGGCACCAACACCAGCTTGGGACATTAACGTTGTCTTGGAAAAGCTCACCCTGCCTTCTTTCGAACCAGCTTCTTCTGCAGAGCTAAAATTACTCTCCTGGAAGACAGCCTTCCTTCTGGCCATCACTTTAGCCAGAAGAGTCTCTGAGCTGCAAGCACTCATAGCTGTGGAACCCTTCATCATCTTCCATGCAGACAGGGTATCCTTCAGAACTAACCCATCCTTCATGCCCAAGGTGGTGTCCCATGTGGCTCACAACCAATGCATTCATCTGCCACCTTCTTTTCTAATCCCCAAAACAAGGGGGAAAGGATTCTGCAATCTCTAGATGTGCACAGACAGCTCAGATACTATCTGGACAGGACTAAACCCTTCAGTAAGTCTGATCAATTGCTGGTTAGCTTTGCTACAGGGACAGAAAGCAAAGCCATCTCCAAGCAAACCATTTCCAAATGGATAGCACACTGCATCCATTTCTGCTACAAAAAGCGTGGTAAGCCTCCCCCCAAGGGGGTCAGGACACACTCCATCAGAGCAGTCTCCACCTCTGCAGCTTTCCTCAGAGGAGTCCCCACCAGGACTAACCTGGAGGCTGCCGCCTGGACATCTGTTCACACTTTTACCAAGCTTTGCCACCTGCCTCTCTTCTCTAAAACCAGGGCAGGGTTTGCCTCTGCAGAATTGCAGGTCATTCTAGCCAGACCCCTAGCTTCCTTGACTGCCTCCACCCATTTCTTCAGCTTTGGGAATCTACCAAATGTGATGTCTACAACAGTGAAACACGAAGAACATAGTGCAGTTGTGTACACTTACCGTAAATGTAGATGTTCAAGTGTATTCACTGTTGCAGTCCTGGTTTTCCTCTCTCCATCCCCCTTTTTCCTCTTATTCCTTTTGTTACCTTTATTCCTTGTTGTTCTCCTTTCCTTACAAGGGACATATTGGTATTTATTTTCCACTGGTGGGGTTCTTCCACCATAACCTGGCCTCCTACTTTTTGGGCTCCTGACAGGTTAGGGCAAGAAAAACTGATGTAATGGCGTCAGCTGCCTTCCTTTATACCACTGACTTCCTGACGTTAGTCCTCAAGCGATAGCAACTGACACAGAAATACTAAGTCTCTGGTATTCGGGCCAGCTGGGGCATGCCCTGGCAGGGATAACCCAAATGTGATGACTGCAACAGTGAATACACTCGAACATCTACATTTATGTTAAGTGTACACAACTGTACTTTTTGCATATACTTCCACCAAGAAAACAGGTGACACCTCCCTGGGATCTCAACTATGTCTTAAAAACTCACTTTACCACCCCTTGAGCCAGCTGTTAAGCCGAGTTGAATTTCTTGACTTGGAAAACTGTCTCTTACTGTTTTGACTTTTGCTAGGTGAGTGTCGGAGTTGCAAGCTGTAATGGTAAACCAACCCTTCCTCATATAGGGACAGGGTAACTTTGAAAACAAATTCTTCCTTTATGCTTAAAGTGGTCTCGGAATTTAGTTTGAACTAATGCATTCTTCTTTCTGGGTCTCTTCCTCAATCTAAAAGTAGGGGAGAGAATCGTGCATACTCTAGATGTCCACAGACAACTCAGGTACTACATGCAGATCAAAAGACTTTAGAGCTTCAGACCAGCTTTTCATTCCCTTTGAAGAAAAGAAAGTCCAACCAGTGTCGAAACAGACCATTTCTAGATGGTTATCCTATTACATCCATTTTTGTCAGCCACCTGGCTCCAAGGCATCTTGTCAAACAGATTCCTAATCTTAAAAGTTTTCGTCTATGCTGGTAATCTTTAGGTCCAGCCATGACACCTCTACATTTGAAATGCATCTGAAAAAAGACCCCAACTTCCTTAATTCCTTGATCATTAACAACACACTACAACTTGCTCTAAGAAAGAAAAAAAACTTATTTGGCACCACCCAAAAACTGAAAATGGTCAGTCACTCAATATCACTAGCTTTTGTGGCAGACAAAAAGAAACTACAGACTTCCTTCAAATACCTTGGTTTATAGATAGACCAGTCACTAATATTCCATACCCACACTGAGAAGTCAGAAAGGGTAAAAGTTAGCCAATTCTCTTCTGGATTAGAAACTAGTCTCAACCTTACCCGGCCAAGCATCTATTGGCAAAGGAACCCTTCTGGACAATCCCTTTTCCTCACCTTCAGAACTGCACTTAAAAAAAATTCCTCCACACCTATTCAAACTATACTGGCCACACATCAGGCTACTACTTCTAAGGGCCTCTCAACCTCAAGCCTTACTTTTTCTCAACTGCTATCACCTCTTAACTTTACATACCACACACCCTCCCCTGCTCTGACTCCCGTTATTCACAGCATTTCCACCATGATGTCAGCCTAAATATAATGTAAAATGTACATTTCTGTCGTAATTGTTGCTATGTCTAATAATTGCTACTATACATTTTTGGTTAGTTTGTGATTAGTGTATTACCAAAGTAATCAAATGTTAAATAAATAAATAAATTAAATTAAAAGAGGGGGAAAAAGGTCAGTACATGACAAAGCTCACTCTACCAGAGCCCTGGCTACTTCTAAAACATTTTGGAAAGAGGTGAACTCGAAGTATTCTAAAGGCAGCTGTTTGGTCTTCTGTTCACACATTCACCAAACATTGCAAGATACTCATTTTCCTGGGCAGGATTTGCTAGAGCAGGTCATCAGTGGCTTCCTAGACTGTGAACCTCTAGCCTCTTCCTTGGCCATTTTAGCTTTGGCTACTGCAGCAGTAATCTGAACATAAAGTTGTGTAAGTAAACTTACCAGTAGATGTTTGAATGTATCATTGTTGCAGTACTGCGACCATCCCTCCCTCCATCCTCATTGTTTATTTTTCTGTTTTTTGTTCCTTTCTGGAGATAGTTTTTGGCCAGGGAGAGGTTCTGTTTATTGTTGTCCCACTTTTTCCCTAGCATGTAAATATCCATTTTTGACCATCTGAACTGGTTGCCTCCATTGCACAGCCTCCCTTGTTCACAGTGGCAGGAAAGCTCCATATTTGATGTCTGCTTTTGTACCAGCATGCCTTCAAACTACTTCTGCCATAAAGTGCATGTGAAAGTTGCCCAAAAGGTTTATATTCAGCCAGTATTATGAGAGTCCTTTAGAGGATTCGTACCCTTTAGTTGTGTGCTACTGCAACAGTGATGTAAGCTTACTTACACAACCGCACTCTGTCATTTGGAACTGTGACTGAAGACCCCCAGTATGCTGTGCTTGTTGTCAGTGCCAGTGGACTCGCCAGAGCCTCTGGACAGGTAGGTGTTGAGTTTTCCTTTGAGTCTTATCTTTTCAGCTAGGAAACCTCTGGCATGGTGATTAAGGTCAAATTACAAATGCACACAAATATAGAGTGCCCTCTGCATAGGCAGTGTTTGAAATAAAGAATTGAAACTATATTCTCTGTCATTAAGGACTTGAGCCCAGGACCTCCAGCACATCTTGCCAGTGTTATGCTACTGGACATGACTGTATGCTGGAGGTCTTGGGTTTGAGTCCCAAATGAGAGCTAATATTATCTTTTCACTTCTTTTATTAGCATATACGGCAGTCACTGGTAAAACTCCATCACCTTACATTTAAAATGCTTCTTACTGCATAATCAATGGAACTCCTTTACAACATAACATACCATTTACATTGTATTTTTTACAAATACAACTTAGAACAATACTGTTTTACTTGTATTTACTTCTTCAGTCCCTTCAGTGTCCTTCTAAACTAAATATTAATACCATAAACTGGGTTTTATGCTTTAGTGTCCGCACACCAGTTTAACACCACCAATAAACTTTCATTTTTTTTCAACCACTTCTTGCCGAACCACAGTTAACATGTATATGTCTTGAGGGATTAATATTTTTCATTTCTGTAATTTATTAACTAATTTCACTTTGTTGGTGGTATTCTTCTTGATTTCTAGTCTAGGGTAGTACTAATTCTTCTAATAAACTCCGTTTTTTTCAGTTGCATTTTCTTGTAGAACAATGGAAATTGTTTCAATGGTAAAGTCTGTCTAAGGACTTTATAAGAATGAGAAGCAGGGTACCCTTCAACCTGCTGGCTTGCTCCTTGTTGACTAATTTTGTTTTCTCCTTAGCCTGTTCTCTCTCTCTTTTGGCTTTTCCCGGTTAGGGGTTGCCACAGCGGATTACCTTGTCCGCTCATGATTGGCAGTGGAGTTTTATGGTGTCGAGTTGCCAGCCCAGCCTTCCACAGAAGGCATACACACATACGCACTCACACCTAGGGCCAATTTTAGCATGTCCAATCCACTTGCAGCATGTCAAATGTATTTGATCCTCCAAAAAAAAAAATAATGTTAATCATGTTTCACTGTTGCAGTCCTAACCAATGGGTTATCCAGCTCCCGGTAGCCCTCGATCGGCCAGAATACCAAAGGTAAGTAAATATGACTTTGGCTGTCGTCTGTTGTAAAGGATGTCAGTACATCATATACAAAAGGAGGCAGCCGACGTCACTTCATCAGTCTTCTTTGCCACGGAGCCCGAAGCAGAAGCAATTTTGCATGAGTGCCGGTCAACTGTTTACCTTTTTAATTTCAGACTACAAAGTTGAAGCCAAGTACAGCTAAGTACCCCGTTGGGGATCCTATTTTCTTGCCCTAACTAATGTCAGAAAAAGTTAATAGTCTTGCCTGTGGAAAGCAGTTTCCCCATCAAGATTTTCATTCTTGTATTTGTTTAGGCCTTGACCACGACATTCCTAACTGTGATCTCTGTGCTTCCTTTACTCCAAGTACTATTTGTCGTCGGGCTAAGCTCCTAGCTAAGCATTTTGGAGTGTGGCCTAAATTTGTCGGTATGGTGTCCGCTGGTCTTCAGGCTTTGTATATTCCTAAGAAGCATAAGGATAAAGACCGCAACAGGCTTCAGAGGGTCAAATCTACCGACAATGTTAAGTTGGTTGTCAGCCCTGTGGTAGCCAGTGAGGCACTTCTGCAGCCCCTGCAGTCAGCGGATTTTCCGCCACAGGCCTCTGTTTAGACCTGTTCAGAGTCCTTCATGCCTCCGGCTTCCATTTTGTCTCCTGACCTTCAACCTGTCGCTAAGCAGGCACCAGTTTCCAAGGCCTCAATTCTTCATTCTGACAGGCACATACCGACGGCCTCCACCACTATTTCAGCGGTGGCCAAGTCTCCCAAGTCTTTCCGTTTTACAGGTAAATCCTCCAGTCATAAGCCTGGGAAGAAACAGGCCCCAGCTTCCTCTCGTTCCTCTCAGTCTCAAATGGTTAAAATGGTTAATGACCTTTTGACTCTTATTAGGGGCTCACAGTCTCCTCCTTCAAAAAGGGGCAGGGATTTCTCTCCAGAAGTTTTATCTTATTCAGGTTCTGATAATTCTAGCATTTCTGCTGATGAAGAGGAAGTTTTTCGGGTTTTTTCTCCTTTTGAGGATTCTGATGCAGAGGAATCCATTCCTTCTGCTTCTCCTCCAGAAGATTTTTCTTTTGGTGATACTTTGAATGCACTTTGAATACTCTTAGGGAGCATTTTAAATGGGAAAGTCAAGATTACCCCCAATCTAAGAAAAGGATCAGGGAGATTTTGGATTTGCCTCAGCATAAGCCTCTGACTGTTCCTCCTGTGTTGGAAGTGGTTGATGATGTTTTCCTGGAAAATTCCTTGACTCCAAATTCTGTTCCTCCTGTTCCCAGGAAACCTGACCGGTACTATAGAGTTCCTGATTCTCATTTGTTTCTTTTTAGGAATCCTCTGGCTGACCCAGAGGTTATTTCTCAAGGGCCTAAAGGGGTTAAGGCCAGTGTTACCAAAAATCCTGTTCCGACAGAGACTCTAGGAATCTAGATAGGTGGGGAAAAAAAGATGTTCTTCGTGTTTCACTGTTGCAGTCATTACAGTTGGGTTATCCTGCTGGCAGGCTACCCTCAGTCGGCCTGAATTCCAAAGTCTAGGTCCGGCGTCGGTTGCTGTCGTCTCTTCCCTGACATCAGTGCGCCAGGGGTATAAAAGATGCAGCCGACGCCATTTTCTTCAGTCTTGCTTGCCGCACGGTGCCCGAAGCAAAAGCAGTTCGCAAGTGCCGGTCGGCCGACTCCTGAGTTTTTCAAATTCGAATTTCAGATCCGAAGTCTTCATTAAAGCTAAGTACCCCATTGGGGAAACTTTTTTTTCTTGCTCCAGACCAATGTCAGAAAAAGATAATTGTATTTCTTGTGGGAAGCAAATACCTCATAAGGATTTTCATTCTTACTGTATTCCTTACCTAGGCCCTAACCATAACGTTGCTAGTTGACGTTTTTTTGCTAGATTTAACCAACGCACTATTAAGCGTCGGTACGATTTTGCATTCCATTACTTTGGCAGAAGATTTAATTATTTAATGCTGTCTGATCAGCCGACTACCGGAGTTTATAAAAAGCACAAGGAAAAAGAAAAGGACAGGCATCAGAGATCCAAAACCGACGACGAGGCTTCTGCTAGGCCTGCCACCGGTTCGCCGGTTCTCAGTGAGGAGCTTTCGCAGCCCCTGATGCCCGCTACCTCAAAGCCACAGGCCACTTCTGACTCCCACGTGGAGCCGACAAGGCGGCTTGGAAACTCAAGGTATTGGACACTCAGAAACTATTCCCTCAGATGGGTCCGGAGCTGCTGAGCAGGCTTCGGCTTCTGAGGGTGTTTTCAGGCCTACACGGTTATATGTGAAACCTACTTCAGCTTCAAAGGCAAAGACTAAAGCAATTCTAAAGACAAAGAAACAAGTACAGCATTCTCCTGGACAGGCCTCCATGCTTAAAAAACAGATGCTTAAAATGGCCGAAGACCTAAATACTTTGATCAGGGGTTCCCATCCCCCTCCTGATAAGAGGCCTAGGCAAGAGTTAGAATACGAATCTTCAGACCAGGTTTCTATTTCCTCTGATTCCACCTCTGAGCATGATTATTCTCTTCCTCCCTATGAGGATTCTGATGCTGAAGAATCTATCCCTTCAGCCTCTCCTCCCGAGGATTATTCTTTTGGGGAGACTCTGCATACTATGAGGGAGCATTTCCACTGGGAGAGCCAGGATTACTCAGAATCCAAGAAAAGGCTCAGAGACTTCCTTTTATTACCTCAGCACAGGCCCCTTGCTATCCCACCTGTTTTAGATATTGTAGATGATGTATTTTCAGAGTCCAGTCTTTCTCCAGACTCATTACCACCAGCTCCTGTTAAACCAGACAGATACTATAGGGTTCCTGATTCACATACATTTCTTTATAAAAACCCCTGCTGCTGACCCAGAAACCATCACTCAGGGTCCCAGAGGGGTCAAGGCTTCTACTGCAAAAAACCCTATCCCCTCTGATAGGGATTCTAGGGCCCTAGACAGATGGGGTAAAAAGATTTATACTTCTGCTGCCTTGGCTGCAAGAGCCTTAAATTGGCAGTTTCATATGCTTAAATATCAGCAATATCTTATGTCATTGCTTAAACAGAAAATGTCAACAAATTCAGAATGTGCAGACAAAAAAGAAATGCAGGATTTATTGCATGCAGCTGAACAAGTTGGAAAGCATACTTTGCAATGTAGTTTTGATTCTCTAGAGGCCTCCTGCAGGGCCGCTGTTACAGGTTCTGTCATTAGGAGGCATGCTTAGTTAAAAGAACAGAATCTGCCTGATCATGTTAAAGCAAAACTATTAGATGCTCCATTACAGTATGATGGTTTGGTGTTAAAGCTGAAGAGGTGTTGAAGAAAATGGAGGACAAAGCTAAATCTATGCAAACAGTCAAGGATTTCTTACAGGTACAGCCTCACAGATTTAGCAGGAACTGGCCTACAAAGAATTGGTCCTTTCCAGTGTCCGATAGGCCACAAAGAGGCAGGTACAGATGCCCCAGAGGCAGATCACAGCCCCAAGGTGCATACAGGCCTAAACAATGGGGGTGCTTCTACCTCCAAGAGCGGAGAGGAAAAATCACAGCAATACAGGAAACAGTGTCAGTGACTTTCCCCTTCCAGCACCAAGCACTTATCTTTTGGCAGCCCCTTTGGGGGGAAAACTAGCACTTTTTTCACAAAATTGGCACATGATCACTCAGGACAAATGGGTTCTAAATATAGTATCACAAGGCTACAGGTTCCACTTTCACACCCTGCCAAGGCCAAACAGTATGCCAGACCTGCCACGCAATCAGTGGGCAGAGGCACAAAAACAAGTTTCATCCCTCATGGACATGAGGGCCATTCAACAAGTACCAGAGCAAGAGCAGGGACAAGGATTCTATTCGACTGTTCTTGCTATCCAGAAAGGACAAAGCCTGGATACCAATACTGGACCTATCTATTCTAAACACATATCTGGATATTCCAAAATTCAAAATGTTGACTCTACAGCAGCTTCTGCCCATGTTGGGCAAGAAGGCTTGGCTTGTGACTTTAGATCTAAAAGAGGCATACCTGCATGTCCCAATCAGACAAACATGCAGAAGATACCTCAGATTCAAAGCTGGCTCAATGCACTACCAATTCTCTGCACTGCCCTTTGGCTTATCTTCTGCACCCAGGGTCTTCACAAAGTGCCTGGCACCAGTATTTGCATACTGCAGACAAAGAGGAATATAAATATATCCTTACTTGGACGACTGCCTCATTCAAGCAGAGAACAAGGACATTCTACTACAGAATCTAGCATTTGTAAAGAGATTACTATCATGCCTAGGGTACACAGTCAATGAACAGAAATCAAAACTAGTGCCCTCTCAATAGATAATATTCCTGGGTGCAAGCTTAAATACAACTGCCCAGATGGCTTATCTCATGCCAAACAAAGACAACTGACTACCTATTTCAAACTGTTGGCAGCAAAGGCCCAGTTATATCTGCAAGAAACATTCTGCAGGCTTTGGGCTTCATGGCATCCTGCATTCTACTAATTCCATATGCAAGACTGCATATGAGGAAACTTCAATGGTACCTAAAAAGTGCTTGGACTCAACATTGCCACAGCCTGGAAACAATAGTTACTCTCATTCCCTGCCTGCAACAGGAGTTTCGATAGTGGGTGAAGGCTTGTCACCAGAACAAGGGACAGCCATTCACTCTACCCCCAGCCACACAGACATTAACAACGGATGCATCGGATTATGCCTGGGGAGCCCACATGGCAGGAAGATGTATTCAAGGCACATGGTCCACAAACCAAATGCATCTACATATCGATCAAAAAGAGATGCTAGCTGTTCAAAATGCCTTGACAGCCTTCAAGGACCTACTTCATGCGGGACAAATACTGATAAAGACAGACAATACCACGGTCATGTGGTACATAAACAAGCAGAGGCACTCATTCCTACCCCCTTTGCAGACTAGCCATGACTTTGTGGGACACAGCATTGACTTACCAAGTACACCTGCAGGCACAATTCCTGCCAGGAAAGATAAATACTCTGGCAGACGAACTAAGCAGAAACCTCATGGATCCCCACGAGTGGAAATTGGATCCACAAGTCTTCAGCATAACAAGGAAATGGGGATGCCCGGACATCTATTTGCCTCACCTCACAACTGCCAACTAAAGAGATTCTGCACAAGGACTTATCACAGACAAGCATGGAAAGTGGATGCCCTGTCTTTCAGGTGGAAAAACGTAACAGTATATGCCTTTCCCCCTCTGCCTCTCCTTCCCAAGGTACTCCTAAAGGTCAGACAGGAGAAGCCAAAATGATACTGATTGCCCCAGACTGGCCATGCCAGTACTGGTATCCAGTCCAGTCCTAAGGAACTTGTCTCAATGCCCAGCCTGGACCTTACCTCAAGTACCTCATCTACTGTCCCAGCAGAACAATCAAATCCTGCACAGCCAATTCAAGACCTTAAATCTGGCAGCATGGCGAGTAATGTATTCATACAAAACACACCTCTCACTAAAGCTGTGATTGATGTCATTTTGGAGGCCAGGAGGCCTAGTACTAGAAAATCCTATGCTTGAAAATGAAAGAGATTCTGTGCTTGGAACCAGGCACAAGGAATTGACACAGCTGTACCAAACATTCCTCAGATTTTGCAATACTTGACTGAGATACTGGACAAAGGCCTATCTTTTTCATCTATAAAAATTAATGCCTCTGCCATTTCGGCTCTTTACAATACAGAGCCACCAATCTTTTCTCATCCTTTGTTAAGGCAGTACCTCAGAGGGGCCAAAAATTTAAGGCCTCCAAGGAGATCACCAATACCTGCATGGGACCGCAATTATGTCTTGGAAAAACTCACCCTGCCTCCTTTCGAGCCAGCCACTGCAGCTGATGTAAAGTTTTTATCTTGGAAAACAGCTCTGCTCCTAGGGATAACTTTTGCAAGACGAGTCTCAGAGCTACAGGTACTCATGGCTGTGGAACCTTTTATCATTTTTTATCCAGACAGGGTTTCTCTGCGGACAAACCCAACATTCATGTGTAAGGTAGTGTCCAGTGTGGCCCTTAACCAAGCTATTCATCTGCCTACCTTTTATCCAAATCCACAGAATAAGGGGGAGAGAATTCTGCATTCTTTAGACATACACAGACAGCTACGCTTCTATTTGAACAGAACCAAAGCTTTCAGAAAGACAGAGCAATTACTAGTGGCATATGCTGCAGGATCACAAGGAAAGGCTATCTCAAAGCAGACTATTTCAAAGTGGATAGGCCACTGCATTCATTTCTGCTATTCTCAACATGGCAAGCAAGTACCGAAGGGCATTAGGCCACATTCAACCAGAGCAGCAGCCACTTCAGCAGCCTTCCTCAGGGGAGTACCAGCCAAAGACATTTTAGAGGCTGCTACTTGGAGTTCCGTGCACACCTTCACAAAGCACTATCACTTACCACTCTACTCAGGGCAGGCTTTGCCACTGCAGTTCTGCAGGGCCTAATAGCCGCCCCTAATGCTATTTAGCACCAGCCTCCCAACCTTAGCTGTGGGATTCAACCCAATTGTAATGACTGCAACAGTGAAACACGAAGAACATAGTACAGTTGTGTACACTTACCATAAATGTAGATGTTCGAGTGTATTCACTGTTGCAGTCCAGGTTACCCACCCGCCACCCCTCATTTCTTTGCTGGAACTTATCTGTACTTCTCTATTCTTTACAACCTATGTGGTGTATTTGCTTGTAAATGAAGGCAAAATATATACTTTGGTGCATGCATGTTTTATTGACATATTTTTAGCCTACCCTTTTGGGGGCACCTGACATCTGGGGCAAGAAAAACTGAAGAAAATGGTGTCGGCTGCATTTTTTTTATACCCCTGGCACACTGACGTCAGGGAAGAGGCGACAGCATCCGACGCCGGACCTAGACTTTGGAATTCAGGCCGACTGAGGGTAGCCTGCCAGCAGGATAACCAAATTGTAATGACTGCAACAGTGAATACACTCGAACATCTACATTTATGGTAAGTGTACACAACTGTACTTTTATACCTCTGCCACTCTTGCTATTAGTTCTACCAATTGCCTTTCTTATATGCTCAAGTATCAGCAGCATACCTTGGGAGACTATGAAGTCAAAGATTGCAAGTGTGCCTCTTTTGGTGGAGAGTAAAGATGTGCAGGATTTGCTGAATTCTGCCAGTCTTGTCAACAAGCATTCATTACATTGTAGTTTTGACATTCTAGAAGGTTCCTGCAGGGCAGCAGCTACTGGATCTGTTGTCAGAAGGCATGCTTGGCTCAGGGAACAGCCCCTTCCAGAGCCCGTCAAGTCTAAACTTATAGATGTACCTTTACACAAGGACAGTCATTTTAGCAGCAAAGCAGAGGAAGTGCTCAAAAAGATGGAGGATAAGGCCAAGTCTATGCAAACAGTTAAAGACTTTCTGCAAGTTCAACCTCCTCTTTTCAGCAGGAATTACCCTTCTAAGAGTTGGATGTTTCCTGATACCAGCAGACAGAACCGTTCAGGACTAGAGGTTACAAATCTTCTATGGGGCATGGGGCTACCCCTCAAAGGACTAAGCAATGGCATGCTTCCACTTCTAAGATGGGAAATTCTAAGCCTGCATCTCAGTCCAAGCATTCTCAATTACTTTGCCCAACTTCTGCCTGTTCCTGCTTGCCGGAGTTTCCTTTAGGGGGAAGGTTGGCCATTTTTGCAAATGTCTGGGCCACCATCATGGACGACAAAAGGATACTCAGAACTGTATCCCTAGGACACAGGTTTTCTTTCCACACCTTTCCGGTGCCCAAGGGATTCCCGGACATTCCTCCAAACCAAAGGGCAGAAGTACAAAAACGAATTTTGTCTCTGTTACATCTGGGGGCAATAGAACCTGTTCCTGCTCAGCAGGTAGGTCAGGGCTTCTATTCCAGACTTTTCTTAGTTCCAAAAAAAGGAGGCACCGGGCGTCCTATCCTAGATCTATCCATTCTGAACTCCTTCTTGGTAATTCCAAAGTTCAAAATGCTCACTCTGCATCAGTTGCTACCAATGTTAGACAAGGACTCCTGGCTGGTAACTTTGGATCTCAAAGAAGCTTCTCTGCACATCCCTATCGGGGAAAAGCTGCAGGCAGTACCTTCGCTTCAGGGTGGGCAAGCAACATTATCAATTCTCAGCACTGCCCTTTGGCTTATCTACTGCTCCCAGAGTTTTCACAAAGTGCCTGGCTCCAGTCATTGCTTTTTGCAGGCAGAAGAAAATTCAGATTTATCCATACTTGGATGACTAATTCAAGCAGATTCTCAGGAACAGCTGTTAAAGGATTTGGAATTTGTAAAGACTCTTCTCTCTTCCCTGGGTTACACTCTCAACAAGGAAAAATCAAACATGGTACCAGCCAAGGAGATAACATTCCTGGGTGTGTCTGAACACAGCTGTCCAGATGATATATCTCACCCAGGAGAGGCAGACAAACTCTTTCAGTTTACTTCAAGGACTTGGCAAGCCTGTCCCATCGCCCTGCAAGGAAATACCTGCAAGCTCATTCATGGCCTCTTGTATTCTCATGATTCCATATGCAAGACTGCATATGAGGAAATTGCAATGGTACCTCAAGAACCTTTGGTGTCCACACACACACACACACAACCTGGATATGATAATTCCTCTGCTTCCTTGTCTGCAGACAGAGTTTCTGTGGTGGGATACAGCCTGTCTACAGAACAAAGGCAATGCCTTTCTGCCCACCTCCTGCCATTCAAGTTCTGACCACGGACGCATCAGACTATGCCTGGGGAGTTCACCTGGATGGCAGATGCATACAGGGACGTTGGAACACCCAGCAGATGCACTTGCACATAAATCTGAAGGAACTGATAGCAGTTCACCAGGCCTTACTGGCTTTCAAGCATCTTCTTTCTCCAGGAACTCTGCTTGTCAGAACAGACAACACCACAGTCATGTGGTACAACAAACAGGGAGGTACTCATTCTTACCCCCTGTGCAGACAGAGCATGATTCTATATTCCACAGAGGCATCATTGGGCCTGCATCTCCTAGCTCAGTTTCTTCCATGGGGACTCAATGTTTTGGCAGACCAGTTGAGCAGACAGACCCTGGATCCTGACGAGAAACAACTGAACGGAACAGTCTTTTACAGCATCATTCAGCATTGGGGCACTCCTCAGGTGGATCTTTTCTCCTCCCCAGACAACCACCTTCTACCTTTTTTTGCACCAGGCAGCATCACAACAAGGCCTGGAGAGTGGATGCTCTGTCCTTCCCTTAGATGCTACTTTCAGTTTATGCCTTCCTTCCTCTTCTTCCCAGAGTATTATTGAAGATCAGGGACGAAAGGCCAAGGACCATTCTCATAACTCCAGACTGGCCTAGGCAGCATTGGTATCCACTACTTCACAGTCTCTCCCAATTTCCTCCTTGGCATCTTTCTCTGAAGCCATATCTTTTGGTTCAGGAAGGGGAAAAATTCTGCATCCTCATCTTCAGTCTCTCCATTTGGCAGCTTGGCTCATTGTATGAATCAATCCATTTCTTCTTCCCTTTCCCAGCAGGTGGTTAACGTACTTTGTGAGGCCTGGAGGCCTAGCACTAGGAAGTCCTACTCTGGCAAATGGGAAAGATTCTCTCATTGGATGCAGGCTAGAGGGGAATCTTCTTCTCAGCCTACTCTTCCTCTAATGCTGGAATAATTGGCTGATTTGCTTCAAAGTGGCCTTTCTTTTTCCTCTATCAAGATCCATGCTTTAGCTATTTCTGCTCACTGTTCTTTTGAACAACCCATTTTCTCATCCCCAGATGAAAATGTTTCTCAGAGGTGCTAGCAACAAAACCTCCCAGAAGAGCTCCTACAGCCTGTGACATTAATTGTGTGTTAGAGAAGCTCATTCTTCCTCCTTTTGAGCCACCTGCCACTGCAGATTTAAAGTTTCTCTCTTAGAAAATGGCCTTCCTCTTGGCTATAACTTCAGCAAGAAGAGTTTCGGAGCTGCAAGGTTTGATGGCTGTGGAGCCTTTTCTCGTCTTCCATGCAGATAGTGTGTTTCTGAGAACCAGTCCCTCTTCAGTCCATACACCTTCTTACTTTCTTTCCTAATCCTCAAAATAGAGGTGAAAGGATCCTGCATTCTCTTGATGTGCACAGACAAGCTCAGGTTTTACCTGGACAAGACTAAAGACCTTCGGAAATCAGCTCAACTTTTGGTCAGTTTTGCTCCTGGATATCCGGTCAAAGCTGTTTCTAAGCAAACCATTTCTAAATGGATTGCACACTGTATTACTGTTATTCCTTTCATGGCAAGGTTCCTCCTCAAGGGGTGAGGACTCACTCCACAAGAGCAGCCTTTTTAAGGGGCGTCCCTACTAAAGACATTTTAGAGGATGCCACATGGTCTTCTGTACACATTTTCACAAAGCATTATAATTTGCCTTTGTTTTCTGGATCCAGGGCAGGGTTTGCCACTACTGTTATGCAGGGCATTCTCTCCAGTCCTTGATTCTGTTGGTACCTTCTCCCTCTTCTCTGGGCTTTGTTAATCACCCATAAGTAAGGACTGCAACAGTGAAACACGATGAACATAGTACAGATGTTCATAGTGTTTCACTGTTACAGTCCTTACATTTGGGTAATCTGCTGGCAGGTTGCCCTCATTTGGCCTGATTAACAAAGTCTTGGGTCCTGCAACGGTTGCTGTCCCTACTTCCATGACGTCAGGTCATCAAGGGTATGAAACATGCAGCCGACGCCATTACATCAGTCTTTCTTGCCGCGCAGTGCCCGAAGCAGGAAACAGTTCGCAAGTGCCGGTCGGCAGACTCCTGAAATTTTCATTTTCGAGTTTCAGAACCAAAGTCTTCAACTAAAAGCTAAGTACCCTGTTGGGGAAACTTTTTCTTGCTCCTTACCGATGTCAGTAAAAGTTAATTGTATTACTTGTGGGAAGCAAATACCTCATAAGGATTTTCATTTGTACTGTATTCCTTGCCTGGGCCCTGACCACTATGTACCTTGCTGTCGGTTTTGTGCTTTATTTAATCAGTGCACTATCAGTCGTCTGTACATTTTTGCTTGTAAATATTTTGACTCTCAGTTTAATTATCCAGAAATGACGCCTTTTAGCCATCCGACTACTGGAATACCGAAAAAATGCAAAGAAAAAGACAGAGACAGGCCGTTGAGGTCCAAAACTGCCGACGACACCACTTCTAAGCCATTCGCCAGTTCGCCGGTACTCAGTGAGGTGCTTTTGCAGTCCCTGATACCCGCTACTTCTGACTCACAGGCCTCTACTGAGACCCATTCGGAGTCCGGTATGCTGCGAGATGCTTCACATATGGAACCCGCGGATGCCTTCTACCTTGGATGGGTCCGGAGCTGCTGAGCAGGCACCGGCTTCTGAGGGTGTATTCAGGCCTACAGACTTGCTTATTAAACCAACTCCAACTTCAGTATTAAGGCCTAAATCTAGATCTATGTCTAAAAAACCGATGCCCAGGCCACATGTTTAGGCCCCTATGCCTAAAAAACAAATGATCAAAATGGCTGAAGATTTAATTACTCTAATCAGAGGTAGTCAACACCCCCCCCCCCCCAAGAGGCCTAGGATTGAACTTGACTGTGAATCTTCTGAACAGGACTCTGTTTCTTCTGACTCTTCTAATGATCTGGATTTGTCCATACCTACTTATGAGGATTCTGATGCAGAGGATTCCATTCCCTCTGCCTCTCTGCCTGAGGATTTCTCTTTTGGGGAAACTTTACATACCTTAAGGGAACATTTCCACTGGGAAAGTCAGGATTTCTCTGAATCCAAAAAGAGGCTTAGGAATTTCCTCCTTCCTCAGCACAGGTCTTTGGCTATACCTCCTCTACTAGACATTGTTGATGATGTATTTTTGGAGTCCAGTATGGCCCCTGATTCCTTGCCTCCAGCCCCTAGCAAACCAGACGGGGGTGCTACAGGGTTCCGGAGTCCCACAAATTTATTTTCAAGAATCCTGTTGCTGACTCTGAAACTATTTCTCAGGGGCCCAAGGGCATTAAGGCTTCTACTGCTAAAAATCTTACCCCTTCAGATAGAGACTCCAGGGCGCTGGATAGATGGGGTAAAAAGGTTTATACTTCTGCAACCTTAGCAATCAGGGCTTTAAACTGTCAATTCCATATGCTAAAATATCAACAGCATATCATGGGACTGCTTAAACAGAAAATTATGTTGATTTCTGACTGTGTGGAGAATAAATATTTACAGGATTTATTGCATTCAGCTGAACAAGTTGGCAAACATACTTTGCAATGTGGTTTGATTCTTTAGAGGCCTCTTGCAGGACTGCTGTTACTGGGTCTGTGCTTAGAAGGCATGCTTGCTTAAGGAGCAATCTCTGCCTGCTCATGTTAAAGAAAAACTTTTGGATGCTCCTTTACAGCAGGACCGCCTGTTTGGCAATAAGGCTGAAGACGTTCTAAAAAAGATGGAAGATGAAGCTAAATCTATGCAAACTGTGAAAGATTTCTTACAAGTACAACCTCCTAGATTTAGTAGGCACTGGCCTACTAAGAACTGGTCCTTTCCAGGTCCTTCCAGAGCCCCTTCAGCCAAACCCAGACATTCCAAAAGCACCAGGTTTCAGTCCCAAGGGACTTTCAGAAGTAAGCAATGGGGTACTTCCTCTTCCAAATCTGGAAACAACAAAGCACCACCCTATGGTAAACGGTCTCAATGGCTTCCCTTTAAAATTACCAAGCACTTACCTCTTAGCCACCCCTTTGGGGGAAAACTGGCTCTATTCAAGCAACTGGCAACTTATAACCCAGGACAAATGGGTTTTAAATATAGTGTCCCAGGGATACAGATTTAATTTCCACACGCTGCCAACTCCAAACGGGTGGCCAGACATGCCCCCAAATCAGTGGGCAGAGGCTCAGAAACAAGTACTCTCCCTCCTAAACATGGAGGATATTCAACTAGTACCAGAAGAGGAAAAGGGACAAGGTTTCTATTCCAGACTTTTCCTGGTACCCAGAAAAGACAAATCATGGCATTCAATTCTGGACCGGTCTACTCTCAACACCTTTCTGGACATTCCAAAATTCAAGATGCTGACTCTTCACTAGTTACTTCCTATGCTAGGCAAGGATGCCTGGTTGGCAACTCTAGATTTAAGAGGCTTATCTGCATATCCCAGTCAGGGAATCTTGCAGAAGATACCTACGCTTCAAAGCAGGCCGCATGCGTTATCAGATGTTCGTGTTTCACTGTTACAGTCATTACACTTGGGGTTATCCTGCTGGCAGGTGACCCGCAGTCGGCCCGAGTTCCAAAGTCTTGGTCCAGAGTCTGTTGCTGTCGCCTCTTCCCTGACGTCAGTGCACCAGGGGTATAAAAGTTGCAACTGACGCCATTTTCTTCAGTCTTTCTTGCCGTGCGGTGCCCAAAGCAAAAGCAGTTCGCAAGTGCCGGTCTGCCGACTCCTGAGATTTTCAAAATTGAATTTCTGAACCGAAGTCTTCAATAAAGCTAAGTACCCCGTTGGGGAAACTTTTTCTTGCTTCAGCCCGATGTCAGTAAAAGTTAATTGTATTTCTTGTGGGAAGCAAATACCTCATAAGGACTTTCACTCTTACTGCATCCCTTGCCTTGGCCCTGATCACGACGTTACTAGTTGTCGGTTTTGTGCTAGATTCAATAAACGCACTTTTAAATGTCTGTTTGAATTTGCTTTGCATTACTTTGGACGAAGATATATCTATATAATGCTGTCGGAACAACCGACGACCGTAATGTATAAAAAACGCAGAGACAAAGAAAGAGACCAGCATCTGAGGTCCAAAACCGACGACGAAGCCTCTTCTAGGCCAGTCGCCAGTTCATCTGTTCTCAGTGAGGCACTTTCGCAGCCCCTGACACCCGCTACCTCAGAGCCACAGGCCGTAACCGACAGCCACGTGGAGGCCCCGAGGCCTGTGGAAACTCAAGGTATTGGGCCTACGGAAACTATGCCATCAGATGGGTCCGGAGCCGCTGAGCAGGCACCGGCTTCTGAGTGCGTCTTCAGACCTTCACAGCTTACAATTAAGGCTACTACAGCAGCAAAGGCAAAGTCAAAGACAAGGAAACAAGTGCAGCATTCTCCAGAACAGTCATCCATGCCAAAGAAACAGATGCTTAAAATGGCCGAAGACCTTATTACTCTAATCAGGGGCTCCCATCCCCCTCCTGACAGAAGGCCTAGGCAAGACACTGATTATGATTCCTCTGATCAGGTTTCCATTTCCTCTGATTCTTCTTCTGATCAGGGCAATTCTCTCCCTCCTTATGAGGACTTTGATGCTGAAGAGTCCATTCCTTCAGCCTCACCACCTGAGGATTATTCTTTTGGGGAAACCCTGCGCACCATGAGGGAGCATTTCCACTGGGAGAGCCAGGATTACTCAGAATCCAAGAAAAGGCTCAGAGATTTCCTTTTATTGCCTCAGCACAGGCCCCTGGCTATCCCCACGGTGCTTGATATTGTAGATGATGTTTTTTCTGAATCTAGTCTGTCTCCAGATTCTTTACCCCCTGCACCAGTAAAGCCAGACAGGTACTACAGGGTCCCTGACTCTCATAAATTTCTTTACAAAAACCCCGCTGCAGACCCAGAAACAATTTCTCAGGGTCCTAAAGGGGTTAAAGCTTCCACTGCCAAAAATCCTGTCCCCTCAGATAGGGATTCCAGAGCTCTGGACAGATGGGGAAAAAGTTTACACTTCTGCTACTTTAGCTGTAAGAGCTTTAAACTGTCAGTTTCACATGCTTAAATATCAACAGTATCTCATGTTATTGTTAAAGCAGAAAATGGTTACAAATGCAGAAAGTCCTGACAGTAAAGAAATGCAGGAATTATTGCATGCACTTGAACAAGTGGGAAAGCATACTCTGCAATGTGGTTTTGATTCATTAGAGGCTTCTTGTACAGCCGCAGTTACAGGCTCAGTTATTCGTAGACATGCTTGGTTGAAAGAACAAAGTTTGCCTGACCATGTTAAGGTAAAATTATTGGATGCTCCACTACAGCATGATACTTTGTTTGGTGTTAAGGCAGAAGAGGTGTTAAAGAAAATGGAGGATAAAGCAAAGTCAATGCAAACGGTGAAAGATTTCTTACAGGTTCAACCACCTAGATTTAGCAGAAACTGGCCTTCAAAAAATTGGTCCTTTCCAGTGTCAGACAGGCCACAAAGAGGCAGATACAGACGCCCAAGAGGCAGACCTCAGCCGCAAGGCTCCTACAGACCTAAGCAATGTGGTGCTTCAGTCCCCAAAGGAGGAGAAGACAAATCACAACCTTATAGGAAACAGACACAATGACTTCCCTCTGCAAATGCCAAGCTCTTACCAGTTGACAGCACCCCCTATGGGTACTGAATATAGTTTTTCAGGGGTACAGGTTCCACTTCCACACCCTTCCAAAACTAAAAGGTATGCCAAACCTGCCACAAAACCAATGGGCAGAGGCACAAAAACAGATTGCTGCTCTTATGGATATGGGAGCTATTCAGAAAGTTCCACAAGAAGAACAGGGACAAGGATTTTACTCAAGACTTTTCTTAGTACCCAGAAAAGACAAAGCCTGGAGACCAATACTGGACCTGTCAATCTTAAATACCTTCCTGGATGTTCCAAAATTCAAAATGTTAACACTACAACAACTTCTGCCCATGCTGGGCAAGGAGGCTTGGCTAGTTACTTTGGATCTCAAGGAGGCATACCTGCACGTCCCAATCAGACAATCGTGCAGAAGATACCTCAGATTTATAACAGGTTCAATGCATTACCAATTCTCTGCACTGCCCTTTGGCTTATCTGCTGCGCCCAGGGTCTTCACAAAATGCCTGGCACCAGTAATTGCATTTTGCAGACAAAAAGGAATTCAAATATATCCCTACTTGGACAACTGCCTTATTCAAGCAGAGAGCAAGGACATTCTTCTAAAGCACCTGGCGTTTATAAAAGGTTACTAATTTGCCTAGGGTACACAGTAAACGAAAATAAATCAAAACTAGTGCCCTCTCAAGAGATAATATTCCTGGGTGCAAGCTTAAATACAACTGCCCTAATGGCTTATCTCACGCCAGACAAACAAAGGCAACTGACTCATTACTTTCAAATGATGGCAAAAAAGACCCATCTCCCTGCAAGAAAAATTCTGCAGGCCCTGGGTTTCATGGCATCCTGCATTCTACTAATTCCATATGCAAAGCTGCATATGAGGAAACTACAATGGTATCTAAAAAGTGTATGGACTCAGCATTGTCACAGCCTAGAGACAATCATAACCTTGATCCCCTGCCTACAACAGGAGTTTCAATGGTGGTCCCAGGCCTGTCACCACAACAAGGGACAGCGTTTCACCTTACCTACAGCCAGGCAGACAATAACAACGGATTATGCTTGGGGAGCACATATGGCAGGAAAATGTATTCAGGGCACATGGCCCAGGGAACAAATGCATCTTCACATCAATCAAAAAAAGATGCTAGCTGTACAAAATGCCCTGACAGCGTTCAAGGACCAAATACATCCAGGACAGCTATTAATAAAGACGGACAATGCCACAGTTATGTGGTACATAAACAAGCAAGGGGGCACACATTCCTACCCCCCTATGCAGACAAGCCATGACTTTGTGGAACACAGCACTGACCTACCAGGTACATCTGCAAGCACAATTCCTGCAGGAACAAAAAATACACTGGCAGATGAACTAAGCAGAAATCTCATGGATCCTCACGAATGGAAGCTAAATCCACAAGTATTCAACATGATAACAAGGGAGTGGGGATGCCCAGACATAGATCTTTTTGCCTCCCCTCACTATTGCCAAATACAGACATTTTGCACAAGGACTTATCACTCACAAGCATGGAAAGTGGATGCTCTGTCATTCAGCTGGAAAAACTTGACAGTCTGTGCCTTCCCTCCGATGCCTCTTCTCACCAAGGTACTTCTAAAAGTCAGACAAGAGAGGCCAAAAATTATCCTGATTGCACCAGACTGGCCACGCCAGCACTGGTATCCAATTCTAAAAACTCTGTCCCAAGGCCCACCTTGGCCTCTTCCTCAAATCCCTCATCTTCTGACACAGCAAAACTATCAGATTCTGCACAGTCAACTCAGAACCTTACACCTGTCAGCATGGCGAGTAATGTAGCCACTCAGATTGCACCTCTCTCTAAAGCTGTTATGGATGTAATTTTGGAAGCCAGGAGGCCCAGCACTAGAAAATCTTGGGCAGAAAAATGGAAGAGATTCTGTGCTTGGAACCAGGCACAAGGGCTCGACCCACTGATCCCTAATGTACCTCAGATTTTACAATACTTGACTGAGATGTTGGACAAAGGCCTATCTTTTTCATCTATTAAAATCCATGCCTCTGCCATTTCAGCTCATTACAGTGCGGATCCTCCTATTTTTGCACATCCTCTACTACGACAGTACCTCAGAGGGGCAAAGAATATAAGATCCCCTAGAAGAGCACCAGTACCCACTTGGGACCTCAATTTTGTTTTAGAAAAACTAACACTGCCTCCATTTGAACCAGCCAGCACAGCTGATCTTAAATTCCTGTCATGGAAAACTGCTCTGCTCCTAGCAATAACTTCAGCAAGAAGTCTCAGAGTTACAGGCACTGATGGCTGTAGAACCTTTCCTCATTTTTCAAGACACGGTTTCTCTAAGAACAAACCCAACATTCATGCCAAAAGTGGTCTCCAATGTGGCCTTAAACCAAACCATTCATTTGCCTACTTTGTACCCAAATCCCCAGAATAAAGGGGAAAAACTTCTGCACGCTTTGGATATACACAGGCAGCTACGATTTTACTTGGACAAAACAAAGGCTTTCAGAAAAACTGAGCAACTGTTTGTAGCATATGCTGCAGGATCACAAGGAAAGCTTATTACAAAGCAGACAATCTCCAAATGGATAGGGCACTGCATCCGCTTCTGTTATGCACAACATGGCAAATCTGTGCCTAAGGGCATTAGGCTTCATTTTACCAGAGCAGCAGCCACTTCAGCAGCTTTCCTCAGAGGGGTACCAACCAAAGACATTTTAGAAGCTGCAACCTGGAGCTCAGTGCACACTTTTACCAAGCACTACCACCTACCTCTCTACTCCAAATCCAGAGCAGGCTTTGTCACCACAGTTCTGCAGTGCTTGTTAGCCTCCCCAAATCCAATCTAGACCCAGCCACCCAACCTCAGCTTTGGGATTCTACCCAAGTGTAATGACTGTAACAGTGAAACACAATGAACATAGTACAGGTGTGTACCTACCATAAATGTAGATGTTTGAGTGTATTCACTGTTGCAGTCCAGGTTACCCACCCTCCATCCCCCTCTTTGCTGGGACTATTCTGTACTTCTCAACTCTATACAACCTATGTGGTGTATTTGCTTGTAGATGAAATAAATGTTTATAGTAACATATGCATGGTTGTTTGGCATATTTATATCTTTTCAGCCTTCCTAGCTGGGGGCACCTGACATCTGGGGCAAGACAAACTGAAGAAAATGGCGTCGGTTGCAACATTTATACCCCTGGAGCACTGACATCAGGGAAGAGGCGACAGCAACCGATGCCGGACCAAGACATTGGAACTCGGGCCGACTGCGGTTCGCCTGCCAGCAGGATAACCCCAAGTATAATGACTGCAACAGTGAATACACTCTAACATCTACATTTATGGTAGGTACACAACTGTACTGTCTCTACACTGCCCTTTGGCTTGTCTACTGCACCCAGGGTATTCACAAAGTGCCTGGCTCCAGTAATTGTATTTTGCAGGCAAAGAAATATTCAAATATATGGGCGATTGTCTAATTCAGGTAGAAAACCAGGCCATTCTTCTAAAACATCTGGTGTTTGTAAAAAAGAGTTCTAATCTGTCTAGGGTACACCATAACTGAAAAGAAATCTCAACTGGTACCCTCTCAAAAAATTGCATTCCTGAGTGCAAGATTGAATACAACTGCCCTGATGGCTTTCCTTATGCCAGAAAAGCAAATTCATTTGGTGACTTACTTCAGACAGGTGGCCACAAAAACCCAGCTATCTGCAAGGCAAGTACTGCAAGCCATGGGGTTCATGGCCTCCTGCATTCTTCTTATTCCATATGGAAGACTGCATATGAGGAAACTTCAGTGGTACTTAAAAAGTTTATGGAGTCAACATTGTCACAGCCTGGAAACAATGAATGTTCATCGTGCTACGCTGCTGCAGTCATCACACTTGGGTTATCCTGCCGTCAGGCAGTCCTGCAGTCGGCCTGAATTCCAAAGCTTTGGTCCGGCGTCGGTTGTCGTCACTTCTTCCCTGACGTCAGTGCAGCAGGGGTATAAAAGAGGCAGCCGACGCCATTTTCTTCAGTATTTCTTGCCGCGCGGTGCCCGAAGCAGAAGCAGTTCGCAAGTGCCAGTCGGCCAGCTCTTGAGATTTTCGAACAGATTTTCAGCCAAAGTCTTCTATAAAGCTATGTACCCCGTTGGGGAAACTTTTCTTGCCTCAGACCGATGTCAGACAAAGTTAATAATTGTATTTCTTGTGGGAAGCAAATACCTCATAAGGATTTTCATTCTTATTGTATTCCTTGCCTAGGCCCAGACCACGACATTTCTGGTTGTCGATTTTGCGCTAGGTTCAATAAACGCACTATTAAGAGTCAGGCTGATACCGCCCAACATTATTTTGGCAGAAAATTCAACTACATTATGTCGTCGGAACCTCCGACTACCGCTATGTTTAAAAAACGCAAGGACAAAGACCGGCAGCCTAGACCTAGGCCAGATACCGAGGTCTCGGTTAGGCCTGCCGCCGGATCTTCGGTATTCAGTGAGGCGCCTACGCAGCCCCTGACTACCGCAGATTTAGAAAATACGACTACCTCACAGTCAGAATCTACTGGGCCACTGGAGCCGGTTCCTCCTCAACTCGCGGACGCCAGCCCTCGCGGCGATCCGGAGACTATGGACAGGCCTTCGGTTTGAGAAGGCGTCTTTAAACCGACGGCTCTTTCCATTAAGTCATACGCTAAGCTTCCAAAGGTTAAGAAACCGGGTCCACAGACTCCCATACAGGCCCCTATGCCTAAAAAACAGATGCTCAAAATGGCGGAGGACCTGATTACCCTTATCAGAGGTTCCCAGCCCCCTCCTGACAAAAGGCCTAGACTGGAGGAAGATTTACCTCCTTCTGACCAGGAATCCATTTCCTCAGCAGACTCTGAGGAACAGGATTACCCCCTCCCTCTCTATGAAGACTCAGATGCTGAGGAGTCTATTCCCTCTCTTTCCCCCCCTGAAGACTTCTCTTTTGGGGAAACCCTGCACACCATGAGAGAGCATTTCCACTGGGAAGGACAAGATTACTCTGACTCCAAGAAAAGACTCCGTGAGTTTCTTCTTTTGCCTCCGCATAGACCCCTAGCCATTCCTCCTGTTTTAGACATTCTGGATGATGTCTATACTGAATCCAGTCTAAATCCAGATTCCTTACCTCCAGCACCACCTAAGCCAGACAGATACTATCGAGTCCCTGACTCTCACAAGTTTTTATATAAAAGCCCTGCTGCAGACCCAGAAACCATTTCCCAGGGTCCCAAAGGGGTTAAGGCCTCTACTACTAAAAATCCACTACCTGCGGAAAGAGATTCCAGGGCATTAGAAAGATGGGGGAAAAAAGTGTATACCTCTACCACTTTGACTATGAGGGCATTAAACTGCCAATTCCACATGATTAAATACCAGCAGTACTTGCTTACTCTGTTAAAACAGAAAATGATCCCTCAAACAGATCAACTAGATTTCAAAGGGATGCAAGATTTGTTGCATGCAGCAGAACAAGTGGGAAAACATACCTTGCAGTGTGGTTTTGATTCTTTGGAGGCCTCATGTAGAGCAGCAGTCACAGGGTCTGTAATACGTAGACATGCTTGGCTAAAAGAGCAGACCTTACCAGAACATGTCAAAGCAAAGTTACTGGATGCTCCACTGCAAAAGGATGCGTTATTTGGTGTCAAAGCAGAGGAAGTTTTAAAGAAGATGGAAGAAAAGGCAAAATCAATGCAAACAGTTAGATTTTTTACAGGTACGACCTCCACGCTTCAGCAGAAACTGGCCATCAAAAAACTGGTCCTTTCCTGCTTCAGACAGACCCCAAAGGGGCAGGTACAGACGCCCTAGGGGCAGAGGCCAGGCACAGGGTACCTTCAGACCTAGACAATGGCAAACAACAACTCAAAGAGGGGGAGACGACAAATCTCAACCCTTCAGAAAACAAACTCAATGACTTTCCTCTTCGCCTGCCAAGCAAAATTGCCCAGGCAGCACCTCTAGGAGGAAAACTGGCTCTTTTCCCACAAAATTGGCACATCATAAGAAAGGACAAATGGGTTCTGGATATTATTACCCGAGGCTACAGATTTCATTTTCACACTTTACCACGGATGAGAGGCATGCCAAATCTGCCAACAAACCAATGGGCAGAGGCACAAAAGCAAATTTCAGCTCTCATGAACATGAAAGCAATTCAAAAGGTACCTGCAAAAGAGCAAGGTCAAGGATTTTACTCAAGACTGTTTCTAGTACCAAGAAAGGACAAAGCCTGAAGGCCCATCTTAGACCTTTCAATTCTAAACACGTACCTGGACATTCCCAAATTCAAAATGCTCACACTACAGCAGCTTCTTCCCATGCTGGGCAAGGAGTCTTGGCTGGTAACGTTGGACCTCCAAGAGGCATACCTGCATGTCCCTATCAGACAAGATTGCAGAAGATACCTCAGATTTTTGGCAGGCACAACGCATTATCAATTCTCTGCATTGCCCTTTAGCTTATCTACTGCGCCCAGAGTATTCACGAAATGCCTGGCATCAGTAATTGCATACTGCAGACAGCGAGGAATACAGATTTATCCATATCTGGACGACTGCCTGATCCAAGCGGACAGCAAAGACATCCTACTACAGCATCTGGAATTTGTAACAAAGTTGCTAAGTTGCCTAGGGTACTCAGTAAACAAAAAGAAGTCAAAACTAATACCCTCACAAGAAATAATTTTCCTGGGTGCCAGCTTGAATACAACGGCCCAGATGGCTTACCTCACGCCAGACAAGCAAAAACAACTGGCTCAGTACTTCAAAAAGATGGCAACTTCTACCCAGCTCACTGCAAGGAAATTCCTGCAGGCATTGGGGTACATGGCATCCTGCATTCAACTAATTGCATATGCAAGGCTGCATATGAGAAAACTACAATGGTACCTAAAAAGTGTATGGTCCCAACACAGACACAGCCTCGAAGCAACTATAACTCTCATTCCCTGCCTTCAAAAAGAGTTTCTATGGTGGGCTCAAGCATGCCAAGCAAACAAGGGCCTTCCTTTTGTCTCACCTCCTCCAAACCAAACCTTGACAACAGATTCATCAGACTACGCCTGGGGTGCACACATGGCAGGACAGTGCATACAGGGCAAATTGTCTGCAAACCAAAGGCAACTACACACCAATCAAAAGGAGATGCTAGCTGTAAAAAATGCACCAACAGCCTTCAAGGACCTTTTGCATCCAGGACAACAACTAATAAGGACGGACAACACCACAGTTATGTGGTACATAAACAAGGAGGGACGCACTCCTACCCACTATGCAGACAGGCAATGGACTTGTGGAACACAGCATTAACTTACCAAGTACAACTGCAAGCACAATTCCTGCCAGGAAAAGAAAACATTTTGGCAGACAAATTAAGCAGAAATTTGACAGACCCTCACGAGTGGAGACTACACCCACAAGTATTCTCAATGATAACTCAAAGGTGGGGACCACCAGACATAGATCTGTTTGCCTCAACCAACAATTGCCAGCTACAAAAATTTTGCACAAGGACTTGCCATCCCCTGGCCTGGAAAGTGGATGCCCTATCATTCAGTTGGACAGCATTGTCAGTCTACGCCTTACCACCTCTGCCTCTACTCAACCAGGTATTACTGAAAACCAGATCAGAGAGACCACAGATGATCCTCATTGCCCCGGACTGGCCACGTCAACACTGGTACCCACTACTACGAAACTTGACTCGCAGCTCTCCATGGATCTTACCTCAATTCCCTCTGCTGTTAACCCAACAAAACTCTCAGATCCTTCACAGTCAGCTAAGGACCTTAAATCTAGCTGCATGGAAAATACCTTAAATTATCAAACATCACTTCTCTCAAAGGACGTCCAGAATGTCATTTTGGAGGCCAGGAGGCCCAGCACCAGAAAAACTTACTCAGACAAATGGAAAAGATTTTGTGTATGGAGCCAGGCCAGAAGCCTAAATCCTGACATCCCAAATATTCCGCACATACTCCAATATCTAACTGAGATGCTACACAAAGGCCTTTCTTTCTCATCCATAAAGATCCATGCTTCAGCCATTTCAGCTCAATATGATACGTTCCTCCCATTTTCTCTCATCCTTTGCTAAGGCAGTTTCTATATAAGACCCCCCAGAAAACCACCTACTCCAACTTGGGATCTAAATTTTGTTCTGGAAAAGTTAACACTTCCTCCTTTCGAACCAGCCTTTTCAGCAGAGCTACAATACTTGTCATGGAAGACAGCCCTGCTGCTGGCTATCACCTCAGCACGCAGAGTCTCAGAACTGCAGGCACTTATGGCAGTGGAACCTTTCATAATTTTCCATCAGGACAGTGTATCTTTATGCACCAACCCTTCCTTCATGCCAAAGGTAGTATCCAGTGTGGCTCTCAATCAGACCATACACTTGCCCACCTTTTATCCAAACCCACAGAATAAAGGAGAAAGACTCCTTCACTCTTTGGACATTCACAGACAGTTGCGTTACTATTTGGACAGGACAAAGGCCTTCAGAAAATCTGACCAACTCCTTGTATCCTATGCACCAGGCTCAGAAGGAAAGGCTATTTCAAAACAGACCATCACCAAATGGATAGCACATTGCATCCGCTTTTGCTACTCACACCACGGGAAAGCAGTGCCTGCTAGTATTAGGTCTCACTCTACCAGGGCTACAGCAACCTCAGCAGCATTCCTCCGAGGAGTCCCAACAAAGGACATTCTGGAGGCAGCTACCTGGAGTTCAGTGCACACCTTCACCAAGCATTACCACCTTCCTCTGTACTCAAAAACCAGAGCTGGGTTTGCCACTGCAGTTCTGCAAGGCATCTTAGCTGCACCTAACCCACTTTAGCTCCTACTACCCAACCATAGCTTTGGGACTGTACCCAAGTGTGATGACTGCAGCAGCATAGCACGATGAACATAGTACAGTTTTGTACCTACCATAAATGTAGATGTTCAAGTGGTTATGCTGCTGCAGTCCAGGTTACCCTCCCTCCATCCCCTCTACCTAACTAGGCTTTTCTTATACCTCCATGTACTTCAACCTTTGGGATGCATGTCTATATGGTGTATTTGCTTACAACTAGTACCATTGTTTTGCACTAAGGTATGTTTTGCAAGCTTCTTATTTTGCCTTCTTAGTTTGGGGCACCTGACATCTGGGCCAAGAAAAACTGAAGAAAATGGCGTTGGCTGCCTCTTTTATACCCCTGCCGCACTGACGTCAGGGAAGAAGCGACGACAACCGATGCCGGACCAAGGCTTTGGAATTCAGGCCGACTGCGGGACCACCTGACGGCAGGATAACCCAAGTGTGATGACTGCAGCAGCATAACCACTCGAACATCTACATTTATGGTAGGTACAAAACTGTACTTTTCTATCATACCTTGCCTGCACCTAGAGTTCCTATGATGGGCAGAGGCCTGCCACCAAAACAAGGGACTGCCATTCACACCACCCCCTGCCGCCCAAACCCTAACTACAGACTCATCAGACTATGCATGGGGGGCTCATCTGGCAGGGAAGTGCATTCAGGGTAAATGGAGCCAAAATCAAATGCACCTTCATATCAATCAAAAAGAAATGCTAGCTGTACAGAATGCAGTGACAGCCTTCAAGGACTACCTTCATCCAGGACAATTACTGATAAAGACTGACAACACCACGGTTATGTGGTACATAAACAAGCAGGGGGGGTACACATTCCTACCCCCTCTGCAGACTCGCCATGGCATTGTCGAACACAGCATTGAGCTACCAAGTACAACTACAAGCCCAATTCCTGCCAGGAAAGCTGAATGTTCTGGCAGATGAACTAAGCAGAAATCTTATGGACCCACACGAATGGAAACTGGAACCATGGATTTTCAACATGTTGACACGCAAATGGGGGAGCCCAGACATGGATCTTTTTGCCTCAACACAGGACTACCTGTTGGACAAATTTTGCACAAGAACACATCACGAAAAAGCCTGGAAAGTGGATGCTCTGTCTTTCAGCTGGAAAAACCTATCAGTCATGCCTTTCCCCCTTTGCCTCTGCTCTCCAAAGTTCTACTAAAAGTCAAACAGGACAAACCAAAAATTATTTTGATTGCTGCAGACTGGCCTCGCCAACACTTGTATCCACTCCTGTGCAGTGTCACACATTTCACCTTGGCACCTGCCTCAGACGCCTTCCTTACTGTCTCAGCAGGAGAACCAAATTCTGCACCCTCAGCTCCAAACTTTTAATCTTACAGCGTGGCTAATCACTTAAATTTCTCCTTAGCATCCCTCAGCAAAACTGTGATGGATGTAATTTTGGAGGCGAGAAGACCTAGTACTAGAAAATCTTATGCTGAAAAATGGAAAAGATTATGTGCCTGGAATCAATCTCGAGGGATGAGTACAGCAGTGCCCAGTTTACCTCAGATTTTGCAATACTTAACTGAGATGCTTCACAAGGGCCTGTCTTTCTTCCATAAAAATCCATGCCTCAGCCATTTCAGCTCATTACAACACAGAAGCCCCCCCCCCCTTCTCTCATCCTCTTCCAAAGCAGTATCTCAGAGGGGCCAAAAACTTGAGACCGCCTAGGAGAGCTCCAACCCCTCCCTGGGACCTTAACTTTGTGTTGGAGAAACTCTCTACCTCCTTTCGAGCCAGCTGCTACTGCAGACTTAAAATTTCTTTCCTAGAAAACAGCCTTTCTTTTAGTAATCACTTCAGCTAGAAGGATATCTGAATTACAGGCCCTTATGGCAGTGGAGCCTTTCATCATCTTTCATGCGGACAAGGTGTCACTCAGGATCAATCCATTATTCATGCCCAAGGTGATGTCCATTGTGGCTCTTAATCAGACCATTCATTTGCCAACTTTCTTTCCCAATCCACAGAACAAGGGGGAGCAGATTCTGCATTCATTGGATGTACACAGACAATTTAGATTCTACTTGGACAGGACTAAATCTCGAAGAAAATCTGAACTACTGCCGGTAGCATTTGCTGCAGGGGCAGAGGGGAAGGCTATTTCAAAGCAAACCATTTCTAAATAGATAAGCCATTGCATTCTTTTCTGTTATAAGCACCATGAAAAACGTATCCCCCAGGGGATCAGATCTCATTCCACCAGGGCTGCATCTACTTCAGCAGCCTTTCTCAGAGGTGTTCCTACCAGGGATATTCTAGAAGCTGCTACCTGGAGTTCAGTTCATACTTTCACAAAGCATGATCACTTACCAATTTTCTCTAAATCCAGAGCTGACCTTGCCACTGCTGTTTTGTAGGGCCTTATAGCTGGTCCTAATGCTGTATAAATCCATCCTCCAAGCCATAGCTTTGGGAATCTACCCAAATGTAATGACTGCAACAGTGAAATATGATGAACATAGTATAGTTGTGTACACTTACTATAAATGTAGATGCTAGAGTGTATTCACTGTTGCAGTCCTGGTTTCCCTCCCTCCTTCCCCCATTGTTTTTGGTCTTCTCCTGCTCTCCTTTCCTAGGGTACAGGCTTAATCTGGTTTATTTTACCAAAGATACTTTTGTTTTTGGTCTAAACCTTGTTTTCTTGGGGACTCCTGACTGCTATGGCAAGAAAGACTGAGGAAGTGGTCTGTTGCCTCCTTTTGTATACGACGTATTGACGTCCTTTACAACCAGCAGCCGACATCTTATTTACCTACCTTTGGTATTCTGGCCGATCATGGGCTTCCTGGAGTTGGATAACCCATTGGTTAGGACTGCAACAGTGAATACACTTGAACGTCTGCATTTATGGTAAGTGTACCCAACTGTACTTAAGACCTATGGATATAGCACTCCTTTTGACATTACCCAATTGCCAGAATAAATGTGCTTCTCTTTTGCCATGCGTATAGTGAGTAAATTATTTTCTTCTAACATTCTGCTATCCCAATTTTTTATAAGATTCTCTTTTGTCACAGTTCTGTTAGGAGCAGCTTTCTGTTGATATGATTACATCATTACTAATATAGGTTTTGTTTCCTTTTCTATTTCCAGATTTTAAGCATGTACAGCAGTCCAGTTTTAAATTTGTACTTTTGTAAAGTTAATACAATCTGATGATGTCCTTCATGGATGCATCTGCAGTCATAACAACTGGGTTGTCCTGTCGTCAGGCAGCCCTTCAGTCGGCCGGATTCCAAAGTCCGGGTCCGGCTTCGGCTGATGTCGCACTTCACCCGACGTCATCTCTGTTGGCCTTCGGGTATATAAGCATCAGCCGACGCCATTTTCTTCAGTCTTTCTTGCCGCGTGGCGCCCGAAGCAGAAGCTGTTCGCAAGTGCCGGTCGGTCGGATCCAGAGATTACTTCTACCGAATACTACTTCGAAGACTTCTAAAGCTAAGTACCCCGTTGGGGACTCTTTCTTGCCTCAGCCGATGTCAGAAAAGTTAATAATTGTTTAACCTGTGGGAAACAAATACCTCATAAAGATTTCCACTCTTACTGCCTGCCCTGTTTAGGCCCAGCCCACGGCGTAGCAGCTTGTTCGTCCTGTGCTTCTTTCAACCGACAGCTTAGGCGTCGGTCAGAGTTTGCAGAACAGTTTTCGGTTCTGACTTTGCGTACATTATGCCGTCGGACCCTCCGACCGCATTCTGCCAAAACGCAAAGAAAAAGACCGACACTCGCGGTCCGCGGTTTCGGCCGAAACCATGGTTAAGCAAACCGCGAGTGTCTCGGTTTCGGACGAAACCGAGAAAACTGAGCAAACTACACCTGAAACTATCACTACAACTGAGGTCCCTGCTAACACTCTTGAATCGGCCTCAGAAATTTTACCCACTACGGTGCTTACCACTGACTTATCAGACACCATTCCCTTGGATGTCTCTACCCCAGCACGTGGTGCTGCTAGGCCTCCAGCAGCCATGTCCATTAAGGCCTTCGCCAGGGCTAAAGCAGCCAAGACTACTAAAACAGTGCCTGTTAAACCCCCTTCCACCAGGCCCTCTGCCAGTTCTCAAATGCTTACCTTGGCAGAAGATTTAATTTCATTAATTAGAGGATCTCAATCTCACCCAGACAGGGCCTCTCAGCCCCAGAAAAGAGACCTAGGGCAGAGCCCCTGAGCCAGTGTCCTCTGATGATTCTGCTGATGAATCAGACATAACTGACCAGCCAGAGGCTCCTTTCTCCAATTTTGAAGATTCTGATGCTGAAGAATCCATTCCAGCTGCTTCCCTCCAGAAGAATTCTCCTTTGGGAAACCTTGCATGCCACGCGAGAACAGTTCCAATGGCAGCAACAGGATTTTTCAGACTCCAGGAAAAGACTTAGGACCTTTTGCACCTACCACAGCACAGGCCCTTAGCTATCCCTCCTGTTCTCTCTGTGGTGGATCATGCTTTCAATGATGCCTGCTCAGCTCCAGATTCTTTACCCCAGCCCCTGCCAAACCAGACAGATTTTACAGGGTGCCAGATACTCATCACCACCTCTACAAGGCCCCTCTTGCCGACCCGAAACTATATCCCAGGGTCCCAAGGCAGTAGCAGCGACTATAGCTAAAACCCTGTTCCTTCTGAAAGGGAAGCAAGGTCATTAGACAGATGGGGTAAAAAGTTTACACTTCAGCCACTCTTTCAGCTAGAGCTTTAAATTGTCAGTTTCACATGATACAATACCAAGAGTTTATGCTTGACCAGTTAACTAAAAAGCTAACCACTGATGAATCTCTTGATAAGAATTATGTATTAGAAATGGTAAATAACATACAGCAGGTTAGTAACCATTCTTTAAAATGTGGCTATGATGCACTGGAGGCTTCATTTAGATCAGCCATGACTGGCACAGTAATTAGAAGGCATGCATGGCTAAAGGAGCAAGCTTTACCGGATCATGTTAAATCTAAATTGCTTGATGCTCCTATGGATAAATCAAGTTTGTTTGGTACACCTGCCCAGCAGGTTATGAAGAAAATGGAAGAAAAGGCAAAATCAGTCCAGACAGTTAAAGAATTCTTGCAGGTTCAACCCCAAGGTTTAGCAGGAACTGACCTGCCAAAATTGGTCCTTTCCTGACTCCACAAGACCTCAAAGGGGCAGGAATAGGCGTTCCAGAGGCAGAAACCAATCCAGAGGAGGTGCCTACAGAGGGCGACAGTGGCAAGGTAACAACAGAGGCACAGAATCAACACCTGCCTCTACATCAACACAACCACAGTGACTTAAACCTAAACCCGCCAACCAGGGAACAAATAGCAGCTCCTCTAGGCGGAAAGCTAACCTTATTTTCAAAAACTGGCACCACATAACAAAGGACAAGTGGATTTTACGAACCATAGATCAAGGTTACGGTTCCACTTCCACACTTTACCAGTCAAAGAGGAATGCCAAACCTACCTCCAAATCAAAAACAGAGGCTCTACAACAGATAATGGAATTAGCAAACATGAGAGCTGTGGAAAAGTGCCAACAGCAGAGCAAGGAAAGGGGTTCTACTCCAGACTATTCCTAGTTCCAAGAAAGGAAAAAAGTTGGAGACCAATTCTAGACCTGTCTACCCTAAATACTTGCATCATTGTCCCAAAATTCAAGATGCTGACCCTACAGCAACTTCTTCCCATGCTGGGCAAGGAGTGTTGGCTGGTAACTCTAGATCTCAAGGAGGCATACCTGCACGTCCCCATTCGACCTATCTGCAGAAGATACCTCAGATTTCTTGCAGGATCAGAGCACTATCAATTCTCAGCATTGCCCTTTGGCTTATCTACTGCGCCCAGAGTATTCACAAAATGCCTGGCATCAGTAATCGCCCATTGCAGACTACAGGGAATTCAAATTTATCCATACCTGGACGACTGTCTGATACAAGGGACAACAAAAGCAAGCTGACAACAGATTTACAAAGGGTCATTTACTTGCTTCAAGCACTGGGATACACAGTCAATTTACTAAAGTCAAGGCTGATACCATCCCAGACAAGGACTTTCCTGGGAGCGGAATTGGACACAGTAAGGCAAATGGCATTCCTAACTACAGAAAAACAAAAGAACTCCCTCTTTACTTCTTGGCACTAACAAATCTGAACAAGTTAACAGCAAGAAAGGTACTGCAGGCCTTGGGTTTCATGGCATCATGCATAATCTTGGTTCCATTTGCCAGACTACATATGAGAAAGCTTCAGTGGTACCTAAAGAATTTATGGTCCCAACACAGACACAGCCTAGAAACGGAAATTCCACTAATACCATGCTTAAAACAGGAGTTCCTATGGTGGGCTCACGCATGCCAGTCAAACCCAGGCCTGCCCTTTCAAAGGTCAAGCAAGCCAGACCATCACAACAGATGCTTCAGACCTGGGATGGGGGCACATATGCTGGACAAATGCGTGCAAGGATTGTGGACACAGGACCAACTTCACCTGCACATCAACCTAAAAGAAATGCTGGCAGTAAAACTGGCAATCCAAAAGTTCAGACCATTTCTCAAGGAAGGCCAGTTGATGATAAGGACAGACAACACCACAGTCATGTGGTACATCAACAAACAAGGAGGCACTCATTCCTACCCCTATGCAGAATGACTTTGGAGCTGTGGACCCTGGCACTCAGCTACAACATCCAGTTACAGGCAATATTTGTACCAGGAAAAGAAAACTCTAGCAGATATGTTAAGCAGGACTACATCGGATGTCCACGAATGGCAGCTGCACCGGACATCTTCAAGACCATCTCGAAGAAATGGGGAATGCCTCAGATAGATCTATTCGCATCACCTCTCAATCACCAGCTCAAAAATTCTGCACAAGGACATTCCACCCACTAGCATGGAAAGTGGACTCGCTCTCCTTCAGCTGGAAAGGACTAACAGCATATGCATTCCCACCTCTTCCTTGATACACAAAGTATTACTAAAATCAAGGAGGAACGTCCAAGGATAATCCTGATAGCTCCAAACTGGCCAAGACAACATTGGTACCCACTGCTGAGGAGCATGTCTCGAACAATATGTGGCCAATACCCTGATGCCTTTGATGCTAACTCAGAACAACTACAGCACCATGCATCCAAACCTAAAAGCGTTGCAACTGACTGCATGGAACATCACATAGCAGCTGCTAATCCACAGCTTTCACAAAGAGTTAAAGACATTATTCTTGAAGCACGCAGACCTTCAACAAGAAGAAACTATGCTGGGAAATGGAAAAGGTTTGTCATTTGGAGCTCAGAAAGAGGTAAAGATGTATCAAACATAGATATGCCCAACATTCTGGAGTATCTGGCCGAACTACTTCATTCAGGCCTGTCCTATTCCTCCATCAAGATTCATGCATCAGCTATTTCAGCAGAATACAGCTTTGATCCACCTGTTTTTTCACACCCTTTGCTCAGGCAGTTCCTCAGAGGAATCAAGAATGTAAAACCTCCAAGGAAACCACCATTACCAGCCTGGGACTTGAACTTTGTGCTAGAAGAAAAATTGACTCTATCACCTTTTGAACCAGCAGCAACAGCAGACCTGCAACACCTGTCATGGAAAACTGCTTTCCTACTGGCAATTACTTCAGCAAGGAGGGTTTCAGAACTACAGGCCTTAATGGCAGTGCAACCCTTTCTAATCTTCCACCAAGATAGAGTGTCCATGAGGACTAATCCTACATTTATGCCTAAGGTGGTATCCAGAGTGTCCTTAAACCAGGCAATCCACCTACCTACCTTCTTTCCCAACCCACAAAACAGAGGGGAAAGAATACTGCATACCTTGGATGTACATAGACAGCTACGCTACTACTTGGACAGAACAAAAATAGCAGAAAGACTGACCAACTTTTCGTAGCCTATGCAACAGGAAGGGAAGGAAAAGCTATTTCCAAACAGACAATCTCCAAATGGATAGGAAATTGCATACGATTCTGTTACTCCTTCCATGGAAAGCAAATTCCACAGAACATAAGACCTCATTCTACAAGGGCACCAGCCACTACCACAGCCTTCTTACGAGGAGTGGCAACCAAAGACATTATTGAGGCGGCTACTTGGACCTCCGTGCATACATTTGCCAAGCATTATAATTTACCTCTATATTCCAGATCCCGAGCAGGGTTTGCCACTGCTGTACTGCAAGGGATCCTAAACACACCATAATCTACCTTTATCCTCCTCCCTAGTTGGCTATGGTATTCTACCCAGTTGTTATGACTGCAGATGCATCCATGAAGGACATAGTACAGTTTTGTACCTACCATAAATGTAGATGTCCGAATTGGATAGCATCTGCAGTCAGGATTACCTCCCTCCTTCCCTCTGTGGTACTCCTAGGGTGTTTACCCTTCTAATAGCTAGCTAGTGGGGGGACTTCTTTCATGGTGTATTTGTTTGTATTTATGTACATACATGCTTATTTTTGTGTTTACCTCTATCTTTTGGAAACATTGGCATCTATCCAAAATTTTTTAGCCTTCTAGAGGGCTTCTGGCATCTGGGGCAAGAAACACTGAAGAAAATGGCGTCGGCTGATGCTTATATACCCGAAGGCCAACAGAGATGACGTCGGGTGAAGTGCGACATCAGCCGAAGCCGGACCCGGACTTTGGAATCCGGCCGACTGAAGGGCTGCCTGACGACAGGACAACCCAGTTGTTATGACTGCAGATGCTATCCAATTCGGACATCTACATTTATGATAGGTACAAAACTGTACTTTCTTGGTGTTTCACTGTTGCAGTCATTACATTTGGGTAATCCTGCTGGCAGGTTGCCCTCAGTCGGCCTGAATTCCAAAGTTCTGGGTCCTGCGTCGGCTGCTGTTGCCCCTTCCCTGACGTCAGGTCGTCAGGGGTATAAAAGATGTGGCTGACACCATTTTCTTTAATTTTTCTTGCCGTGCGGTGCCCGAAGCAGAAGCAGTTCGCAAGTCTCGGTCAGCCAACTCCTGAGATTTTCGTGTGCAAGTTTCTGATCCGAAGTCTTCTGTAAAGCTAAGTACCCCATTGGGGAAACTTTTTTCTTGCTCCAGACCGATGTCAGAAAAAGTTAATAATTGTATTTCTTGTGGGAAGCAAATACCTCGCAAGGATTTTCATTCTTACTGTATTCCTTGCCTAGGCCCTGATCACAATGTTTCTGGTTGTCGGTTTTGTGCTAGATTTAACCAAAGCACTGTTAAGCGTCAGTATGATTTTGCTTTAAACTATTTTGGACGCCGGTTTAGTTATCCAGAAATGTCGTCAGATAGCCATCCGCCTACCGGAGTTCACAAAAAACGCAAAGAAAAGGAAAGAGATAGACAACCGAGGCCCAAAACAGATGACGAAGCTTCTCCTAAGCCAGTCGCCGGTTTGCCGGGCCTCAGTGAGGCGCTTTCGCAGCCCCTGATGCTTGCTACTTTAGAGTCGCAGGCCGACTCCCACATGGAGTCGGCCATGCTGCTGGAAACTCAAGGTATTGGAGCCTCGGATATTATCCCTTCAGATGGGTCCGGAGCCGCTGAGCAGGCATCGGCTTCTGAGGGTGTATTCAGACCTAAACATCTTTACATCAAACCGACTTCAGCTTCAAAGCAAAGGCTAAAGCACCTTCCAAAGCAAAGAAACAAACTTGAGAGCCACGTAGTCAGGCCTCTATTCCCAAAAAACAGATGCTCAAAATGGCCGAAGATTTGATTACCTTGATCAGGGGTTCCCATCCCCCTCCTGATAAGAGGCCTAGGCAAGAGACTGACTATGAGTCTTCAGATCAGGTTTCCATTTCTTCTGATTCCTCTTCTGATCAGGAATATTCTCTTCCCCCCCCTATGAGGATTCTGATGCTGAAGAATCTATACCTTCAGCTTCTCCTCCTGAGGACTATTCTTTTGGGGAAACCTTACATACCATGAGGGAGCATTTCCACTGGGAGAGCCAAGATTTTTCAGAATCTAAAAAGAGGCTCAGGGATTTCCTTTTACTACCTCAACACAAGCCACTAGCCATCCCACCTGTTTTAGACATTGTAGATGATGTGTTTTCGGAGTCTAGTCTTACACCTGACTCCTTACCTCCAGCTCCTGTTAAGCCAGACAGATATTACAGGGTTCCTGACTCTCATAAATTCCTTTTTAAAAACCCTGCTGCAGACCCAGAAACTGTTTCTCAGGGTCCCAAAGGAGTTAAGGCTTCCGCTGCAAAAAACCCTACCTCCTCTGACAGAGATTCTAGGGCACGGGATAGATGGGGAAAAAAAGGTTTACACATCTGCTACCTTGGATATAAGGGCCTTAAACTGTCAGTTTCATATGCTCAAATATCTGCAACATGTCATGGCATTGCTTAAACAGAAAATGTTGTTAAACTGTGCAGAAAACAAGGAAATGCAGGATTTATTGGATGCAGCTGAACAAGTTGGAAAACATACTTTGCAATGTGATTTTGATTCTTTGGAGGCAGGTACAGGTTCTGTTATTAGGAGGTATGCTTGGTTAAAGGAACAAAATCTGCCTGATCATGTTAAAGTTACATTATTAGATGCACCTTTACTTTGTTTGGTGTTAAGGCAGAAGAGGTGTTAAAGAAAATGGAGGACAAAGCTAAATCTATGCAAACTTCAAAAGATTTTTTACAAGTACAGCCACCTAGGTTTAGTAGACACTGGCCAACAAAGAATTGGTCCTTTCCTGTGTCAGACAGACCTCAAAGGGGCAGAACCAGACGCCCTAGAGGCAGATCCCAGGCGCAAGGTTCATTCCGCTCAAAACAATGGGGAGCTTCTACCCCCAAAGTGGGAGAAGACAAATCACAACCATTCAGGAAACAGTCCCAATGACTTCCCCCTGCCTGCACCAAGCACTTATCTCCTGGCAGCACCCTTAGGGGGAAAATTAGCATTTTTTTCTCAAAATTGGCACATTATAACCCAGGACAAGTGGGTCTATATTGTGTCACAAGGCTACAAGTTCCATTTCCATACCCTGCCAAAGGCAAATGGCTGGCCAGATCTGCCAAAAAATCAATGGGCAGAGGCACAAAAACAAGTCTCATCCCTCATGGACATGGGGGCCATTCAACTAGTACCAGAGCAAGAGCAGGGACAAGGATTTTACTCGAATGTTCTTGGTATCCAGAAAGGACAAGGCCGGGAGGCCAATACTGGACCTATCTATTTTGAACATATTCCTGGATATACCAAAATTCAAGATGTTGACTTTGCAGCAGCTTCTGCCCATGCTGGGCAAGAACGCTTGGCTGGTGACTTTAGACCTAAAAGAGGCATACCTGCATGTCCCAATCAGACAAATATGCAGAAGATACCTCAGATTCAAGGCTGGCTCAATGCATTACCAATTCTCTGCACTGCCCTTTGGCTTATCTACTGTGCCCAGGGTCTTAGTGCCTGGCACCAGTAATTGCATTCTGCAGACAGAGAGGAATACAAATATATCCTTACTTGGAAGACTGTTTAATTCAAGCAGAGAACAAGGACATTCTTCTACAGCATCTGGCGTTTGTGAAAAGACTTCTAACATGCCAAGGGTACGCAGTCAACGAAAAGAAATCAAAACTAGTACCCTCTCAAGAGATAATATTCCTGGGTGCAAGCTTAAATACAGCTGCCCAGATGGCTTATCTCACGCCAGACAAACAAAGGCAACTGACTACCTAGTTCAAAATGTTGGCAACAAAGGCCCAGTTATCTGCAAGAAAAATTCTGCAGGCTTTGGGCTTCATGGCATCCTGCATTCTACTAATTCCATATGGAAGACTGCATATGAGGAAACTTCAATGGTACTTAAAAAGTGTTTGGACTCAACATTGCCACAGCCTAGAAACTATGATTACTCTCATTTCTTGCCTGCAACAGGAGTTTCAATGGTGGGCAAAGGCTTGTCACCAAAACAAGGGACAGCCATTCACATTACCCCCAGCCAGGCAAACACTAACAACGGATGCATCAGATTATGCCTGGGGGGCCCACATGGCAGGAAGATGCATTCAGGGCACATGGACCCCAAACCAAATGCATCTACATATCAATCAAAATGAGATGCTAGCAGTTCAAAATGCCCTGACAGCCTTCAAGATCCTACTTCATCCAGGACAACTGCTGATAAAGACAACACCACGGTCATGTGGTACATAAACAAGCAGGGGGCACACATTCTTACCCCCTTTGCAGAATAGCCATGACTTTGTGGGACACAGCATTGACTTACCAAGTACATCTGCAGGCAGAATTCCTGCCAGGAAGGAAAAATACTCTGGCAGACGAACTAAGCAGAAACCTCATGGATCCCCACAAGTGGCACCTAGATCCACAAGTCTTCAGCATGATAACAAGGAAATGGGGATGCCCGGACATAGATCTATTTGCCTCCCCTCACAACTACCAACTAAAAAGATTCTGCACAAGGATTTATCACAGACAAGCATGGAAAGTGGACGCCCTATCCTTCAGCTGGAAAAACCTATCAGTATATGCATTTCCCCCTTTGCCTCTCCTCCCCAAGGTACTCCTAAAGGTCAGACAGGAGAAGCCAAGGGTGATACTGATTGCCCCAGACTGGCTCCCCACTAGTACTGGTATCCAATACTAAGAAGCTTGTCGCAATGCCCAGCGTGGACTTTAGCTCAGATACCTCATCTACTGTCCCAGCAAAACAATCAGATCCTGCACTGCCAACTCAGGACTTTAAACCTTGCAGCATGGCGGATAATGTAGTCATACAAAACACACTTCTCAGTAAAGCTGTGATGGATGTCATTTTGGAGGCCAGAAGGCCTAGTACTAGAAAATCTTATGCTGGAAAATGGAAGAGATTCTGTGCCTGGAAAGGAGGCACAAGGAACTGATAACAGCTGTGCCAAATAGTCCTCAGATTTTGCAATACTTAACTGAGATGCTGGACAAAGGTCTATCTTTTTCATCTATTAAAATTCATGCCTCTGCCATTTCGGCTCATTACAATACAGCGTCACCAATTTTTTCTCATCCCTTAATATTTATTATTTTTTAATAAAAACAGTACCTCAGAGGAGCCAAAATTTAAGGTCTCCAGGAAATCACCAATGCCTGCATGGGACTTCAACTATGTCTTGAAAAAACTCACCCTGCCTCCTTTTGAGCCAGCTGCTACTGCTGATATAAAGTTTTTATCCTGGAAAACAGCTCTGCTCCTAGCAATAATTTCTGCAAGATGAGTTTCAGAGCTTCAGGCACTCATGGCTGTGGAACCTTTTATCATTTTTTATCCAGACAAGGTCTCTCTGAGGACAAACCCAACATTTATGCCTAAGGTGGTGTCCAGTGTGGCTCTTAATCAAACTATTCATCTGCCAACTTTTTATCCAAATCCACAGAACAAGGGGGAGAGAATTCTGCATTCTTTGGACGTACACAGACAGCTTAGATTCTACTTGGACAGAACCAAAGTTTTCAGAAAGACAGAACAATTACTAGTGGCATATGCTGCAGGATCACAAGAAAGGCTATCTATTTCAAAGTGGATAGGCCACTGCATTCATTTCTGCTACTTACACCATGGCAAGCCAGAGCCTAAGGGCATTAGGTCACATTCAACCAGAGCTGCAGCCACTTCAGCAGCCTTTCTCAGGGGAGTACCAACCAAGGACATTTTAGAGGCTGCTGTTTGGAGTTCAGTGCACACCTTTACAAAGCACTATCATCTGCCACTCTACTCTAAATCCAGGGCAGGCTTTGCCACTGCAGTTCTGCAGGGCCTCATAGCCGCTGCTAATGCTGTTTAGCTCCAGTCTCCCAACCATAGCTTTGGGACTCTACCCAAATGTAATGACTGCAACAGCGAAACACGAAGAACGTAGTACAGTTGTGTACACTTACCATAAATGTAGATGTTCGAGTGTGTTCACTGTTGCAGTCCAGGTTTCCCATCCGCCACCCCCCTTTTCTTCTGTTGGAACCTATCTTTACTTCTCTGAGTTATACAACCTATGTGGTGTATTTGCTTGTAGATGAAGGTAAAGTTTATATTGGTGCATGTATTTATATGTATATAAATTTTGGCTACCCTTTTAGGGGGCACCTGACATCTGGGGCAAGAAAAATTAAAGAAAATGGCGTCTGCCGCATCTTTTCTACCCCTGATGACCTGATGTCAGAGAAGGGGCGACAGCAGCCGATGCAGGACCCAGGACTTTGGAATTCAGGCCAACTGAGGGCAACCTGCCAGCAGGATTACCCAAATGTAATGACTGCAACAGTGAATACACTCGAACATCTACATTTATGGTAAGTGTACACAACTGTACTTTCTCTCTCTGCTTTGTCTTCTAACTTTTGTATATTTTCTTGAAATTGTTATTGAGAAGCCTCATGCTGGGCCATTCTTTCCTTCATTTCATTCTCTGATTTCTGTAATTTTATCTCACCTGAATATTACTTAAAGCTACTTCTGTTTCCAGCCTTTTGTTATTTAATTTTATATATTCTTTCACGGCCTCAGCTTGTATTAAATGCCTGTGAGTGCATTTCATTTACTTTTTCCCCTCTCTAAATTGCTGGAAATCATATGTGCCAAAGATGAAACTTGAGCTACCCTCTTTTGGACAGCTGCAAGGTTCTTCCCAGCCAGTGACTTTTCTTTTTTTTTTTTCTTTCTGATTGTGTTTTTTTTTTTTTTTTTGTCCAGGCAGTGTAATTACTAACCAATAAATGAATTTTACTCAAACTGATAATTTTCTGGCTTTTCAAACAATTTCTCATTTTTTTACTCTGGGAGAACTCTTAATTGACCTGTTGCTGTGCAGCAGTGTTGAAAGTCGATGCTTTTTGTGTACATTTCACATTACTCTCTACTAAATGTGGTCACTGTAAATGTAGAGAAAATTATTAATATTTGACTTAGGTGGGCGATCTTAAGCAGGAAGCTATCCATAAAAACCTTGCATAAAAAGTTTGAGAGTGTTAATTTTTTACCATTAGATTTTTATTTCTTTTATCAAGCGTGTCCTTAAGTCATGTTTAGATGTGGTCTGCACAGTGTTAAATGTTGTGTTAAGTATCTTAAAGCTAATTTGAAAAATTATGTATCCGTCTAGCAATCCACAACCTGTTTTTCCATTTTTGCTCATGGGGTTGGGTGTCGGTTCAGTAGTGAGAATAACCTAGACCCAAGGTTCACACTGCCGGGTGGCTACCCCTGCTGCTGCTGTTCTTCCATACCAGGCACTTGCACAGTCACATGACCACTTTGAGTGTCCATAGGTTCATAGGTTCATACTAGGCTATCTGCCCTAGGGCATTTATAAGCCTAGCCAGAGTGTGTTTGGCTTTCGCCACCCATTTTAAATTAATTAATCTTCTTAATACATTTCTGTGAAATGTGGGAGGAAACCAAAGCACCCAGAGGAAACCCACGCAAACATAGAGAGGACAAGCAGACTCTGCACAGAAGGCACCCAAACTAAGAATTATGCCTTTTGCTGTGATACGACAACACTGTCTGCTGCGCCACTGTGCTGTCCAAAGATGATGTATATCTTCTTTATTTTGTGTGTACTGTTAACATGTTACTTCATTTAGTGCTGGTAGTGCTAACTGTGTTGTATTTTTTTTTGTTGTACCTAGAAGTGGAGATCGTTTTATTGATGAGAAGACTCTACTTCTGGCTGTTCGCTCTTATGTGTTCTTTTCCCAGCTGAGTGCATGGCTGAGTGCCTCACATGGTACTGTTCCACGCAATATTATATACAGGTAAGACCTGCATACTGATTGCTGTTTTTGCATGTTATAAATGTGTTTTAATTAACTGAGTGGTACTGTAGCATTTCTGTTATTTAGTGGTAGCAGTAAGCACAGCATATAATTGGGTGTCTTAATCTTTTCTCCTATGAATGTAAATGTGTGCGTGTGTGTGTTAGTCTGTTACCTTTTATCTAAGACGCTCTTCACTGAATCACAGAATATCTAAAAAAATGTATTGTACCTAATCTAAAACACATTTGGTCAACTCACATTACAGCTAAAATTTCATATATAGCAAGTACTTCTCAAAAACTTTTTTGCAGATGGCAAGCCCCCCCCCCCTGCATCCTCCATGTGGATGGGGAGGGGGATTTGTCCCCCCCCTTACTTATCCACATTATCCCCACAGTCGCTCAGCAGTGGAGAAAAGAGAAAACTTCTCACGCAGTGAATAACTGCTAGTGTACAAACTTCTGGAGATAGAAATCAGTGGTGGACATTAACAAGGTACAAGTGCTGATCAACACTAATTTGCACTGTAATTCCTATGATCCAGAACCATTCCAGCAGTGATTTTCTGTAACTTCACACACACTGCTGCCAAATTTGATTCAGTTATTTGTGTGGTTTTTTTTTTGGTAGATAAAATTTGTCCTACATCACTTCACGTACCTCTGTGCATTGTTCTAATTTTTTCAGATGTGAAATGTATGCAACAAGCTTACCAGAAATGTATTAAAGAGCTTACACAGAAGTCTCTGGAATAAAAGCCCTGCACAGGCCTGTTTAATACCCCCATGAGAAGGGACCCCTACATCACCTTTTGACATTACTATGATTAGTGTCACTAGGGTAATAACTGATGAGAAACTCCAAATATTACGAGTTAATTTGCATTTGTCCAGCCATGTTTTCCAAGATTGTTCTTTCCTCTGTGGAAGTCAACATTGATAGAGTGGCATGAGTTGGCCGCGTAAGTAGTATTGGTGTGTACCTGTATCATTTCTATTTCTGTCCTCTGCACTATTAATATTTCAGATGTTCATCGTGCATACAGCTGCAGTCATAACAGATGGGTTCTCCTGCCGGTTCTCTTTTCTTTAAGTACATTTTAGTCATTTAGACCATTGGTTTATCTGTTGTTTTTCATCCCTTTTCTGACGTCTACCAGACTGTGTTAAGACTATTGTATTTTTTTGGGGGGAGATCTTTGTTTTATGTTGAAATCAATAACAGTGTCATTGTGGTAGGCACTTTCTAAAGATTTCCATACTTTGTATTTTTTTGGTTTGGGGCAAATCAGACTACTGATTCATGTGAGCATGAATTTCAAGTTTATAAGTTGTGGACACTTTCTACTTCAAAAAAAAGTGGAAAAAAATGACTCTCCATTCTTCTAAGACTGGGATTAATCAAAAATGGAAAATACGCTGGAAAATCTTTGAAGAAGATGCGACTGAAAGACATAAGAGGTGCATGTCCTTTCTCACTTTTACTGCAGAAATCACGGTTTCTTTGATGGCTATTACTTCTGGATTGCAGAACCTATCCACTGATATTGTAAAAAAGTATCCTCTACATTCGTTTAAGCTGTTTAGGAATTCAGAATTGACTTGGACATGTGTAACTTCATCAGCGTTGCACAAAATACTTAACAGGTATACAAGCTTTCCAGATGTCCAAGTACTGAAGAGCCTCAATGTATGGCTGAGTCTTTGCTTTTGAAAGATGCTGTGTTGGACCCACCTCGGAGTAATTTCAACATCACAATCCTGACAGATTTATTCAGGCCTTTTGATTATAAAGCATGTGCATAAGAATGTTTTAACAATGTGAAAGAAGCAGCAAGATTGCAGCAGTCTTTGTCTGGAGTGATGTAGAACCTTCATAATTTGTGCATGCCAGAACATGAAGCACTTTCAGTCTTGCCATCACTGATAGATGAGGGGCAAAAAAGGGAGAAAGTAATGATGTTAGTCATATTGATTACTGTTGCAGTAACCTTAGCTATATGGGTTTATAGCCTATCAAGGATATAATAGCTAGCCAGCTTTCAAAGCTTTAGAGCCCCTTCCATGCTCCCAAAACATTAGGCAGCTTGAGCTGAGCTCACTAAAAAACAAAGTTTGGGGTGTGAAGCTCTTCAGAGCTGCACTGCCACTGAAGGGTATGCTCCTCTGAAGCTTTTGAGGATTAACATTCAATTTGTGCTGTAATGGAAAACTTCCATTTTCTTAATTTTGTTAATGTTTTATTACTATCGTTTTCAGGGAAGTTATTTTAAAGGTTGGAGTGTTGTGTTTTAATGGACTGTCTCGAGACTGTAATGTACTTTTAAATGGAGCACTTATTTTTTTCCTGTCAGTTTAAAAGTCGTAAGTGCCTTTTACTGTGTTTTCCTGTTAAATCAACTTTTGTGGACTAGTAGTGTTTACCAGCAATTGCTGATGTTCTTCATGTTTCACTGTTGCAGTCATCACATTTGGGTTATCTGCCTGCAGGTAGCCCTCAGTCGGCCTGAATACCAGAGTCTTGGGATTTCTGCATCGGATGCTGTCGCCTCTTCCATGACATCAGGTCGTCAGGGGTATAAAACATGCGGCCGACGTCATTACATCAGCTTGTCTTGCCGTCCGGGAGCCCGAAACAGACGCAGTTCGCAAGTGCCAGTCGGCCGCTACCTGAAATTTTCATTTTTCGAGTTTCAAACCTGAAGTCTTGTAAAGCTTCTTAGTATCAGGAATACTCAACCTGTTCCAACAGAGCAGAGGGGACAGGGTTTCTACTCCACACTGTTTCTGGTGCTCAGAAAGGAAAACTCTTGGTGCCCTATTCAGGATCTGTCAATTCTCAACACCTTCCTGGTTGTACCAAAGTTCAAAATGTTTACACTCCAACAGCTGCTGCCTATGCTAGTCAAGGACTCCTGGCTGGTCACCCTAGACTTAAAAGAAGCTTATCTGCACATCCCCATAAGGGAATCTTGCAGGAAATATCTACATTTCAGGGCAGGCTGTATGCACTATCCGTTCTCTGCACTTCCCTTTGGCTTATCTACTGCGTCCAGGGTATTCACAAAGTGCCTGGCCATTGCATACTGTAGGCAGTGAAACATTCAAATTTACCCATACTTGGATGATTGCCTGATTCAGGCAGGCAGTCAGGAATTGCTGCTTCCAACACCTGACATTTGTAAAGAGACTCCTAATTTCTCTGGGATATACCATTAACAAAAATAAATCACATCTGGTACCCAGCCAATAAATTGTATTCCTGGGAGCAAGCTTGAACACAGCTTCCCAGATGGCATTCCTCACTCCAGAAAACCAGGTTTACATGACAAATTACTTCAAACTGCTGGCCACCCAAACCAAGCTATCTGCAAGAAAAATACTGCAAGCCCCAGGGTTCATGGCCTCATGCATTGTCCTAATTCCATATGCAAGACTGCATATGAGGAAACTTTACTGGTACTTAAAAACTCTCTGATGTCATCTTTCTCAGGACCTGGAAACAGTGATTCCGATCATTCCCTGCCTAAGGACAGAGTTCCTTTGGTGGGCAGAGGCCTGCAACCACAACAAGGGACTCCCTTTCACTCAACCCCCCGCCGCCCAAACCCGGACAACAAACTCATCAGACTATGCATGGGGGGGGGCTGACATGGCAGGCAAATGCATTCAAGGCAATTGGAGCCCAGGACAAATGCACCTGCATGTCAATCAAAAAGAAATGTTAGCTGTACAGAATGCACTGACAGCCTTCAAATACCTTATCCTTCCAGGACAACTCTTGATAAAGACAGACAACATCACAGTCATGTCATATATAAGCAGGGGGGAACTCATTCCTACCCACTTGCAGGTTAGCCATGGCTCTGTAGAACACAGCCTTGAGCAACCAAGTGCGCCTGCAAGCTCAATTCCTGCCAGGCAAACTAAATTCACTGCCAGATGACTTGAGCAGAAATTTAATGGATCCACACAAGTGGAAACTGGAACCCAATTCATTCAAACTCCTAATCCACAGGGGGGGGACACCAGAGGTAGACCTCTTTGCTTCCCCCCAGAACCATCAGTTGAGCAAATTTTGCACCAGAACTCCCCACAGCCAAGCATGGAAGGTGGATGCCCTATTCTTTACATGGGAAAACCTCTCAATCTATGCCTTTCCACCTCTGCCCTTCCTCTCGAAAGTACTACACAAGATCAAACAGGACAGGCCAAGGACAATCCTTATTGTACCAGACTGGCCACGCCAGCACTGGTACCCACTTTTACGCAGTCTGACACTAGTGCCACCCTGGCACCTGCATCAGACCCCCTCTCTGCTGTCCCAGCAGGAGGGCCAGATTTTGCATCCTCAGCTGCAAACCCTAAACCTTGCAGCCTGGCTTATTCCCTGAATACGTCACCAGCAGCCCTCAGCAAACAGGTGCTGGATGTCATCCTGGAGGCCTAGTACTAGGAAATCCTATTCAGCAAAGTGGAAAAGATACTGTTCTTGGAGCCAGTCTCAGGGAAGGGACACAGCCGTGCCCACCTTACCTTTAATCCTAGATTATCTAGCAGAGCTGCTCCACAAAGGCCTATCCTTCTCATCCATTAAGATTAATGCCTCTGCTGTCTCAGCTCATTACAATACCGAGCCACCCCTCTTCTCTCTCCATCTGGTCAAACAGTTCCTGAAAGGAGCTAACAATTTAAGACCCCCGAGGAGAGCTCCCAGTCCTGCCTGGGACCTTAAATTTGTACTAGAGAAGCTCACGCTTCCCCTTTTAAGCCTGCTGCTTCAGCGGAGTTAAAATTCCTGCCTTGGAAAACAGCCTTACTTTTAGCCATCACTTCAGCAAGAAGTGTTTCTGAGTTACAGTTCCTTATGGCTGTGGAACCCTTCATTATCTTCCATTCGAACAGGGTTTCCCTCAGGGCGAACCCATCATTTATGCCCAAGGTGGTATCCAGTGTGGCTTTAAACCAATCCATCCATTTATCAACCTTTTTTCCTAATCCTCAGAATAAAGGGGAAAGGATCCTGCACTCTTTGTACGTGCACAGGCAGCTTAGGATGTTCTTGTTTCACTGTTGCAGTCATTACACTTGGGTTATCCTGTTGGCAGGCGACCCGCAGTCGGCCCGAGTCCCAAAGTCTTGGTCCGGCGTCTGTTGCTGTCACCTCTTCCCTGACGTCAGTGCGCCAGGGGTATAAACGTTGCAACTGATGCCATTTTCTTCAGTCTTTCTTGCCGCGTGGTGTCCGAAGCAAAAGCAGTTCGCAAGTGCCAGTTGGCCGACTCCTGAGATTTTCAAAATTGAATATCTGAACCGAAGTCTTCAATAAAGCTAAGTACCCTGTTGGGGAAACTTTTTCTTGCTCCAGACCGATGTCAGTAAAAGTTAATAATTGTATTTCTTGTGGGAAGCAAATACCTCATAAGGACTTTCACTCTTACTGCATTCCTTGTCTAGGCCCTGACCACGATGTTACTAGTTGTCGGTTTTGTGCAAGATTCAATAAACGCACTATTAAACGTCTGTTTGATTTTCCTTTACATTATTTTGGATGAAGATTTAATTACATAATGCCGTCTGAAGAACCGACGACCGGAATGTATAAAAAAAAAGCAACGACAAAGAAGAAGACAGGCATCCGAGGTCCAAAACCGATGACGAAGCCTCTTCTAGGCCAGTCGCCGGTTCTCAGTGAGGTGCTTTTGCAGCCCCTGACACCCGCTACCTCAGAGTCACAGGCTGTAACGGACAGCCACGTGGAGACACCGAAGCCTGTGGGGATACTCAAGGTATTGGGCCTACGGAAATTATACCCTCAGATGGGTCCGGAGCCGCTGAGCAGGCACCGGCTTCTGAGGGTGTTTTCAGACCTTCACAGCTTGTCCACGAATAAAAGCTTACAATTAAAGCTTCTACAGCAGCAAAGGCAAAGTCAAAAACACTATTAAAGACAAGGAAACAAGTGCAGCATTCTCCAGAACAGTCATCCATGCCAAAGAAACAGATGCTTAAAATGGCCGAAGACCTTATTACTTTAATCAGGGCCTCCCATCCCCCTCCTGACAAAAGGCGGCCTAGGCAAGACACTGATTATGATTCCTCTGATCAGGTTTCCATTTCCTCTGATTCTTCTGACCAGGGCTATTCTCTCCCTCCCTATGAGGACTCTGATGCTGAAGAATCCATTCCTTCAGCCTCTCCGCCTGAGGATTACTCTTTTGGGGAAACCCTGCACACCATGAGGGAGCATTTCCATTGGGAGAGCCAGGATTACTCAGAATCCAAGAAAAGGCTCAGAAGATTTCTTTTTATTGCCTCAGCACAGGCCCCTGGCTATCCCACCGGTGCTTGATATTGTAGATGATGTTTTCTCTGAATCCAGTCTCTCTCCAGATTCCTTACCCCCTGCACCAGTAAAGCCAGACAGGTATTACAGGGTCCCTGACTCTCATAAATTTCTTTACAAAAACCCCGCTGCAGACCCAGAAACTATTTCTCAGGGTCCTAAAGGGGTTAAAGCTTCCACTGCCAAAAACCCTGTCCCCTCAGATAGGGATTCAAGAGCTCTGGACAGATGGGGGGAAAAAGTTTACATTTCTGCCACTTCAGCTGTAAGAGCTTTAAACTGTCAGATGTTATGTGATCCTATCTCGCCTACATTCTGAATGATGGGTTCGGAGCCGATCCCTCGGCTCCGACTCGGCACGCTTATGCCAAAGAGCGAAGTCTCTTATTGGCTGAGCTTACTATATCCCAGGATGCACCACTACCAGTCCCCCAGATCTCGTTTGCCGCTTCCCTGCGAAGACGTGGTCTCGAGCTGGCTGGGCTGAGTAGTTTTTATTAACTAACTTTCTGTCAGTTTTTTGCTGTTTTTTGGTCACAAAAGCTGTTTTAACGGCTATCGCTCTTTTGTGTACGTTTGGATTGTGAAAACTGTTGTGTGTGATTGGGTTGAGTTTGTTTTCGCCCCTTCCATCCAGGGCCTTCCCGAACTGTCAACCTTTGAAAACTTTACAGGGTCTCAAGTCTATAGTTGTTTAGAGTTCCCTGTCATTTACAGGAAGTGTTTGTGTTAAGCTATAACTGTTAGCTTACATTTATCATAAGTAAATCTATAGTTGTTTATTTTCCTGTCAAAGTTACTAGAATTGTTAACATCATGTCTCAAACCCTAGGCCTTCGGGCTTTAAAAAATGTTCGAAATGTGGTTTTAAAATGTCTATTACTGACGATCATTCGCTTTGTGTATATTGTCTAGGGGCAAAGCACTTGCAGGAGTCATGCAGCGTATGTCACGCTTTTTCCTCAAGGGTCCTCCAGGAGAGGAAAAATAAATTGATTCTTAAGGGGTTAATTAAACCCTCCTTTGAAGAAGCCTTGGCATCCTCTCCGCTCCGCCAAAAGAAAGGGCTTCGGTTCCGACCAGTCCGTCGGATCCGACTGCCAAGAAACTTAGGCAGGCCTCTCCTTCGGCTCCAAAGACTTCGAGCCGAGGTCGAACGGTCTGCCTCGATGCCACCAGTATCGACTCCTCTGGCTTCGAGCCGATGGCTGGGGCATCGAGAGGCGGGTCACCTTCGCCGGCTCCGCTGCTCTCGGAGCCGACAAGGGTCGCCGCTCAGACACTTCCTCCTCGGCGAAGTCTACCTCGGCACCGATGGAATCTGGTGTGAGTATTCCCTCGGCCGATACTCATCGAGTCGCCTCGAGCCGGTCCCCTAGCCCTTTGGGGCCGATGGAGAGGCCTTCGAACCCGTTCTGTTTCCTCTCGGTCTTGAGAATGTCGGATTCTGATATAGACAGGGTGCTCCAAAGACTGTTCCAGTCCCCAGTCTTCCAAAATTTGTTTCGTTCCGACCCAGTTGGCCTCGGAGCCGATGACCTTGGCCCCACCCACTGCCATTCCTCCTCCGACTGCTTCTGCCCGGAGCAGGTGCTGTTGGAGCCGGTGGAGATCTCAGGGTCGGCTCCGACCCTTACTCCAACCGGGCCCTCGGGTCCGAGTTTGGTACGCGGACTTCTTCGGCTGGACCCGGGGTGATGTTTGGGACCTATGCTGGTTCCGAGCCTTCCCTCGGTGCTTCGCTGGGACTTCCGCCGGCTATCACGGCTCCGGAGACCGGACACTCCCAGGATTCTGGGGGTCCGGCTTTCAGGGCCATGAGGAGTGCCTTGGCCAAGTCCTCTTCGGCCATCTCTCCGGCTTTACCGGCACCTTCGCTGGCCGTGGAGAGTGGGTGTTTGGCAGTTCCCCTGTCCGTAGCCAGCGGAGCCCCGAGGCCTGAGGTTACCCCAGTGGGGTTCCCCTCCTCCTGAGGGTTCTTCGGAGTTGTCTTCAGAGGAACCCCCGAGGAAGAGATCGTGCAAGAGGAAGCACGTGGACTCCCCCGAGTCTATTACATCGGACACTGATATGGATGATGCAGAGGGTCCCAGTCGCCCTCTGATGATGTCTCATTTGCACTCATCTTAGAGATTCTCAAACAACGCGGCGGCTGGATATCCAAACCCCCTCTGCGGATGAGTCAGTGCTCCTCAAGGCCTTTGGAGCTCAGCCCTCCGCCTCCTGGGTGTCTCCGCCTTGACGAGCTTCTGGATTTAGTTTGTCAAGGGCGGGAACATCCAGATACCGTGGAACCAGTCCCTTCGTCCAAATAAATTTTTGTCTGCTCCCCCTGAGAAGGAGTTCCTTACTAAAGGCGTGGCTGTAGATGCCATGGTGGTGGCATCTGCTACACAACAGGACGTGGCAGAGGCTTCAACGTCCGTCCATCCTCCTAATAAGGAGTCTAGGAGTATGGACAGGTACGGGAAGCGCACCCTGACTTCAGCGGCCTTTACCTTAAGGTCTCTGAATTATTTGGCACATTTTACCAGGCTTCAGAGGGATCTGGTCAAGGAGTTGTCAGATTCCTCTGGTAACCTACCTGAGCAGCTAGCCCAGTCGGTTAGCTCTCAGTTGGCTATCCTTACGTCAATTTCTAACTCGTCCATGAGGCTCATTTCCTATGCGGCCGAAGGGCGGTAGAGCGGCAGGCACAGGCGTGGCTCTCACGTGACAAGCCTGGCTCCGCTTGTGTCAGTTCATGGAGGCCTTCAAATCTTCCTTCCGACGCTCCTTTGATGGGTCCTCATTGTTTGGACCCAAGGTGAAAGACACCCTTACCCGCTGTGAGCAAGAGGGAAAAACTTTATCTGCCGTAGGTGCCGTTATTCCACTCCCTTCGGCCTTACCCAAGGCTAAAGGAGGGGAAAATGTGGTTCCGCAAATCTCGCAAGTTTTTCTCCCAACAGCAGGAAGATTCCCTCAGAGGCAGAGGACGGGAAATTTTTCAGGAGACGCCGTCCCAGAGGCGGCAGAGGGCCCGCAATTCTGGAGACCATGAGTCCTTTCGTGGCTCTTCAGCCTCCCACACGTCATGAGGGATTGCCCGGCTGTGCTGCTCGAGCCAGTCGGGTGTCGTTGCCAAGCACCTAAAAGCCTGGGAGTCAATCACTCAGGACAGATGGGTGCTTGGATTATTGCCGGAGGTTACACCATCCCATTCACATACTCACCCCCACCGTCCAAGAGAATCCCGGACCCACCACCCAGTCAAAGGGAAATAGCAGCCGCAGAAGCTTTAAAGCTGCTAGAAAAGGAGTCATCCAACCGTCCCCGCAGACCAGATCGGATCAGGAAATTACTCCAGGTTCTTTTAGTGCCAAAAGACAGGGGACCTGAGGCCAATATTGGATCTCAGCAAACTGAACCAATCCGTCACGAAATCCAAATTCGAATGGTCACGTTACAATCCATTCTCCTTATTGGAGAAGGATGTTTGGATGTGCTCCATAGACCTCAAGGACGCCTATTATCACATACCGATACATCAGGCGTCCAGAAGGTATCTGCTTCAGCCTGGGAGTCAGTCATTACCAATTTTGCGCTCTGCCCTTTGGTCTCACCACAGCCCCAGGGTGTTCACCAAGTGTTTGGCAGTAGTGACGGCTCACTTGAGAAGTCTTGGATTCCAAGTGTTTCCCTATCTCGACGACTGGCTCCTGACTGCCACCACCAGGCATCTACTAATGGACAACCTCAAAGCCACCATCTCCTGGGTGTTTCCTGGGATTACATTCAATTGGTCAAAGTCTGTCTTGCTGCCCTCTCAGCATAAAGTTTATAGGAGCAGAGATAGACTCAAGATTGATGCGTCTTTCTTCCTGCCGAAAGGATCCGAACTTTACAGGGCCAAGTTCAAGCTCTGATCTCGAGATCCAAAGCCCCAGCCAGGATGGTTCTACAGGTTTTAGGCTCAATGTCTGCCACAGTTCTTTTAGTTCCTCTAGCAAGATTACACATGAGGATTCTTCAGTGGCTCTTGTCAACCCAATGGTCCTTTCAGGATCTTCCCCTCAATCATCACATTATGATTACGGAAATATGCAAAAGGGACCTGCTGGTGGCTTCAGACATCCAACTTGGATCAAGGAAACCCTTTGTTCTCCCTCCAGTGGTTACCCTGACGACAGATGCCTCCCAGATAGGGTGGGGGGGGCATTGTCTGGGCAGGCTAGTTCAGGGCTCCTGGCTTCCAGACGAAGCTCTTCTCCACATCAACGTGTTGGAGATGAGGGCTGTACTTCTATCCCTACAGGCCTTACACAAGTTTCTTCCTCAGGGCATCATCGCCATCCACACAGACAACATGTCGGTGGTCTGGTATCTGAACAAACAAGGAGGGACCAGATCGCACCCCTTTGCAGAGAGGCCATGAGAGTGTGGGAATGGGCTGTAGCTACCAACCGCTTCTTGGTAGCGACCCACATCCCGGGAAAGTCAAATGTATTGGCGGACAAATTAAGCAGGACAATTCTCTCTCCTCACGAATGGTCTCTAAACCGCACAGTAGTAGCCCAGGTTTTCAAGAGATGGGGGACGCCGTGCTGCGACCTATTTGCAACTCCACAAAACGCCAAGTGCCAAAGGTTCTTCTCCTTGATCCCACATCAAGAAGTACCAGCCATGGATGCTCTAGCACAACCTTGGCCAACAGGGCTACTTTATGCCTTTCCTCCAATTCCACTTCTTCCCAAAGTCATTCAAAAAGCTTCTCAACTGGGGTCTTTAATGATTCTGATTGCCCCATACTGGCCTCGTCAGATATGGTTCCCTTACCTGAAGAAGCATGCAGTGGACGATCCGTGGACCTTAGACCTGATTCCGGACTTGCTAATCCATCAGTCGGGACATTGGCATCAGTCCCTTCAATCCTTGAAATTGACAGCTTGGCTCCTCCACTTCCGACCTTAGTTAGAAGGCACACACTAGATCCGGAAGTTGTTCACATTTTATCTTCGGCCCACAAACCCACCACTAACAAATTGTACTTCAGTAAGTGGAAGAGGTTTGCTATCTGGGCTCAACTCAAGGGCTTAGACCCTATCACTGCTCCTGTCCCAGAGGTTTTGAAATTCTTAACATCCCTGTTTAATCAGGGATCTTCTGTCTCAACTATTAAAGTCCAACTAGCGGCTATCTCTAAATTCCACGAATCCACGGATCCTCCTTTGATGAGCAGCAGACTATGCAAAACGCTCATTAAAGGTGCGAGTCTATTAAGACCACCAGTTTTTCATCCTGCACCTCCGTGGGATCTTGATTTAGTGCTTCGCATTAACATCTCCCCTTCGAACCGGCTGCTACATGCGAGTTAAAATATCTGTCTTGGAAAACAGCATTCTTAGTGGCTATTACTTCTGCAAGAAGAGTTTCAGAGCTTCAAGCCCTGTCTATTAAACCACCGTACTTGATTTTCCACAAGGATAGAGTATCACTTAGGCCTAATCCATCCTTTGTCCCAAAGGTCTGTTCTAGTTTCTGTCTTCAACAATCTCTAGAGCTACCAGTTTTCTTTCCAAAATTCTCCAATGAAGCAGAATACACTCTCCATAAATTGGATGTCCACAGGCAATTACGCTTCTATTTAGACAGGACTCAGCAACTTCGTAAGTCAGACCAGTTGTTTGTGTCCTTCTCAGATAATAAATTGGGCCAAACCATCACAAAAGCCACTATCTCTAAATGGATCAGAGATTGCATAGCTCAGGCCTATTCTTCTTGAATAAGCAACTTACAACATCTATCAAAGCTCATTCTACCAGAGCTATGGCTACTTCTATAGCTTTTCATTCCAAGCTCGCTATATCGGAAATCTGTGCTGCGGCTACTTGGTCCAACCCACACACTTTCATTTCCCACTACAAATTGGATGTGGCATCTAAAGGACGAGCATCTTTTGGTTCCACGGTACTCAGGAGTGTTTTCCAGTGAGCCACCCAGGATTCAGGTGCTAGGACGCTGTCCCATCATTCAGAATGTAGGCGAGATAGGATCACATAACATCTTTTAGTTATGTACTCACCATAACTTCAGATGTTTGGGATCCATCTCTACATTCCTAATACCCACCCTCCTTCCCCCTGCCTTGGAGATCAGAAGAGATTGAACGGTTTTGAGTTCTACTGTTTTATCTTGTTTCATCTGACGATGTTATATAAGCAGGGCGTGCATGTGTGCATGTATGCGGACAAACTAGATCTGGGGGACTGGTAGTGGTGCATCCTGGGATATAGTAAGCTCAGCCAATAAGAGACTTCGCTCTTTGGCATAAGCGTGCCGAGTCGGAGCCGAGGGATCGGCTCCGAACCCATCATTCAGAATGTAGGCGAGATGGATCCCAAACATCTGAAGTTATGGTGAGTACATAACTAAAAGTTTCACATGCTTAAATATCAACAGTATCTCATGTCATTGTTAAAGCAGAAAATGGTTACAAATACAGAAAGTCCTGACAGTAAAGAAATGCAGGAATTATTGCATGCACTTGAACAAGTGGGAAAGCATACTCTGCAATGTGGTTTTGATTCATTAGAGGCTTCTTGTAGAGCCGCAGTTACAGGCTCAGTTATTCGAAGACGTGCTTGGTTGAAAGAACAAAGTTTACCTGACCATATAAAAGTAAAATTATTGGATGCTCCACTACAGCATGATACTTTGTTTGGTGTTAAGGCAGAAGAGGTGTTAAAGAAGATGGAGGATAAAGCAAAGTCAATGCAAACTGTGAAAGATTTCTTACAGGTTCAACCACCTAGATTTAGCAGAAACTGGCCTTCAAAAAATTGGCCTTTCCAGTGTCAGACAGGCCACAAAGAGGCAGATACAGATGCCCAAGAGGCAGATCTCAGCCCCAAGGCTCCTACAGACCTAAGCAATGGGGTGCTTCAGCCCCCAAAGGAGGAGAAGACAAATCACAACCCTACAGGAAACAAGTCACAATGACTTCCCCCTGCAAATGCCAAGCTCTTACCAGTTGACAGCACCCCTAGGGGGAAAGCTAGCACTTTTCTCAAAAAATTGACACATGATCACCCAAGACCAATGGGTGCTGAATATAGTTTCTCAGGGGTACAGGTCCCACTTCCACACTCTTCCAAAACCAAAAGGTATGCCAAACCTGCCACAAAACCAGATTGCTGCACTTATGGATATGGGAGCTATTCAAAAAGTTCCACTAGAAGAACAGGGCCAAGGATTTTACTCATGACTTTTCTTAGTACCCAGAAAAGACCACGCCTGGCGACCAATACTGGACCTGTCAATCCTGAATACTTTCCTGGATGTTCCAAAATTCAAAATGTTAACACTACAACAACTTCTGCCCATGCTGGGCAAGGAGGCTTGGCTAGCTACTTTGGATCTCAAGGAGGCATACCTGCACGTCCCAATCAGACAATCGTGCAGAAGATACCTCAGATTTATAGCAGGCTCAATGCATTACCAGTTCTCTGCACTGCCCTTTGGCTTATCTACTGCGCCCAGGGTCTTCACAAAATGCCTGGCACCAGTAATTGCATTTTGCAGACAAAAAGGAATTCAAATATATCCCTACTTGGATGACTGCCTTATTCAAGCAGAGAACAAGGACATTCTTTTAAAGCACCTGGCATTTGTAAAAAGATTGCTAATTTGCCTAGAGTACACAGTAAACTAAAAGAAATCAAAACTAGTACCCTCTCAAGAGATAATATTCCTGGGTGCAAGCTTAAATACAACTGCCCAGATGGCTTATCTCACACCAGACAAACAAAAGGCAACTGACTCATTACTTTCAAATGATGGCAACAAAGACCCAGCTCCCTGCAAGAAAAATTCTGCAGGCCCTGGGTTTCATGGCATCTTGCATTCTACTAATTCCATATGCAAAATTGCATATGAGGAAACTACAATGGTATCTAAAAAGTGTTTGGACTCAGCATTGTCACAGCCTAGAGACAATCATAACCCTAATTCCCTGCCTACAACAGGAGTTTTGATGGTGGTCCCAGGCCTGTCACCACAACAAGGGACAGCCTTTCACCTTACCTACAGCCAGGCAGACAATAACAACGGATGCATCAGATTATGCCTGGGGAGCACATATGGCAGGAAAATATATCCAGGGCACGTGGCCCAAGGAACAAATGCATCTTCACATCAATCAAAAAAGAGATGCTTAGCTGTACGGAATGCCCTGACAGCCTTCAAGGACCTAATACATCCAGGACAACTATTAATAAAGACGGACAATACCACAGTTATGTGGTACATAAACAAGGAGGCACACATTCCTACCCCCTATGCAGACAAGCCATGACTCTGTGGAACACAGCACTGACCTGTCAGGTACATCTGCAAGCACAATTCCTGCCAGGAACAAAAAATACACTGGCAGACGAACTAAGCAGAAATCTCATGGATCCTCAGGAATGGAAGCTAAATCCACAAGTGTTCAACTTGATAACAAGGAAATGGGGATGCCCAGACATAGATCTTTTTGCCTCCCCTCAAAATTACCAAATACAGTTTTGCACAAGGACTTATCACTCTCAAGCATGGAAAGTGGATGCTCTATCATTCAGCTGGAAAAACCTGACAGTCTATGCTTTCCCCCCAATGCCTCTTCTCACCAAAGGTACTTCTAAAAGTCAGACGAGGCCAAAAATGATCCTGATTGCACCAGACTGGCCACGCCAGCACTGGTACCCAATCATAAAGACCTTGTCCCAAGGCCCACCTTGGCCTCTACCTCAAATCCCTCATCTTCTGACACAACAAAACAATCAGATCCTGCACAGTCAACTCAGAACCTTAAACCTGGCAGCATGGCAGATAATGTAGCCACTCAGACTGCGCCTCTCTCTAAAGCGGTTATGGATGTAATTTTGGAAGCCAGGAGACCCAGCACTAGGAAATCTTATGCAGAAAAATGGAAGAGATTCTGTGCTTGGAACCAGGCACTAGGGCTCGACTCACTGGTCCCTACTATACCTCAGATTTTACAATACCTGACTGAGATGTTGGACAAAGGCCTATCTTTTTCATCTATTAAAATTCATGCCTCTGCCATTTCAGCTCATTACAATACGGATCCTCCAAATTTTTCACATCCTCTACTACGACAGTACCTCAGAGGGGCAAAGAATATAAGACCCCCTAGGAGAGCACCAGTACCTACTTGGGACCTCAATTTTGTTTTAGAAAAACTAACACTGCCTCCATTTGAACCAGCCAGCACAGCTGACCTACAATTCTTGTCTTGGAAAACTGCTCTACTCCTAGCAGTAACTTCAGCAAGAAGAGTCTCAGAGTTACAGGCATTGATGGCTGTGGAACCTTTCCTCATTTTTCATCAGGACAGGGTTTCTCTTAGGACGAACCCAACATTCATGCCAAAAGTGGTCTCCAATGTGGCCTTAAACCAAACCATTCATTTGCCTACTTTCTACCCAAATCCCCAGAATAAAGGGGAAAGACTTCTGCACGCTTTGGATATACACAGGCAGCTAGGATTTTACTTGGACAAAACAAAAGCTTTCAGAAAAACTGAGCAACTGTTTGCAGCATATGCTGCAGGATCACAAGGAAAACCTATTACAAAGCAGACAATCTTAAAATGGATAGGACACTGCATCCGCTTCTGTTATGCACAACATGGCAAATCTGTGCCTAAGGCCTCATTCTACCAGAGCAGCAGCCACTTCAGCAGCTTAGCTCAGAGGAGTACCAACCAAAGACATATTAGAAGCTGCAACTTGGAGCTCAGTGCACACATGTGAAATTGTTCAATCTCGCCGTTTGTTCTTGCACACTGGTTCGGAGCCGATCCTCGGCTCCGAGTCGGCCGCATCAGTAGCTCCACATCTTTGAGAAAGCTCGAGGCACAGTAATATCCCATGATCCTCAGGTGCTAACCCTCAGATCTAGTTTGCCACTAGCAGCAGATCACATATGAGAGGCTCGGGCCAGTAAATTTTTTCTATATTCTTGATATATATTTCTCTCTTTTACAAATTTATAGTTATATCTTAGTATTTAAATAAATAATATAGTATAGGTGTTTTTTGTGACTGTATTTAGACTAGATTAGTTAGTTTAATGTTTTCTAGTTAAGGTCTAGGGTTTTTTTCTGTCAGGATTGACAGTATTTTAAAAAATTTTTGCCTTAACTCTCTCTTTTATTCTATATATATATATATATATATATATATATATATATATCATAGTGTGCTGTGTGTTTTGGATTTTTATATATATATATATATTAGGTTAGATTTAAATTGTTGATTATTATTCCAAACTTTTAAAATTATTACACTTAGTGTTATATAGTGTTTTTTCTTAAGTATGCTGTGTTTTTTGTACTTTTTCAAAAATGTCAGAGAAAGCAAATTCTGGCTTTAAAAGGTGTCAGTGCAGACAGAAGATGTCCATTACTGACAACCACTCATCCTGTGTCTACTGTCTTGGCCCTCTCCACTTGCAGGAAGACTGTTCCATTTGTCATTCCTTTAGTGGGAGGGTCATGCTGGAAAGACGCAGGAAGAGTTGGTTGACAAGAGGGTTGCTTAAACCCGATTTTCAAGAGGCCCTGGACAAGGCTGTACAGGTGTCCGTCTTCGAAGGGGTCGAAGTCTTCAAGAGTGTCGGAGCCCAAGTCATTGGCTCCGAGCACCTCTTTTCAGATTCGGACACAGCACCTCTTTTCAGATTCGGACACAGGCTCCTATGATCTCGGTGCCAGGTGTCGAGCATTTATCTCTGACCGAGGCTCAGGTCTTGGAGCCGGTGTCAGAGGTACCACCGTCTGCTATCCTTCGCTCGGTGACGGCTTTGACCCGTTCTTCGAGGCCCCTTTCCGACTCCGATGTGGACCGAGTGGTACAGAAGCTTATGGAGAACTCGGCTTTGTCCAAACTAATCGAGGTTTCGTCCCAGTTGGTTTCGAAACTCGAGACTATTCCTGTTCCCTCAACACTTCCTCCTCTGAGACCCGTCGAGTCATCGGAGCTAGAAATCGAAGAACCGATGATTGTAGAGCCCTCGGTGCTGAAGCCTCCAGCAGTGCTATCGGCTCCGTTGACCTCGACTCCTTCAGAACCAGCCGGAGTGTCTTGGAGCCGAAGATCTTTCCTAGGTTCCGGGGGGGGATAGTCGAACCGAGATATCGGTTCCGACTCTTCCCCTCGGTGCCTCGGCTCAGATCAGTTCGGATCCGTCCTCGGTGTCGGAGCCCGTGGTTCCGTTTCCGGAGAAACGACCACCTTCTTCGGATCGGGTCGGATCTTCGGGTCGGGGCACCAGTGCCTTTGACATCATGAGGAAGGTCTTGTCTGATCAGACACATACTTCATCAGTATCTTCTTCCCCAAAAGGTCCGCGTTCTGCTTCTGTGCCTTCGGCTCCTACCAAGCGTCGAGACCCAATGCCTCAGAAGTCCCCACAGGGAGACTCTGGTTCCTCAGATGCAGCCCCAGAAGCTCCCGCTGAGGATGTTCCGAGGAAACGATTGTTCAAGAGGAGGCACATAGATTCCCCCCAGGAATCTCTCACATCTGACACCAATTTAGATGAAACAGAAGGGTCCCCACGGTCCCCCTCTGAGGATGTCTCGTTTGCAGACATTTTGGAAATCCTGAAACAAAGGGGGGACTGGCAAACCCTTACCCCTTCTGTGGATGAATCGGTCTTGCTGAAGGCATTTGGTACTCAACCTTCTACCTCCTGGGTGACTCCGCCATTTGACGATCTCATGGATCTAATAGCCCGGAGGGCTTGGGAAATGCCAGATACAGTGGAACCAGTCCCTTGTAAGCCAAATAAATACATGACGGTCCCCCAGGACAAATCTTATCTTACAAAAGGGGTTCCCGTGGATACTATGGTGGTGGCGGCGGCCACTAAGAAAGAGATGTCTGAATTATCCTCCTCTGTCCATCCTCCTAATAAGGATTCTAGGACGATGGACAGATATGGCAAGCGCATATTTAGTTCGGCGACTTTTTCCATCCGATCGCTCAACTACCTTACGCATTTCACGTGTTTACAGAGAGATCTCATTAAGGAACTGGGAGATACTCTCCAGAGAAACACAGATGCTGCTGTCGCCGAGAAAGTGACAGCGCAACTTAACACCCTAAACTCCATAGTGAACTCGTCCATGAGGCTGATTTCATACGCAGTCAAGGGTCGAGTAGAGCGGCAGCTTCAGCGATCGCCCTAAGAAGGCAATCCTGGTTGCGCTTATGCTCCTTTGCGGAAGCCTTTAAGTTTTCCTTTGCCAACGCCCCCTTTGATGGTGCCTCCTTGTTTGGGCCCAAAGTAAAGGAGACTCTCACGAGGTGTGAACAAGAAGGGAAGACCCTGTCTGCCGTAGGGGTCCATTTTTCCATCCCATCTAGACCCTACCCTAAAGGGCAACGAGGAGGAAAAATGTGGTTCCGAAAGACTCAGAGATCTTTTCAGCACACCCAAAGTGACGCCCCCTCCAGAGGCAGAGGAGGGGGAAGAAACAGAAGATGCCACCCAGCCGGCAGAGGGGGTCCACAAAATCAGGGCGACAGAGAGACTTTCTCTGGAAAGCCCTTCCAGCACTCCTGAGTGCAGGCCCGACTGTCCTACTCTGGAGGCAGTCGGGGTCGCTTGGCTTTATACCCAGAGGCCTGGCTAAATCTTACATCAGATTCCTGGGTAAAAGCATAGTTACCAGAGGCTACAACATTCCCTTCATCAAAATGCCACCCAACTCCAAAAAGCTTCCAGACGTTCCACCCAGTCTGCGAGACCAGGCAACCGTAGAGATAGGAAGGTTGCTCGAAAACAGAGTCATCCAACCAGTCCCGGCAGACCAAATAGGATCCGGAACTTACTCAAGGTTCTTTTTAGTTCCAAAGAAAACAGGGGACTGGAGGCCAATTTTAGACCTCAGCAAATTAAATACCTTCGTGAAAAAGGAAAAGTTCCGGATGGTCACACTACAGTCAATCCTTCCCTTTCTGCAGAAGGGCGACTGGATGTGCTGTATAGATCTCAAAGACGCGTACTACCCTATCAAGATGGCCAGGGCGTCCAGAGATCACCTGCGCTTCCGGCTGGGAGCCAGTCATTTCCAGTTTCGCGCTCTGTCCTTTGGTCTCACCTCAGCCCCCAGGGTGTTCACCAAATGCATGGCAGTAGTAGCGTCTCACTTGAGACGAAGGGGATTCCGGGTGTTTCCTTATCTAGACGACTGGCTCCTATCCGCCACCACCGAGTATCGTCTTCTACAAGCCAGTCTCTGCTCTTCGCTAGGCATAACGGTGAATTTTGGAAAATCTGTCTTATCGCCGTCACAGCGTATCTTATTTATAGGAGCACAGCTAGACACCTCCCTGGCTCAAGTTACTCTCCCCCCACCAAGAGTGTCAGACCTCAGACATCAAATTTCGGTCCTTCTCCACAGCAAGAGAGTCCCTGCACGACAAATATTAAGAGTACTAGGCTTGATGACAGCCTCCCTTATTGTAGTTCCCTTAGGCAGGATGCATATGAGGATTCTTCAATGGATGCTATCGCCCAGTGGTCATATCGACAACTTCCACTGTCTCACGAAATCTTGATCACGAATTTTTGCAAGAAGGATCTCTTGTGGTGGATACACAGTCAAGATCTAACACTAGGACGACCGTTTGTATTACCCAGTCCGGTAGCAACTCTAACCACGGATGCTTCCCTGATAGGGTGGGGGGGATTCTTTCAGGGACAAACAGTCCAAGGTCAATGGTCCAACTTGGAGTACAATCTGCACATCAATGTTCTAGAGCTGAGGGCAGTGTTTCTAGCGTTGCAACACTTTCACAAGTCCTTACCTCAGGGAACAGTGACAGTTCAGACAGACAACATGTCAGTGGTCTGGTACATAAACAAGCAAGGGGGAACCAAATCTTACCCGTTATGCAGAGAGGCCCTCAGAATTTGGCAATGTGCAAAGTCCACTGGATGCTTTCTGATAGCAACGCACATCCCGGGGACTTCCAACGTAATCGCGGACAGGTTGAGCAGAGCCATCCTGTTCCCTTATGAGTGGTCCCTCAAACCTCAAGTGGCGGAAGAGATCTTCCGCAGATGGGGCCAGCCTTGCTGCGACCTGTTTGCGTCCCCATTGAATGCCAAATTCAGAAGCTACTTTGCCCTGTTTACCCCCTCCAGGGGGTGTCCCCAGGGACGCACTGGTACACGATTGGCCCCCGGGTCTCCTTTACGCTTTTCCTCCTATTCCACTAATTCCCAGGTTTTTGCAGAAAGCCAAACATCTGGACAGGACCATAATATTGATAGCCCCATTCTGGCCTCAACAAATCTGGTTTCCCTTCCTTCAATCTCATCAAGTGGAGGAACCATGGATGCTGGACCCGGAGCCAGACCTGTTGACACATTCGTCGGGAGTTCCTCACACCTTCCTCAAGTTCCTCAAACTGACAGCTTGGCTGCTCCGCTTCCCATCCTAGCCAGGTCGGAGTTACTATCCCCTGCAGTACAACAAATTATTGTATCTTCTCACAAACCATCTACAAGGAAATTGTACAACAGCAAATGGAACCGTTTTGCGCACTGGGCCTCCAAACAAGGTATAGATCCATTCGGGGCTCCAGTACACAAGATACTAGATTTTCTTACCACACTTTTTCAAGAAGGAGCATCAACGTCCACGATGAGGGTTAAACTGGCGGCTATATCCAATTTTCATATTGGCCGTGAAGATGGATGTCCTTCATGGATGCATCTGCAGTCATAACAACTGGGTTGTCCTGTCGTCAGGCAGCCCTTCAGTCGGCCGGATTCCAAAGTCCGGGTCCGGCTTCGGCTGATGTCGCACTTCACCCGACGTCATCTCTGTTGGTCTTCGGGTATAAAGGCATCAGCCGACGCCATTTTCCTCAGTCTTTCTTGCCGCGTGGTGCCCGAAGCAGAAGCTGTTCGCAAGTGCCGGTCGGTCGGATCCAGAGATTACTTCTACCGAATACTACTTCGAAGACTTCTAAAGCTAAGTACCCCGTTGGGGACTCTTTCTTGCCTCAGCCGATGTCAGAAAAAGTTAATAATTGTTTAACCTGTGGGAAACAAATACCTCATAAAGATTTCCACTCTTATTGTCTGCCTTGTTTAGGCCCAGCCCACGACGTAGCAGCCTGTTCGGCCTGTGCTTCCTTCAACCGACGAACGCTTAGGCGTCGGTCGGAGTTTGCTGAACAGTTTTTCGGTTCTGATTTTGCGTACATTATGCCGTCGGATCCTCCGACTACCCAATCTGCCAAAAAACGCAAAGATAAAGACCGACACTCGCGGTCCGGTTTCGCTGAAACCATGGTTAAGCAAACATGAGTGTCTCGGTTTCGGCCGAAACCGAGAAAACTGATCAAAATACAGCTGAATCTATCTCTACAACTGAGGCCCCTGCTACCATTCCTGAATCGGCCTCAGAAATTATACCCACTATGGTGGTTGCCATTGACTTATCAGACACCATTCCCTTGGATGTCTCTACCCCAGCACGTGGTGCTGCTAGGCCTCCAGCAGCCATGTCCATTAAGGCCTTCGCCAGGGCTAAAGCAGCCAAGACTACTAAAACAGTGCCTGTTAAACCCCCTTCAACCAGGCCCTCCTCTAGTTCTCAAATGCTTACTCTGGCAGAAGATTTAATTTCATTAATTAGAGGATCTCAATCTCACCCAGACAGGGCCTCTCAGCCCCCAGAGAAGAGACCTAGGGCAGAGCCCCCTGAGCCAGTGTCATCTGATGATTCAGCCGATGAATCAGACATAACTGACCAGCCAGAGGCTCCTTTCTCTAATTTTGAAGACTCTGATGCTGAAGAATCCATTCCAGCTGCTTCCCCACCAGAAGAATTTTCCTTTGGGGAAACCTTACATGCCATGCGAGAGCAGTTCCAATGGCAGCAACAGGATTTTTCAGACTCCAGAAAAAGACTTAGGACTTTTCTGCACCTTCCACAACACAGGCCCTTAGCTATACCTCCTGTTCTCTCTGTGGTGGATGATGCTTTCAATGATGTCTGCTCCGCTCCAGATTCTTTACCTCCAGCCCCTGCCAAACCAGACAGATTTTACAGGGTGCCAGACACTCATCACCACCTTTACAAGGCCCATCTTGCAGACCCCGAAACTATATCCCAGGGTCCCAAGGCAGTAGCCGCGACCATAGCTAAAAACCCTATTCCTTCTGAAAGGGAAGCAAGGTCATTAGACAGATGGGGCAAAAAGGTCTACACTTCAGCTACTCTCTCAGCTAGAGCTTTAAACTGTCAGTTTCACATGATACAATACTAAGAGTTTATGCTTGATCAGTTAACTAAAAAGCTAACCACTGATGAATCTCTTGATAAGAAAAATGTATTAGAAATGGTAAATAACATACAACAGGTTAGTAACCATTCCTTAAAATGTGGCTATGATGCACTGGAGGCTTCATTTAGATCAGCCATGACTGGCACAGTGATAAGAAGGCATGCATGGCTAAAGGAGCAAGCTTTACCGGATCATGTTAAAGCAAAGTTACTAGATGCTCCTATGGATAAGACAAGTTTGTTTGGTACACCTGCTCAGCAGGATGTCCTTCATGGATGCATCTGCAGTCATAACAAGTGGGTTGTCCTGTCGTCAGGCAGCCCTGCAGTCGGCCGGATTCCAAAGTCCGGGTCCGGCTTCGGCTGATGTCGCACTCCACCCGACGTCATCTCTGTTGGTCTTCGGGTATATAAGCATCAGCCGACGCCATTTTCCTCAGTCTTTCTTGCCGCGTACCAAGCAGAAGCTGTTCGCAAGTGCCGGTCGGTCGGATCCAGAGATTACTTCTACCGAATACTACCAAGACTTCTAAAGCTAAGTACCCGTTGGGGACTCTTTCTTGCCTCAGCCGATGTCAGAAAAAGTTAACAATTGTTTAACCTGTGACAAACAAATAGCTCATAAAGATTTCCACTCTTACTGTCTGCCTTGTTTAGGCCTAGCCCACGACGTAGCAGCCTGTTCGCCTGTGCCTCTTTCAACCGATTAACGCTTAGGCGCCGGTCGGAGTTTGCAGAACAGTTTTTCGGTTCTGATTTTGCGTACATTATGCCGCCGGATCCTCCGACTACCCAATCTACCAAAACGCAAAGATAAAGACCGACACTCGCGGTCCGCGGTTTCGCCGAAACCACGGTAAAGCAAACCGCAAGTGTCTCGGTTTCGCCAAACCGAGAAAACTGATCTAAGTACAGCTGAACCTATTCTTACAACTGAGGCCCCTGCTACAACTCTTGAATCGACCTCAGAAATTATACCCACTACGGTGGTTGACTTATCAGACACCATCCCCTTGGATGTCTCTACCCCAGCACGTGGTGCTGCTAGGCCTCCAGCAGCCATGTCCATTAAGGCCTTCGCCAGGGCTAAAGCAGCCAAGACTACTAAAACAGTGCCTGTTAAACCCCCCACATCCAGGCCCTCTTCTAGTTCTCAAATGCTTTCTTTGGCAGAAGATTTAATTTCTTTAATTAGAGGATCTCAATCTCACCCAGACAGGGCCTCTCAGCCCCCAGAGAAGAGACCTAGGGCAGAGCCCGCTGAGCCAGTGTCTTCTGATGATTCTGCTGATGAATCAGACATAACTGACCAGCCAGAGGCTCCCTTCTCCAATTTTGAAGATTCTGATGCTGAAGAATCCATTCCAGCTGCTTCCCCACCAGAAGAATTCTCCTTTGGGGAAACCTTGCATGCCATGCAGTACAGTTCCAATGGCAGCAACAGGATTTTTCAGACTCCAGAAAAGACTTAGGACCTTTCTGCACCTCCCACAGCACAGGCCCTTAGCTATACCTCCTGTTCTCTCTGTGGTGGATGATGCTTTCAATGATGTTTGCTCGCTCCAGATTCTTTACCCCAGCCCCTGCCAAACCAGACAGATTTTACAGGGTGCCAGATACTCATCACCACCTTTACAAGGCCCCTCTTGCAGACCCAGAAACTATATCCCAGGGTCCCAAGGCAGTAGCATGACCACAGCTAAAACCCTATTCCTTCTGAAAGGGAAGCAAGGTCATTAGACAGATGGGGTAAAAGGTCTACACTTCAGCTACTCTCTCAGCTAGAGCTTTAAACTGTCAGTTTCACATGATACAATACCAAGAGTTTATGTTTGATCAGTTAACTAAAGAACTAACCTCTGATGAATCTCTTGATAAGAAATATGTATTAGAGATGGTAAATAACATACAACAGGTTAGCAACCATTCCTTAAAATGTGGCTATGATGCACTGGAGGCTTCATTTAGATCAGCCATGACAGGCACAGTGATAAGAAGGCATGCATGGCTAAAGGAACAAGCTTTACCGGATCATGTTAAAGCTAAGTTGCTAGATGCTCCTATGGACAAGACAAGTTTGTTTGGTACACCTGCCCAGCAGGTTATGAAGAAAATGGAAGAGAAGGCAAAATCTGTTCAAACTGTTAAAGATTTCTTGCAGGTTCAACCCCAAGGTTTAGCAGGAACTGGCCTGCCAAAATTGGTCCTTTCCTGACTCCACAAAATTTCAAAGGGGCAGGAATAGACGCTCCAGAGGCAGAAACCAATCCAGAGGAGGTGCCTACAGAGGACGACAGTGGCAAGGTAACAACAGAGGCACAGACACAGCCACTGCCACTACATCAGCACAACCACAGTGACTTAATCCTAAATCCGCCTACCAGGGAACAAATAACAGCTCCTCTAGGCGGAAAGTTAACCTTATTTTCAAAGAACTGGCACTACATAACAAAAGACAAGTGGATTTTACAAACCATAGATCAAGGTTACGGTTTCACTTCCACACCTTACCAGTCAAAAGAGGAATGCCAAATCTACCTCCAAATCAAAAAACAGAGGCTCTACGCCAGATAATGGAGTTAGCAAACATGAGAGCTGTGGAAAGAGTGCCAACAGCAGAACAAGGAAAGGGGTTCTATTCCAGACTATTCCTAGTTCCAAGAAAGGAAAAAGTTGGAGACCAATTCTCGACCTGTCCACCTTAAATACATACATCATTGTCCCAAAATTCAAAATGCTGACCCTACAGCAACTTCTTCCCATGCTGGGCAAGGAGTCTTGGCTGGTAACTCTAGATCTCAAGGAGGCATACCTGCACGTCCCCATTCGACCAATCTGCAGAAGATACCTCAGATTTCTTGCAGGATCAGAGCACTATCAATTCTCAGCATTGCCCTTTGGCTTATCTACTGCCAGAGTATTCACAAAATGCCTGGCATCAGTAATCGCCCATTGCAGACTACAGGGAATTCAAATTTACCCATACCTGGACGACTGCCTGCTACAAGGGGACAACAAAAGCAAGCTGACAACAGATTTACAAAGGGTCATTTACTTGCTACAAGGACTGGGATACACAGTCAATTTACAAAAGTCAAGGCTGATACCATCCCAAACAAGGACATTCTTGGGCTGAATTGGACACAGTACAACAAATGGCATTCCTGACTACAGAAAAACAAAAGAACTTCCTCTTTACTTCTTGGCACTAACAAAACTGAACAAGTTAACAGCAAGAAAAGTTCTGCAGGCCTTGGGCTTCATGGCATCATGCATAATCTTGGTCCCATTTGCCAGACTACATATGAGGAAACTACAGTGGTACCTAAAGAATTTATGGTCCCAACACAGACACAGTCTAGAGACAGAAATCCCACTAATTCCATGCTTAAAACAGGAGTTCCTATGGTGGGCTCAGGCATGCCAGTCAAACCCAGGCCTACCCTTTCGCAGATGTCAACCAAGCCAGACCATCACAACAGACGCTTCAGACCTAGGATCGGCGGCCCACATGCTGGACAAATGCGTGCAAGGATTGTGGACACAGGATCAACTTCACCTGCACATCAATCTAAAAGAAATGCTGGCAGTAAAACTGGCAATCCAAAAGTTCAAACCATTTCTCAAAGAGGGACAGTTGATGATAAGGACAGACAACACCACAGTCATGTGGTACATCAACAAACAGGGAGGCACTCATTCATACCCCTATGCAGAATGACCTTGGAGCTGTGGACCCTGGCACTCAGCTACAACATTCAGTTACAGGCAATATTTGTACCGGGGAAAGACAATACTCTAGCAGACATATTAAGCAGAACCACTTCGGATGCCCACGAATGGAAGCTGCACCGGACATCTTCAAGACCATCTCAAAGAAATGGGGAATGCCACAGATAGACCTGTTCGCTTCACCACTCAATCACCAGCTCAAAAATTCTGCACAAGGACATTCCACCCACTAGCATGGAAAGTGGACTCACTCTCCTTCAACTGGAAAGGCCTAAAAGCATATGCATTCCCACCTCTTCCTTTGATACACAAGGTACTACTAAAAATCAAGGAAGAACGTCCAAGGATAATCCTGATAGCTCCAAACTGGCCAAGACAACACTGGTACCCACTTCTGAAGAGCATGTCTCGAACAATATGTGGCCAATACCCTGATGCCTTTGATGTTAACTCAGAACAACTACAGCATCATACATCCAAACCTAAAAACGCTGCAACTGACTGCATGGAACATCACATAGCAGCAGCTAATCCAGAACTCTCCCAAAGAGTTAAAGACATTATTCTTGAAGCACGCAGACCTTCAACAAGAAGGAACTATGCTGGAAAATGGAAAAGGTTTGTCATTTGGAGTGGAAAGAGGAAAAGATGTGTCAAACATAGATATGCCTAACATTCTGGAGTATCTGGCGAACTTCTTCATTCAGGCCTGTCCTACTCCTCCATCAAGATACATGCATCAGCTATTTCAGCAGAATACAGCTTTGATCCACCTGTTTTTCGCACCCTTTGCTCAGGCAGTTCCTCAGAGGAATCAAGAATGTAAAACCTCCAAGGAAACCACCATTACCAGCTTGGGATTTAAACTTTGTGCTAGAAAAGTTGACACTATCACCCTTTGAACCAGCAGCAACAGCAGACCTACAACACCTGTCATGGAAAACTGCTTTCCTACTAGCAATTACTTCAGCAAGGAGGGTTTCAGAACTACAGGCCTTAATGGCAGTGCAACCCTTCCTAATCTTCCACCAAGATAGAGTGTCCATGAGGACTAATCCTACATTTATGCCCAAGGTGGTATCCAGAGTGTCTTTAAACCAGGCAATCCACCTACCTACCTTCTTTCCCAACCCACAAAACAGAGGGGAAAGAATACTGCATACCTTGGATGTACATAGACAGCTACGCTACTACTTGGACAGAACAAAACATAGCAGAAAGACTGACCAACTTTTTGTAGCCTATGCAACAGGAAGGGAAGGAAAAGCTATTTCCAAACAGACAATCTCCAAATGGATAGGAAATTGCATACGATACTGTTACTCCTTCCATGGAAAACCAATTCCACAGAACATAAGACCTCATTCTACAAGGGCAACAGCCACTACCACAGCCTTCTTACGAGGAGTGGCAACCAAAGACATTATTGAGGCGGCTACTTGGACCTCCGTGCATACATTTGCCAAGCATTATAATTTGCCTCTATATTCCAGATCCCGAGCAGGGTTTGCCACTGCTGTACTGCAAGGGATCCTAAACACACCATAATCTACTTTTATCCTCCTCCCTAGTTGGCTATGGTATTCTACCCAGTTGTTATGACTGCAGATGCATCCATGAAGGACATAGTACAGTTTTGTACCTACCATAAATGTAGATGTCCGAACTGGATAGCATCTGCAGTCAGGATTACCCTCCCTCCTTCCCTCTGTGGTACTCCTAGGGTGTTTACCCTCCTAATAGCTACTTGTTGGGGGGGAGTCTTTTATGGTGTATTTGTTTGTATATATGTACATATATGCTTATTGTTGTGTTTACCTCTATCTATTTGGAAACATTGGCATCTATCCAAATTTTAGCCTGCAAGAGGGCTACTGGCATCTGGGGCAAGAAACACTGAGGAAAATGGCGTCGGCTGATGCTTGTATACCCGAAGACCAACAGAGATGACGTCGGGTGGAGTGCGACATCAGCCGAAGCCGGACCCGGACTTTGGAATCCGGCCGACTGCAGGGCTGCCTGACGACAGGACAACCCACTTGTTATGACTGCAGATGCTATCCAGTTCGGACATCTACATTTATGGTAGGTACAAAACTGTACTTTATGAAGAAAATGGAAGAAAAGGCAAAATCCGTTCAAACGGTAAAAGATTTCTTGCAGGTTCAACCCCCAAGGTTTAGCAGGAACTGGCCTGCCAAAAATTGGTCCTTTCCTGACTCCACAAGATCTCAAAGGGGCAGAAACAGACGTTCCAGAGGCAGAAACCAATCCAGAGGAGGTGCCTACAGAGGACGACAGTGGCAAGGTAACAACAGAGGCACAGACCCAACCACTGCCACTACATCAACACAACCACAGTGACTTAATCCTAAATCCGCCTACCAGGGAACAAATAGCAGCTCCTCTAGGCGGAAAGTTAACCTTATTTTCAAAAAACTGGCACTATATAACAAAAGACAAGTGGATTTTACAAACCATAGATCAAGGATACCGGTTCCACTTCTACACTTTACCAATCAAAAGAGGAATGCCAAATCTACCTCCAAATCAAAAAACAGAGGCTCTACAACAGATAATGCAGTTAGCAAACATGAGAGCTGTGGAAAAAGTGCCAACTGCAGAGCAAGGAAAGGGGTTCTACTCAAGACTATTCCTAGTTCCAAGAAAGGAAAAAGTTGGAGACCAATTCTCGACCTGTCCGCCTTAAATACATACATCATTGTCCCAAAATTCAAAATGCTGACCCTACAGCAACTTCTTCCCATGCTGGGCAAGGAGTGTTGGCTGGTAACTCTAGATCTCAAGGAGGCATACCTGCACGTCCCCATTCGACCAATCTGCAGAAGATACCTCAGATTTCTTGCAGGATCAGAGCACTATCAATTCTCAGCATTGCCCTTTGGCTTATCTACTGCCCAGAGTATTCACAAAATGCCTGGCATCAGTAATTGCCCATTGCAGACTACAGGGAATACAAATTTACCCATACCTGGACGACTGCCTGCTACAAGGGGACAACAAAAGCAAGCTGACAACAGATTTACAAAGGGTCATTTACTTGCTACAAGCACTGGGATACACAGTCAATCTACAAAAGTCAAGGCTGATACCATCCCAAACAAGGACTTTCTTGGCTGAATTGGACACAGTAAAACAAATGGCATTCCTAACTGCAGAAAAACAAAAGAACTCCCTCTTTACTTCTTGGCACTAACAAAGCTGAACAAGTTAACAGCAAGAAAAGTACTGCAGGCCTTGGGCTTCATGGCATCATGCATAATCCTGGTCCCACTTGCCAGACTACATATGAGGAAACTACAGTGGTACCTAAAGAATTTATGGTCCCAACACAGTCACAGCCTAGAAACAGAAATCCCACTAATTCCATGCTTAAAACAGGAGTTCCTATGGTGGGCTCAGGCATGCCAGACAAACCCAGGCCTACCTTTCGCAGATGTCAAGCAAGCCAGACCATCACAACAGACGCTTCAGACCTAGGATGGGGGACCCACATGCTGGACAAATGCGTGCAAGGATTGTGGACACAGGATCAACTTCACCTGCACATCAACCTAAAAGAAATGCTGGCAGTAAAACTGGCAATCCAAAGGTTCAGACCATTTCTCAAAGAGGGCCAGTTGATGATAAGGACAGACAACACCACAGTCATGTGGTACATCAACAAGCAGGGAGGCACTCATTCATACCCCCTATGCAGAATGACTTTGGAGCTGTGGAACCTGGCACTCAGCTACAACATCCAGTTACAGGCAATTTTTGTACGGAAAAGAAAATATTCTAGCAGACATATTAAGCAGAACCACATCGGATGCCCACGAATGGAAACTGCACCGACATTTTCAAGACCATCTCAAACAAATGGGGAATGCCTCAGATAGATCTATTTGCATCACCTCTCAATCACCAGCTCAAAAAATTCTGCACAAGGACATTACACCCACTGGCATGGAAAGTGGATTCGCTCTCCTTCAGCTGGAAAGGCCTGACAGCATATGCATTTCCACCTCTTCCCTTGATACACAAAGTATTACTAAAAATCAAGGAAGAACGTCCAAGGATAATCCTGATAGCTCCAAACTGGCCAAGACAACACTGGTACCCACTGCTGAGGAGCATGTCTCAGAACAATATGTGGCCAATACCCTGATGCCTTTGATGCTAACTCAGAACAATTACAGCATCATACATCCAAACCTAAAACGTTGCAACTGACTCCATGGAACATCACATAGCAACAGCTAACCCAGAACTTTCCCAAAGAGTTAAAGACATTATTCTTGAAGCACGCAGACCTTCAACAAGAAGGAACTATGCTGGAAAATGGAAAAGGTTTGTCATTTGGAGTACTGAAAGAGGAAAAGATGTGTCAAACATAGATATGCCTAACATTCTAGAGTATCTGGCGAACTTCTTCATTCAGGCTTGTCCTACTCCTCCATCAAGATACATGCATCAGCTATTTCAGCAGAATACAGCTTTGATCCACCTGTTTTTAGCACCCTTTGCTCAGGCAGTTCCTCAGAGGAATCAAGAATGTAAAACCTCCAAGGAAACCACCTTTGCCAGCTTGGGACTTAAACTTTGTGCTAGAAAAGTTGACACTATCACCCTTTGAACCAGCAGCAACAGCAGACCTACAACACCTGTCATGGAAAACTGCTTTCCTACTGGCAATTACTTCAGCAAGGAGGGTTTCAGAGCTACAGGCCTTAATGGCAGTGCAACCCTTCCTAATCTTCCACCAAGATAGAGTGTCCATGAGGACTAATCCTACATTTATGCCTAAGGTGGTATCCAGAGTGTCTTTAAACCAGGCAATCCACCTACCTACCTTCTTTCCCAACCCACAAAACAGAGGGAAAGAATACTGCATACCTTGGATGTACATAGACAGCTACGCTACTACTTGGACAGAACAAAAAATAGCAGAAAGACTGACCAACTTTTTGTAGCCTATGCAACAGGAAGGGAAGGAAAAGCTATTTCCAAACAGACAATCTCCAAATGGATAGGAAATTGCATACGATTCTGTTACTCCTTCCATGGAAAACCAATTCCACAGAACATAAGACCTCATTCTACAAGGGCAACAGCCACTACCACAGCCTTCTTACGAGGAGTGGCAACCAAAGACATTATTGAGGCGGCTACTTGGACCTCCGTGCATACATTTGCCAAGCATTATAACTTACCTCTATATTCCAGATCCCGAGCAGGGTTTGCCACTGCTGTACTGCAAGGGATCCTAAACACACCATAATCTAGTTTTATCCTCCTCCCTAGTTGGCTATGGTATTCTACCCAGTTGTTATGACTGCAGATGCATCCATGAAGGACATAGTACAGTTTTGTACCTACCATAAATGTAGATGTCCGAATTGGATAGCATCTGCAGTCAGGATTACCCTCCCTCCTTCCCTCTGTGGTACTCCTAGGTATTTTACCCTCCTAATAGCTAGCTGGTGGGGAGTCTTTTATGGTGTATTTGTTTGTATATATGTACATACATGCTTATTTTTGTGTTTACCTCTATCTTTTTGAAAACATTGACATCTATCCAAATTTTAGCCTCCAAGAGGGCTACTGGCATCTGGGGCAAGAAACACTGAGGAAAATGGCGTCGGCTGATGCCTTTATACCCGAAGACCAACAGAGATGACGTCGGGTGAAGTGCGACATCAGCCGAAGCCAGACCCGGACTTTGGAATCCGGCCGACTGAAGGGCTGCCTGACGACAGGACAACCCAGTTGTTATGACTGCAGATGCTATCCAATTCGGACATCTACATTTATGGTAGGTACAAAACTGTACTTTCTCTTATGTCCCACAGGCTTTGTAAAGCCTTCATGAAAGGTACCTTTCACCTCCGTCCCCCCTTTCGTAATCCAGTAACCCCTTGGAATCTTAATCTCATGCTGTCACAACTCATGTTGCCCCCATTTGAACCAGCAGCCACAACTCCATTAAAATTTATTTCGTGGAAAACACTTTTTCTGGTTGCCATCACTTCCGCCAGGAGAGTTTCAGAGTTGCAGGCTCTATCTATCCGACCCCCGTACATGATTTTTCATCCAGGTAGAGTAACCTTGCGCACCAATCCGTCCTTCCTTCCGAAGGTTTGTTCGATTCAAAACATCAATCAGTCTATCGAACTACCTACGTTCTTTAAAAACCATTCCAATAAGTTAGAATACACATTGCACAAACTGGACGTTCACAGGCAACTGAGATTTTACTTACATAGGACAAAAGAGTACAGAAAGTCAGACCAACTATTTGTCTCATATGCTGACCAAAGGAAAGGACAGGCAGTAACGAAAGTTACCTTATCCAAATGGCTCTCAGATTGCATAAATTTTGTATATGCTGAATCGAAACAGCAACTCCCTTTCAAACCCAGAGCTCATTCTACAAGGGCGATCGCTACCTCTTCAGCCCATACCGCTCGTTTGCCTTTAGATACCATTTGTGCAGCGGCACCTTGGGCAAAACCACATACTTTTATCGCCCACTATAAACTAGACAAAAGCTCCAGGGACAGGGTGACGTTTGGTTCCACTGTACTCAGGAATGTTCTCCCTTGAGCCACCCAGGAAAAAGGAGCTAGGGACGCTACCCGTGTGTAAGAACAAACTGCGAGATTGAACAATTTCACATTAAGAAGTTATGTTCTTACCATAACGTTCCATGTGAATTGTTCATCTCGCCTTTGTTCTTACATTCCCCCCCTCCATCCCCCGTCCTGCCGTCTGGGAGAACGGGTTCAACTGAATTCCTTTTCAGCCTTTTCTAGATATTGTTAGCATATTATTGTACATTAGTAATGGCATCTTTTCTCCTCTGTTTGAGGGCAGGGTTCCAGACACTGTGTAGTATGTTTATAAGTGTTCAAGACACAGTTCTAAAGGGATTCTTCTGGTATAGCAAACTAGATCTGAGGGTTAGCACCTGAGGATCATGGGATATTACTGCGCCTCGAGCTTTCTCGAAGATGCGGAGCTAGTGATGCGGCCGACTCGGCTCCGAACCTGTGTGTAAGAACAAAGGCGAGATGAACAATTCACATGGAACGTTATGGCAAGAACATAACTTCTTATTTTACCAAGCACTGCCACCTACCTCTCTACTCCATATCCAGAGCAGGCTTTGCCACTGCAGTTCTGCAGGGCTTGTTAGCCTCGCCAAATCCAGTCTAGACCCAGCCACCCAACCTCAGCTTTGGGATTCTACCCAAGTGTAATGACTGCAACAGTGAAACACGATGAACATAGTACAGTTATGTACCTACCATAAATGTAGATGTTCGAGTGTATTCACTGTTGCAGTCCTGGTTACCCACCCACCATCCCCCTCTTTGCTGGGACTATTCTGTACTTTTCAACTCTATACAACCTATGTGGTGTATTTGCTTGTAGATGAAATAAATGTTTATAGTAATATATGCATGGTTGTTTGGCATATTTATATCCTTTCAGCCTTCCTATCTGGGGGCACCTGACATCTGGGGCAAGAAAAACTGAAGAAAATGGCGTCTGTTGCAACTTTTATACCCCTGGCGCACTGACGTCAGGGAAGAGGCAACAGCAACCGACGCCGGACCAAGACTTTGGAACTCAGGCCGACTGCGGGTCGCCTGCCAGCAGGATAACCCAAGTGTAATGACTGCAACAGTGAATACACTCGAACATCTACATTTATGGTAGGTACACAACTGTACTTTCTGTCTTGACAGGATTAAACCATTCAGAAAATCTGACCAGCTGCTAGTCAGCTTTGCTGCAGGGGCAGAGGGCAAGGCCATTTCAAAGCAAACCATCTCCAAATGGATAGCACACTGCATACATTTCTGCTACAAGCACCATGGAAAACCTACTTCACAGGGGATCAGAACCCATTCCACTAGGGCTACCTTAACCTCTACAGCATTTCTCAGGGGAGTCCCTGGAAGCTGCAACCTGGAGTTCAGTACACACCTTCACCAAGCATTACCACTTGCCTATCTTTTCAAAATCTAGAGCTGGATTTGCTGTAGCAGTCTTACAAGGCCTGCTAGCCAGCCCTAATGCTTCTTGACTGCCTCCACCCTTCCTCAGCTTTGGGAATCAACCCAAGTGTGATGACTGCAACAGTGAAACACGAAGAACATAGTACAGTTGTGTACACTTACCATAAATGTAGATGTTCGAGGGTATTCACTGTTGCAGTCCTGGTTACCTTCCCTCCAGCCCCCTGACTTTTCCATACTTTCTACCTATCCTCTTTTTTGGCCGTATCTTATGGCAGTGGTATTTACTTTTTACTGGAGGTGTTCCACACCATGTAATTGCTTCTTATTTTGGGGGCTCCTGATATCTAGGGGAAGAAAAACTGATGTAATGGCATCGGCCGCATGTTTTATACCCCTGACGATCTGAAGTCATGGAAGAGGCGACAGCGTCAGGCGCAGAAATCCCAAGACTGGTATTCGGGCGGACTGAGTGCTACCTGCAGGCAAATAACCCAAGTCTGATGACTGCAACAGTGAATACACTTGAACATCTACATTTATGGTAAGTGTACACAACTGTAGTTTCCTCTTAACTGGGAAAGAGATGCCATTTTTGGCTTGACCATGGAACAAACTACCGGCCACATGGTCAGTCCTTCCAGCCACAAAAAGAAAAAATACAGCAAACAGCCTTTGCCTCCAACAGGCCAGCATTTTGCATTAGCTGCAGGTGGATGGCTGCTGTCACCATTTGTTGTACCTCAGACCACTCAGCATTTGCCACAGTCACTCTGGTTGTAGCACTTAATAGCCTCTATGGACCAGGGGTTAGCCACTTCCTCAGTGGCTGTTGGGGTCTACTTAGCAGTCAAGGGAAAGTCACTCTTGCCATTCTTGGGAGAGGGAGCAAGCAAGGCTTCCCTGTTGTGTCAGAATGCTGTGCCTATCCCTGAGGAAACTGCTGCCATTAGTAACAATCAATGTCAGGGCCCATTTTTCCTGTCAAAATGAAACAAAACCAAGCATGTATCTACTTCTCAATTTTATTTGGATTTGAATAGTTTATTGGGTCTGGCTGAGAATTTAATTCAAGTTGTGATCCTCTTGTAAAGTAGTTTGTGGTAAAAGAGAGATTCCTCTTTTCCTGAAGAGATGCAAGATTCTGAAGCTGAACAGGAAGATGCAGGGACAAGTAAATTTTTTCCCTCAGATTCAGACTCTTGAGAGCAGTTCAGTTTGATTCTGTCTCTGGAGATGTTTTTTATGTTTTACTGTTGCAGTCTTTACATTTGGGTTATCTGCTTGCTGTAGCCCTCAGTCGGCCTGATTAACCAAGTCTTGGGTCCTACATTGGTTGCTGTCTCGTCTTCCATGATGTTAGGTCGTCAGGGGTATAAAACATGCAGCCGATGTCATTACATCAGTCTTTCTTGCCGTGCGGTGCCCGAAGCAGAAGCAGTTCACAAGTGCCGGTCGGCCGACTCCTGAAATTTTTGTTTGAGTTTCAGAACCGAAGTCTTCAACTAAAAGCTAAGTACCCCATTGGGGAAAATTTTTCTTGCTCTAAACCGATATCAGTAAAAGTAAATAATTGCATTTCTTGTGTAAAGCAAATACCTCATAAAGATTTTAATTCGTACTGTGTTCCTTTCCTAGGCCCTGACCACAACGTACCTCACTGTCTGTTTTGTGCCTTTTTTAAACCACAAACTATCCGTCGTTGATATATTTGCGCTTCTAAATGTTTTGGTGCTCGGTTCAATTATCCTGATATGTCTTCGGTAAGCCATTCGACTACTGACATTCCGAAAAAACACAAGGATAAAGACAGAGACAGGCCGCCCAGTTCGCCGGTACTCAGGTGCTTTCGCAGCCCCTGATACCCGCTACTTCAGATTTGCAGGCCTCTACTGAGACCCATTCAGAGTCCGGTATGCCGTGAGATGCTTCAACTGTGGAACCTGTGGATGTCTCTACCTTGGATGGGTCCAGAGCCGCTGTGCAGGCACCGGCTTCTGAGGGTGTATTCAGGCCTACTGACTTGCATATTAAGCCAACGTCATCTTCTTCTTCAAGGCCTAAAACTTGAACCATGCCTAGAAAACTGACGCCCAGACCGCATGGTCAGGCCTCTATGCCTAAAAAACGAATGTTAAGAATGACTGAAGATATTATTACTTTAATCAGGGGAAGCAAACCTTCCCTCTCTGAGACCTAGGACTGAGTTTGCTTATATATGATACTTATGACAAGGATTTTGAAATTTCTGTTTCCTCTGATGACCAGGATTTATCCTTATCTACCTATGAGGATTCTGATGCTGAGGATTCTATTCCCTCTGCTTCCCCCCCCAGAAGATTTCTCTTTTGGTGAAACTTTGCATACTCTCAAAGAGCATTTTTGTTGGGAAAGTCAGGATTTCCCTGATTCTAAAAAGAGGCTTAGGGATTTCTTACTCCTGCCCCAGCACAGGCCTTTAGCTATACTTCCTGTACTGGACATTGTTGATGATGCCTTTTCGGAATCTAGCATGGCGCCTGACTCTCTACCTCCTGCTTCCAGAAAACCTGATGGATATTACAGGGTTCCTGACTCTCACAAGTTCCTTTTCAAAAATCCTACTGCGGATCCTGAAACCGTTTCACAGGGACCCAAGGGCATTAAAGCTGCTACTGACAAAAATCCTACCCCCTCTGATAGAGACACCAGGGTGCTGGATAGATGGGGTAAGAAGTTATACACTTCTGCAACTTTGGCCATTAGGGCCTTGAATTATCAGTTTCATATGTTGAAGCATCAGCTGCATATTATTGGATTGCTTAAACAGAAAATTGTTGTTTGCTGATTGTGCTGAAAATAAGGATTTACAGGACTTAATGCATTCTGCTGAACAAGTTGGCAAACATACATTGCAATGTGGTTTTGATTCACTAGAGGCATCTTACAGGGCTGCGGTAACTGAGTCTGTACTTAGAAAGCTTGTGTGGCTTAAGGAGCAATCCTTGCCAGATCATGTTAAAGCGACATTACTGGATGCTCTCTTAAATCAGGACCGCCTGTTTGGCAACAGGGCAGAAGAAGTTCTTAAAAAAGATAGAGGAAAAAGCTAAATCTATGCAAACTGTTAGTTTTTTTACAAGTACAAGCTCCAAGATTTAGTAGGCATTGGCCTTCTAAAAATTGGTCCTTTCCTGCCTCTTCCAGACCTTGCCCAACCCCAGATCCAGAAGAGCACCCAGGCTTCAGTCCTAGTCTCGCACAGGACTAAGCAGTGGGGAGCCTCTACTTCCAAATCTGGGAGTAATAAAACTCCTCCCTATGGTAAACTGTCTCTACGACTTCTTTTTAAAGCTTCCAAGCACTTCTCAACTGACTGCCCCTTTTGAGGGAAAGATTGAAATTCATGCAAAGAACTGGGGACTTGTTACTCAGGACAAATGGGTTTTAAATATAGTGTCTCAAGGATACAGATTTCACTTCCACACGTTACCAACTCCAAGCGGTTGGCCAGATCTACCTCCAAATCAGTGGGCAGAGGCCCAAAAGCAAGTACTCTCACTCTTAAGCTTAGGGGCTATTCAGTTGGTACCAAAAGAAGAAAAGGGACAAGGTTTCTACTCGAGATTTTTCCCGGTACCTAGAAAAGACAATTCATGACTTCCTCTCCTGGATCTGCTTACTCTAAACACCTTTTTGGTGATTCCAAAATTCAAGATGCTGACTCTTCACCAGTTGCTTCCTATGCTAAGCAAAGATGTCTGGTTGGCAACACTAAATTTAAAGGAAGCATACCTGCACATCCCAATCAGGGAATCTTATAGGTTCATAGTTCATAGGTTCATAGTTTAGTACTAAACTAACTGCCCTTGCGAGACATTTTAAGCCTAGCCAATTATCCCTTGTGAGACTCAAACCCTGCACCTTGCGTTTGTAAGGCAAACACCTTTGCCATTAAGCCACCCTCCCAATCCTTGCAGAAGGTACCTACGCTTCAAAGCAGGCTACACGCACGATCAGTTCTCTGCACTGCCCTTTGGCTTATCTACTGCGCCCAGGGTATTCACAAAGTGCCTAGCTCCAGTCATTGCATTTTGCAGGCAAAGAAATATTCAAATATACCAATACCTGGACGATTGTCTAATTCAGGCAGAAAACCAGGACCTACTTTGAATCATCTGGCTTTTGTACAAAGGGTGCTAACTTGTCTGGGCTACACCATAAACGAAAACAAATCACACCTGGTACCCTGTCAGCAAGTTATATTCCTGGGAACAAGCTTGAATACAACTTCCCAGATGGCTTTCCTCATGCCAGAGAAACAAATTCACTTGACAACCTACTTCAAACAAGTGGCCACAAAAACCCTGCTTATCTGCAAGGCAAATACTACAAGCCTCGGGGTTCATGGCCTCCTGCATTCTTCTAATTCCATATGCAAGACTGCATATGAGGAAACTACAATGGTTTCTAAAAAGCCTATGGTGTCAACATTCTCAGGATCTAGAAGCAGTGATTCCTATCATTCCTCTAGAGTTCCTTTGGTGGGCTGAGGCCTGCCACCAAAACAAGGGACTACCATTCTCACTAACCCCTGCTGCCCATACCCTAACAGACACATCAGACTATGCATGGGGGGCACACCTGGCAGGGAAGTGCTTTCAGAGCAAATGGTACCCAATTCAAATGCACCTTCACATCAATCATAAAGAAATGTTAGCTGTACAGAATGCTCTGTCAGCCTTCAAGGACCACATTCTTCCAGGACAATTAATGGTAAAGACGGACAACACCACTGTTATGTGGTACATAAACAAGCGGGGGGGAGGTACACATTCTTACCCCCTCTGCAGACTAGCCATGGCATTGTGGAACACAGCCTTGAGCTACCAGGTGCATCTACAAGCTCAATTCCTGCCAGGAAAACTAACTTCACCGGCAGACGGACTAAGTATAAACCTCATGGGACCCACACAAGTGGAAACTGGAACCAAGGATTTTCAACATGTTGGTAAGCAAATGGGGGAGCCCAGATATAGACCTGTTTGCCTTCCCCCAGAACTATCAATTGGAAACATTTTGCGCAAGGACTCCCCACAGACAACCTTGGAAGGTGGATGCTCTGTCCTTCAGCTGGAAAAACCTATCAGTTAATGCCTTTCCTCCTCTGCCTCTGCTCTCCAACGTGCTACCAAAGATCAAACAAGACAAACCAACGATTTTGATTGCATCAGCCTGGCCACGCCAGCACTGGTACCCCCTCCTGCGCAATGTGTCACTGTTGGCCCCATGGCACCTGCCTCAGACTCTTACCTTGCTGTCTCAGCAGGAGAACCAGATTCCGCACCCTCAGCTTCATACACTGAACCTAGCAGCCTGCCTAGTTACCTAAGTTCTCCTTTACCATCCCTCAGTAAACCAGTGATGGATGTCATTTTAGAGGCAAGGGGGCCTAGTTCTAGAAAATCTTATGCTGAAAAATGGAAAAAATTCTGTGCCTGGAACCAGTCTCAAGGGATGAGCACAGCAATGCCCAATTTACCTCAGATTTTACAATACTTACCTGAGATGCTTCACAAGGGCCTGTCTTTTTCCTCAATAAAAATTCAAGCCTCAGCCATTTCAGCTCATTATAACACAGAACCTCCCCTCTTCTCTCATCCACTGCTCAAGCAGATGTTCTTCGTGCTTCATTACAGTCATTACATTTGGGTAATCTGCTGGCAGGTTGTCCTCAGTCGACCTGAATTCCAAAGTCTTGGGTCCTGCGTCGGTTGCTGTCTTCTCTTCCATGACGTCAGGTCATCAGGGGATATAAAACATGCAGCCGACGCCATTTTCTTTAGTCTTTCTTGCCGCACGGTGCCCGAAGCAGAAGCATTTCACAAGTGCCGGTCGGCCGACTACTGAAATATTCGAGTTTAAGTTTCAGAACCGAAGTCTTCACTAAAGCTAAGTACCCCGTTGGGGAAAGGGAAACTTTTTTTTCTTGCTTTTTACCGATGTCAGAAAAAGTTAATAATTGTATTACTTGTGGGAAGCAAATACTTCATAAGGATTTCCATTTATACTGTATTCCTTGCCTAGGCCCTGATCACAACGTGCCTGGCTGTCGGTTTTGTGCTAGATTTAACCAACGCACTATTAAGCGTCTGTATATTTTTGCATCAAAGTATTTTGGAAACAGATTTAACTACCCAGAAATGATGTTTGATAGCAGTTCGACTACCGGAGTACATAAAAAATGCAAAGAAAAGGACAGAGAAAGGCAGTCAAGATCCAAAACCGACGATGAAGCTTCTCCTAAGCCAGTCGCCAGTTCGCCGGTACTCAGTGAGGAGCTTTTGCAGCCCCTTATACCCGCTACCTTCGAGTCACAGACCTCTACCGACACCCATGTGGAGTCTGGCATGCCGCAAGATACTCGAGGTATTGGACCAACGGGTGTATCTCCCTCCGATGGGTCCGAAGCCGCTGAGCAGGCACCGGCTTCTGAGGGTGTTTTCAAGCCTCAACATTTTTATATTAAACCGACGCCAGCAACAAACTCAGTCAAAAACAACTTCTATGTCTACAAAAACGACACATGAGCCACGTGCTCAGGTCCCTATGCCTAAAAAACAGATGATCAAAATGGCTGAGGATTTAATTACCTTGATCAGGGGTTCCCAACCCCCCTGCTAAGAGGCCTAGGCAAGGCACTGATTATGAATCTTCAGATCAGGTTTTCATTTATTCTGATTCCTCTCCTGATCAGGAATTTTCTATTCCACCCTATGAGGATTCTGATGCAGAGGAATCCATCCCATCTGCATCTCCTCCTGAGGATTACACTTTTGGAGAGACTTTGCATACTTTAAGGGAACATTTTCACTGGGAGAGTCAGGACTTCTCTGAATCAAAAAAGAGGCTTAGGGATTTTCTCCTTCTTCCTCAGCATAGGCCTTTGGCAATACCTCCTGTATTAGACATTGTTGATGTGTTCTCGGAATCGAGCATGGCTCCTGATTCCCTGCCTCCGGCTCCTAGTAAGGTAGGCAGATATTATAGGGTTCCTGACTCCCACAAAATTTTTTTTTCAAAAATCCTGCTGCTGATCCTGAGGCTATTTCTCTGGGTCCCCAGGGTGTTAAGGTTTCTGCAGGTGGGCAGAGGCACAGAAACAAGTCATGTCCCTCATGGATATGGGGGCTATTCAGCCGGTACCAGAAAAGGAAAAAGGACAAGGATTTTATTCAAGACTTTTCCTGGTACCCAGAAAAGACAATTCATGGCGTCCAATACTGGACTTAACGATTCTGAACACATACCTGGACATTCCAAAATTCAGAATGCTGACTTTACAACAGCTACTGCCTATGCTAGGCAAGAATGCTTGGTTAGTAACTCAAGACTTAAAAGAGGCATACCTGCATATCCCAATAAGGGAATCGTCCAGAAGATACCTCCGCTTCAAAGCAGGATTTTTGCATTACCAATTCTCTGCACTGCCCTTTGGCTTATCTACTGCACCCAGGGTCTTTACAAAGTGCTTGGCACCAGTAATTGCATTCTGCAGACAAAGAAACATCCAAATTTATCCTTATCTGGACGATTGTCTCATTCAAGCAGAGGACAAAGGACACTCTTCTTCAACATCTGGCGTTTGTAAAAAGGCTTCTAACATGCCTAGGGTACACCATAAACAAAAAGAAATCACAACTGGTACCCTCTCAAATAATTACATTCCTGGGTGCAAGCTTGAATACAACTGCCCAGATGGCTTACCTCACGCCAGACAAACAAAGGCAACTGACAACATACTTCAAACAAATGGCAACAAAACCCCAGTTTTCTGCAAGGCAAATTCTGCAGGCTTTGGGATTCATGGCATCCTGCATTCTACTAATTCTATATGCAAGACTGCATATGAGGAAACTTCAATGGTACCTAAAAAGTTTATGGAGTCAACATTGTCACAGCCTGGAAACAATGATTCCTCTCATTCCCTGCCTGCAACAGGAGTTTCTTTGGTCGGCAGAGACAGGTCACCAAAACAAGGGACTGTCATTCACTCTACCCCCTGCCACCCATACCCTAACTACGGATGCATCAGACTATTCTTGGGGGGGCCCACCTGGCAGGGAAATGCATTTAGGGCAAATGGAGCCCAAACCAAATGCATCTGCATATCAACCAGAAAGAAAGCTGTTCAGAATGCTCTGACAGCCTTCAAGGACTTACTTCATCCAGGACAACTACTGATGAAGACGGACAACACCACAGTTATGTGGTACATAAGCAGGGGTACACATTCCTACCCCCTTTGCAGACTAGCCATGGCCTTGTGGAACACAGCCTTGACATACCAAATATATCTTCAAGCACAATTCCTGCCAGGAAGCAAAATACTCTGGCAGATGACCTAAGGAGAAATCTTATGGACCCGCAGGAATAGAAACTGGATCCACAAATCTTCAGCATGTTAACACAGAAATGGGGGAGCCCAGACATAGATCTGTTTACCTCTCCCCAAAACTATCAGTTGGACAAATTCTGCACAAGAACTCATCACAAAAAAGCATGGAAAGTGGATGCTGTATTCTTCAGCTGGAAAAACCTATCAGTCTATGCCTTTCCCCCTCTGCTTCTACTCTCGAAGGTCTTACTAAAAGTCAGACAGGAAAAAACAAAAATGATCCTAATTGCTCCGGACTGGCCTCGCCAGCACTGGTACCCGCTTCGAAGGAATATGTCACACCTTCCTCCTTGGTACTTGCCTCAAACAACCTCATCTACTGTCTCAGCAGAATTTTCAAATTCTACATACTCTGCTCCAAACACTGAATCTTGCAGCATGGCTGATCAACTAATTATTCAAACCACATCTCTCAGTAAACCTGTGATGGATGTCATTTTGGAAGCCAGAAGGCCTAGTACTAGAAAATCTTATAAATGGATAAATGGAAGAGATTCTGTGCTTGGAACCAAGCACAAGGAATAGACGCAGCAAAGCCCAATATGCCTCTGATTTTGCAATACTTAACTGATATGCTTGACAAGGGCCTATATTTTTTTCAATAAAAATCCATGCCTGTGCTATCTCGGCTCATTGCAGCACAGAGCCTCCCCTCTTTTCTCATCCACTGCTTAAACAGTATCTCAGAGGGGCCAAAAATGTAAGGCCTCCCAGGAGAACACCAACTCCTGCATGGGACCTCAATTTTGTGCTGGAAAAACTCACCCTGCCTCCTTTTGAACCAGCAGCTACTGCAGATATAAAATTTCTATCTTGGAAGACCGCTTTTCTTTTGGCAGTCACTTCAGCAAGAAGGGTTTCAGAACTACAGGCTTTCATGGCAGTGGAGCCTTTCATTATATTTTACCCAGACACGGTGGCCCTCAGTACCAATCATTCTTTTATGCCTAAGGTGATATCCAGTGTGGCTCTTAACCAGACCATTCACCTGCCAACTTTTTTCCCAAATCCGTAGAACAAGGGGAAGCAGATTCTGCATTCATTGGCTGTACACAGACAACTAAGATTCTGCTTAAACAGGACAAAATCTCTAAGAAAGTCTGAGCAACTACTGATAGCATTTGCTGCAGGATCAGAGGGGAAGGCTATATCAAAGCAGACTATTTCTAAATGGATAAGCCACTGCATTCGTTTCTGCTATTTGCACCATGGTAAACCTGTGCCCAAGGGGATCAGATCCCATTCCACCAGGGCTGCCTCTGCTTCAGCAGCTTTTCTCAGAGGGGTCCCAACCAAAGGCATTCTAGAAGCTGCTACTTGAAGCTGTGTTCATACTTTCACAAAGCATTATCATTTACCTCTCTTCTCTAAATCCAGGGCAGGCTTTGCCACTGCAGTCCTGCAGGGCCTTTTAGCTGCTCCTAATGCTGTTTAGTGCCATCCTCCCATCCATAGCTTTGGGATTCTACCCAAATGTAATGACTGCAACAGTGAAACATGAAGAACATAGTACAGTTGTGTACACGATGTTCGAGTGTATTCACTGTTGCAGTCGGGTTACCCACCCGCCATCCCCCATTCTATACCTTTTCTTTCCTTTACTATACTCAAAAGCCTTTGTGATGTATTTGCTTTTAGTTGAAGGTAACTTTTATGTATTTAAAAGTGCATTTATATATTTACAGTTTACTTATATATATTTTTGCTCCCCATTTGGGGGGGCATCTGACATCTGGGGCAAGAAAAACTAATTAAAATGGCGTCTGCTGCATGTTTTATACCCCTGACATCATGGAAGAGGAGACAGCAACCGACTCAGGACCCAAGACTTTTATTCAGGCCGACTGAGGGCAATCTGCCAGCAGATTACCCGAATGTAATGACTGTAACAGTGAATACACTCGAACATCTACATTTATGGTAAGTGTACATAACTGTACTTTTTTTTTTTTTACTGAACCTAAAAGTGAGGGAGAGAGGATACTTCATATGATGTTCTTCGTGTTTCACTGCTGCAGTCATCACATTTGGGTTATCTGCCTGCAGGTAGCCCTCAGCCGGCCTGAATACCTGAGTCTTGGATTCCTGCGTCAGATGCTGTCTCTTCTTCCATGATGTCAGGTCATCATCAGGGGTGTAAAACATGCAGCCGACACCATTACGTCAGTGTTTCTTGCCGCACGGTGCCTGAAGCAGAAGCAGTTCACAAGTGCCGGTCAGCCGACTCCTGAAATTTTCATTTTCGAGTTTCAGAACCGAAGTCTTCAAAAAAGCTAAGTACCCTGTTGGGGATCCTGTTTCTTGCGCTTAACCAATGTCAGTAAAAGTTAACAATTGTATTACCTGTAGAAAGCAAATACCTCATAAAGATTTTCATTTGTACTGCATTCTTTGCTTAGGCCCAGACCATGACATCGCTGTTGGTTTTGTGCCTTGTTCAACCTCCAAACTATTCGTCTGTCTATATTTGCTGCAAATTATTTTGGTACTAGGTATAACTATCCAAAAATGGCTTTGGTAAGCCATCCAACTACCGATATTCCGAAAAAACGTAAGGATACAGACAGAGACAGACCGCATAGGTCTAAAACTGCCGACGATGCTTCCGTTAAGCTAGTTGCCAGTTCGCCGGTACTCAGGCGCTTTTGCAGCCCCTGATACCCACTACTGCAGATTCGCAGGCCTCTACTGAGACCCATTTGGAGTCAGGTATGCCGCGAGATGCTTCTTTGACTATGGAACCTGCGGATGTCTCTACCTTGGATGGGTCCGAAGCCGCTGTGCAGGCAGCGGCTTCTGAGGGTGTATTCAGGCCTACAGACATGCAGTTTAAACCGATGCCGCCATCTTCATCCAGGCCTAAAACTCGACCCACACCTAGAAAACCGACATCCAAACTGCATGTTCAGGCCCATATGCCTAAAAAACAAATGCTTAGAATGGCTGAAGACCTTGTTACCTTAATTAGGGGAAGCTAACCTTCCCCCTCTAAGAGACCTAGAACTGATTTTCCTTCTGATTCTTCTGATCCAGAATCTGATACTTCTGTTTCTTCTGATTGCCAGGATTTGCCCTTATCTACCTATGAGGATTCTGATGCAGAGGATTCCATTCCCTCTGCTTCCCTCCAGAAGATTTTTCTTTTGGAGAAACTTTGCACACTCTTGGGGAGCGTTTCCGCTGGGAAAGCTAGGATTACTCTGACTCCAAAACAAAGCTTAGGGAATTTTTACTCCTCCCTCAACACAGGCCTTTAGCTATCCTGCCTGTTCTGGACATTGTGGATGATGCTTTCTTGGAATCTAGCCTTTCCTCAGACACTTTACCTTCAGCTCCCAGAAAACCTGACAAGTATTAGAGTATCTGACTCTCACAAGGACCAATGTGCATTAAGGCTACTGCTGCCGAAAATCCCTACCCCTTCTGATAGAGCTTCTAAAGCCTTGGGCAGATGAGGTAAGAAGGTATATACTTCTGCTACTTTGGCCATTAGGGATTTAAGTTGCCAGTTTCATATGTTAAAGTACCAGCAGCATATTATGGGACTACTTAAACAGAAAATGATGTTGATTCCTGACTCTGCTGAACACAAAGCATTACAGGATTTAATGCCAGACTTTCCCCTAAATCAGTGGGCAGAGGCTCAACAGCAGGTTCTCCCTCTCCTAAGTATCAGGGCTATTCAGCCTGTTCCAGCAGAAGAAAGGGGACAAGGTTTTGTATGCAAGACTTTTCCAGGCACCCAGAAAAGACAGCTCCTGGCATCCTATCCTGGACCTCTCTATTCTAAAAATTTTTTTGGTAATCCCAAAATTCAAGATGCTAACACTTCAACAGCTGCTTCCTATGATAGGCAAATATGCCTTTTTTAGACTTAAAGGAAGCTTACCTGCACATTCTAATAAGGGAATCTTGAAGGAAGTACCTACACTTCAGGGCAGGCTCAATGCACTTTCAGTTCTCTGCACTTTCCTTTGGCTTATCTACTGCGCCCAGGGTATTCACGAAGTCTCTAGCTCCAGCCATTGCATTTTGCATGCAGAGAAATATTCAAATATATCCATACTTGGATGATTGTCTGATTCAGGCAGAAAGCCATGAATTGCTATTAAAACATCTGGCATTCATAAAAAACTTCTAAACTCACTGGGTGCACCATAAATGTAAAGAAATCTCACCTATTACCCTGCCAACAAATTGTATTCCTGGGAGCAAGCTTGAGTACAACTTCCCAGATGGCTTTCCTCACTCCAGAGAAACAAGTTTATTTGACAACTTACTTCAAAGTACTGGCCACAAAGACCCAGCTATCTGCAAGGGAAATTCTGCAAGCCGTGGGGTTCATGCCCCCTTGCATTCTACTAATTCCATATGCAAGACTGCATATGAGGAAACTGAAGTGGTATCTAAAAAGCCTATGGTGTCAACATTCTTAGGACCTGGAATCAATGATTGCTATCATTCCTTGTATAAAGACAGAGTTCCTTTGGTGGGCAGAAGCCTGCTACCACAACAAGGGTCTCCCTTTCACTCTACCCCCTGCCGCCCAAACCCTAACAACAGACGTATCAGACTATGCATGGGGGGGGGGGGTGCTCACTTGGCAGGACAGTGCATTCAGGGCAAATGGAACCTGAGACAGATGCACCTGCATATCAACCAATAAGAAATCTTAGCTGTACAGAATTCCCTGACGGCCTTCAAGGACCACAATCTTCCAGGACAATTATTGCTAAAGACAGACAACACCACAGTTATGTTGTACATAGGCAGGGGGGAACCCATTCGTACCCTGTCTGCAGACTAACCATGGCTGTGTGGAACACAGCCTTGAGCTACCAAGTGCACCTACAAGCTCAATTCCTGCCAGGCAAGCTAAATTCACTGGCAGATGACCTAAGCAGAAATGGACCCACATGAATGGAAACTGGAGCCAAAAAATTTCAGCCTCTTGAGGAACAAATGGGGGACCCCAGAGATAGACCTGTTTGCCTCCCATCAGAACTACCAATTGGACAAATTTTTCACAGGGACTTCCCACAGTCAAGCTTGGAAAGTAGATGCCCTGTCCTTTACCTGGGAAAGCTTCTCAGTTTGCCTTTCCCCCTCTTCCTGTCCTCTCGAAGGTTCTGCTAAAGATCAAACAGGACAAACCAAGGACAATACTGATTGCACCAGACTGGCCACGCCAGCACTGGTACCCCCTCTTGCACAGTATGACACTGCTGGAACCATGGCACCTGTCTCAGACCCCTTCCCTGCTGTTCCAGCAGGCTGGCCAGATTCTGCACCCTCCGCTTCAAACCTTGAACCTTAAAGACTGGCTAATTCCTTGAGCTCTCCAGTAGCATCCCTCAGTAAGCAGGTGTTAGATGTCATTCTGGAAGTAAGGAGGCCTAGTACTAGAAAATCCTATGCTGAAAAGTGGAAAAGATACTGTTCCTGGAGCCAGACTCAGGGGATGGGCACAACGGTGCCCAGCTTATCTCATATTCTTCAGTACCTAACAGAAATGCTCCACAAAGGCCTATCCTTCTCGTCTATTAAAATGCATGCCTCTGCCATTTCAGCACATTATAATACTGAACCACCCCTCTTCTCTCACCCCCTGCTAAAGCAATTCCTCAGAGGGGCCAAACATTAAAGACCCCCCCCCCCAGGAGATCCCCTACTCCTGCCTGGCACCTTAACTTTGTATTGGAAAAGCTCACTCTCCCTCTTTGTGAGCCAGCTGCAACTGCAGAGTTGAAATTCCTTTCATGGAAAACAGCCTTCCTTCTTGCCATCACTTCAGCAAGAAGAGTGTCTGAATTGCAGGCTCTCATGGCAGTGGAACCCTTCATTATCTTCCATGCATACAGAGTTTCCCTCAGGACCAATCCTTCCTTTATGCCAAGGTGGTGTCTAGTGTGGCCCTTAATCAGTCCATTCATTTGCCTACCTTTTTCCTTAGTCCACAAATCAAAGGGGAACGAATACTGCACTATTTGGACATGCACAGACAACTTAGATTTTATTTGAACAGGACTAAGCCTCTCAGAAAATCTGAACAGCTGCTAGTTGGCTTTGTTGCAAGGGGAGAGGGGAGGGCCACTTCAAAGCAAACCCTTTAAGTGGATAGCCCATTGCATTCATTTCTGCTATAAGCACCATGGAAAACCTACCCCACAGGGGATAAGATCACATTACACCAGGGCTGCATCTACCTCTACAGCCTTTCTCAGAGGTGTCCCTACGAGGGACATCCTAGAAGCTGCTAACCTGGAGCTCTTTACATACCTTCACCAAGCATTACCACATGCCTATTTTTTCTAAATCCAGAGCTGGTTTTGCCACTGCAGTCTTGCAGGGCTTAATAGCTGGCCCTAATGCTCTCTAACTTCCTCCTCCCTTTCTTGGCTTTGGAAATCAACCCAAATGTGATGACTGCAACAGTGAAACACGAAGAACATAGTACAGTTGTGTACACTTAACATAAATGTAGATGTTTGAGTGTATTCACTGTTGCCATCCTGGTTACCCTCCCTCCAGCCCCCTGACTTCTCGTGGCTCTACCTTTCCTTCTTGTTTGGTGTATTTAAGCTTTCTGTTGTATTTGCTTTTTGTTGGAGGGGTACCATAACATATAATTGCTTCGCATTGTGGGGGCACCTGACATCTGGGGCAAGAAAAACTGACTTAATGGCATCGTCTGCATGTTTTATTCCCCTGATGACTTGACATCATGGAAGAAGAGACAGCATCCGACACAGGAATCCAAGACTGGTATTCAGGCCGGCTGAGGGCTACCTGCAAGCAGATAACCCAAATGTGATGACTGCAGCAGTGAATACACTCAAACATCTACATTTATGGTAAGTGTACACAACTCTACTTTGGATGTCCTCAGATGACTCCAGTACTGTCTTGACAGAAAAATATCTTTCAGATCTTCTGATCAGTTATTCATTTCTTGTGAAGTGAAAAAGGGACACCTGTGTCAAAACAGACAGTTTTCAAATGGTTGCCCAAAACTATTACCTTTTGTTGCTGTAACCATAACAAAACTATTCCAGATGGGGTCAAGGCCCACTCTGTCAGGGGCCTATTGATTTACCAATGATCCCACATCAGTTAGATATTGTGAGTCTGAAGAAAATGTATGATTCATGGCAGAATTGTATAAGCTTTGAGATGAGTCAGATTTACTTAATAATCCCCCCTCCAAGAACCTTGGATGAGCATTTTTTCTTTAAACACCTTTTTTAAATATTCATAGGTAGGTACTAGGCTATCTGCCCGAGGGCATTTATAAGCCTAGCCAGTGTGTGTCAGCTTTCACCGCCCCATTGATTAATTAACTGAGGCTCTGTTAAGAGCCAATGAAGTGATCCCAGGGGTGTATTTTCTGTTACCCATCCACTCGTCAGGGTTTCTCTTGAAGAGTGTTAGTGAGGGGCTGTGCCTAATGTAGTTAGGAATTTTTTTCCAAAGCATGGGGAGTCTCTGTGACAGGAATCTATCCCTCCAGCATGTTCTATTTATTGTTGTGGCTCACTAGAGCGAGTGGCTCGCAGTGACTTGGATTTCTTTAGGTGGAGCATGTCCATCAATTCTGAGTTGGATATGGCTTTGTAAGTCAGGCAGACATCACCTCTGAGTAAGCGATATGCCACTGAGTACAGCTGGAGTTTTTCCAGTCGGGTTGGATAGGACATATGTTTGAGGCCAGTAATCCTCTTGGTGAGGTACATTTGTGGTCTTTCCAGCTGTTGGAAGTGTCTTGTGAGGTACATCCCAAATGGGGCATTGTACTCTATGATGGGTCTGATAAGTGACGAGTAGAGGGGCACTATAACCTCTTTATTTCTAGATGCGAACCCTTTATCAATTAGATGGGCTGCATAGGATTTCCTAACAACTTTGGTAATATGATTGTCAAAGGAGAGATTACTATCTACCTAGGTCCCCAGATCTCTTATTACCTCTTCTGTATTAAGGGGGCTGCCACTTATGTGGTAATTCATGGGCATTTTGTTTTTCCCCAAACGGGATGACTATGCTTTTTTTGGCATTTAGCTTGAGACCATGACTTTGACACCAGGTGTCTATCTCAGTAAGGCCCTTTTGGAGAATGTCCATGTCAGCCGGAGAGTCAATTATGGCTCCCAGTTTGCAGTCATCTGAGAATTTAGTTAGCCATAGTCTTCCTGTGTTTGCCTGTACTTCTGAGAAGTATATGCCAAATAGTAGGGGTCCCAGGACCGAGCCTTGTGGGACACCACTTGTGACTGGTTTAGAGTCAGACCTGGAGCCCTCTATTCTTACCGTGTGAGTTCTGTCTGTAAGCCAGATGGCAACCCATCTCGTCACGTAGGGGTTTATGTTCAGGCTGGTAAGTTTTTCTATAATTCCCGATTGGGAAATGGTGTCAGAAGCCTTGGCGAGGTCAAGGTAGGCTGTGTGAACCACCTTACCTTCATCTATGGCCTTGGTGACTGTCTCGAAGAAGTCAACCAGGTTTAGTATGCATGATCTGCCCTTAACAAAGCTGAACTGGGTCAGGTGAAGTGTTTGGAGGTTCCCAATGTCTTTGTTAATGAGTTCCATGATGATGCGCTCCATAGCCTTGCAGACCCGGCTAGTCAGGCTTATGGGGGTGATAGTTACCAGAGTCAGTTGTGGCCCCTCTTTTGTGGAGCGGAATAACCGTTGCTGTGCGCCATTCTATGGGCACGTAGCCTGTGGAGAGGCTGAGGTTGAACAGTGTGTTTAGGTGGGGGGTTAATTTGTTCTGTAGTTCATTCAAGACGCAGCCTGGGACACCATCTGGCCTCACTGACGCTGTGCTTTTGGCTTTTGAAAGGGCTGTTTTCACTTGTGCATCTGTGATTTCCAGGACACTACACTTTTCCGGTATTGTTGTGGGCCCTTTTGGGGGTGAAGTTTGCACTGAATCTATCTGCCAGGATGTTGGGAATATCAGAAGTTTCAGTATATTTTGTGCTATTTTGCACTAGCTCAGAGCATATCTGCGAGTTGCCACTTATTACATTGCAGACAGCAATACAGGTTCACATAAAATAATGGAAAGGAAAACAAGCCATGCAATGGATAAAGTGTATACACCCCTGTTAAAATGCCAGGTTTTTGTGATATAAAAAAGAGACCACAATAAATAATTTCAAAACTTTTCCCACCTTTAGTGTGACCTATAACCTGTACAATTCAATTGAAAAACAAACAAATCTGTTAGGGGAAAAAATATAAAAAATAAAAACGTACAATACACAGGTTGCATCAAGGCGGGTTCCAAGATTGCTTTGTATGCCAGACAGAGGTCACCTCTGAGGAGTCTGTATGACACTAAGTAGAGGACAGGGCTTTTAGCCCATCTGTGTAGGGGAGAAGTTTGAGGCCCTTGATTCTCCCAGTGAGAAACGTATGAGGTCTCTAAAGCTGCTGCCTGTACTTTGAGGTACATTTCGAAAGTGGCATTGTTCTCAATGGGTTTTATAAGGGAAGAATACAGGGATGTTATGACCGCTTTGTTTTTGGATGAGATACCCTTACTAATGAGGTGGGCCATGTAGAAAGCTTTCTGTACCACGAAGGCACCATGGAGGTCAAAAGACAGCTTGCTATCAACCTGGGTACCCAAGTCCCTCACGACTGATTTCGTGCTTAGGACCTTGTCATTAATGTGATACTTTGTGGTGACGTCACTCTCCCAAAGGGGATAATGCATTTTTTGGCATTCAACTTGAGGCCATGTTTCTGGCACCAGTCATTTGTTTGGGTGAGACCCTCTTGGAGGATGTCCACATCAGTAGGGGAATTGATGTCAGCACCAAGCTTGCTGTCATCTGCAAACCTGGTCAGCCATAGCCTACTGGTTTTGGCCTGCAGCTCAGAAAAGTATATTCCAAACAGAGGCCCCAAGACTGATCCCTTGGGTCCACCACTCGTTATGGGTCTACTGCTTGAGATGGCTTCCCCTATTTTGACCAAGTGGGTTCTGTCAGTGAGCCAATTTGCTACTCATCTGGTAACATAAGGATTAATGCTTAGTTAAAAGAGTTCATATATTATACCCGAGTGGGGAGTAGTATCCAAGGCTTTGGCCAGGTCAAGGTAGGCGATGTGCACCATCTTCCCACTCGTCCATGGCTTTGGTGACCTGTCTCAAAGATGTCAGCCAGATTCAATAGGCATGACTTCCCCTTGACGAAACAAAACTGTATAGGATCGTGCGTTTGGGAGGTTGCCAATGTCCTTGTTAATGAGGTCCATGATAATCCGTTCCATGGCCTTGAAAATCATGTTAGTTAGGCTGATGGGTCTATAATTTCCTGGATTGGGGGATGTTCCAACTTTGTGCAAAGGAATAACAGTGGCTGTCCTCCACTCAGCTAGGACAAAGCCGTTACTCAGGCTTTGGTTGAATAGGGTGCCTAATGGTGCTGCAAGTTCCTGCTTGAGTTCATGTGGGATGTAGCCTGGGATATTATCAGGTCCCATGGAGGCTGTATTGTTTTACTTTTGAGAGGTCAGTGTTGACTTGCTTTGTAGAGATAAGTGGAGGGGGCAGGTGCTGGGGAAGTCCTGATGGGGGGATGGGGGGGGTGAAGTTTTCACTGAACCTGTCTGCCAGCAAGATTGGCTATATCTACAGCATTTGTGTATGTGTTGTCCTCGACAACCCATTCTGAGAAGATCTGAGTGCTTCCTTTGAGATTGCAGACGTGAAGAAGGCCTTATGATGGTCTTTAGTAGATGTGGCTAGTTTGGACTCAGAGGATTTCACAAGTGCTGTTATTTGCTTGTTCAGCTAAGGAGAGATTGCTTCCAATTAGGTACCTGCTCCTTCTTGGTCCTGGACATCAATTTTTTTCCTTTTATTATAGTTTATTTATTGCATATGTCCACCATACAGGTGTACTCTTCCTTGTGGAAAAAGAGTTTGTCCTTTTGGGTATTCCTGATTCCATGTAGCTATACGAATGCTCGTTTAGTACTTTGGTGCCAGTTTCTATTGGGGGGGGGGGGGCTGTGAAACTGTTTATACCTTCCTTCAAGAGGTTGTAATCCGCTTTGGAGAAGTATTTTTTGTTTGACCCTAGCTGGGGAGGGGGTTGGGGTCAGGGAAGATGGTGACTTTGAACATGACTGCCTTGTGGTCCTATCTTACCAGGGTGGATGACACTGTAGGTATACTTCAGTGGTTAATCATGTTGGCTAATACCAAGTCCAAGATATTGCATCTTGTGGGGGTGTCAGCCAGCTGGTCCAAGGCATTTGCACTAACGAAATCAAGTTGGATAATTAGTCGCCCAGGATCAGGGTAAAGGGTTGAATCTTCATAGATTTGAAGAGGTCCAGATAGGTGGAGTGGGTATCTTGAGTCACAGTTGGTGGCCTGTGGCTAGCTATGATTTGAATAGGGGTTTTGTCAGTGGTTAACTGCACCTGGACTGTCTCCTGTGTGTCATGTTGTTTGACCATCCTGGAGGTGTATATGTCTTTAATATATTTTGCAAGTCCACCACCTTTTGCTTTGTTGCCCACGGTTTGGGGTCTGAATGTATAACAGGATGAGTAAACTGGTATTTCTGGGGTGCTCTCCACAGCTTTGAACCAGGTGTTCGTGACTGCACAAACATCAGCATCTTCCAAGGTCAGGAGTGCTTGCAGTAAGTGCAGTTTCATGTTTAGACTCCTAGTGTTTAGCAGCATGATCTTTAATTTGCATTTTGATGAAATTTTCATGTTGGTAGTTTTGACTTCATGGCATTGTCTAAAAAAGGCACTATGGGGGAGGCAAGAACCTTTGACAGAAGCTGAAGCCCAAGGGAGACAGATGCAGGCCATCTCTGGCAAAGCAATTGTGGTCTGTTGATCATGTCTTCCCAGGCTATCAAGTACTCGATCCCCTTGGAATGACACCAGAAACTAAGCCAATTTTTAGTCAATCATTTTCTGTTTGTACTGAGGCATCATTCTGAGTGATGGCAGAATGCTGCTTACGGCTAGGAACATACCTGCCCTGGGACACAGATTCAGCGAGCTTGATCATTTCTCTCTTCATATAGTCCATGGAGGTACGTCTGAAGTCATTCACTCCAACATGGACTACGACAGAGTCATAACATTACTTGTTGAGAGAATTGAGTGTATGGGTGATATGGCGGATTCTGGCACCTGACAAACAACTAACCATGACTTTTTCCTTATCCAGCCTGGTGAGGGGCACATCTGTGTCTCACAGTGGAGTCTCCTATGACTAATGTTGGGTTTATGTTTATGTCTTATTGACTGTGAGACACTGGTGTATGGACTTGTGTAGTGTGATGGGCAGTGGTGTTTGCTTGTGTTTTTGCCTCCGAGGTCTCTCTTGTTTGGGTATTTTTTTTTTTTAGGACCTCCGCATATGTGGTTGTGTTGTGTAGGTGGCATCTGAGATGTGGTGTTTGTGTTGTCAACTTTCTCAGTGCCAGATACCACTGGCTTATGAGGGAGAGAGCATAGACTCTGTGTTCTTAATTTAATTGCATCTCTCACAAATTGTGTTCCTAGGTGGTAGTAGTAGAGGGTTGTCCGTCTACATGAGCCAGTTGCTACACTGTCTCAGGATGCCCATATCAAGTAGACTGGCAGGAGACACCACAGGAAATCTTTCATATTTGTCAGAATCTGAGGGAGAGAGGCCAGAGAGAGCTAAGGGTGTAAAGGATTAAAGGTCCAAGAGGAGTACTACTAGGTGATCACACAAGTGCTTCTAAGGGAAAATTTGTAGCTGGAATACCTTGCAATAAGTTAAAAATGTTTGCAAAGAAGCCCAAACCAGCTCAAACGTGGGGGTTTGAATACTATAAAAAATAGAAGATTCTAGTAACACAGAGAAATCTAGTCAATCCTGCTAGCCTCTGCTTTCTTTACCAATCAGCCAGTGTCAGACAAGGTCCGGGCAGCCCTGCTTCTCTCACTGTCAGAGAAGATAGATCCCCTACCAACATAAGATGGCTGCCAGAAACACAGAAGGCAAAAACAAACAGCACTAGATGCAGCAAACCTGTATGCAGAATATGCTATTCAATTTAAGGGTTAAGAACACTGTAAAACTCACAGAAAAGCACAGATTAACCACTTCCAGACAAAAATAGAACTCTCAGTATGGAAAAATGCAGTTAAACAATAATGCAATGCAGTAAAATGCATTTAATTAGTAATGAATTGCAGTAAATAGCAATGAAGTATATGTATTGTTTGTATGCATGTATTGTTGCCGCCAATTCCATTTGCTGCTTTGTCATTTACTCCTTCCCTTTTGTAAAGATCCTAGTTCCATTTATTTTATCTCCTTAACAATTTACAGTACTACAGTTGCAGTTGATAATTTTGATTTCCATTTTGTAGTAATTGCTTTTTTCATAGCCAGTAGCATTACACTTAGTAAGTTAGACTTAACATTCTGGAATATTCGGATACTATATCCCAACTCAAAAGAATAATTTTCTTAGCCACAACCATTTGCTCCTGTAACATTCCTGGCAAAAAGTACTATGTAGGGAGTTCTTAAAGTCTGCCAACTCATTAAATTCCTAAAAATGTATTCCTAGATGTTCATGTTTCACTGTTGCAGTCATCACATTTGGGTTATCTGCCTGCAGGTGGCCCTCAGCCGGCCTGAATACCAGAGTCTTGAATTCCTCCGTCGGATGCTGTCTCTTCTTCCATGACGTCAGGTCGTCAGGGGTATAAAACATGCAGCCGATGCCATTATGTCAGTCTTTCTTGCCGCGCGGTGCCTGAAACAGTAGTAGTTCACAAGTGCCGGTCGGCCGACTCCTGAAATTTTCATTTTAGAGTTTCAAAACCGAAGTCTTCAAAAAAGCCAAGTACCCCATTGGGGATCCCTTTTCTTGCTCTTAACCGATGTCAGTAAAAGTTAACAATAGAATTACCTGTGAAAGCAAATACCTCTTAAAGATTTTCAATCGTACTGGATTCCTTGCTTAGGCCCAGACCACGACGTCCTTCGCTATAGATTTTGTGCCTTGTTCAACCCCCGAACTATTCGTCGTTGGTCTATATTTGTAGCAAATGATTTTGGTACTGGGTGTAACTATCCAGAAATGGCTTCGGTAAGCCATCAGACTACCGATATTTTGAAAAAAAGTAAGGATAAAGGCAGAGACAGACCGCATAGGTCCAAAACGGCCGACGATGCTTCTGTTAAGCTAGTCGCCAGTTCGCCGGTACTTGGTGAGCCGCTTTCGCAGCCCCTGATACCTGCTACTTCAGATTTGCAGGCCTCTACTGAGACCCATTCGGAGTCCAGTATGCTGCAAGATGCTTCGACTATGGAACCTGCGGATGTCTCTACCTTGGATGGGTCTGGAGCCGCTGTGCAGGCACCGGCTTCTGTCTGTGTATTCAGGCCTACAGACTTGCATTTTAAACCGACCCATCATCTTCATCCAGGCCTAAAACTCGACCCACACCTAGAAAACCGACGTCCAAACCGCATGCTCAGGCCCATATGCCTAAAAAAAAAAATGCTTAGAATGGCTGAAGACCTTATTACCTTAATTAGGGGAAGCCAGCTTTCCTCCTCCGAGACCTAGAACTGATTTTCCTTCTGATTCTTCTGATCAGGAATCTGATATTTCTGTTTCTTCTGATTACCAGGATTTGTCCATGTCTACCTATGAGGATTCTGATGCAGAGGATTCCATTCCCTCTGCTTCCCCTCCAGAAGATTTTTCTTTTAGTGAAACTTTGCACACTCTTAGGGAGCATTTCCGCTGGGAAAGCCAGGATTACTCTGACTCCAAAAAGAGGCTTCGGGAATTCTTACTCTTCCCTCAACACAGGCCTGTAGCTATCCCACCTGTTGTGGACCTTGTGAATGATGCTTTCTTGGAATCTAGCCATTCCCCAGACACTTTACCTCCAGCTCCCAGAAAACCTGACAGGTATTACAGAGTACCTGACTCTCAAGGTCCTGATCCAGAGACCATTTTCCAAGCACCGAAGGGCATTAAGGCTATTGCTGCCAAAAACCCAACCCCTTCTGATAGAGATTCTAGAGCCTTGGACAGATGGGGTAAGAAGGTATATACTTCTGCTACTTTGGCTATTAGGGCTTTAAATTGACAGTTTCATATGTTAAAGTACCAGCAGCATATTATGGGACTACTTGAACAGAAAATGATGTTGATTCCTGACTGTGCTGAACACACAGAATTGCAGGATTTAATGCATTCTGCAGAACAAGTTGGTAAACGTACTTTGCAATATGGTTTTAACTCTTTAGAAGCATCTTGCAGGGCTGCTGTCACTGGGTCTGTACTTAGGAGGCATGTTTGGCTTAAGGAGCAACACTTGCAAGATCATGTTAAAGCTAAATTACTGGATGCTCCCTTAACCAAGACCGCCTGTTTGGCAACAAAGCAGAAGTAGTCTTCAAAAAGATGGAGGAAAAAGCTAAATCTATGCTAACTGTTAGATTTCCTGCAAGTACAGCCTCCCAGATTTAGTAGGCCTTGGCCTTCAAAGAATTTGTCCTTTCCAGCCTCTTCCAGGCCTTCTCAGTCCAAACCCAGGAACAGCAGACCACCTAGGTTACAGTCTCAGGCTACGCACAGGGCTAAGCAGTAGTGGGCTCCCACTTCCAAAGCAGGGAGTAGTAAGACACCCCGTATGGTAAAATGGCACAGACACTGGAGGGTATAAATGTATCTCCAAACACCATCATATTGGGTGACTTCAACTACCCGAATATAGACTGGGAACATTACTCAAGCCCTAACTTTCTAGCCCAACGGTTCCTGGAGTTCATAAATTCAAATGCCATGGAACAGCTAGTCACTGTTCCCACGAGAGGAGAAAATATACTAGATCTCATTGTCACAAACATGGGGACAAAATGCTCCACACCGGAAGTATATCCCTCATTGGTAAGATCTGATCATAAACTAATCTCACTGGAAATCCACATCCTGCCCCCACCCCAAACAAAAAAGACCATAGTGAAGAACTTTTCTAAAGCAAACTTCACACTACTCAAGACTGGTGTGGTATCCTTCAAGGCCCCTGAGCCAGAGGAAACCACAACCCAAGCTGCGGAAGCCCTTACAAATGCCTTCTATGAACACCTCCAGGACTGCATGGATCAGGCAATCCCAAATAAAACCAAGACTCTTTCCACAAAGGGCAAACGTCCAGTGTGGTGGACCCCAGCCATTAACAAACTTTACAATAAGAGGAGAAAGCTATTACATGATAGAACAAAATCCATAAAAGGGAAGTCACCCCTGATCATTATTAATAAAAAATACGAGCACTCATAAAATCAACTAAGGCCAATTTTGAGAGAAAAATTGCCATGGATTCAAAGGACAATCATAAGGCCTTTTTCAGCTATGTTAGGAACCTGGGTGGAAACTCCCAGATATGCTCAGAATTAGTCCAAAATGATACAAAAATCACTGAACCCACAGACATTGCCAACATACTGGCAGACAGGTTCAGTGCAAACTTCACCCCTCTCCCCTAAAGGAGAGATAACTATCCCAGCCGAGTGTAGCCTCCCAGACATCTCAAATGCGCAGGTGAAAGCTGCTCTCTAAAGCTAAAAACACAGCATCAATGGGACCGGATGGTGTCCCCGGCTGTGTGCTACACAAGCTAAATGAGGAATTAAACCCGCACATAAGGCAGCTGTTTAATCTCAGCCTTACCACAGGATACGTGCCCAAGGAGTGGCGGACGGCAACTGTGGTCCCACTCCACAAAGGCGGCACCTCTACGGACCCTGGTAATTACCGCCCATAAGCTTAACAAGTCTAGTCTGCAAAGCTATGGAGAGGATCATAATGGAGCTCATAAACAAAGATATAGGGGACTTGCAGACATTGGACCCGACCCAGTTTGGCTTTGTCAAGGGAAGATCATGCCTTTTGAACTTGGTCGACTTCTTCGAAACAGTCACCAAGGCCATTGATGAGGGAAAGGCAGTCCATACAGCCTACGTTGACCTTGCAAGGCTTTCGACACAATACCCCACTCGGGTATTGTAGAAAAACTTACCAGCTTAAATGTAAACCCATATGTCACAAGATGGGTTGCAAACTGGCTTAAGGACAGAACCCACAGGGTTAGAGTTGCTGGCGCTGTGTCAGACTCCAAGCCGGTCACAAGTGGTGTCCCACAGGGCTCGGTCCTTGGCCCCCTATTGTTTGGCATCTACTTCTCAGAAGTACAGGCCAACATGGGAGGACTTTGACTGACAAAGTTTGCAGACGACTGCAAACTGGGCACCATAGTGGAAAGTGCATCGGACACGGATATCCTTCAGAAGGGACTCACGGAAACAGATAGCTGGTGCCAGAGCCATGGCCTGAAGTTAAACGCCAAAAAATGTATAGTCATACCCTTCGGGAAAAACAAGGTAATCCCAAGCTACCATATAGGTGGCAATCCACTAAGCACAGAAGAGGTTATCAGGGACCTGGGGACCCAGGTTGACAGTGGCCTTTCTTTGACACTCACATTGCTAAAGTGGTTAGAAAGACCTTCTACATTGCCCACCTGATCATGAAGGGATTCACATCCAGATCTAGTGAGGTCATTGTTCCCCTGTACTCTTCACTTATCAGACCAATGATAGAGTACAATGCCCCATTCGGGATGTATCTCACCCGACATCTGCAGCAATTGGAGAGACCCCAAAAGTTCCTCACCAAAAGGATAAAGGGACTCCAAAATCTGTCATATGCTGCCAGATTGAAGAAACTCCAGCTCTATTCAGTCGCATACCGTCTGCTCAGAGGTGACATGTGCCTGACATACAAGGCCATGTCCAACCCGGAATTAATGGATATGCTCCACCTCAAAAAATCCAAATCCACCAAAACCACTAGAGCAAGCGACTTAAACCTTAGCACGGTTATAAACAGGACGTGCTGGAGGGATAGATTTATCACTCAGAGACTCTCTATGCTGTGGAATAAAATCCCCGTCCATGTGAGGCAGAGCACCTCGCTGACTCTGTTCAAGAGAAATCTAGACCTGTGGATGGGAGATCGTAGGTTTACCCCGGGAATCATCTCTGTGTCACTGCTGGACAGAGGCACAACAAACTAATGGGCACAGAATTTTTTCATATAAGGGGTGGCGTAAGCCACAATAATTTGGGCTAGGCTTATAAATGCCTTAGGGCAGATAGCCTAGTATAAACCTATGAACCTGTGAACCTATGAACTTAACCTTAGCCCTTCCAAGCCCTGCTCAGCTGCCTGCTCCCTTAGGAGGAAAGCTCGTCCTGCATGCATAAATCTGGGAACTCATTACCCAGGGCAAATGGGTTTTGAGTATAGTTTCCCAAGGAAACAGATGCCACTTCCACACCCTACCAACCCCAAACAGTTGACCAGACCTACCCCCCAAATCAGTGGGCAGAGGCTCAACAGCAGGTTCTCTCTCTTCTAAGTATCAGGGCTATTCAATCTGTTCCAGCAGAAGAAAGGGGGGACGGTTTTTATTCAAGACTTTTCCTGGTACCCGGAAAAGACAGCTCCTGGCGTCCTATCCCAGACCTCTCTATTCTAAAAAAAATTTTTTGGTAATCCCAAAATTCAAGATGCTAACACTTCAACAGCTGCTTCCTATGATAGGCATAGATGCCTGGTTTGCAACCTTAGACTTAAAGGAAGCTTACCTGCACTTTCCAGTAAGGGAATCTTGCAGGAAATACCTACGCTTCAGGGCAGGCTCCATGCACTTTCAGTTCTCTGCACTTCCCTTTGGTTTATCTACTGCGCCCAGGGTATTCACAAAGTGTCTAGCTCCAGCCATTGCATTTTGCAGGCAGAGAAATATTCAAATACACCCATACTTGGACGATTGTCCGATTCAGGCAGAAAGCCAGGAATTGCTATTAAAACATCTGGCATTCATAAAGAAACTGCTAAACTCACTCGGGTACACCATAAACGAAAATAAATCTCACCTAGTACCCTGCCAACAAATTGTATTCTTGGGAGCAAGCTTGAGTACAACTTCCCAGATGGCGTTCCTCACTCCAGAGAAACAAGTTTATTTGACACCCTACTTCAAACTACTGGCCACAAAGACCCAGCTATCTGCAAGGAAAATTCTGCAAGCCCTGGGGTTCATGGTCTCTTGCATTCTACTAATTCCATATGCAAGATTGCATATGAGGAAACTGCAATGGTATCAACATTCTCAGGACCTGGAATCAATGATTGCTGTCATTCCTTGTATAAAGACAGAGTTCCTTTGGTGAGCAGAGGCCTGCTACCACAACAAGGGGCTCCCTTTCACTCCACCCCCTGCCTCCCAAACCCTAACAACAGACGCATCAGACTATGCATGGGGGGCTCACTTGGCAGGGCAGTGCATTCAGGGCAAATGGAACCTGAGACAGATGCACCTGCATATCGACCAAAAAGAAATGTTAGCTGTACAGAATTCCCTGACAGCCTTCAAGGACCACATTCTTCCAGGACAATTACTGGTAAAAACAGACAACACCACAGTTATGTGGTACATAAACAAGCAGGGGGGTACCCACTTGCACCCTGTCTGCAGATTAGCCATGGCTCTGTGGAACACAGCCTTGAGCTACCAAGTGCACCTACAAGCTCAATTCCTGCCAGGCAAGCTAAATTCACTGGCAGATGACCTAAGCAGAAATCTGATGGACCCACATAAATGGAAACTGGAACCAAAAATATTCAGCCTCTTGTGGAACAAGTAGGGGACCCCGAGATAGACCTGTTTGCTTCCCCTCAGAACTACCAATTGGACAAATTCTGCACAAGTACTTCACACAGTTGAGCTTGGAAAGTGGATACCCTGTCCTTTACTTGGGAAAGTCTCTTAGTTTATGCCTTTCCCCCTCTACCTCTCCTCTCGAAGGTTGTGCTAAAGATCAAACAGGACAAATCAAGGACAATACTGATTGCACCAGACTGGCCACGCCAGCACTGGTACCCCCTCTTGCGCAGTATGACAGTGCTGGGACCATGGCACCTGCCTGAAACCCCTTCCCCTGCTGTCCCAGCAGGCGGGCCAGATTCGGCACTCTCAGCTTCAAACCCTGAACCTTGCAGACTTGCTAATTCCTTGAACTCTATAATAGCATCCCTCAGTAAGCAGGTGCTAGATGTCATTCTGTAGGCAAGGAGGCCTAGTACTAGAAAATCCTAATGTGAAAAGTGGAAAAGATACTGTTCCTGGAGCCAGACTCAGGGGATGGGCACAACAGTGCCCAGTTTACCTCATATTCTTCAGTACTTAACAGAAATGCTCCACAAGGGCCTATCTTTCTTGTGTATTAAAATTCACGCCTCTGCCATTTCAGCACATTATAATACTGAACCACCCCTCTTCTCTCACCCCCTGCCAAAGCAATTCCTCAGAGGGGCCAAAATTTTAAGACCCCCCCAGGAGAGCCCCTACTCCTGCCTGGGACCTTAACATTGTATTGGAAAAGCTCACTCTCCCTCCTTTTGAGCCAGCTGCAACTGCAGAGTTGAAATTCCTTTCTTGGAAAACAGCCTTCCTTCTAGCCATCACTTCAGCAAGAAGAGTGTCTGAATTACAGGCCCTCATGGCAGTGGAGCCCTTCATTATCTTCCATGCAGACAGGGTTTCCCTCAGGACCAATCCTTCCTTTATGCCCAAGGTGGTGTGGTGTCTATGCCCCTAATCACACCATTCATTTGCCTACCTTTTTCCCGAATCCACAAAACAAAGGAGAACGAATACTGCAGTCTTTGGATGTGCACAGACAACTTCGATTTTATTAGGACAGGACTAAGCCTCTCAGCAAATCTGAACAGCTGCTAGTTGGCTTTGCTGCAAGGGCAGAGGGGAAGGCCATTTCAACGCAAACACTTTCTAAGTGGATAGCCCATTGCATTCATTTCTGCTATAAGCATCATGGAAAACCTACCCCACAGGGGATACGATTACTTTCCACCAGGGCTGCATCTACCTCTACAGCCTTTCTCAGAGGTGTCCCTACCAGGGACATCCTAGAAGCTGCTACCTGGATCTCTGTACATATCTTCACCAAGCATTACCACATGCCTATTTTTTTCTAAATCCAGAGCTGGTGTATTAGCTGGCCCTAATGCTCTCCAACTTCCTCCTCCCTTCCTTAGCTTTGGGAATCAACCCAAATGTGATGACTACAACAGTGAAACATGAAGACCATAGTACAGTTGTGTACACCTACCATAAATGTAGATGTTCAAGTGTATTCACTGTTTCAATCCTGGTTACCGTCCCTCCAGCCCCTTGACTTCTCTTGGCTCTACCTTTCCTTCTTGTTTGGTATATTTAAGCTTTCTGATGTATTTGCCTTTTGTTGGAGGGGTACCATAACATATAATTGCTTCCCATTGTAGGGGCACCTGACATCTGGGGCAAGAAAAACTGACGTAATGGCATCAGCTGCATGTTTTATACCCCTGACTACCTGACATCATGAAAGAAGAGACAGCATCTGACGCAGGAATCCAAGACACTGGTATTCAGGCTGGCTGAGGGCTACTTGCAGGCAGATAACCCAAATTTGATGACTGCAACAGTGAAACATGAAGAACATATACATTTATGGTGAGTGTACTCAACTGTACTTTCTCTCTCTCTGTTCCTTATCGCCAGCATTTGCTATTTACATGAGGAGAACCTCTCTGAAATCTGTGTGGGAGTATAAAAAACTGAACATTTCCAAGTAAAAAATCCAAAACATTTTGGACTTTGTCACATACCCAGGAGCAGTACAGATGTACTTCCTTGTTTTTTTTTTTTTTTTTGTATATTGCTTTTCCTTTTCCCTTTCCAATTTTTTCTAACCTCGTCTGACTGATTAACAGCAACTTCTGTTCTAGACTCAGCTAAAAACACTGCCAGAGCTGGTGTCTCACTTAACACTCACCTGGGCTTTTCTTTCTTTTTGTCTGTACTCTTTTTTTATTGCCTAGTAAGGGAGGCAGTCTCTGTCTTGCAGTCCAGACTTCTGCTTGGCCAATCCCACTCTGTTACCTTTCCCTCACTAGTTGTTTGTTTCCAATCCCTTGGTTCATTTGCTGATTTCCTCCAGTAAATTCCATTACCTCTTTCCTATTTTCTATATCCCTACTTTCAGTCATTCCTTTTGATAAAATTTCCTTTCTTCGTTCCATGTTGTCTTAGTATACTTTCTGCTAGTTTGAGTACAGTGTTCTGTGTGGTTGTTATTCTCCTTAAGGTCCTACCTCCAAACCCCTACTGTCCCCTTACTTCTGAACCCCTCCTCCTTTTCTGCTTGTGTTATGTATATGAGCCTTAGTTCTGTGAAGTATTCCATCAAATCAAGTAATCCTAAACCACCATGTTGTATGTGAAGAATCAACTTATCCCACTTAAACTCTTGTCCTCTTCCCTCCCAAATAAATTATTTCAAATCTTTTAATTATCGTCCACAACTTCTCCTCTTAATAAAAGTATGTGTGACCTCTGTATAAAACTACAGGGACAAGAGACATTTTCACTGCTTGTATCCTACTATCCATATCCCTATTCAAGAACTTCCAGGTTATTTATATTATCTTTTTAGTCTCTTCCCACATATTCTTAACTGCCATAATGGAATCCATTAATCAGTACACTTGAATACTTCATGTTGTTATGCTCCCATAAATATGGGAATTGCGGAATCAGTTCTTGTGTAGTAACATTGTTTACTGCTGTTGCCTATGTTTTATCTTTATTTTTTATCCTGAAAAAAAAAAATGAAAGCATCTGAGGAATGTTCCACGACACTGAAGTGCTCTTTTCTGAACTTAAGTACAGAGTATCATCTGTGACTAAAGCTAACTTTTCTCGATTACCACACCAGTTGTTTCTTTGAATTTGCGAGTCTGTCATTTTCTTTGCCAGTGGTTCTAAATATTTAAGAAGTAACCGATGACGTGGTGTGGTGTATTGAAGATTTACCCACAGTTGGTGTGGTTTAATCACGAGGGTGAAGCCCGAGTGATTAAACAAAGGCAACCGTAGCTAAATCTTCAATATACCACAACCACGGAGTCGGTTATTGCTATTATACAATGACATTATTTAAGGAAAAAATACTTACTTTTCTTAAATAATGTCTTTGTATAACGGCGGATTGCTGTTCTTCCGCCAGTTGTGGTATACTGAATCTGCTTTTTGATGTACTGCGCATGCGTATGAGACTTGCTTTCCCACACATACCCAGTACATCAAAGCTCTGAAATGGAAGCAATGGAGAAAAGAAAGTCTCCGGTGCTCCGTTTTCTCTCTCTCTCTCTCTCTTTTTTTTATTGTATATATAAAAAAAAAAGAAAGATTTTGGGGCAGTTTATACCAATGGAAAAAAAGTCTGGGCGACCGGACCTTTTTCCGTTGGTATATTGTGGGATTTACAACAGGCACGCTGGTTGGGCTGGCCAGTCAGCATGCACATTTTAGAATATTAATAGGGAGGAATTGTATAAAAAGCAAATAACGCAGGGAGAAAGAGGACACCCTTGCCTTGTTTCTCTGTTGTAAGCTAGATTGAATACCTCCCACCTTAATTCTTGTCTCTGGTTTTTCCTGTATCCTGCTAAGTAGCCCTATTATTTTACCAGGGAATGCAAATGCTACCATTGCCATACTCTTAAAATCTCAGTTGACTCTCTCTTCAACACGCACCAGAAATAGCAGTGTTTTCTTGCAGTCTGCTTCCCTCTGATCATCATTGTTCTGTTAAAGTTTTGAACTTTTTGCCTCCGCTTCATAAAACTAAAGTGATCCACATCTGTCAGTTTGATAAAATCCTTTGAAATTCTTGTTGCTTGTGTAGACATAAGCACTTTATACTCGTGGATTAAAGTTGAAATGCGTCTGTATGAAGTTGGGCCTGAAGGGCCTTACAGTCTTTGGGTAATACAGCTGCCGTAGCTTTCTTCCAAAATGCTCTTGCTCTTATTCTTCGCCCACTTTTTAAAATTTTGTTAAAAAAACTTCCAGATCTTTATCACTTTATTCTCTTCCCAACTTCTAAACTTCTGCAAGAATACTGGCTTTTTAAGGAGACTTTCCTTTTGATTCTACATCACTATTTTTAATCTAGTCTCTTCTTAGCTTCACTGTCATTTGCTAACTCTGACCTGGCTGTTCCCTTGGCATAATTAAAGGAACACTACGGGCAAACAATGAACAAAACATATATTTTTTTATCTTGCCATGATTTACTGCACCTCCTAAAGCTGCCTGCAGCAAAATAAGTACTCATTCCTAATTTTATTTTTTTTACTCTTCTCTGCCCTCATGGGGGCAGACATTGTGATTCCTTTGGAAAGCTAAATCTGTCTTAATGCAGACTGTGAGAACAAATAGCCCTACCATTTGTTGTCAAACTAGACTTCCATTCACTTAGAATGGACCACCTGAAAAAAAATGCCAAGTTTGAGAGTCTGCAGCTCATGTGTCATTGACTGGTATGTGATGAGTTTTACAAATGTTGTTCCTATTGATGTACTACACATTCTCTGAAAGAAACTTGCAAAAGTGTCAACAAATTACTGAGATAAAAAATACTTTTCACAAGGAGCAGTTTTGCAAGTTTCAGTTCCTAGCCAAGTTACTCCTCCCATTTCCCCTCCTTCAGTGGGCTACAGTCTCACATTTCCAGCTTGGGTAGATTCATCTATTTCGTCAGCTTTGCATGACAGTAGACACAAAAAACAAAAATCACAGCCTGGTGTGCCACTAAAACTGTTCCCTTATATGTCTCTTCACTTCTGAATAGCATTTCCCCAGGAATAAAAAAAAAAAAAAAACAAAGCACACACATCAGTCCAGAGTTTGGGCCAATCTATCCATTTCTTAATGTGCACAGTAAAACATTCAGTTTATAATGCGTTCTGGCTGCTGGCATGGTTATCTTTACATAGTTATTCTCTTATAGCATAACTTGAACTTATGGTATTCAATGCCAAGCTTTACGACAGTTCTCAGTTTCTTAACAATGACCTCCCAAGCCACTGATGTGACCCAGTGGTTTGTCAATATACTGTAAATACATAGATTAATACAAATATTTGTGCACATATGACGTACAATAATACACATATACCATCATTAAAAACTTCTTTTTGAATTTATGTTCAAGCAATTGTATATTTGTTGTATATTATCTTGTTTAATTGTTTCTCAATATTCTAACCACTGTATGCTGCATCAATTGTAAAACTCTAATTTTACTCCTTTTATATTTTCTATGCTCTTGTACAAAATAGCTATGTTTGTATAATTTATTTTTATTTTTATAATTGTTTACTATGTATCTGGAGCTTTTCTCCCCGAGCTTCTGCTGAAAATGGTCACCTTGTGTCCAATGGAAAATAAAAGTAAAATATACTAAGAAAATCAAACTCAATATACCAATAAAAATCAAAAACTTAAGAAAAAACACAGAAGGAAGGAAAATGTTTCCTTGATGCTGTCATGAAAATCCTACTCACTTATTCAGATATTATGGGCAAATATATATATGTATATATATTATAACATATATAATATAGTAGGCAAAACAACGTACCCAACACACTAGTCATAGGTGACTCTATAGTCCTGCACACTGATGTCCCACTCACCAGGCTAAACAAGGAGAAGGTTACTGTCAGCTGCCTGTCTGGTGCCAGGATGATCCGCCACATAGCCCACGCACTCAGGTCTCTCCACAACAAGTATAAATATGACTGTCAATGTCCATGTTGGTGTGAATGACCTGAGACATACCTCCCTGGACTACATGAAAAGAGACATGGAAGAGCTCTGCGATCTTGTAGCCCAGGGAGGTATGACCCTAGCCCTGAGTAGCATTCTGCCATCGCCCAGAATGATACCGCAGTACAAGGACAAAATGATGGACTTCAGCAATTGGCTAAGCTTCTGGTGTCATTCTAAGGGGATTCAGTATCTGTCTGCCTGGGACTACATGGTCGACAGACCACGATGCTTTGCCAGAGATGGCCTGCACCTGTCGCCCATGGGATTCCGGATGCTGGCTAAGGCTTTTGCCGCCCCTATAGTGCCTTTTTTAGACAAGGTTCAAATGACAAATAAACCACCGTAACAGGAACAGGCAAGCAAAAACTGAGGGTAATGCTACTCAATGCTAGAAGTCAGTCTCAAAATGCACTCACTCAAGGCACTCCTTAAAATGGTGACCTGGTTCAGGGCTCCAAAGAGCACCCCTGCACTACCAGGCTATAATCATGCCACACTTTTCGGCCATGTAACCTGGACCAGAACACCAAAGGTGGAGGTGTGTCCATATTCATTAAGGATATCCACGCCTCCAGGCTAGTTGCTCAGCATAATGCATCCGAGATTATCCAAGTGCAACTAACTCTGGGCAAAACTGCAATCCAAATTGTATCTTGCTACAGATCCCCCATCATGCCCCAGGATTCCCACTCCTCTTTTCTTGATATACTGGAAAATATTAGGGTTCAAACACCCTAGTAATGGGTGATTTCAACTATCCCACCATTAACTGGGAAAACTACTCATGTACCACCTCTTTCGCTCAACGCTTTCTGGAATTCCTAAGTTCCGGTGCCCTGGATCAACTTATCCACACCCCCAAGGGCAACAATATCTTAGACCTAGTCATTACCAACATGAGTGACCGGTTTTCCACACCCTAAGTCAACTCCTCGTTGGTCAGATCCGACCGTAAACTAATTACCCTAGATATCCACATCCTGCCCCCACCCCCATTAAGAAAACCACGGTAAAAATTTCTCCAAAGCTAACTTCATGCTTCTTAAGACAGAAGTAGCGAACTTCATAACACCCATGCACATGGACAATACAGTTATGACTGCTGAATCCTACACAAATGCACTGTATAAGCACTTACATGAGTGCATGGATCGTGCTATCCCAAACAGAACCAAGAAGCTGTCCTCCAAAAAAAGGAAGCCAATCTGGTGGTCGCCTGCCATAAACAAACTGTACAACAGAAGGAAGAAACTGTTGCAAAAGTGAGTAAAATTCCATGAGTGGTGGAGCTCCCTGGTCAGCCTCAGTAAGAAGCTAAGATCCCTTATAAGAGCCTCCAAAGCTAGCTATGAAAATAAAATCACCGCTGATTCTAAGGACAACCACAAAGCATTCTATAGCTATGTCAAGAGTCTCAATGCCAAAACCCAGATCTGCTCTGAGTTTCAGCACAACGGCATGAAAATTACAGAACCAACTGATATTGCCAACATCCTGGCAGATAGGTTCAGTGCTAACTTTACCACCCTCTCACACCCTAAAGGGCCCATATCTATACAGGACAAATGCAGAGTCCCTGTAATCACAACTACACAGGTAAAAGCTGCACTCTCTAAAGACATAAACACAGCATCCATGGGGACTGGACAACAACCCAGGCTGCGTTTTACACAAACTTTAGAATGAACTGGTTCCCCACCTAAGCACCATGTTCAATCATAGCCTCACATCAGGCTTTGTGACCACTGAGTGGCACACAGCAACAGTTATCCCACTCCACAAAGGGGGAGCCACCACTGATCCTGGGAACTATCGCCCTATTAGCCTGATGAGCCTGGTCTGCAAGGCCATGGAACGGATCATCATGGAACTCATAAACAAAGACATTGGTAACCTCCAAACTCTGGACACCACCCAGTTTGGGTTTGTGAAAGGCAGTTCATGCATCCTGAACCTATTCAACTTCTTTGAGGCAGTCACCAAAGCCGTAGATGAGGCTAAGGTGGTTCACACAGCCTAGCTTGACCTCGCCAAGGCTTTTGACACCATCCCCCATTCTGGAATTATAGCTAAACTTACTAAACTAGGTATAAATCCCTAAGTCACAAGATGGGTTGCCAACTGGCTCACTGACAGAACCCACACTGTAAAAGTTGCAGACTCCAAATCTGACATCAAACCAGTGACAAGTGGAGTACCATAGGGCTCAGTCCTGGGACCTCTCCTGTTTGGTATCTACTTCCCTGAAGTACAGGCTAACACAGAAGGCATCTGCCTAACGAAGTTCACAGATGACTGCAAACTAGGAGCCATAGTCAAGTCCCCAAATGATGTGGGCATCCTACAGAAGGTCCTCACTGAGACAGATGCCTGGTGTCAGAGCCATGGCCAGAAGCTCAATGCCAAAAAATGCATTGTCATCCCCTTTGGTAAAAACTCTGTACTCATGAACTACCACATAGGCAGCAGTCTAATTAACACTAAATGTATGATGAGAGACCTTGGGACCCAGGTGGACAGCAGTCGCTCCCTTGATAATCACATTGCCACAGTAGTAAGGAAGTCCTATGTGGCACACCTCATCACAAAAGGGTTCTCATCCAGGAAAAAAGAGGTCATTGTTCCCCTCTACTCGACATTCATTAGACCCATTATAGAGTACAATGCCCCTTTTGGAATGTACCTTACAAGACATCTGCAGCAGCTGGAAAGGCCTTAGAAGTACCTCACAAAGAGATTACTCTCCTCAAACAGATGCCCTACACTTACCATCTCAAAAAACTCCAGCTTTACTCCGTAGCATATCGCCTACTCCGAGGGGATTTCTGCCTAACATATAAAGCTATGTCAAACCCAGAACTGTTGGACTTGCTACAGCTAACAAAATCCCAGTCCCTCCGAGCTACACGCTCTAGGGAGCTAAACCTAGTCACCACAATAAATAGGACATGCAGGAGGCATAGAGTCCTGTCCCAGAGACTTCCGATACTCTGGAACAAGCTAACCATCTATGTCAAGCAAAGTTCCTCATTAGCACTCTTCAAGCAAAATCTTTGAGTGGATGGGAAATAGGAAATATACCCTGTGAATCACTTCTGTGGCTCTGCTCAACAGTGGCACAGGAAAATAACTTTCTTGTGTGGCATAAGCCAGGGAACCTTATTGGCTAGGCTTACTACCTACCTATGAACCTATTATTAGACTAAATACAATATTATGTAGCATTGAAATGTGCTGACATTATAAGGGTGACCGTTCATTATTTACTCATAAAGCAAATGTCAGAGTGGAAAAGTTCAAATAGTGGATAAACAGGAGGAGGGGAAGAGAAGAAAGAGTGAGAAAAAGTATTTGTTAGAAGTAATAATTAGGGTAGATATGGGCTGAAGGAGAAAAAAATGAGTAAAAGTAACATTACAAGTAAGAGAAACGAAACCAAGGAAAAGAAGAAATAACATGGACAACAAGATTTACAGCTGCAGACTGTCAAGTGGATTGGTAGCAGGTGTCATAAAATTGGGTTTGGCGATGAGTTTGGTGACTTTGAACAAACAGATTTGTCCGTGCTAACTGTGCATCATTGTGTGTGGTTATGGTGTAAAAGAACTATAAAGCAAATCTGCACGGATACCTGGTGCAGGGGACACTTGTGCAAGTGCAGTGGACTGGCTCCGGTAGGAAGGGATGGCAGCATACCTCTCAACATCATAGAACAATAAATCTGGACAAGGCCATAAGTGATAGGGGACAAAGGCCCAAAAATTGGGACATTTTGTAAATATTGCACTTACAGACTTAGAAAGTTGATAAACAGGTTTTGCATTAGAGTGAATTTTCTTAAGGATATGAAGTCTGAAAATCAAATGACTGTCAACTTTCTGACTTCAGTGTTCAATGGTTTGCCAGTGATTTGACAGAAAACTGCAATTTTATGAAAAACAGACAAAAAATCTGGACTTTCTGCAAAAATCTGTACTATTGAGAGATATGGATGGGTGCCCTGAACCAGCACCCATCAATCATTTTCATTTGTTTGCCAAAGCCATTACAGCAGTGATGTTCATCGTGCATACAGCTGCAGTCATAACAGATGAGTTCTCCTGCCGTCAGGCGGGTCCTCGGTCGGCCGAATTCCAAAGTCTAGGTCCGGCGTCGGTTGTCGTCGCTTCTTCCCTGATGTCAGTGCGACAGGGGTATAAAGGAAACAGCCGACGCCATTTTCTTCAGTCTTTCTTGCCGCGCGGTGCCCGAAGCAGAAGCAGTTCGCAAGTGCCGGTCGGCCAGCTCCTGAAATTACAAAAATTTTGAAACCGAAGTCTTCTTGAAAGCTAAGTACCCTGTTGGGGAAACTTTTCTTGCTTCAGACCGATGTCAGACAAAGTTAATAACTGTATTTCTTGTGGGAAGCAAATACCGCATAAGGATTTCCATTCCCTCTGTATACCTTGTTTAGGCCCAGACCACGACGTCTCGGTCTGTCGTTTTTGTGCTACATTCAACAAACGCACCATTAAGCGTCGGGCAGAGTTCACCCAGCATTATTTTGGAAAAACATTTAACTATATTATGTCGTCAGATACTCCGACTCCAGTTTTGTCTAAAAAACGCAAAGATAAGGACCGACACACGAGGTCCGCGGCCTCTACCGACACCATGCCAAAGCTGACTACACGTGGTCCGGTTCTCAGCAAGGCGCCTACGCAGCCCCTGACTACCGACGACACTTCATTGGTGGTGTCTCCTGTGCCCGAGGTCGCAGGCTCCTCGGCCCACACCCCGACTACAGATACCGAAGCCACTCTTGGTGTTGAACCTCAAAATGTGGACAGGTCTACCTCCACTCAAGGTGTCTTCAGACCTTCCTCTTCTTTTTCCATCAAGGCTTTCACTAAGTCTAAAGCAGCCATGCATTCTAAGAGACAAGCTACACAGGGCCCATCTCCAGGCCCCATGCCTAAAAAACAGATGCTTAAAATGGCTGAGGATTTAATTACTCTTATCAGGGGTTCACAACCCCCACTGGACAAAAGGCCCAGAGTGGAGGAAGAATCCTCCTCTGATCAGGGCTCCATTATTTCAGAGCACTCTGATGATCAGGAACATTCTTACTCCCCTTTTGAAGACTCTGATGCAGAGGAGTCCATTCCTTCTGTATCCCCCCCAGAGGATTACTCATTTGGGGAAACTTTGCATACCTTAAGGGAACACTTCCACTGGGAAGGCCAAGATTATTCAGATTCCAAGAAAAGGCTTAGGGAATTTCTCTTGCTACCTCAGCACAGGCCTCTGGTTATACCTCCTGTCATGGACATCCTAGATGATGTTTACTCGGAGGCCTGCCTTAACCCGGATTCTCTGCCTCCAGCCCCAGTCAAGCCTGACAGGTACTACAGGGTTCCTGACTCACACCAATTTCTATACAAAAGCCATGCTGCTGACCCAGAAACCATCTCACAGGGCCCCAAGGGAATTAAGGCCTCCACTGCTAAAAATCCATTACCTTCCGAGAGAGATTCCAGATCCTTAGAAAGGTGGGGAAAAAAGGTATATACCTCGGCTTACCTTAACCATGAGGGCCTTAAACTGTCAGTTCCATATGCTAAAATACCAACAGTTTTTGTTATCACAATTGAAAAGTAAAATGTCACAACCTGAACAACCAGACTTGAAAGAGTTGCAGGATTTGATGCATAGTGCAGAACAAGTGGGAAAGCATACCTTACAATGTGGTTTTGATGCTCTAGAGGCCTCATGTAGAGCTGCTGTTACAGGATCAGTCATACGTAGACATGCCTGGCTCAAGGAACAAACCTTGCCTGATCATGTCAAAGCTAAATTACTAGATGCCCCTCTACAAAAGGATGTATTATTTGGTGCTAATGCTGAGGAGGTATTAAGGAAAATGGAGAAAAAGGCTAAATCAATGCAAACAGTGAAAGATTTTCTACAGGTACAACCTCCACGTTTCAGTAGAAATTGGCCTTCCAAAAATTGGTCCTTTCCAGCCACGGACAGACCCCAAAGAGGTAGATACAGGCGCCAGAGGGGGGCAGCGGACAATCCCAAGGATCGTTTAGAGGCAGACAATGGCAAGCTCCTACACAAAGAGGTGGTGAGGATAACTTGCAATCATTCAGAAAGCAAGCCCAATGACTTTCCCTTCTGCATGCCAAGCAAGACTCAAATGGCAGCCCCCTTAGGAGGAAAACTGGCATTATTTTCAAAAAATTGGCATATTGTTACAAAAGACAAATGGATCCTGGACATTATAAACAGAGGCTACAGATTCCATTTTCACACCCTTCCAAAAATGAGAGGCATGCCAAACCTGCCACACAATCAAAGGGCAGAGGCACAAAGGCAAATTACAGATATCATAGACATGAAAGCTATTCAACAGGTACCTACGCACGAACAAGGTCAAGGTTTTTATTCCAGACTATTCCTGGTACCAAGGAAGGGAAAAGATTGGAGACCTATTTTGGACCTTTCCATCCTAAACACATTTCTACTCGTACCAAAATTCAAGATGCTCACTCTACAGCAGCTTCTTCCCATGCTGGGCAAGGAGTCTTGGCTGGTAACATTGGACCTCAAGGAGGCATACCTGCATGTCCCAATCAGGCAAAATTGCAGAAGATACCTCAGATTTCTTGCAGGTTCAACCCATTATCAATTCTCTGCATTGCCCTTTGGTTTATCTACTGCGCCCAGAGTATTCACGAAATGCCTGGCATCAGTAATTGCCTACTGCAGACTTCAAGGGATACAAATATACCCCTATTTGGACGACTGCCTGATCCAAGCGGACAGCAAGCACATTCTTCTAAAACATCTGGCTTATGTAATAATGTTGTTGAACTCTCTGGGATACACAGTCAACAAAAAGAAATCAAGGCTAATACCCTCTCGGAAGATAATTTTCCTGGGTGCCAAGTTGGACACAAACACCCCAGATGGCCTACCTCACGCCAGAGAAGCAGGGGAAACTAACTCAATACTTCAGAGCACTAGCAAATTGCACCAAGCTGACTGCAAGGAAAATCCTGCAGGCTCTGGGATTCATGGCATCTTGCATCTTACTAATCCCATGTGCAAAGCTGCATATGAGGAAACTTCAATGGTACCTGAAAAACCTATGGTCTCAACACAGCCACAGTTTGGAAACAATAATACCACTAATTCCATGTCTACAAAAGGAATTTCTGTGGTGGGCTCTCAACACAGCCACAGTTTGGAAACAATAATACCACTAATTCCATGTCTACAAAAGGAATTTCTGTGGTGGGCTCAAGCATGCCAAACAAACACAGGTCTTTCATTCAGCAAGCCTCAAGCAAATCAAGTCATCACAACAGACGCCTCGGACTACGCCTGGGGGGGCGCACATGACAGATCGGTGCATTCAGGGCAAATGGTCCCAAAAAGAAAAGCACCTTCACATCAATCAAAAGGAAATGCTAGCAGTAATAAATGCTATTATAGCTTTCAAAGACCTTCTGCAACCAGGTCAACTATTGATAAGGACGGACAACACCACAGTTATGTGGTACATAAACAAACGGGGAGGAACACATTCATACCCCCTATGCAGACTGGCCATGTCACTTTGGAACATGGCCAGGGACTTACAAATCAAACTACAAGCACAGTACTTGCCAGGCAAGGAAAACACGCTGGCAGACAACCTAAGCAGAAATATGACAGATCCACACGAATGGAAGTTGCATCCAAAAGTTTTTACAGAAATAATCCAAGCATGGGGAAGGCCAGACATAGATCTCTTTGCCTCCCACAAAAATCACCAATTGACAAAATTCTGCTCAAGGATTTTCCATCCAAAGGCCTGGAGAGTGGACGCTTTCTCTTTCAGTTGGACATCAATGTCAGTTTATTCCTTCCCACCTCTTCCTCTGCTGCCCAAAGTTCTATTGAAAACCAGAGCAGACAGACCAAAGATGATTCTCATTGCTCCAGACTGGCCAAGACAACACTGGTACCCACTCCTGAGGAGCCTGATGCATTCCCCACCATGGACTCTGCCTCTAATGCCTCTTCTCCTGACTCAGCACAGCTTCAAAACTCTTCACAGCCAGCTAAAAACACTCAATCTAGCCGCATGGAAGATTCCTTAGCATCACAACAGACCCTACTCTCCAAGGAGGTGCAGGATGTCATTTTGGAGGCCAGAAGGCCGTCGACTAGAAAAGCTTACTCCGCAAAATGGAAACGGTTTTGTGTCTGGAATGAGAAAAAGGGCCAGGATCCTGGAAAACTGAATTTACCTCAAATACTACAGTATCTAGCTGAGCTGCTAAGCAGTGGACTTTCATTCTCCTCCATCAAAATCCATGCCATAGCCATTTCTGCAGAATACAACACTGATCCACCCTTATTCTCTCACCCTCTCTTAAGACAGTTCCTCAGAGGGGCTAAGAATCTAAGACCCCCAAGGAAACAACCAATACCTGCTTGGGATCTCAGTTTCATTCTGGAAAAACTGACCTTGCCTCCCTTTGAGCCAGCTGCCTCATCAGATTTGCAATATTTGTCCTGGAAAACAGCTTTCCTTCTGGCTATTACCTCAGCTCGTAGAGTTTCAGAACTACAAGCTGTCATGGCTGTGCATTCTTTTATCATCTTCCATCAGGACAGAGTCTCCTTACGAACCAACCCGTCCTTTATGCCTAAAGTGGTATCCAGGGAAGCTTTGAATCAGGCCATACACTTACCTACCTTTTATCCTAATCCTCAAAACAAAGGGGAGAGATTACTACATTCCTTGGACATCCACAGACAACTGCGTTATTTGGACAGAACAAAGCCTTTCAGAAAATTGGAACAGCTCTTTGTGTCCTATGCTGTAGGAGCTCAAGGAAAGCCAATTTCCAAACAGACAATCTCAAAATGGATAGCCCACTGCATATGCTTTTGCTATTCTTTTCATGGCAAAACTGTCCCTACAGGCATCAGATCTCACTCCACAAGGGCCACAGCTACCTCAGCAGCTTTTCTCAGAGGAGTCCCTACCAAAGATATTTTGGAAGCAGCCACTTGGAGTTCTGTGCATACCTTCTCCAAGCACTACCACCTACCATTATACTCCAAAACTAGAGCAGGCTTTGCCACTGCAGTCTTGCAGGGCATCCTGTCTCCTCCTAGTTCCACCTAGTGCCTACCACCCCTTTCTTAGCTTTGGGATTCTACCCATCTGTTATGACTGCAGCTGTATGCACGATGAACATAGTACAGTTTTGTACCTACCATAAATGTAGATGTTCGAGTGCTAATACAGCTGCAGTCCAGGTTTCCCTCCCTCCTTCCCCTCTTGGGACAGGCCTATTGGCTAACACCTCCTCATACAACCTGTTTGGGGTATTCTTTTATGGTGTATTTGCTTGCAACTACTGTATTTTGATTATATTGCTTTGCTTTATTACACATTTATGTATTGCCTTCCTCCTGGGGGCACCTGACATCTGGGGCAAGAAAAACTGAAGAAAATGGCGTCTGCTGGTTCCTTTATACCCCTGTCGCACTGACATCAGGGAAGAAGCGACGACAACCGACGCCGGACCTAGACTTTGGAATTCGGCCAACCGAGGACCCGCCTGACGGCAGGAGAACCCATCTGTTATGACTGCAGCTGTATTAGCACTCGAACATCTACATTTATGGTAGGTACAAAACTGTACTTTTTGCCGAAAGGTGGGAAAAGCCTTAAATTTGACTGGTATGTTGTGTGGGTAGCTGTGTTTGTGGAAAGTGGAGGTGTGCTTTTGTAGTTGTGGTGCGAATGTTATTGATTATGAAATGGAGAGATTGAGTAAAATTGTGATCAGTGAAATCCCTAGCAATTTCATCACTGCTTGATTCAGACATATACATTACCCTGTGTTTGTCAGTAATGTTTGAGTGCATTGTTTTGGAGTGTGGTATCACTGCTACAGCTGCTGCTACTCTTTCAATACAAGTATCTGCTTTGGAAATTTTCTCCAGGAGTCTGTTACTGAGAGGATGAGAGACATGCTACAGGTATACAACGAAGACAAACTAGATAAAGCAATAGTAAGAAAAAGTACTAGGTCACATCAGAGGCTTGGGAGGTCATTTAAGAAACTGAGAACTATTGTAAAATGCATCATTAAATACAATAAGTTCAGGTTATACTATAAGAGAATAACTATGTAAAGATAACCATGTCAGCAGCCAAAATGCATTGCAGGTTGAATATTTTACTGTGCACATTTTAAAAATGGATAGACTGGCCTAAACTCTGGACTGATGCGTTTGCTTTTTTTTTTTTTTTTTTTTTTTTAATTCCGGGAAAAGCCGAAAGACACAACAACATTATTCCTGGGAAATGCTATACAGAAGTGAAGAGACATAAGGGAACAGTTTTAGTGGCACACCAGGCTGTGATTTTTTTATGTCTATTGTCATGCAAAGCTGACAAAATAGTTGAATCTACTCAAGCTGGAAATGTGAGACTCTGTAGCCCACTGAAGGAGGGGAGATGGGAGGAGTAACCTGGCCAGGAACTGAAACTTGCAAAAGTGCTCCTTGTGAAAAGTCTTTTTTATCTCAGTAATTTGTTGACACTTTTGCAAGTTTCTTTCAGAGAATGTGTAGTACATCAGTAGGAACAACATTTGTAAAACTAAGCGTATACCAGTCAATGACACATGAGCTGCAGACTCTCAAACATGGCAGTTTTTTTCAGGTGTTCCATTCTAAGTGAATGGAAGTCTAGTCTGACAACAAATGGTAGGGCTATTTGTTCTCAGTCTGTGCATTATGGGACAGATTTAGCTTTCCAAAGGAATCATGATGTCTGCCCCCATGAGGGCAGACAAGAGTAAAAACAAAATAAAATTAGGAATGAGTACTTATTTTGCTGCAGGCAGCTTTGGGAGGTGTAGTAAATCATGGCAAGATAAATATATGTTTTCTTCATCATTTGCCCGTAGTGGTCCTTTAAGTCTTTTATGAGTGCTTCCATTTGATGATCTTCGTGTTTCACTGTTGCAGTCATTACATTTGGGGTATCTGCTTGCAGGTAGCCCTCAGTCGGCCTGATTAACAAAGTCTTGTGTCCTGGGTCGGTTGCTGTCCTTTCTTCCATGACGTCAGGTCTTCAGGGGTATAAAACATGCAGCCAACGCCATTACATCAGTCTTTCTTGCCGTGCGTTGCCCGAAGCAGAAGCAGTTCGCAAGTGCCAGTCCGACTCCTGAAATTTTCATTTTCAAGTTTCAGAACTGAAGTCTTCAACTAAAGCTAAGTACCCCATTGGGGAAACTTTTTCTTGCTCCTTTCCGATGTCAGTTAAAGTTAATAATTGCATTACTTGTGGAAAGCAAATACCTCGTAAAGATTTTCATTCATACTATATTCCTTGCCCTAGGCCCTGACCGCAACATACCTTGCTGTCGGTTTTGTGCTTTGTTTAATCAGCGCACTATGCGTTGTTATATTTTCGCCTCTAAATATTTTGGTTCTTGGTTTAATTATCCAGAAATGTCGTCTGTTAGCTATCCGACTACCGGGATTCTGAAAAAACGCAAAGATAAAGACAGAGACAGGCCTCCGAGGTCCAAAACTGCCGACGGCACTTCTAAGCCAGTTGCCAGTTCACCTGTACTCAGTGGGACGCTTTTGCAGCCCCTGATACCCACTACTTCTCATTCGCAGGCCTCTACTGAGACCCATTCGGAGTCCAGTATGCCACAAGATGCTTCAACTATGGAACCCGCAGATGTCTGTACCTTGGATGGGTCTGGAGCCGGTGTGCAGGCACCGGCTTCTGAGTGTGTATACAGGCCTACAGACTTGCATATTAAACCGACGCCTCCTTCTTCACTTAGGCCTAAATCTCGCACCATGCCTGAAAAACCGATGCCCAGGCCTCATGCTCAGGCCTCTATGCCTAAAAAGCAATTGATAAAATTGGCTGAAAATCTAGTAACTCTATCAGGGGTAGCCAACCCCCCCCCCCCTTCTAAGAGGCCTAGGACTGAAGTTAGTTTATGAATCTTCTGACCAGGATTCTGTTTTTTCTGATTCGTCTGATGATCTGGATTTGCCCGTATCTAAATATGAGGATTCTGAAGCAGAGGACTCTATTCCCTCTGCTTCCCCTCCAGAGGATTTTTCTTTTGGTGAAACCTTATATACTTTAAGGGAGCATTTCCACTGGGAAAGCCAGGACTTTTCTGATTCAAAAGAGAGGCGCTCAGATTTCTTACTCCTGCCTCAGCATAGGCCTTTAGCTATTCCTCCTGTACTAGACATTGTTGATGATGCTTTTTCGGAATCTAGTTTGGCCCCTGATTCCTTGCCTCCTGCTCCCAGAAAACCTGACTGATACTACAGGGTCCCTGAGTCACGTAAGCTCCTTTTTAAAAATCCTATTGCAGACCCGGAGAATATTTCGCAGGGGCCCAAGGGCATTAAGGCTTCTACTGCTAAAAATCCTACCCCTTCTGATAGAGACTCCAGGGCGCTGGATAGATGGGGTAAGAAGGTTTACACTTCTGCAACCTTGGCCATTAGGGCTTTAAACTGCCAGTTTCATATGTTAAAGTATCAGCAACATGTTATTGGATTGCTTAAACAGAAAATTATGTTGATTCCTTATTGTGTGGAAAATAAAGAATTACAGGATTTAATGCATTCTGCTGAACAGATTGGAAAACATACTTTGCAATGTGGTTTTGATTCATTAGAGGCCTCTTGCAGGGCTGCTGTTACTGGGTCTGTGCTCAGAAGGCATGCTTGGCTTTAAGGAGCAATCTTTACCTGATCATGTTAAAGCTAAACTGTTGGATGCTCCCTTAAGTCAGGACCGCCTGTTTGGCAACAAGGCTGAGGAAGTTCTTGAAAAGATGGAAGATAAAGCTAAACCTATGCAAACTGTTAAGATTTCTTACAAGTTCAGCCTCCTAGATTTAGTAGGCACTGGCCCTCAGAAAATCTTTCCAGCCCCTTCCAGGTCTTCTCAAGCCAAACCCGACAGCAGGAACCCCAAGTTTCAGTCCCAGGGGACACACAGGACTAAGCAGTGGTGGGCCTCCACTTCCAAATCTGGGAGTAATAAGACTCCCCCCTATGGTAAACTGTCTCAATGACTTCCTTTTAAAATTTGCAAGCATTTATCAACTGACTGCCCCTTTCGGGGGAAAGATTGCTCTTCATGCGAAGAACTGGGAGCTCATTACCCAGGACAAATGAGTTTTAAATATGGTGTCCCAGGGATACAGATTTCACTTCCACATGTTGCCAACACCAAACGGGTGGCCAGACCTACCCCCAAATCAGTGGGCAGAGGCCCAAAAACAAGTACTTTCTCTCTTAAGCATGGGGGCTATTCAATTGATACCAGAAGAGGAAAAGGGACAAGGTTTCTACTAGAGACTTTTCCTGGTACCCAGAAAAGACAATTCATGGCGTCCTATCCTGGACTTGTCTACTCTAAACACCTTTTTGGAGATTCCAAAATTCAAGATGCTGACTCTTCACCAGTTTCTTCCTATGCTAGGCAAAGATGCCTGGTTGGCAACACTAGATTTAAAAGAAGCATACCTGCACATCCCAATCAGGGAATCTTGCAGAAGATACCTTTGCTTCAAAGCAGGCTACACACGATCAGTTCTCTGCACTGCCCTTTGGCTTATCTACTGCACCCAGGGTATTCACAAAGTGCCTAGCTCCAGTTATTGCATTTTGCAGGCAAAGAAATATTCAAATATACCCATACCTGGACGATTGTCCAATTCAGGCAGAAAGCCAGAACATACTTTTGAATCATCTGGCCTTTGTACAAAGAGTTCTAACCTGTCTGGGGTACACCATATACGAAACAGAAATCTCACCTGGTACCCTGTCAACAAATTATATTCATGGGAGCAAGCTTGAATACAACTTCCCAGATGGCTTACCTCACACCAGAGAAACAAATTCATTTGACAACCTACTTCAAACAAGTGGCCACAAAAACCCTGCTATTTGCAGGACAAATACTGCAAGCCTTGGGGTTCATGGCCTCCTGCATTCTTCTAATTCCATATGCAAGACTGCATATGCGGAAACTACAGTGGTATCTAAAAAGCCTATGGAGTCAACATTCCCACGATCTGGAAGCAATGATTCCTATCATACCTTGCCTACGCCTAGAGATGTTCATCCTGTTACACTGCTGCAGTCATTACTCTTGGGTTATCCTGCCGTCAGGCGGTCCCGCAGTCGGCCAGAGTTCCAAAGTCTTGGTCCGGCGTCGGTTGCTGTCGCTTCTTCCCTGACGTCAGTGCGCCAGGGGTATACAAGATGCATCTGACGCCATTTTCTTCAATCTTTCTTGCCACGCGGTGCCCGAAGCAAAAGCAGTTCGCAAGTGCTTGTTGGCCGACTCCTGAGATTTTCGAAGTCGAATTTCAGATCTGAAGTCTTCAATAAAGCTAAGTACCCCGTTGGGGAAACTTTTTTCTTGCCTCAGACCGATGTCAGAAAAAGTTAATAATTGTATTTCTTGTGGGAAGCAAATACCTCATAAGGACTTCCACTCTTACTGTATTCCATGCCTAGGCCCTGATCACGATGTCACTAGTTGTCGGTTTTGTGCCAGATTTAGCAAGCGCACTATACAACTATGTTTTGATTTTGCTTTGCACTACTTTGGCCGAAGGTTCAATTATACAATGCCGTCGGAACAACCGACGACCGCAATTCATAAAATACGCAAGGACAAGGATAAAGATAGGCATCCGAGGTCCAAAACCAATGACAAAACCTCTTCTAGGCCAGTCGCCGGTTCTCAGTGAGGCGCTTTCGCAGCCCCTGACACCCGCTACCTCAGAGCCACATGCCGCCTCCGACTCCCACGTGGAGACAACTAGGCTTCTGGAAACTCAAGGTATTGGGCCTACGGAAACTAATCCCTCAGATGGGTCCGGAGCCGCTGAGCAGGCATCGGCTTCTGTGGGTGTTTTCAGACCTTCACAACTTACCATTAAAGCACCAGCCAAGACAAAAACACCATTAAAGACAAAGAAGCAACTACAGCATTCTCCTGGACAGTCCTCCATGCCCAAGAAACAGATGCTCAAAATGGCTGAAGACCTCATTACTCTAATCAGGGGTTTCCATCCCCCTCCTGAGAAAAGGCCTAGGCAGGATACAGACTATGATTCCTCTGATCAGGTTTCCATTTCATCTGATTCCTCTTCAGACCAGGGACACTCTCTACCCCCCCCCCCCCCCATGAGGACTCTGATGCTGAAGAATCTATCCCTTCAGCCTCTCCTCCTGAGGATTACTCTTTTGGGGAAACTTTACATACCATGAGGGAACATTTCCATTGGGAAAATCAGGATTATTCAGAATCCAAGAAAAGGCTCAGGGACTTCCTTTTATTGCCTCAGCACAGGCCCCTTGCTATTCCACCTGTTTTAGATATTGTGAATGATGTGTTCTCTGAATCAAGCTTATCCTGATTCTTTGCCCCCTGCACCAGCCAAACCAGATAGGTACCATAGAGTCCCTGACTCTCAAGTTTCTTTATAAAAACCCTTCTGCTGACCCAAAAAACATTTCCCAGGGTCCCAAAGGGGTTAAGGCTTCCATTGCAAAAAATCCAGTCCTCTCTGACAGAGATTCTAGAGCATTGGATAGATGGGGGAAGAAAGTTTACACTTCTGCAACTTTAGCAGTAAGGGCTTTAAATTGCCAGTTTCACATGCTTAAGTACCAACAATATTTAATGGCTCAGTTAAAACAGAAAATGCTTACAAGCTCAGAAGCTCCTGACTATAAAGAAATGCAGGATTTATTGCATGCAGTTGAACAGGTGGGAAAACATACTCTGCAGTGTGGTTTTGATTCTTTAGAGGCCTGTTGTAGAGCCGCAGTTACAGGTTCTGAGATTCGAAGACATGCTTGGTTAAAAGAACAGAGTTTACCTGATCACGTTAAGTCAAAATTATTGGATGCTCCTTTACAACATGATACATTGTTTGGTGTTTAAGCAGAAGAGGTGTTAAAGAAAATGGAGGATAAAGCTAAATCTATGCAAACAGTCAAAGATTTCTTACAGGTACAGCCACCTCGATTTAGCAGAAATTGGCCTACAAAGAATTGGTCCTTTCCAGTGTCAGACAGGCCACAGAGAGGCAGATACAGACACCCAAGAGGCAGATCTCAACCCCAAGGCTCTAACAGACCACGACAGTGGGGTACCCCAACCCCAAAAGGAGGTGAGGACAAATCTCAACCATACAGGAAACAGTCCCAATGACTTCCCCCTTCGTACGCCAAGCACCTCCCTTTTGGCAGCACCCTTAGGGGGAAAACTAGCACTTTTTTATCAAAATTGGCAAACAATCACCCAGGACAAATGGGTTCTGAATATTGTGTCTCAAGGTTACAGGTTCCACTTTCACACTTTACCAAGGCTAAAAGGAATGCCAAACCTGCCACAAAATCAATGGGCAGAGGCTCAAAAACAGATATCAGCCCTCATGGACACGAGAGCTATTCAAAAAGTACCACAGCAGGAACAAGGACAAGGATTTTACTCAAGACTCTTCCTGGTCCCCAGAAAGGACAAAGCCTGGAGACCCATACTAGACCTTTCAACTCTAAATACTTACCTAGAGGTTCCGAAATTCAAAATGTTGACACTACAGCAGCTTCTTCCCATGCTGGGCAAGAAGGCTTGGCTTGTTACTCTAGACCTCAAAGAGGCATACCTGCATGTCCCTATCAGACAAAATTGCAGAAGATACCTCAGATTCAAAGTTGGTACAATGCACTACCAATTCTCTGCACTGCCCTTTGGCTTATCTACTGCACCCAGGGTCTTTACAAAGTGCCTGGCACCAGTAATTGCATTTTGCAGACAAAAAGAAATTCAAATATATCCATACCTGGACGACTGCCCCATTCAAGCAGAGACAAAGGACATTCTTCTAAAGCATCTGGCGTTTGTAAAAAGGTTGCTAATTTCTCTAGGGTACACAGTAAACGAAAAGAAGTCAAAACTAGTGCTCTCACAACAGATAATATTCCTGGGTGCCAGCTTAAATGCAACGGCCCAGATGGCTTATCTCACGCCAGACAAACAAGGACAACTAACTCAATATTTTCAACTAATGGCAAAAAAGTCCCATCTCCCTGCAAGAAAAATTCTGCAGGCCCTGGGATTCATGGCATCCTGCATACTACTAATTCCATATGCCAGACTGCATATTAGGAAATTAGAATGGTACCTAAAAAGTGTTTGGACTCAGCACTCTCACAGTTTAGAAGCAATAATACCAATAATTCCCTGCCTACAACAGGAGTTTCGATGGTGGGCACAGGCATGTCACCTCAACAAGGGTCAGCCTTTCACTCTACCCACAGCCAGGCAGACACTAACAGATGCTTCGGACTACGCCTGGGGAGCACACATGGCAGGAAAATGTATTCAGGGCAAGTGGACCACAGACCAAATGCATCTTCACATCAATCAAAAAGAGATGTTGGCTGTTCAAAATGCCCTAACAGCTGTCAAGGACCTTCTGCATCCAGGACATTTATTATTAAAGACAGACAACACCACAGTAATGTGGTACATAAGCAAGGGGCCACTCATTCTTACCCCCTATGCAGGCAAGCTATGACCTTGTGGAACACAGCTCTAACTTATCAAGTTCATCTGCAAGCACAGTTCCTGCCAGGAAAGAAAAATATTCTGGCAGACGATCTAAGCAGAAATATCATGGGCCCTCACGAATGGAAACTGAATCCAGAAATCTTCAGCATGGTAAAGCAAAAATGGGGATGCCCAGACATAGATCTTTTTGCCTCCCCACTGAATTGCCAACAACAAAAATTCTGCACAAGGATTTATCGCACACAAGCATGGAAAGTGGATGCTCTCTTGTTCAGCTGGAAAAGCCTAAAAGTTTATGCCTTCCCACCACTGCCTCTCCTTTCGAAGGTACTCCTAAAAGCCATACAAGAAAAACCACAGATGATCCTGATTGCTCCAGACTAGCCACGCCAGCACTGCTACCCAATAGAACTTGGCTCAAGGCCCACCATGGATTTTGCCTCAATTTCCACACCTTCTGACTCAACAAAACAATCAGATCCTGCACGCTCAGCTCAAAACCCTAAACCTGGCTGCATGGCAGATTCATTAGTCAAACAGGCAACACCTCTCTCTAAAGCTGTTATGGATGTCATTTTGCTCAGAAAAATGGAAGAGATTCTGCGCCTGGAACCAGGCTCAAAACCTTGACCCTCTTGTCCCAAACATTCCTCAGATTTTGCAATACTTAACTGAGATGTTGGACAAAGGCCTATCCTTCTCATCAATTAAGATCCACGCCTCTGCCCCATTTCAGCACATTACAACACGGATCCTCCTTTATTCTCTCATCCCTTGCTAAAGCAGTACCTCAGAGGGGCTAAAAACATTAGACCGCCCCAGAGAGCACCAACACCAACTTGGGACCTCAATTTTGTTTTGGAAAAACTGACCCTGCCACCTTTTGAGCCAGCCAATACAGCCAATCTAAAATTTGTATCATGGAAAACAGCTCTGCTCTTGGCAGTAACTTCAGCACGAAGAGGCTCAGAGCTACAGCCATTAATGGCAGTGGAACCTTTTATAATTTTTCATCAGGACAGGGTTTCTTTAAGGACAAACCCTACCTTTATGCCAAAGGTGGTATCTAGTGTGGCTCTTAACCAAACCATCCATTTGCCATTTTTTTATCCAAACCCCCAGAATAAAGGGGGAGAAACTTCCGCACTCTTTGGACATACACAGGCAGCTACGCTTCTGCATGGACAAAACAAAAGCTTTCAGGAAAACTGAGCAACTGTTTGTAGCATATGCTGCAGGATCACAGGGCAAGGCTATTTCAAAGCAGACTATCTCCAAATGGATAGGACACTGTATTCGTTACTGCTACACCCAGCATGGGAAATCTGTCCCTAATAACATTAGGCCACATTCTACCAGAGCAACAGCCACCTCAACAGCCTTTCTCAGAGGAGTACCAACCAAGGAAATTTTGGAGGCTGCAACTTGGAGTTCAGTGCACACCTTTACCAAGCATTACCACTTGCCTCTTTACTCTAAATCCAGAGCAGGATTTGCCACTGCAGTTCTACAGGACCTCATAGCCAAACCTAACTCTTTATAGACCAGCCACCCAACCTCAGCTTTGGGATTCTACCCAAGTGTAATGACTGCAGCAGTGTAACACGATGAACATAGTACAGTTTTGTACCTACCATAAATGTAGATGTTCGAGTGTTCACACTGCTGCAGTCCAGGTTACCCTCCCTCCACCCCCTCTGTCCTAGCTGGACTTATCCTTACCTTTCTATCCTATACAACCTTTGTGGTGTATTTGCTTGTAACTGAAGGTATTATTTTCTTTTTATATACATGTTTTATTAGCAATATGTATTGCCTACCTACTTGGGGGCACCTGACATCTGGGGCAAGAAAAACTGAAGAAAATGGCATCGGATGCATCTTGTATACCCCTGGCACACTGACGTCAGGGAAGAAGCAACAGCAACCGACGCCGAACCAAGACTTTGGAACTCTGGCCAGTTGTGGGACTGCCTGACGGCAGGATAACCCGTGTAATGACTGCAGCAGTGTGAACACTCGAACACCTACATTTTATGGTAGGTACAAAACTGTACTTTCCTCTGATGGCCAGAGGTCTGCCACCAAAACAAGGGACTACCTTTCACACCACCCCCTGCCGCCCAAACCCTAACAACAGACGCGTCAGACTATGCATGGGGGTTCACCTGGCAGGGAAGTGCATTCAGGGCAAATGGAACCCAAGTCAAATGCACCTGCATATAAATCAAAAAGAAATAGCTGTACAGAATGCTCTGACAGCCTTCAAGAACAACTAATGGTAAAGATGGACAACACCACTGTTATGTGGTACATAAACAAGCAGGGGGGGTACACATACTTAACCCCTCTGCAGACTAGCCATGGCATTGTGGAACACAGCCTTGAGCTACCAAGTGCACCTACAAGCACAGTTCCTGCCAGGAAAATTAAATACACTGGCTGGCGGACAGACTAAGCAGAAACCTCATGGACCCACGAGTGGAAACTGGAACCAAGGATTTTCAACATGTTGACAAGCAAATGGGGAGCTCAGATATAGACCTATTTGCCTCTCCCCAGAACTACCAATTGGACAAATTTTGCACAAGGACTCCCCACAAGCAAACCTGGAAATGGATGCTCTGTCCTTCAGCTGGAAAAATCTATCAGTCTTTGCCTTCCCCCCCCTCTGCTTTCCAAAGTACTAATAAAAATCAAACGGGACAAACCAAGGATGATTTTGATTGCTCCTGACTGGCCATGCCAACACTGGTTCCCCCTCCTGCGCAGTGTGTCACAGATGTTCATCGTGCATACAGCTGCAGTCATAACAGATGGGTTTTCCTGCCGTCAGGCGGGTCCTCGGTCGGCCGAATTCCAAAGTCTAGGTCTGGCGTCGGATGTCATCGTTTCTTCCCTGACGTCAGTGCGACAGGGGTATAAAAGAACCAGCCGACGCCATTTTCCCCAGTCTTTCTTGCCTTGCGGTGCCCGAAGCAGAAGCAGTTCGCAAGTGCCGGTCGGCCAGCTCCTGAGATTATGAATATTTTTCAACCGAAGTCTTCTTGAAAGCTAAGTACCCCGTTGAAACTTTTCTTGCCTCAGACCGATGTCAGACAAAGTTAATAATTGCATTTCATGTGGGAAGCAAATACCGCATAAGGATTTCCATTCCCTCTGCATTCCTTGCTTAGGCCCAGACCACGATGTCTCGGCCTGTCGTTTTTGTGCTACATTCAACAGACGCACTATTAAGGGTCGGGCGGAGTTAAGCCCAACACTATTTTGGCAAAAGTTTAATTACATTATGTCGCGGATACTCAGACTCCAGTTTTGAGTAAAAGACGCAAAGATAAGGACCGACATACGAGGTCATGACTTCTACCGACACCACGCTAAAGCCGACTACAGGTGCTCCGGTTCTCAGTGAGGCGCCTACGCAGCCCCTGACTACCGATGACACTTCATTAGCGGTGTCTTCTGTGCCCGAGGTCGCAGGCTCTTCGGCCCACACCCCGACTACAGATACCGAAGCCACTCTTGGCAGGGAAACTCAGAGTTTAGACAGGCCTGGCACCTCTCAAGGTGTCTTCAGGCCGCCGCCTTCTTTTTCCATTAAGGCTTTCACTAAATCTAAAGCAGCCATGCATACTAAAAGACAAGCTCCACAGGGCCCCTCTCAAGGCCCCATGCCTAAAAAGCAGATGCTCAAAATGGCTGAGGATTTGATTACTCTTATCAGGGATTCTCAACCCCCCTCGGACAAAAGGCCCAGAGTGGAGGAAGAATACCCTTCCTCTGATCAGGCCTCCATTACTTCAGAACATTCTGAAGACCAGGAACATTCATACTCCCATTTTTAAGATTCTGATGCAGAGGAGTCCATTCCCTCTGTATCCCCCCCTGAGGACTTCTCTTTTGGGGAAACCTTGCGTACCTTGAGGGAACACTTCCACTGGGAAGGCCAAGATTACTCAGACTCCAAGAAAAGGCTCAGGGATTTCCTCTTGCTCCCTCAGCACAGGCCTCTGGCTATCCCTCCTGTCTTAGACATTCTAGATGATGTGTATTCAGAGGCCAGCCTTAACCCAGATTCTTTACCTCCAGCTCCAGTCAAGCCTGACAGGTATTACCGGGTTCCTGATTCACACCAATTCCTATACAAAAGCCATGCGGCTGACCCAGAAACTATTTCACAGGGTCCCAAGGGAATTAAGGCCTCCACTGCCAAAAATCCATTACCTTCAGAGAGAGATTCCAGAGCTTTAGAAAGTTGGGGGAAACGGGTATACACCTCGGACACCTTAACCATGAGGGCATTAAACTGTCAGTTCCATATGTTAAAGTATCAACAGTTTTTATCATCTCAGTTGAAAAGCAAAATGTCACAACCTGAACAACCAGTCTTGAAGGAGTTGCAGGATATGTTGCATAGTGCAGAGCAAGTGGGTAAACATACCTTGCAATGTGGTTTTGATGCTTTAGAGGCCTCTCATGTAGAGCTGCTGTTACAGGATCAGTCATACGTAGACATGCTTGGCTCAAAGAGCAAACCTTACCAGATCATGTCAAAGCTAAATTACTAGATGCACCTCTTCAAAAAGATGTATTGTTTGGTGTTAAAGCTGAGGAGGTATTAAAGAAAATGGAGGAAAAGGCAAAATCAGTGCAAACAGTGAAAGATTTCCTACAGGTACAACCTCCACGTTTCAGTAGAAATTGGCCTTCAAAAAAATTGGTCCTTTCCAGCCACGGACAGACCTCAAAGAGGTAGATAATAGGCACCCGAGGGGTAGAGGGCAATCTCAAGGATCATTTAGAGGCAGACAATGGCAAGCACCTACACCAAGAGGTGGTGAGGATAGTTCACAGCCATTCAGAAAGCAGAACCAATGACTTTCCCCTTTGCATGCCAAGCAAGGCTCAAATGGCAGCACCTTTAGGTGGACAACTGGCATTATTTTTGAAAAATTGGCATATTGTCACAAAAGACAAATGGATCCTGGACATTATAGACAGAGGCTACAGATTCCACTTTCACACCCTTCCAAAAATGAGAGGCATGCCAAACCTGCCACACAATCAAAGGGCAGAGGCACAAAAACAATTTTCAGATCTCATGGACATGAAAGCTATTCAAGAGGTACCTGCACAAGAACAGGGTCAAGGTTTTTATTCCAGACTATTCCTGGTACCAAGGAAGGGCAAAGATTGGAGACCTATTTTGGACCTATCCATCCTAAACACATATTTACTCTTACCAAAATTCAAGATGCTCACATTACAGCAGCTTCTTCCCATGCTGGGCAAGGAGACTTGGCTGGTAACATTGGACCTCAAGGAGGCATACCTGCATGTCCCAATCAGACAAGATTGCAGAAGATACCTCAGATTTCTTGCAGGTTCAACCCATTATCAATTCTCTGCATTGCCCTTTGGCTTATCTACTGCGCCCAGAGTGTTCACGAAATGCCTGGCATCAGTAATTGCCTTCTGCAGACTTCAAGGGATACAAATATACCCATATTTGGACGACTGCCTGATCCAAGCGGACAGCAAACACATACTTCTGAAACACCTGGCATTTGTAATAATGTTGTTGAATTCTCTGGGATACACAGTCAACAAAAAGAAATCAATACTAATACCCTCTCAAACAATAATTTTCCTGGGTGCCAGCTTGAATACAAACACTCAGATGGCCTACCTCACACCAGAGAAGCAAGGGCAACTAACTCAATACTTCAGAAAACTGGTAACCTTCACCAGGCTGACTGCAAGGAAAATCCTGCAGGCTCTGGGATTCATGGCATCTTGCATCCTGCTAATCCCATGTGCAAAGCTGCATATGAGGAAACTTCAATGGTATCTAAAAAACTTATGGTCTCAACACAGCCACAGTTTGGAAACGATTATACCACTGATTCCATGTCTTCAAAAGGAATTTCTGTGGTGGGCTCAAGCATGCCAAAGAAACATAGGTCTCCCATTCTGCAAGCCTCAATCAAATCAAGTCATCACAACAGACGCCACGGACTACGCCTGGGGGGCGCACATGACAGATCAGTGCATTCAGGGCAAATGGTCCCAAAAAGAAAAGCACCTACACATCAATCAAAAGGAAATGCTAGCAGTAATAAATGCTATTATGGCTTTCAAAGACCTACTGCATCCAGGCCAGCTATTGATAAGGACAGACAACACCACAGTGATGTGGCACATAAACAAACAGGGAGGAACCCATTCGTATCCCCTATGCAGGCTAGCCATGTCTCTTTGGAACATGGCTCTGGAATTACAAATCCAACTTCAAGCACAGTTCCTGCCAGGCAAGGAAAACACGCTGGCAGACAACCTAAGCAGAAATATGACAGATCCACACGAATGGAAGTTGCATCCTCAAGTTTTTACAAAAATAATTCAAGCATGGGGAAGGCCAGACATAGATCTCTTTGCCACCCACAGAAATTACCAATTGACAAAATTCTGCTCAAGGACCTTCCATCCACAGGCCTGGAAAGTGGACGCACTCTCTTTCAGTTGGACAACAATGACAGTTTATGCCTTTCCACCTCTTCTCTGCTGCCCAAAGTTCTATTAAAAGCCAGAGCAGACAGACCAAAGATGATTCTCATTGCTCCAGACTGGCCAAGGCAACACTGGTACCCACTCCTGAGGAGCCTGACGCATTCCCCACCATGGATCCTGCCTCTAATGCCTCTTCTACTGACTCAGCACAACTTCAAAACTCTTCACAGTCAGCTGAAAACACTCAATCTAGCCGCATGGAGGATTCCTTAAATTCACAGCAGACCCTACTGTCCAAGGAGGTGCAGGATGTCATTTTGGAGGCCAGAAGGCCTTCTACTAGAAAAGCCTACTCTGCAAAATGGAAACAGTTTTGTGCCTGGAATCAGAAAACGGGTCAGAATCCTGGAATACTGAATTTACCTCAAATATTACAGTACCTAGCTGAGATGCTAAGCAGTGGACTTTCATTCTCCTCCATCAAAATCCATGCCTCAGCCATTTCTGCAGAATACAACACTGATCCTCCTTTATTCTCTCACCCTCTCTTAAGACAGTTCCTCAGAGGGGCTAAGAATATAAAACCCCCAAGGAAGCTACCAGTACCTGCTTGGGACCTCAATTTCATTCTAGAAAAACTGACCCTGCCTCCTTTTGAGCCAGCTGCTTCAACAGAACTGCAATATTTGTCATGGAAAACAGCCTTCCTTCTGGCTATCACCTCAGCACGCAGGGTTTCGGAACTACAAGCCCTCACGGCTGTGCAGCCTTTCATCATTTTCCATCAGGACAGAGTTTCCTTACGAACCAACCCTTCCTTTATGCCAAAGATAGTATCCAGGGTATCCTTGAATCAGGGTATCCACTTACCTACCTTTTACCCTAATCCACAAAACAAAGGGGAGAGACTACTACATTCCTTGGACATTCACAGACAGCTCCGTTATTATTTGGACAGAACAAAGCCTTTCAGAAAATCAGAGCAACTCTTTGTGTCCTATGCTACAGGTGCTCAAGGGAAGCCTATTTCCAAACAGACAATCTCAAAATGGATAGCCCACTGCATATGCTTTTGTTACTCTTTTCATGGTAAAACTGTACCTACAGGCATCAGATCTCACTCCACAAGGGCCACAGCTACCTCTGCAGCTTTCCTCAGGGGGGTTCCTACCAAAGATATTTTGGAAGCAGCCACTTGGAGTTCTATACATACTTTCTCCAAGCACTATCACCTACCATTATACTCCAAATCTAGAGCGGGCTTTGCCACTGCAGTCTTGCAGGGCATCCTGGCTCCTCCTAGTTCCACTTAGTGCCTACCACCCCTTTTTTAGATTTGGGATTCTACCCATCTGTTATGACTGCAGCTGTATGCACGATGAACATAGTACAGTTTTGTACCTACCATAAATGTAGATGTTCGAGTGCTAATACAGCTGCAGTCCAGGTTTCCCTCCCTCCTTCCCCTCTTGGGACAGGCCTAATAGCTAATACCTCCTCATAATACCTGATTGGGGTATTCTTTTATGGTGTATTTGCTTGCAACTACTGTTTTTTGATTATATTGCATTGCATTATTACATAAATTTATGTTTTGCCTTCCTTCTGGGGGCACCTGACATCTGGGGCAAGAAAAACTGAAGAAAATGGTATCGGCTGGTTCTTTTATACCCCTGTCGCACTGATGTCAGGGAAGAAGCGACGACATCCGACGCCTGACCTAGACTTTGGAATTCGGCCGACCGAGGACCCGCCTGACGGCAGGAAAACCCATCTGTTATGACTGCAGCTGTATTAACACTCGAACATCTACATTTATGGTAGGTATAAAACTGTACTTTTTCCCCATGGCACCTGCCTCAGACTCCGTTCCCTGATGTCCCAGTAGGAGAACCAGATTCTGCACCGTCAGCTTCTAACACTGAACCTTGTAGCCTGGCTAATTACCTAATCTCTCCTTTACCATCCCTCAGTAAACCTGTGATGGATATCATTTTAGAGGCAAGGAGGCCTAGTACTAGAAAATCTTATGCTGAAAAATGGAAAAGATTCTGTGCCTGGAACCAATCTCAAGGGATGAGCACAGCCACGCCCAATTTACCTCAGATTTTACAATACTTAACTGATATTCTTCACAAGGGCCTGTCTTTTTCCTCCATTAAAATCCACACCTCAGCCCTTTCAGCTCATTTTAACACAGAACCTCCCCTCTTCTCTCATCCACTGCTCAAGCAGTTCCTTAGAGGGGCCAAATATTTGAGACCACCCAGGAGAGCTCCAACCTCAGCTTGGGACCATAACTTTGTCTTGGAGAAACTCACTCTACCTCCTTTCGAGCCAGCTGCTACTGCAGACTTAAAATTTCTTTCTTGGAAAACATCTTTCCTTTTAGCAATCACTTCAGCTAGAAGGGTATCTGAATTACAGGCCCTTATGGCAGTGGAGCCTTTCATCATCTTTCACGCAAACAGGGTGTCCCTCAGAACCAGTCCATCCTTCATGCCCAAGGTGGTATCCAGTGTGGCTCTAAATCAGTCCATTCATTTGCCAACCTTCTTTTCCCAATCCACAGAATAAAGGGGAATGGATACCGCATTCCTTAGATGTGCACTGACAACTTAGATTCTACTTGGACAGGACTAAACCTCAAAGGAAATCTGAACAACTGCTGGTGGCATTTGCAGCAGGGGTAGAGGGGGGAAGGCTATTTCAAAGCAAACCATTTCTAAATGGATAAGCCATTGCATTCATTTCTGCTATAAGCACCATGGAAAACCTATCCCCCAGGGGATCAGATCTCACTCCACCGGGGCTGCATCTACCTCTACAGCCTTTCTCAGAGGCGTCCCTACCAGGGACATCCTAGAAGCTGCTACTTGGAATTCTGTACATACTTTCACTAAGCATTATCATTTGCCAATTTTCTCTAAATCCAGAGCTGGCTTTGCCACTGCAGTCTTGTAGGGTCTTATAGCTGGCCCTAATGCTATCTAAATTCCTCCTCCCAGCCATAGCTTTGGGAATCTACCCAAATGTAATGACTGCAGCAGTGAAACACGAAGAACGTAGTACAGTTGTGTACACTTACCATAAATGTAGATTTTCGAGTGTATTCACTGTTGCAGTCCTGGTTACCCTCCCTTCAGCCCCCTAACTTTTTTTGGCTATACCTCTACTTTCCTTTCTATGCTTAAAAGCCTTTTTGGTGTATTTGCTTTGTTGTTGGAGGTATATCTTTGTGCTTTTATATTTAATTGCTTCCCATTAGGGGGGCTCCTGACTTCTGGAGCAAGAAAAACGGATGTAATTGTGTTGGCTGCATGTTTTATACCCCTGACGACCTGACGTCATGGAAGAAGGGACAGTAACCGACGCAGGACCCAAGACTTCGTTAATCAGGCCGACTGAGGGCTACCTGCAAGCAGATAACCGAAATATAATGACTGCAACAGTGAGTACACTCAAATATCTACATTTATGGTAAGTGTACACAACTGTATTTTTTTTGAGGCCTTTGGTGTCCGGCCATCCATGGCATGGATGCACTCCTCGATCTCCTGTTTAAGAGGGCATGGAGAGAAGTGTGTTTTAAGTCCATCTCTAGTAAACCAGAAAGGGTCTTGGTTCCACCCAGTGAAAGGGCACATTGGAATAAGGGGCCTGCAGTCAATGCCATTGTTGTAGCAACAGCCACCAAGAAAGAACTGTTAAGTATTGCACATCTGTCCACCCTCCAGATAGCCAAGAGCACTGGACAAATTGTGGAAGCACAAATATATTTCAGCCACTATTGGTGTTCATGTGCTGAAGTACTTGAGTCTCCCGATATAATGAAGTTACCAAGTCTGTAGCAACCCAGGTGACAGTAGAGGAACACAAGCCCATGGAGATTTAGTTTGATATCGTGCTGTCAATTTCAGATGTATTCATGCACCGGTCATCTATCTCAGCTGATGGTATGGCCAGTGCAGCAGGCACTGGCGTCACATTTTGCTTTCATGCTACGATGCGCCTCTATAACTTTGTAGAACTTTAAGAAGTCATTTGTAAATGCTTCATTTGATGATTCCACTGTCTTTGGACCAAAAGCTGAAGGTATGCTGGCCGTGTATGGGCGGGAGGGCAAGAGATGGCTGCAGTAGGGTACACTTTTCCACTCCTCAGTGGACTTTTCCTGCAAACAGAGGAGAGGCAAATGACTCTCTATTTTTTCCTGGAAGTCCCAACATTTTGCCCAGCACACATTTGATAGTGCCTCCCTTGGGCTGAGGGGGAGCTTCAACCGATGCCTCCCTAGAGGCAGGAACTGTCTGCATACTAACTGTTTCAGGGGACCTGTCTCCAAGAAACTTTCAGAGCTCCTGAAGTTTTCCTGGCTGCTGTGTGTGTGTGTGTGTGGGGGGCTGCATGGCTGCCCACCGTCAAGCTTTGTAGGCAATCACCATATATTTGTTGGTGTTGAGAGTCGTTTTGTTTCCTGAAGGTATATGATCCCTTTTCTGCTTCAACCAGATGTTCAACAGAAACCCCTTCTGGACTTTCTACTCCAGCAGTGAAGGGAAGCAGCAGGAGAAATGCAAAAACTGCTGGTGAAACAACAAGGGAGTAATCTAGGAGGTGATGGAATATACTTGAAATAGAAGAGCATGTACACCCAGACTGAAGAAACAGGCAGTCCAGTATCAGTTCAGTAAAAGTTTTAATCAGAACGGTTTATCAAAAACCTCAAATTCTACATTAAAAGCATACATTATATATATATATATATATATATATATATATATATATATATATATATATATATTTATATTTATGTATATATATATATATATATATAAATTTTACTAAAATGTATAAAAATACATATATATATATAAATACATGTATGAATTCAAAATATTATAAAAGTATGCAAGTCTAATATATATATATATAATTTATATTTTATGTATGCTTTTAATGTACGATTTATTTGGGGTTTTTGATAAAACATTGTTTTAGATAGATGTCCTTTTAAATTTTGGTTATAGTGAGATCTGTAGTGAGTTCTGAGTGGTTAATAGATTTTTTAATTAGTTATATATATATATATATATATGTGATGTTAAGTATTGTAATGGTTTTTTGGTCTGAAGAAGCAATATCTATTGTGAAAGCACTTAACCGTTCTGATTAAAAATTTTACTGAACTGATACTGGACTGCCTGTTCTGTCTGGGTGTATATAAATTTGTTTTTTTTACGTTTGCTTTGGGTGTTTTGGATTGAAATAGAAACTCTCCTTAGCATGGAGAACATCGATATCTGTGCAGTAACAGAAACCTGGTTCAGGGCTCCCGAGAGCACCCCAGCACTACCAGGTTATACCTCATACCATGCTTTTCGGGCCCAAAACTTGGACCGAACCACAAAAGGAGGGGGAGTATCGATATTCATCAAAGATACCCACACCTCCAGGGTGGTGGCAAAGCACGAAGCATCAGAGACTATCCATGTGCAACTAACAGTGGGTAAAACTGCCTTCCAGTTTATAGCCTGCTACAGACCACCCTCCCAAACCCAGGAACCCCTCTCGGCCTTCCTGAGAACACTGGAAAATATGAAGGTCTCTCCAAACACCATTATATTGGGCGACTTCAACTACCCAAACATAGACTGGGAGCATTACTCTAGCTCCAACACCCTAGCCCAAAGTTTTCTAGAATTTATAAACTCAAATGCTATGGAACAACTTGTTACCACTCCCACAAGAGGGGAAAACATACTGGACCTGATCATCACCAACATGGGGACTCTATGCTCCAGACCAGAAGTGTATCCCTCACTGGTAAGATCAGACCATAAACTAATCTCACTGGATATTCACATCCCGACCCCACCCCCTGCCCAGAATACCACAGTGAAAAACTTCTCTAAAGCAAATTTCACACTCCTCAAAACCGAAGTGGAATCCTTCAAAGCCCCCCGGGCCTGTGGAAAATACGGCCCAGACCGCAGAATCCTTTATAAACGCATTCTGTGAACACCTTCAGGAATGCATGGATCATGCGATCCCAAATAAAACCAAGACCCAATCCTCCAAAGGCAGACTTCCTGTCTGGTGGACCCCAGCCATAAACAAACTATACAATAGAAGGAGGAAGCTACTAAGAGCAAAATCCCAAAAAGGGAAGGCATCACGGATCAGTATTAGCAAAAAACTATGGGCACTCATAAAATTGTCTAAGGCCAGCTTCGAGAGAAAAATTGCACAGGACACCAAGGATAATCACAAGGCTTTCTTTAGTTATGTTAGGAACCTGGGTGGTAATTCCCAGATATGCTCAGAATTAGTCCAAAATGACAAAAAATACACTGAACCCACAGACATTGCCAACATCCTAGCTGACAGGTTCAGCGCAAACTTCTCCCACCAAAAGGGCAAATATCTATTCCAGCAGAGTGCTGCCCCCCCTGACATCTCAGATGCTCAGGTAAGAGCCGCCCTCTTCAAAGCAAAAAACACAGCATCAATGGGACCAGACGGTGTCCCGGGCTGTGGCCTACATGAACTCCAAGAAGAGCTAAACCCAAACATAAAACTACTGTTCAATCTCAGCCTTACTACAGGATATGTGCCCAAAGAGTGGCGTACAGCAACAGTGGTCCCTCTCCATAAAGGTGGTGTCTCAACGGATCCTGGAAACTATCGCCCCATAAGCCTGACTAGCTTGGTCTGCAAAGCTATGGAAAGGATCATCATGGACCTCATAAATAAAGATATTGACGACCTACAGACACTGGATCCTACCCAGTTCGGCTTTGTTAAGGGCAGATCCTGCCTCTTAAACCTGGTTGATTTCTTTGAAACAGTCACCAAGGCCATTGACGAGGGGAAGGTGGTCCACACAGCCTACCTGGACCTCGCAAAAGCCTTCGATACAATACCCCACTCGGGCATTATAGATAAGCTCACCAGCTTAAATATAAACCCCTATGTCACTAGATGGATTGCAAACTGGCTCAAGGACAGAACCCACACGGTTAGAATTGCTGGAGCCATGTCAGACTCCAAACCAGTTACAAGTGTCCCACAAGGCTCAGTCCTGGGACCTCTCTTGTTCGGTATACATTTCTCGGAGGTACAGGCCAACATGGAAGGACTGTGGCTGACCAAGTTCGCAGATGACTGCAAACTGGGTGCCATAATCGACTCTCCAGCCGACACAAGCATCCTCCAAAAGGGCCTCATAGAAACAGACAACTGGTGCCAGAGCTATGGCCTCAAGCTAAATGCCAAAAAGTGTATAGTCATCCCCTTTGACAAAAACAAAGTGCCCACAAATTACCACATAGGTGGTAATCCATTAAGTACAGAAGAAGTAATTAGGGACCTGAGGACCCAAGTTGATAGCAATCTCTCATTTGACAACCACGTGGCCAAAGTGGTCAGAAAAACATTTTATACAGCCCACCTAATCATGAAGGGATTCACATCTAGATCAGGGGAGGTCATCGTGCCTCTTTACTCATCCCTCATCAGGCCCATAATTGAGTACAATGCCCCTTTGGGATGTACCTTACCAGACACCTGCAGCAACTGGAAAGACCCCAAAAGTACCTCACCAAGAGGATCAAAGGGCTCAAACAGATGCCATATGCTGCCCGGTTAAAGAAACTCCAGCTCTACTCAGTGGCATACCGCCTGTTCAGAGGCGATCTGTGCCTGATGTATAAAGCCATGTCCAACCAGGAATTAATGGACATGCTGCACCTCAGAAAATCCAAATCCCATCGAGCTACGTGCTCGAGAGACTTGAACCTCAGCACAGAAATAAATAGGACATGCTGGAGGGACAGAATCATAACCCAGAGGCTCCCTTCACTCTGGAATAAAATCCCAGTCCAGGTTAGGCAGAGTCCCTCATTGACTCTCTTCAAGAGGAATCTTGATGAGTGGATAGGAGATCGAAGGTTTACCCCGGGTATCACTTCTGTGTCACTGTTAGACAGAGGCACAGTATACTAACCTCGAAAAAGGGCATAGCAAAATAAATTTAAAATGGGTGGCGAAAGCCAAACACATTCTGGCTAGGCTTATAAATGCCCTAGGGCAGATAGCCTGGTATGAACCTATGAACCCAAGAGTATAAATGGATTCTAATGCTGTGTGCAGATCAGGCACCTGGATTAAACCATATGGTGTTTATAAAACCTATACTTAAAGACAGAATTGTTTGTAATAACATTGAATTATGTGGTTTATATTGTATGTATGTGTGTGTGTGTGTGTGTGTGTGTGTGTGTGTGTGTATATATATATATATTGTTTTTTAATGACATTTTTTGATATTTTCTACATGTATTTTGCATATCTTTGTATACAAATATGTCTTATGAGGGTTTTCTTGAGAGTTTCTGAATGTTGAATAATTATGTTAATTGATTGTGACTGGCTGTGATTTATTTGAATTTGTTTAAATATGGTGTAGTACGATATGATGTCAACACTGTTGAAGGGTTTGTGTTCTGAAAGCTTTGTTTTATTAAATTTTTATGCTATTCAGTTTGCTTTTTTTTGTTAATTCTGCATGTGTAGTGTAGTTTCACTTGAGTTCATGGTTATATTGCTAGTAATCAAGGAGGTCCCACAAAACCAGAGGCAATCTTGGGTCTATTCAAGATTCTTTTTGGTGCCCAAGAAAAACAATGACCTCAGTCCCATTTTGGATGCAAGCAAGCTAAATTTGTGTGTCAAACAGACCAAATTCTTGATGGTAATGGTGTAGTCCATTATACCTATTCTGAAAAAGGATGACTAGATGAGCTTGGTGGACCTAAAGGATGCTTGCTGTCATATAAAGATGGTCAGACATTCCAGGTGGTTTCTGTGCTTTTGGCTGGGAGTCAGTAACTTTCAGTTTCGAGCACTGTCCTTTAATCTTAACCACCACCCCTAGGTGTTAAACATATGTGTGTGGCAGTAGTAGCAGCCCAATTCAAGCTGCGGGAGTTCCAGGTCTTCTCTTATTTGAACTATTGGCTTCTTATGGTGACTTCAAAGGCATCGCTAGTTTGTGTGAGGGACTCCTTGCTCCATCTGGGCCTAGCCCTAGGGATTACAGTGAACTTCGACAATTCCAAGTTGGAGCCAGTACAGGCTTTGGATTTCATAGGTTGCCATCTGGATACAATCAATCATATTGCCAGGTTTCCTCTCTCAAGGCTGTCATCACTTCTTCAGGCCCATCAGGTTTTGCTTTCTCAAAGGCCACCTGCTTCTGCTATTCTTTGTCTCCTTAAATTGATGGCAGCTGCCATCTCGTTAGTTCTTTTGGCCAAATTGTATAGGAGGGTTCTCTAGTGGGGCTCTTAGTCCATTGGTCTCTGACAAGTCATCTTATACATTTTCTCAAAAGATTGAAGGAGATTGTTGCTATGCATTTTCTCATAAGATTGAAGGAGATTGTTGCCATCACGTCTCTTGGTAAATGATGTCCGACAATATGTCATCAGATGGCCCTTTGTCTTTCTCCCTCCCTTGGCCACGGTGACCACAAATCCTTCCCACCTGGGGAGGGGGTGGGTCATTTTGAGGGAAGGATGATCCAGGGTACCTGGTCATAGTTGGAAACAATTTTGCAGCTCGGTGTTTTGGAGATGAGTGGCCCTTCTGGCATTGCAGGTTTTCCACAACTACCTCCTTAAGGTGTGATATTGGTCTAGACCAACAATATGGGTGTAGTCTTGTATTTCAACAAACAAGGCAGAGCCCAGTCTTATTCCTTGTGTTGAGAGGATGTTGCAGTGGCCAGTGCCTTCCCAGTGCTTTTTTTATCGTGCTCCTGGATAAGTTGAGCAGGCATATTCTAATGCCTAATGAGTGATCACTCAATCCAGCAGGGTAAAATTTTCAGCTGCTTGGGCCAAACTCAAACTTTCTGAAAGCTTACAACACAATGCAGCAGGTTTTGTCCAGAAGGACAGTTACTGTGAGATGCTGTAGTCTGTACTTGGCCCCTAGGTCTTCTCTGTTGCGTAAACTCCCCAGAACTCCCTGATAGTAAAGTTTTTACTGAAAGCAGCATGGTCCAAGGTGACTGAGCTTCACAGCCCCCTTCTGACTCGCAGGTATGGTTCCCCCTTCCTGAGGGCCTCTTCTGTTCTCACCCTCTTTTGGTTCTTGAGCCAGTCCTGTATCTAATATAGCACTCTTCAGGACAGTCTCACATGGATCTCTCATCCCACAAACTAATTAGTTCCTCCACATCCACTGATGGTCAGAGATCCCAAGCTGTCTGCAAGAGTGGTTCACATTCTTTTTTTTTATTTCAAAAGTATTCTACCAGGAAATTTTAGAGCAGGAAATGGGGAAGATTTAGTATTTGAGCAGTTTCTAAAGGTCTGTATCCCTTTTTAGTGCCCTCGGATGCAACCTTGGGATGACTTGGACAGCTTGCTTCAATCCAGGACTAGCTACCCTACTATCAAAGTCCAGTTAGTGGCACACTCCCATTTTTCATGTTGGTCAGGATCATTCTCCGTTGGCTTCCCTGAGACTTTCTAAAGCCTTTCTGAAAGGGATCCTTCTTCTGAAACCCCCGTTGGAGAGATCCAGTCCCTCTTTTGTGGTCTGTCCTATGTGTTGAACGCTTTCACAAGGGCTGGGTGAACTTAAGGAGAATAGCTATTCTGTCGTAGAGGAGAGGGAGGACTTGGGTGGGCGGACTGATGCCTTTCTGACCTCTGGTGGTGACCCTGAGCATTAGACGCAGACTGCTTAACACAGGGAATGGCAGGACTTCATGGTTCATTACACAAGCAACTCTCCCACCCCCCCCTTCCCAACCTAGGGATTCTGACCAACTTTACGTACATGAAGGATTCCAGTGCTTACATCCCTTACTGTCCTTGGAATCCTTCCCTTCCAGTTACAAATATGTACTGCAAGCTTGACACCATGACTAGTCAGGAGTGCATCCATAGATAGAATTATGTCAGGGATAGCCTGGTAAGGAAGGGGAGGTGGAGGATCCAGAGTGTGTGTATGCAGTAACTGAGGGGGCTAGCCAAAGCGTCAAACAGGCTAGGTGGGAATTGATTGCTTGATTTTAGGTATGTATTTATGGGTTTTCAGATATTTGTTCTTTGCAGACTCTGCACACATTTTTAAGAAGATTAACATTGCTCGTCTGCATGTAATTTAAGACTATGTTCCACTTCCTAGGGATGGAAGAAAATTTAGCTGCTGGCCTTGCTTTTTACAAATTTGAGGCACATACTAAATGATTAAAAACTTTCATTTCACACATTGCTATAGTTTATTTTCACTAAGCAGTGTTAAATAACGTTACCTTTAATGTGATTTTCTTTAACATGTTTCTGTATTGTTTCAGAGTAAGTGCAGCAGATGAAGAGCCTCTTTGGAAATTTACACAGACTCCAACAGAACACGTCTTTCCAGTCCCTAATATTTCTTCAAATGTAGCACTGAAGGTCACCGTCCAGTCCCTTCCAAGACAGCCAAGTTACCCTGTATTGAACTGTAGTATTCACACAAGCATTAGTTTGTTTGGAAAGCAGATCCAAGATGTTCGCCATGCTTGTAACTCTGTTAGGGCAGAGCTATACAAATCACATAGCCCACCATGGTTGGCTGCCAAGCAAACTCTGGGTCATCTTTGTGAAAACCCAGTATACACAAGAAAGTACCCACCTCCTGAGGATGCTCCTTTGAAAACATTATGCTTGTATCCAAAACTCAGCAAAGAGTCTGAAGTTAAACATTCACATGACAAGTGCTTTACATTAGCTGTTAACGATACCTACAGAACACATTCACAGGAACAAGGGGTTAAAACACTGAAGTCACTTTCTTTAACTGATTCACATGCTTCTGTCTGTCAGTGTTACCGGGTGTCTGCAGGAGAAACCAGTCCTTTAATAGGTTCACTGCTGAGAGATCGACAAGAAGTTATAGCACGAATTGCCCAAAATCTGAATTACTGTGATCCAGGTGTTCCACATGTCGCTGGGCACCCTTTCAATGCATATGAAGCAGAAGTAATCGATTCAAAGGGCTTTGTGGGCTTGCATGAAGAAGATTGCTCAGTAAAGAAGTGCAAGGAGTCACTTTTAGGTCCTGCTGTGAGGAGAGAGAGTTTTCTTGAAAAAGATCCTGAAGGAAAGGCCAAGTTCAGTGGTACACCTTGCAGTTTTCAGAGAAAGGATGACCATGACAGAGAACTTCATTCTCAAATACGAAGAAAACTGTTCCTTTCAGATTCTAAGGACATTAGTAATTTAGAAGCCATTCATGACTTTTCAGAACACACAGAAGTATGTCAGCACAATCAGAAGTGTTCTACTGTAGTCAGTAGTACATGTTCAGCACCTTCCTCAAAAAGTACAGTAGGTTCAACAAAGGGAGCTGACTTGTTAAAAAGTTGTTGTGAACAAAAAGATCAAACACAATGCACAGAAAGAACTAAACAGTGCTCTAAAGAAAGCACTGAAAAACAAGCCTATGTAAACAGTAGATGCAAAAGCAAAATGATCTCATGTGAAAGCAGTATTACAGACTGTGTTTTCAGCAGTCATCTTGGCAAAATAAAAAAAACTGAAAGTGCAAAAGCTGGAACTGAAATGCAGAGATCAGGCTCATTACAATTCCTCACAAAGTGCTTAGATCATAAAGACTCTAAAGTAAAAATATCTGAGGCAAGTATAAGCAAACCTTTTAATTACCAGCTTTTTAACACAGAAAAACATTCAAATAAAGAAAATGACTGTATGCAGTGGAAGGATAAACTAGGCAGACTTGTGCACACTGAAAAGAAGGACCCACTAAATTATGAAGTCAAGCATGGACTGCTAAAAAATTGTAGAGAAGGCTGGGAGGCAACACCAGAACAGCTAACAGATTTTAATACACTGGTAAGTAATTTTGGAGTGGGTGTCAAGAGAAAAGTTTGTTACAATGCATATATTTCAAGATAATGTTCCAGGTGAAATGAAAGATCCTTGCCCACTGGATGAGTGACTTGCAGTTTACCTAAGAAATTTATTATGGTATTAAATGGTAACTTTTATTATTTAATCTAGGATTTTTTTTTTGCTGTTTCTTGTAGCTAATTGGGTAATGACTTGGGGCCATGTGTTCAGTAATGAACTTGAGGGCAAGATCAATCTGTCGTGTTATGTTTAAGAAATACATATAATTTAATGGAACCATTTGTTTTTATTTAATCATCGATGATGGTCTATCGATGGTAGAACTGCTTTAACTCATACTGCGTCTGATTTTGGTAAAAGGTAAAAAAAAAAAAAACACTATCCTTTATGTTGTAAGAAAAGTCTTCATGTAAAAGGATAAATCAAGAAATGCTCTAAGAAGTAGGAATTGGAATTACAGGTATTAACATGCTAGAAGTATGTCTCGAACTTAGAGAAAATAAACTAGAGACACTGGAAAGGTAGTAAAAATCTGTAAAGGTGAACAAAAGAGGAGTACTAATTAAAAGTCATTTACATTGTTTTTTGTGCTCTGATTGTCTAGATTGAACCATGTTAAGAGGTATATCTTGGCTAGCAAGCACATGAACGATATTGGTACACTTTTATAATGTTCTCTTATAAAAGGATTGCATAACTCTGAAAGCAGCAAATGCTGCATTTCCTTGGGGAAAACAACTGAAGCCGCAGGTATAGATTTACAAGGAAGGGGGTTAATTTTTCAGGTTAAATTATGTTTTAATTCATTTATTTTCATTTGTGTATTTCATGGAAATATGAAATATATAATTGCATAATGTGTATTTGGGAATCATTGTTTAATTTTGTATATTCCTGCATGATGCTTCCAAAAAACTGTAAATGCCACTGCAGTTTTTTTATATTTTTTGCTGTTGAAGTCCTGCAGCCTGCAATATACTCCATGTTCATCAAGCTTCTTATCATTCATCACTTTATTGATTTGTCAGTGACTTGTGAAATGACTGCATTCCACTGAAATTCAGCATTTAGGCTTTTCTTAAGTATTGATTTAATATCACTTTTTGGCAACTCCCTTACATAATCTGAGGCAAAAGATGACATTGTACTCGGACTGTAAAAAGCATAGCACAGTTATAGTTCACTACTTGTTCTTGAACCGCAGGCATTCCCAACCTGTCTAAATGTGTAAAAAGACATTAAGAATTCCACTGACGCATTGAGGGAAATGGAAATGCAATATACTTTTGTGTATAATCAGTGAATGAAATCTAACGTTCCACAAGTAAACGCTGTCACTCCGTGAAGAATAAGTTAAGTAAATGTAACAAAAAGCACGAGTGCAGCGAAAGTAAGATTAGAACAGCATAGTTTAATTTCCAATGGGTGTACACAAACGGATTTGTGTACACCCATTGGAACTATGCTGATGTCCTTCATGGATGCATCTGCAGTCATAACAACTGGGTTGTCCTGTCGTCAGGCAGCCCTTCAGTCGGCCGGATTCCAAAGTCCGGGTCCGGCTTCGGCTGATGTCGCACTTCACCCGACGTCATCTCTGTTGGTCTTCGGGTATAAAGGCATCAGCCGACGCCATTTTCCTCAGTCTTTCTTGCCGCGTGGCGCCCGAAGCAGAAGCTGTTCGCAAGTGCCGGTCGGTCGGATCCAGAGATTACTTCTACCGAATACTACTTGAAGACTTCTAAAGCTAAGTACCCGCTGGGGACTCTTTCTTGCCTCAGCCGATGTCAGAAACAGTTAATAATTGTTTAACCTGTGGGAAACAAATACCTCATAAGGATTTCCACTCTTACTGTCTGCCTTGTTTAGGCCCAGCCCACGACGTAGCAGCCTGTTCGCCTGTGCTTCTTTCAACCGACGAACGCTTAGGCGCCGGTCGGAGTTTGCTGAACAGTTTTTCGGTTCTGATTTTGCGTATATTATGCCGCCGGATCCTCCGACTACCCAAACTGCTAAAAACGCAAAGATAAAGACCGACACTGTGGTCCGCGGTTTCGCCGAAACCATGGTTAAGCAAATCATGAGTGTCTCGGTTTCGCCGAAACCGAGAAAGCTGATCAAAATACAGCAGAATCTATCACTACCACTGAGGCCCCTGCTACTTCTCTTGAATCGGCCTCAGAAATTTTATCCACTACGGTGGTTGCCACTGACTTATCAGACACAATTCCCTTGGATGTGTCTACCCCAGCACGTGGTGCTGCTAGGCCTCCAGCAGCCATGTCCAGTAAGGCCTTTGCCAGGGCCAAAGCAGCCAAAACTACTAGAACAGTGCCTGCTAAACCCCCTACAACACGGCCCTCTTCTAGTTCACAAATGCTTACCCTGGCAGAAGATTTAATTTCATTAATTAGGGGATCTCAATCTCACCCAGACAGGGCCTCTCAGCCCCCAGAGAAGAGACCTAGGGCAGAGCCCCCCGAGCCTGTGTCCTCTGATGATTCTGCTGATGAATCAGACATAACAGACCAGCCAGAGGCTCTTTTCTCCAATTTTGAAGACTCAGATGCTGAAGAATCCATTCCAGCTGCCTCCCCACCAGAAGAATTTTCCTTTGGGGAAACCTTACATGCCATGCGAGAGCAGTTCCAATGGCAGCAGCAGGATTTCTCAGACTCCAGAAAAAGACTTAGAACCTTTCTGCACCTTCCACAACACAGGCCCTTAGCTATACCTCCTGTGCTCTCTGTAGTGGATGATGCCTTCAATGATGTGTGCTCTGCACCAGATTCTTTACCTCCAGCCCTTGCCAAACCAGACAGATTTTACAGGGTACCAGACACTCATCACCACCTTTACAAGGCCCCACTTGCAGACCCCGAAACTATATCCCAGGGTCCCAAGGCAGTAGTCAGACCACAGCTAAAAACCCTATTCCTTCTGAAAGGGAAGCCAGGTCTTTAGACAGATGGGGCAAAAAGGTTTACACTTCAGCTACTCTCTCAGCTAGAGCTTTAAACTGTCAGTTTCACATGATACAATACCAAGAGTTTATGCTTGATCAGTTAACAAAAAAGCTATCCTCTGATGAATCAATTGATAAGAAATATGTATTAGAAATGGTAAATAACATACAACAGGTTAGTAACCATTCCTTAAAATGTGGCTATGATGCACTGGAGGCTTCATTTAGATCAGCCATGACTGGCACAGTGATAAGAAGGCATGCATGGCTAAAGGAACAAGCTTTACCGGATCATGTTAAAGCCAAGTTATTAGATGCTCCTATGGATAAGACCAGCTTGTTTGGTACACCTGCCCAGCAGGTAATGAAGAAAATGGAAGAAAAGGCAAAATCTGTTCAAACGGTTAAAGATTTCTTGCAGGTCCAACCCCAAGGTTTAGCAGGAACTGGCCTGCCAAAATTGGTCCTTTCCTGACTCCACAAGATCCCAAAGGGGCAGGAATAGACGCTCCAGAGGCAGAAACCAATCCAGAGGAGGTGCCTACAGAGGACGACAGTGGCAAGGTAACAACAGAGGCACAGACACAACCACTGCCACTACAACAACACAGCCACAGTGACTTAACTCTAAAACCGCCTACCAGGGAACAAATAGCAGTTCCATTAGGCGCAAATTAACCTTATTTTCAAAGAACTGGCACTATATCACAAAAGACAAGTGGATTTTACAAACCATAGATCAAGGTTACCGGTTCCACTTCCACACTTTACCAGTCAAAAGAGGAATGCCAAATCTACCTCCAAATCAAAAAACAGAGGCTCTACAACAGATAATGCAGTTAGCAAACATGAGAGCTGTGGAAAGAGTGCCAACAACAGAACAAGGAAAGGGATTCTACTCAAGACTATTCCTAGTTCCAAGAAAGGAAAAAGTTGGAGACCTATTCTCGACCTGTCCACCTTAAATACATACATCATTGTCCCAAAATTCAAAATGCTGACCCTACAGCAACTTCTTCCCATGCTGGGCAAGGAGTGTTGGCTGGTAACTCTAGATCTCAAGGAGGCATACCTGCACGTCCCCATTCGACCAATCTGCAGAAGATACCTCAGATTTCTTGCAGGATCAGAGCATTATCAATTCTCAGCATTGCCCTTTGGCTTATCTACTGCGCCCAGAGTATTCACAAAATGCCTGGCATCAGTAATCGCCCACTGCAGACTACAGGGAATTCAAGTTTACCCATACCTGGACGACTGCCTGCTACAAGGGGACAACAAAAGCAAGTTGACAACAGATTTACAAAGGGTCATTTACTTGCTACAAGCACTGGGATACACAATCAATTTACAAAAATCAAGGCTGATACCATCCCAGACAAGGACATTCTTGGGCTGAATTGGACACAGTAAAACAAATGGCTTTCCTAACTGCAGAAAAACAGAGAGCTCCCTCTTTACTTCTTGGCACTAACAAAACAGAACAAGTTAACAGCAAGAAAAGTACTGCAGGCCTTGGGCTTCATGGCATCATGCATAATCTTGGTCCCACTTGCCAGACTACATATGAGAAAACTACAGTGGTACCTAAAGAATTTATGGTCCCAACACAGGCACAGCCTAGAAACAGAAATTCCACTAATTCCATGCTTAAAACAGGAGTTCCTATGGTGGGCTCAAGCATGCCAGTCAAACCCAGGGCTACCCTTTCGCAGATGTCAAGCAAGCAAGACCATCACAACAGACGCTTCAGACCTAGGATGGGGGGGGCCCACATGCTGGACAAATGCGTGCAAGGATTGTGGACGCAGGATCAACTTCACCTGCACATCAACCTAAAAGAAATGCTGGCAGTAAAACTGGCAATCCAAAACTTCAGACCATTTCTCAGAGGGCCAGTTGATGATAAGGACAGACAACACCACAGTCATGTGGTACATCAACAAACAGGGAGGCACTCATTCATACCCCCTATGCAGAATGACTTTGGAGCTGTGGAACCTGGCACTCAGCTACAACATCCAGATACAGGCAATATTTGTACCGGGAAAAGAAAATACTCTAGCAGACATACTAAGCAGAACCACATCGGATGCCCACGAATGGATGCTACATCCGACATCTTCAAGACCATCTCAAAGAAATGGGGAATGCCTCAGATAGATCTATTTGCTTCCCCTCTCAATCACCAGCTCAAAAGTTCTGCACAAGGACATTCCACCCACTAGCATGGAAAGTGGATTCGCTCTCCTTCAGCTGGAAAGGCCTAACAGCATATGCATTCCCACCTCTTCCCTTGATACACAAGGTATTACTAAAAATCAAGGAAGAACGTCCAAGGATAATCCTAATAGCTCCAAACTGGCCAAGACAACACTGGTACCCACTGCTCAGGAGCATGTCTCAGAACAATATGTGGCCAATACCCCTGATGCCTTTGATGTTAACTCAGAACAACTACAGCATCATGCATCCAAACCTAAAAACGTTGCAACTGACTGCATGGAACATCATATAGCAGCAGCTAATCCAGAACTTTCCCAAAGAGTTAAAGACATTATTCTTGAAGCCCGCAGACCTTCAACAAGAAGGAACTATGCAGGAAAATGGAAAAGGTTTGTCATTTGGAGTACTGAAAGAGGAAAAGATGTGTCAAACATAGATATGCTTAACATTCTGGAGTATCTGGCAGAACTTCTACATTCAGGCCTGTCCTACTCCTCCATCAAGATACATGCATCAGCTATATCAGCAGAATACAGCTTTGATCCACCTGTTTTTTCACACCCATTACTCAGACAGTTCCTCAGAGGAATCAAGAATGTAAAACCTCCAAGGAAACCACCATTACCAGCATGGGACTTGAACTTTGTGCTAGAAAAGTTGACACTATCACCCTTTGAGCCAGCAGCAACAGCAGACCTACAGCATCTATCGTGGAAAACCGCCTTCCTACTGGCAATAACCTCAGCCAGGAGGGTTTCTGAACTCAGGCCCTAATGGCAGTACAACCCTTCCTAATCTTCCATCCAGATAGAGTGTCCATGAGGACTAATCCTACATTTATGCCTAAGGTGGTATCCAGAGTGTCTTTAAACCAGGCAATCCACCTACCTACCTTCTTCCCCAACCCACAAAACAGAGGGGAAAGAATACTGCATACCTTGGATGTACATAGACAGCTACGCTACTACCTGGACAGAACAGAAAGTAGCAGAAAAACTGATCAGCTTTTTGTAGCCTATGCAACAGGAAGGGAAGGAAAAGCTATTTCCAAACAGACAATCTCCAAATGGATAGGAAATTGCATACGGTTCTGTTACTCCTTCCATGGAAAACCAATTCCACAGAACATAAGACCTCATTCTACAAGGGCAACAGCCACTACCACAGCCTTTTACGAGGAGTGGCAACCAAAGACATTATTGAGGCGGCTACTTGGACCTCCGTGCATACATTTGCCAAGCATTATAATTTGCCTCTATATTCCAGATCCCGAGCAGGGTTTGCCACTGCTGTACTGCAAGGGATCCTAAACACACCATAATCTAGTTTCTTCCTCCTCCCTAGTTGGCTATGGTATTCTACCCAGTTGTTATGACTGCAGATGCATCCATGAAGGACATAGTACAGTTTTGTACCTACCATAAATGTAGATGTCGAACTGGATAGCATCTGCAGTCAGGATTACCCTCCCTCCTTCCCCTCTGTGGTACTCCTAGGGTGTTTACCCTCCTAATAGCTAGCTGGTGGGGAGTCTTTATGGTGTATTTGATGTATATATGTACATACATGCTTATTGTTTGTGTTTACCACTATCTTTTTGGAAACATTGGCATTTATCCAAAATTTTTAGCCTTCAAGAGGGCTACTGGCATCTGGGGCAAGAAACACTGAGGAAAATGGCGTCGGCTGATGCCTTTATACCCGAAGACCAACAGAGATGACGTTGGGTGAAGTGCGACATCAGCCGAAGCCGGACCCGGACTTTGGAATCCGGCCGACTGAAGGGCTGCCTGACGACAGGACAACCCAGTTGTTATGACTGCAGATGCTATCCAGTTCGGACATCTACATTTATGGTAGGTACAAAACTGTACTTTCTAACCTTACTTTCGCTGCACTCATGCTTTTTGTTACATATACTTTTGTGTATAGTTTGTATATATCTTTAATGAAATAAGAATTTAGCAGAAGTTAACATTTTAACCAAAGGATGTAGATAAGTGGAGTAAACCACTTCTCCTGACACAAAACAAAGGAAAATAATATGAAAATTAAACGGCAAGGTTGGAGAAGCGGAACAAAGCAGCCGGAGGGCAAAATCCTTGAGTGAATGTCACAGGTTGTTCAACTCGTAAAAAACAGGATAAAAAACTCTCCAAAATCAGTTGTACGATTTATTGTAAAGAGTTAGCGCTTTCACCTATTCAGGCTTCATCAGACTCAACACACAATTGCTATAGAACATTGAGGTAGGGAGAATTTTTGGATAATGAAATTTAGGTCAGACAGTCCACCAGGCCTGAATGTTAAGGTATCTGTGAAACCTTTTTTGAAAATGAGGAGATTGAAGGTTCACTAGCGCACTTAGTACATACATAATACAAGCCAATATAACTATTTTTATCTTCTTATACAGATGTTTGTACTGTGTTTTTAACTAATTCTTTACCTTTACTGACCATACTTAGCAATAGATAGTTTTTTGTACTGTTCTCCATGTTTAAACATATACATTTGGTTTAGCAATCTACTTACCAGCACAGTGTTTTAGTAAGCAATTCTATTGCTTTACCTTTTTGCTAGACAGCACTTCCATTCACACACATACTAGCAGCTTTTTATATATTTTTACATTTCCATATTAAATACTATTTTATGTATATCAGCTCTGTGATTTACAAACTGGAATATTGTTTTTACTATGTTTACATATACATATACACCATAGGTATTGTCCTTTTGATGTATTGGTTGCCCATTGTGTTTATCAGTCCAGCTATTCATAACTGAATTAGTGTTTTCACTGTTCCATATACACATATACATATATATGATTTTGCATAATAGCTTAGGTTTTTAAGTCATGGTTGCTTGTGCAAACATTTATATTTATATTTCATTTTCATTTTTATTTTTATTCTTTTTTCATTTACGATTGATTGAGTGTTTTTACTGCTTTCTATGTATATATACACATGTATTATTTTGCATAATAGCTTAGGTTCTCACAGCATGGCTGCTTGTGCAAATATTTTCATTTTTATTTTGTTGATCATTAATTGTCAGTGATTTTATTTTATTGTATTTTACCCAATTACGTTTCTAATTGAATTATTGATTCTGTTTCCCGCCCTTTGTTTAGTATATATTCAATGTTCTATAGCAATTGTGTGTTGAGTCTGATGAAGCCTGAATAGGTGAAAGCGCTAACTCTTTACAATAAATCGTACAACTGATTTTGGAGAGTTTTTGATCCTGTTTTTTACGAGTTGAAAAACCTGTGACATTCACTCAAGGATTTTGCCCTCCGGCTGCTTTGTTCCGCTTCTCCGACCTTGCCGTTTAATTTTCATATTAGAAGTTAACATGTGTTGGATCAGATAAAGGTAAAAGCTCCCTACTTAAAAAAATATGAATGGTATTTTTGTGCATGCAAGGGGCTGTTTCAGGGGGTATATTGGTAAGATACTAATACACTGAATCATTAAGTCCTGCATGGTGGCTACTTCATTGACTGTGTTTAACAGGTACATTATTAAAAAATAAATAAATAAAAATCTAATGATTGCAGTGGTAGAATGGCATCCTGCATCTATTCTAGGGGCCATATGTTGACATAAGTGTTTTCATGGTGACATGAAAATATGTTTATCTTTTTGAGGAACAGTTGCTAGATGTTCATCACATTGATCACTGCTGCAGTAGCCTTCTCTATATGGGTTATATTTGGCCTAAGGATGGAAGAGCATGCCAGCTTCCAAAACGTCGGGGCACCCTCCATGTGTCCAAGCCGTCGTGTAGCTCCAGCTGAACTAACTCAGACAGGTTTGAGCATGAAGCCCTTCAGAGCTTTAATGCTGCTGTAGAGTACTCTAGTCTGAGGCTTTTGAGGATCTACAGATGGATGGTGTGTTCCCTTGCTGGGCAGATATGTTTTCTTGGGGAAAAATTTCCATTCTCTTAATTTTCTTGATGTTTTATTACCTTGCTCTTCAGGAAAGTTATTTTAAATCTAGAAATGTGTTTTGACGGACTATCTCTAGACTATAAAGTACTTTTAAACAGAACACTAATTTTTTTCTGTCAGTTTAAAAGTAGTATAAAGTAACAAAGTATTTTTTTTTCTGTGGAGAAATTATTTTTCTTTTGTTGGGCTAGCATAGTAAGTGCTTTTTACTGCTTTATTCCTGAAAAAAAAAAACTTAGTGTTGACTGGTAATTGTTGCTGGTCTTCCCGGTAAAGAAGCATCATTTTTGGCTTGACCATGAAACAGACTACCGGTCCCACGGTTAGTCCTTCCAGCCACAAAAAGAAAAAGTTAAGCAAATAGCCTTTGCCACCACAGCAGGCTAGCAATTTGCCTCAGCCATATGTGGGTGACACTGCTGTGGCCATTTGTTGTACCTCAGGCCACTCATCTTTTACCCCATATCCCTCTGGTGTAGCACCTAAAACCACTTTGTACCAGGGATTAGTCTCTTCTTCTGTGGCTGTCTGAGTTCCTTCAGTGGGCAAGGGAGAAGGTTTCTTTACTGTGTCAGAATGCTCAGTCTGTCTCGGAGGAAGCAGTTGCTACTTTTGGTAATACCGTTTGCCCCTTTTTTCCTGTTAAAAAGAAACAGACAACCAAGCATGTGACGACAACGCCTCAGTTTTGTCTGGATAGGACTAGTTTACTTGGGTCTTGTTCAGGGTTTAATTCAGGCTATTGATACTTCTTGTAAAGTAGATGTTATTCGTGTTTCACTGTTGCAGTCATCACACTTGGGTTATCCTGCCAGGGGTAGCCCTCAGTCAGCCCGAATACCAGAGGCTTAGTATTTCTGTGTCGGTTGCTGTCGCTCCAGGATTGACATCAGGTCGTCAGTAGTATAAAAACAGGCAGCCGACACCATTACATCAGACTTTTTTGTCAAGCAGCCCGAAGCAGAAGCAGTTTGCACGAGTGCCGGTCGGCCGCTACCTAAGTTTTCGTTTCCAAAATTGAAGTTGAAGTCTTCTCAATCTAAGAATCCCATTGGGGATCCTTTTTTCTTGCTCTAACCGATGTCAGAAAATGTTAACAATTGTCTTGCCTGTGGAAAGCAAATACCAAACCGAGATTTCCATTCTTACTGCATCACCTGTTTAGGCCCAGACCACGACGTCCCTCGCTGCTGGTTTTGTGCTTTGTTCAACGCCCGAACTATTCGTAGTCGGGCCCTTATTGTAGCTAAATACTTTCGATGTTCTTCATGTTTCACTGTTGCAGTCATTACATTTGGGTAGTCTGCTGGCAGGTTGCCCTCAGTCGGCCTGATTAACAAAGTCTTGGGTCCTGCGTCGGTTACTGTCCCTTCTTCCATGACGTCAAGTCATCAGGGGTATAAAACATGCAGCCGAAACCATTACATCAGTCTTTCTTGCCGCGCGGTGCCCGAAGCAGAAGCAGTTCGTAAGTGCCGGTCGGCCAACTCCTGAAATTTTCATTTTAGAGTTTCAGAACCGAAGTCTTCAACTAAAAGCTAAGTATCCCGTTGGGTAAACTTTTTCTTGCTCCTTATCGATGTCAGTAAAAGTTAATAATTGCATTACTTGTGGGAAGCAAATACCTCATAAGGATTTTCATTTGTACTGTATTCCTTGCCTAGGCCCTGATCATAACGTACCTTGTCGGTTTTGTGCTAATGAACAGGATTGGTCTATTCCTACTTATGAGGACTCTGATGCAGATGATTCCATTCCTTCTGCTTCTCCCCCTGAGGATTTTTCTTTTGGGGAAACTTTACGAGAACATTTCCACTGGGAAAGTCAGGATTTCCTTGAATCTAAAAAGAGACTTGGGGATTTTCTTCTTCTTCCTCAGCATAGGTCTTTAGTTATACCACCTATTCTAGACATTGTTGATGTTTTTTTCAGATGTTTTTTCAGAATCTAGTATGGCTCCTGATTCTCTGCCTCCGGCTCCTTGTAAGCCAGACAGATACTACAGGGTTCCTGACTCTCACTAATTCCTTTTCAAAAATCCTACTGCTGATCCTGAAACCATTTTTCAGGGTCCCAAGGGCATTAAGGCCTCTACTGCTAAAAATCCTACACCTTCTGATAGTGATTCCAGGGCGCTGGATAGATGGGGTAAGAAGGTTTACACTTCTGCAACCTTGGCAATCAGGGCTTTAAACTGTCAGTTTCATATGCTTAAATATCAACAGCGTATCATGGGACTACTTGAACAGAAAATGTTAATTTCTGACTGGAAAATAAAGATTTACAGGATTTATTGCATTCACATGAACAAGTTGGTAAACAAATTTGCAATGTGGTTTTGATTCTTTGGAGGCCTCTTGCAAGGCTGCTATAACTGGATATGTAATAAGAAGGCATGCTTGGCTCAGAGCAAACTCTCCCTGACCATGTTAATGCAAAATTGTTGGATGCTCCTTTACAACAGGACCGTCTCTTTGGTAATAAGGCTGAAGAAGTGTTAAAAAAGATGGAAGATAAAGCTAAATCTAACTGCGAAAGATTTTTTACAAGTGCAACCTCCAAGATTTAGTAGGCACTGGCCTACTAAGACCTGCCCCCAAATCAGTGGGCAGAGGCCCACAAACAAGTTCTGTCCCTCATGAACATGGGGGGCTATTCAATCAGTACCAGAAGTCTAAACCTCAAGATGCATGCACTCGAAACTCTCCTTAGCATGGAGAACATAGATATCTGTGCAGTAACAGAAACCTGGTTCAGGGCTCCCGAGAGCACCCCAGCACTACCAGGTTATACCTCATACCATGCTTTTTGGCCCCAAAACTTGGACCGAACCACTAAAGGAGGGGGAGTATCGATATTCATCAGATACCCACACCTCCAGGTTGGTGGCAAAGCACGAAGCATCACAGACTATCCATGTGCAACTAACAGTGGGTAAAACTGCCTTCCAGTTTATAGCCTGCTACAGACCACCCTCCCAAACCCAGGAACCCCACTCGGCCTTCCTGAGAACACTGGAAAATATGAAGGTCTCTCCAAACACCATTATATTGGGTGACTTCAACTACCCAAACATAGACTGGGAGCATTACTCTAGCTCCAACACCCTAGCCCAAAGGTTCCTAGAATTTATAAACTCAAATGCTATGGAACAACTTGTTACCACTTCCACAAGAGGGGAAAACATACTGGACCTGATCATCACCATCATGGGGACTCTATGCTCCAGACCAGAAGTGTATCCCTCACTGGTAAGATCAGACCATAAACTAATCTCACTGGATATTCACATCCCGACCCCACCCCTTGCCCAGAAAACCACAGTGAAAAACTTCTCTAAAGCAAATTTCACACTCCTCAAATCTGAGGTGGAATCCTTCAAAGCCCCCGGGCCTGTGGAAAATACGGCCCAGACCGCAGAATCCTTTATAAATGCATTCTATGAACACCTTCAGGAATGCATGGATCATGCATCCCAAATAAAACCAAGACCCAATCCTCCAAAGGCAGATGTCCTGTCTGGTGGACCCCAGCCATAAACAAACTATACAATAGAAGGAGGAAGCTACTAAATGATAGAGCAAAATCCCAAAAATGGAAGGCATCACTGCAGTATTAGCAAAAAATTACGGGCACTCATAAAAGTGTCTAAGGCCAGCTTCGAGAGAAAAATTGCACAGGACACTAAGGATAATCACAAGGCTTTCTTTAGTTATGTTAGGAACCTGGGTGGTAATTCCCAGATATGCTCAGAATTAGTCCAAAATGACAAAAAATACACCGTAGCCACAGACATTGCCAACATCCTAGCTGACAGGTTCAGCGCAAACTTCTCTCCCCCCTTCCCACCAAAAGGGCAAATATCTATCCCAGCAGAGTGCTGCCCCCTGACATCTCAGATGCTCAGGTAAGAGCCACCCTCTCCAAAGCAAAAAACACAGCATCAATGGGACCAGACGGTGTCCCGGGCTGCGTCCTACATGAACTCCAAGAAGAGCTAAACCCAAACATAAAACTACTGTTCAATCTCAGCCTTACTACAGGATATGTGCCCAAAGAGTGGCGTACAGCAACAGTGGTCCCTCTCCATAAAGGTGGTGCCTCAACGGATCCTGGAAACTATCGCCCCATAAGCCTGACTAGCTTGGTCTGCAAAGCTATGGAAAGGATCATCATGGACCTCATAAATAAAGATATTGGGGACCTACAGACACTGGATCCTACCCAGTTCGGCTTTAAGGGCAGATCCTGCCTCTTAAACCTGGTTGATTTCTTTGAAACAGTCACCAAGGCCATTGACGAGGGAAGGTGGTCCACACAGCCTACCTGGACCTCACAAAGCCTTCGATACAATACCCCACTGGCATTATAGATAAGCTCACCAGCTTAAATATAAACCCCTATGTCACTAGATGGATTGCAAACTGGCTCAAGGACAGAACCCACATGGTTAGAATTGCTGGAGCCATGTGAGACTCCAAACCAGTTACAAGTGGTGTCCCACAAGGCTCAGTCCTGGGACCTCTCTTGTTCGGTATATATTTCTCAGAGGTACAGGCCAACATGGAAGGACTGTGGCTGACCAAGTTCGCAGATGACTGCAAACTGGGCGCCATAATCGACTCTCCTGCCGACACAAGCATCCTCCAAAAGGGCCTCATAGAAACAGACAATTGGTGCTAGAGCCATGGCCTCAAGCTAAATGCCATAAAGTGTATAGTCATCCCCTTTGGCAAAAACAAAGTGCCCACAAATTACCACATAGGTGGTAATCCATTAAGTACAGAAGAAGTAATTAGGGACCTGGGGACCCAAGTTGATAGCAATCTCTCATTTGACAACCACGTGGCCAAAGTGGTTAGAAAAACATTTTATATAGCCCACCTAATCATGAAGGGATTCACATCTAGATCAGGGGAGGTCATCGTGCCTCTTTACTCATCCTTCATCAGGCCCATAATTGAGTACAATGCCCCTTTTGGGATGTACCTTACCACACACCTGCAGCAACTGGAAAGACCCCAAAAGTACCTCACCAAGAGGATCAAAGGGCTCAAACAGATGCCATATGCTGCCCGGTTAAAGAAACTCAAGCTCTACTCAGTGGCATACCGCCTGTTCATTGGCGATCTGTGCCTGACGTATAAAGCCATGTCCAACCCAGAATTAATGGACATGCTGCACCTCAGAAAATCCAAATCCTGTCGAGCTACGCGCTCGAGGGACTTGAACCTCAGCACTGAAATAAATAGGACATGCCGTTGGGACAGATTCATAACCCAGAGGCTCCCTTCACTCTGGAATAAAATCCCAGTCCAGGTTAGGCAGAGTCCCTCATTGACTCTCTTCAAGAGGAATCTTGATGAGTGGATGGGAGATCGTAGGTTTACCCTGGGTATCACTTCTGTGTCACGGTTAGACAGAGGCACAGTATACTAACCTCGAAAAAGGGCATAACAAAATAAATTTAAAATGGGTGGCGAAAGCCAAACACATTCTGGCTAGGCTTATAAATGCCCTAGGGCAGATAGCCTAGTATGAACCTATGGTCCTTTCCAGTGCCTTTGAGAACCGCTCAAGTCAAATCCAGACATTCCAAAGGCTCCAGGTTTCAGTCGCAAGGAACGTTTAAGACAAAACAATGGGGTGCCTCCACCTCCAAATCTAGAAACAACAAGGCACCACCCTATGGTAAACAGTCTCAGTGACTTCCCTCTACGCTCTCCAAGCACTTCTCTTTTAGCCTCCCCTTTGGGGTGAAAACTGGCACTTCTTGCAAGAAACTGGCAACTTATTATCCAGAACAAATGTGTTTTAAATATAGTATCCCAGGGATACAGATTCCATTTCCACACGTTGCCAATCCCAAACAGATGGCCAGACCTGCCCCCAAATCAGTGGGCAGAGGCCCACAAACAAGTTCTGTCCCTCATGAACATGGGGGCTATTCAACCAGTACCAGAAGAGGAAAAGGGACAAGGTTTCTATTCCAGACTTTTCCTGGTACCCAGAAAAGATAAATCATGGCGTCCAGTTTTGCACTTATCCACGCTAAACACATTTCTGGACATTCCAAAATTCAAGATGCTGTCTCTTCAACAGTTACTACCTATGCAAGGCAAAGATGCCTGTTTGATGACTCTAGACTTAAGAGGCTTACCTGTATATCCCAGTCAGGGTATCTTGCAGAAGATACCTCCACTTCAAAGCAGGCTACTTGCATTACCAGTTCTCTGCACTGCCTTTTGGCTTATCTACTGCACCCAGGGTCTTTACAAAGTGCCTGGCTCCAGTAATTGCATTTTGCAGGCAAAGAAATATTCAAATATATCCGTACCTGGACGATTGTCTAATATTGGCAGAAAACAAGGACATTCTTCTAAAGCATCTGGCATTTGTGAAAAGGGTTCTAACTTGTCTAGGGTACACCATAAACAAAAAGAAATCACAACTGGGTACCCTCTCAAAAAATTACATTCCTGGGTGCAAGTTTGAATGCAGCTGCCCAAATGACTTGCCTTATACCAGAAAAGAAAATTCAGTTGGTGACTTACTTTAAACAAGTGGCCACAAAAAACCTGCTATCTGCAAGGCAAGTTCTGCAAGGCTTGGGGTTCATGGCCTCCTGCATTCTTCTAATTCCATATGCAAGACTGCATATGAGGAAACTTCAGTGGTACTTAAAAAGTTTATGGAGTCAACATTGTCACAGCCTGGCAACAATGATTCCTATCATACCTTGCCTGCAACTTGAGCTCCTATGGTGGGCAGAGGCCTGCCACCAAAACAAGGGACTGCCATTTACTCCATCCCTGCCGCCCAAACCCTAACTACAGATGCATTAGCAAAAAGATTTGCCTGCTCTGGAAATCCAAATGAAGGGTGAAGCCAAAATGTTAAAAAATACTCCTTTATTCAAAGCGAGTAGATAATAGTAACAGCTGGTGTGGTCCCAAGCACAAAATAACGCCACAGCAATGCGTACGTTTTCGACTCAGTACATACAAGTCTTCTTCAGAAATCAAAACACAGATCTTTGTTCAAATAAAGCCTTATATATCAGCTGCACCAGTTCAAAATAATTAATTAACCAATGAAATCTTCTCCAATGCCAATTAATCTAATTAAACAGTAAAAAATGCATTCCTTAGTAAACCAACACAATTCATATATTTATTTAACTTATTTATGATAAATAACAAAATAAAAAAAATTAATATTAAAATGTGTAAATATATACAATAAAATCCTATAGAATATAATTTAAATACCATTTGTACTTTAATTAAAACAGATTTTAGTTCATACTGAAGAATATGTATGTGTTAAATGTTATCCAATAGTGCCCTCTTGTGGTAAGTTTGCAAAATTTCAAAGCTTGGCAGCTCTAAGTTTCAACACAGAGGAAATAGAAAGCATATCATTAAGTCCTGGAAATTTAGTGGAATCCAAAATTATTTGCCACAGTAATTCTTTGTATTGTAATTTTGCCTCCCACATACCGCCCCTGATTTCTTTCGGGACAGTTTCCAGGACAAAAAAACTAAAAGTAGCTTGTGTGCATTTTAAAGAATGCCTGTATAGTGCATTTTTGTTGTTTTGTCTAATTATTTCGTATGTATGTTCGTAAATACGGTTTCTCAACTTCCTTTCGGTCTTTCCAACATAAAATGCACCACAAACATTACAAGTAGCAATATAAACAACACCTTGGGTGTTGCAATTAGAAAAAGTGTTGCTACCAAGGTTTTTGTCTCTTGAGGGGATAACAATATGTGTTTGGTTAGCGACATGGGGACATTGTGCACAAAATCCACATTTAAAAGTTCCAAACCTTTTTAGTGAACCATTTGTTTTGTTGGGTCTGTTAAACTCAAATAATTGTTTGAAATTATTATCTTTCCTAAAAATAAATTTTAATGTTTTTTTCTTCTTAAAAATCTCCAAATCGGAGAATTCAATAAACTTATTCCATTCCCTTGTGACAACCTCCCTAATAACACCTGCATCGCCAGAATAATCGAAAACAAATGCTTCATTAAAGTTATTGGTAATGTTGTCGGATGAACCTGACTGAGTACAATAGGTCACAGTTTGTCCTAAAATAGGAAAAAATCGGTCACACCTGTGTTCAACCACTACATTTAGCATCTGTTGTAATAAACTTTCAGGATATCCTCTTTCCCTAAACATACCTAAAACAATATTGCTTTCTTCTAAAAAATCATTGTCACTAGATGTCATTCTACTAATACGGACTAACTGTCCTTTAACTAAATTTTTCTTTTGAAAGAATGGATGAGCACTTTTAAAATGCAAATATGAGTTGGAAAAGGTTGCCTTACGGAAAATGTTTGATGAGAAACCAGTATTACATTTAATAAGAGTAACATCCAGATATGTTAACAGACTGGGATTATAATCAAAGGTAAAGTCCAGAAATGTTGTGGTACTTTTAATGTACTCTAAAAATTCCTTAAAGTTTTCAAAGGTTCCTTTCCAAAAAATAACTATATCGTCCAGGAACCTTTTATATAAGCACCAATATTGTGCAAAAGGGCTTTCAAGAACGTACAGTTGTTCCCACCTAGATAAAATAATGTTCGCATAGGTCGGTGCACATTTGGCACCCATGGCAACTCCCCTAGTATGTCTAAAAAATTCCCCCTCAAAGAACATGTAGTTGTTGTTAAGTATGGTTTCCATGAACAGTAAACAGTTGTTAAAAACATCTTGAGAAAAAAGCCTACTGTCCCTCATACTATCTTCCAACCATTGAAGGCCTATATTGTGTGGAATACAACCGAATAGGTCTACCACATCCAATGTGACAAACACTAGTTCTGGAGAGTATAAATTGTGCTCAACACTTCGAAGAAAATCCCAAGAGTCTTTCAGTGAAGTAACACCCTGATTAGAAAGGTGTTTAAGTTTTTCATCTACATATTTTGCAAGGGATGTAGTGACGGAACCTTCAGAAGAAACAATAACTATTGGGGTGGGTCACTCTGATCTTTATGTACCTTTGGTATACCAAATACTGAAGGAACTCTAGGGTGCTTATTGAGCAAAAAATTAAAACTCGCCTGATCAATGGAACCTTCCAAAAGTAGATCATTCAACAATAAACTAATTTTTGAGTTGGATATGTTAACTTCGTTGATCGAGGCCATAGAATATTTATTGTTGTCTTGTAACAAATCTTTCATTTTGGACTCATAAATAATGTGGTCCATCAACACAGTCCCACCACCCTTGTCTGGATGCATGATCCTAATGTTATTGTTGTTCCTCAATTCGTTAAACACTTTCCTCTCTTCACAGGATAAGTTGGAAAAAATCTTGTGCTGATTTATAGTGTTTCTAACTTCTCTTTCCATAACACATTCAAGATTTTTCAACTGTGGGTGCAGTGGTGGATTAAAGATACTTTTTTTCTTTAGGGGGTTGCTATCTAAAAGGCCCTGTTTGTTTTCTTGAAAAATTAGTGCCAAATTCATTTTCCTTAAAAACATTTTTATATCAACAATAACTTTGGGTAAGTAAGCTTTACATAAAGGGATGAATTTAAACCCCTTTGAAAACAATTCAAAGTGTATAACAGTCAGTTCCAAGTTAGTGTAATTGAAAATGTTGTAACCCTTACAATGAAAAGTATGTCCATGTTGGACAATAGATGAATCGTGGTTAACATTCATCTCTGGTTCCATCTGCGATTGTAAGGATGGTAACGGACAGGATTCTGGTTGCGAATCCTGTCCGACCTCCTTAAAGGGGGTGTTTGTAGTAATGGGGAATGGATATCCTGTCCTTCAAGGTCATGGTGTCTGTCTTCGTCTATATCATTAAAAGCATACACATGACTTTTCTCTGGACCTCTATTGTTTAGACGTCCAGAAGAATGAAAAGGTTTTGATAGTGGATATGCATTGTTTTCCCTATATTCTTTTAAATCCCTCTCAAGTTTAATTTCTTTCCTTCTTATGTTGTTAATACACTTGTTTTCAATATCAGAAAAAATATCAAAGTAAAATTTCTTTTCAGTTTCAATAGTGCAAACACCCCTTTAAGGAGGTCGGACAGGATTCGCAACCAGAATCCTGTCCGTTACCATCCTTACAATCGCAGATGGAACCAGAGATGAATGTTAACCACGATTCATCTATTGTCCAACATGGACATACTTTTCATTGTAAGGGTTACAACATTTTCAATTACACTAACTTGGAACTGACTGTTATACACTTTGAATTGTTTTCAAAGGGGTTTAAATTCATCCCTTTACGTAAAGTTTACTTACCCAAAGTTATTGTTGATATAAAAATGTTTTTAAGGAAAATGAATTTGGCACTAATTTTTCAAGAAAACAAACAGGGCCTTTTAGATAGCAACCCCCTAAAGAAAAAAAGTATCTTTAATCCACCACTGCACCCACAATTGAAAAATCTTGAATGTGTTATGGAAAGAGAAGTTAGAAACACTATAAATCAGCACAAGATTTTTTCCAACTTATCCTGTGAAGAGAGGAAAGTGTTTAACGAATTGAGGAACAACAATAACATTAGGATCATGCATCCAGACAAGGGTGGTGGGACTGTGTTGATGGACCACATTATTTATGAGTCCAAAATGAAAGATTTGTTACAAGACAACAATAAATATTCTATGGCCTCGATCAACGAAGTTAACATATCCAACTCAAAAATTAGTTTATTGTTGAATGATCTACTTTTGGAAGGTTCCATTGATCAGGCGAGTTTTAATTTTTTGCTCAATAAGCACCCTAGAGTTCCTTCAGTATTTGGTATACCAAAGGTACATAAAGATCAGAGTGACCCACCCCTAAGAGTTATTGTTTCTTCTGAAGGTTCCGTCACTACATCCCTTGCAAAATATGTAGATGAAAAACTTAAATACCTTTCTAATCAGGGTGTTACTTAACTGAAAGACTCTTGGGATTTTCTTCGAAGTGTTGAGCACAATTTATACTCTCCAGAACTAGTGTTTGTCACATTGGATGTGGTAGACCTATTCGGTTGTATTCCACACGATATAGGCCTTCAATGGTTGGAAGATAGTATGAGGGACAGTAGGCTTTTTTCTCAAGATGTTTTTAACAACTGTTTACTGTTCATGGAAACCATACTTAACAACAACTACATGTTCTTTGAGGGGGAATTTTTTAGACAAACTAGGGGAGTTGCCATGGGTGCCAAATGTGCACCGACCTATGCGAACATTATTTTATCTAGGTGGGAACAACTGTACGTTCTTGAAAGCCCTTTTGCACAATATTGGTGCTTATATAAAAGGTTCCTGGACGATATAGTTATTTTTTGGAAAGGAACCTTTGAAAACTTTAAGGAATTTTTAGAGTACATTAAAAGTACCACAACATTTCTGGAATTTACCTATGATTATAATCCCAGTCTGTTAACATATTTGGATGTTACTCTTATTAAATGTAATACTGGTTTCTCATCAAACATTTTCCGTAAGGCAACCTTTTCCAACTCATATTTGCATTTTAAAAGTGCTCATCCATTCTTTCAAAAGAAAAATTTAGTTAAAGGACAGTTAGTCCGTATTAGTAGAATGACATCTAGTGACAATGATTTTTTGGAAGAAAGCAATATTGTTTTAGGTATGTTTAGGGAAAGAGGATATCCTGAAAGTTTATTACAACAGATGCTAAATGTAGTGGTTGAACACAGGTGTGACCGATTTTTTCCTATTTTAGGACAAACTGTGACCTATTGTACTCAGTCAGGTTCATCCGACAACATTACCAATAACTTTAATGAAGCATTTGTTTTCGATTATTCTGGCGATGCAGGTGTTATTAGGGAGGTTGTCACAAGGGAATGGAATACGTTTATTGAATTCTCCGATTTGGAGATTTTTAAGAAGAAAAAAACATTAAAATTTATTTTTAGGAAAGAGAATAATTTCAAACAATTATTTGAGTTTAACGGACCCAACAAAACAAATGGTTCACTAAAAAGGTTTGGAACTTTTAAATGTGGATTTTGTGCACAATGTCCCCATGTCGCTAACCAAACACATATTGTTATCCCCTCAATAGACAAAAACCTTGGTAGCAACACTTTTTCTAATTGCAACACCCAAGGTGTTGTTTATATTGCTACTTGTAATGTTTGTGGTGCATTTTATGTTGGAAAGACCGAAAGGAAGTTGAGAAACCGTATTTACGAACATACATACGAAATAATTAGACAAAACAACAAAAATGCACTATACAGGCATTCTTTAAAATGCACACAAGCTACTTTTAGTTTTTTTGTCCTGGAAACTGTCCCGAAAGAAATCAGGGGCGGTATGTGGGAGGCAAAATTACAGTACAAAGAATTATTGTGGCAAATAATTTTGGATTCCACTAAATTTCCAGGACTTAATGATATGCTTTCTATTTCCTCTGTGTTGAAACTTAGAGCTGCCAAGCTTTGAAATTTTGTAAATTTTGCAAACTTACCACAAGAGGGCACTATTGGATAACATTTAACACATACATATTCTTCAGTATGAACTAAAATCTGTTTTAATTAAAGTACAAATGGTATTTAAATTATATTCTATAGGATTTTATTGTATATATTTACACATTTTAATATTAAATGTTTTTTATTTTGTTATTTATCATAAATAAGTTAAATATATGAATTGTGTTGGTTTACTAAGGAATGCATTTTTTACTGTTTAATTAGATTAATTGGCATTGGAGAAGATTTCATTGGTTAATTATTTTGAACTGGTGCAGCTGATATATAAGGCTTTATTTGAACAAAGATCTGTGTTTTGATTTCTGAAGAAGACTTGTATGTACTGAGTCGAAAACGTACGCATTGCTGTGGCGTTATTTTGTGCTTGGGACTATACCAGCTGTTACTATTATCTACTCGCTTTGAATAAAGGAGTATTTTTTAACATTTTGGCTTCACCCTTCATTTGGATTTCCAGGGCAGGCAAATCTTTTTGGTTTTGGTCTTTGTCAAGCTTGCTCATCATCGCTACTTGGTTTTTACAGATGCATTAGACTATGCTTGGGGGACTCATTTAGCAGGAAAGTGCATTCAGGGCAAATGGAGCCCAAATCAAATGCACCTTCATATCAATCAGAAAGATATGCTAGCTGTACAGAATGCACTGACAGCTTTCAAGGACTACCTTCATCCAGGACAATTGCTGATAGACAACACCACAGTTATGTTGTACATAAGCAGGGGGGTACACATCCATACCCCTTTGCAGACTAGCCATGGCATTGTGGAACACGACCTTGACCTACCAAATACAACTACAAGCTCAATTCCTGCCAGGAAAGCTAAATACTCTGGCAGACGAACTAAGCAGAAATCTTATGGACCCACACAAATGGAAACTGGAACCACAAATTTTCAGCATGTTGACACGCAAATGGGGGAGTCCAGACATAGATATTTTTGCCTCACCCCAGAACCATCAGTTGGACAAATTCTGCACAAGAATTCATCACAAAAAAGCATGGAAAGTGGATGTTCTGTCAGTCTATGCTTTTCCCCCTCTGCTCTCCAAAATTCTACTAAAAGTCAGACAGGACAAACCAAAAATGATTCTGATTGCTCCAGACTGGCCTCACCAACACTGGTACCCATTTCTGCACAATGTGTCACACCTTCCTCTGTGGCACTTGCCTCCGACACCTTACCTACTGTCTCAGCAGAACTACCAAATTCTGCACACTCCGCTCCAAACTTTGAATCTTGCAGCGTGGCTAATCATCTAATTTCACCCTTGGCATCCCTCAGCAAACCTGTGATGGATGTGATTTTGGAGGCTAGAAGGCCTAGTACTAAAAAATCTTATGCTGACAAATGGAAAATATTCTGTGCCTGGAACGAGTCACAAGGAATAAGCACAGCAATGCCCAATATTCCTCAGATTCTGCAATACTTAACTGAGATTCTTCATAAAGGCCTACCTTTTTCTTCCATAAAAATCCATGCTTCTGCTGTTTCAGCTCATTACAACACAGCCTCCCCTCTTCTCTCATCCTCTGCTAAAGCAGTACCTCAGAGGGGCCAAAAACTTAAGACCTCCCAGGAGAGTGCCAACCCCTGCATGGGCTCTCAATTTTGTTTGAGAAAAACTCACTCTCCCTCCTTTTGAGCCAGCTGCTACCGCAGACCTAAAATTTCTCTCCTGGAAAACAGCTTTCCATTTAGCAGTCACTTCAACTAGAAGGATTTCTGAATTGCAGGCTTTTATGGCAATGGAGCCTTTTTATTATTTTTCATGCGGACATGGTGTCTCTCAGGACTAATCCATCTTTCATGCCTAAGGTGGTATCCAGTGTGGCTCTTAATCAGACCATTCATTAGCTAACTTTCTTTCTCAAACCACAAAACAAGGGTGAGCGGATTCTGCATTCATTGGATGTACACAGACAACTTAGATTTTACAATTATTGGTTTTATTTGCTGCAGGGTCTGAGGGAAAGGCTATTTCAAAGCAGAATATTTCCAAATGGATAAGCCATTGCATTCGTTTCTGCTACATGCACCATGGTAAACCTATCCCCAAGAGGATCAGATCTCATTCCACCAGAGCTGCATCTAATTCTGCAGCCTTCCTCAGAGGGGTTCCTACCAGAGACATTCTAGAAGCTGCTACCTGGAGCTCAGTTCATACGTTCACCAAACATTACCATTTACCTCTCTTCTCTAAATCCAGAGCTGGCTTTGCCACTGCTGTCCTGCAGGGCCTTATAGCTGCTGCAAATGCTGTATAAATCCATCCTCCCAACCATAGTTTGGGAATCTACCCAAATGTAATGACTGCAGCAGTGAAACACGAAGAACATAGTACAGTTGTGTTCACTTACCATAAATGTAGATGTTTGAGTGTATTCACTTTTGCAGTCCTGGTTACCCACCCTCCAGCCCCCTATTTTTTCTCTTACTACACCTCTGCTTTTCCTTTCTATGCTTAAAAGCCTTTTTGGTGTATTTGCTTTTGTTTGGAGTTGTATATTTTTTGTGTTTTTAATTATATACATACATACATGATATATTTTGCTCCCCATTTGGGGGGCACCTGATATCTGGGGCAAGAAAAAAGTACAGTTTTGTACCTACCATAAATGTAGATATTCGAAGATCCACATTGCTGCAGTCCTTACATATGGGTAGTCCGCTGTCCTCGGTCGGCCCGAATATCAAAGTATTAGGCTGACGTCGGTCAAGGCGCTTAAGACTGACATCAGGACGTCAGGATACAAATGCGCATGACCGACGTCATATCCTCAGTCTTTTCTTGCCCCAGATGTCAGAAGACCCTAAAAAGAAAGGTCAAAACCAAAAGACAGCAAAAAACAACCAACCACCCCTGCACTAATTATATTTACAATATTCACAACCCAAACCACACAACCGCCTCTAACTACAGAGGGAAGGAGGGAGTAAATTGACTGCAGCAATGTGGATCTTGAACATCTACATTTATGGTAGGTACAAAACTGTACTATGTTCTTCATCTCACATTGCTGCAGTCCTTACATATGGGTAGAATCCCAAAGCAGAGGTAAGGGAGGATGGCAAAATTATAAAGCATTAGGAGCTGCCAAAATGCCCTGTAAAATTGCAGTGGCAAAACCAGCCCTAGATTTAGAGTAAAGTGGAAGGTGGTAATGCTTAGAGAAAGTATGCACTGAACTCCAAGTAGCTGCCTCCAAAATATCCTTAGTAGCCACCCCTTAAAAAGCTGTAGAAGTGGCAGTAGCCCTAGTGGAATGAGGCCTAATCCCAGCTGGAATCTCCTTACCATGATGGGAATAACAGAAAGCAATACAAAACCAATCCACTTAGAAATAGTTTGTTTTGAAACAGGTTTGCCCTGAGAACCCAAAGCAAATGAAACAAACAACTGCTGAGACTGCCTGAACCCTTTAGTTCTGTTCAAATAATATCATAACTGTCTGTGAATATCCAAAGTGTGTAAAATCTTTTCCCTTTATTTTGGGGTTTGCATAAAAAGTAGGCAAATGAATAGCTTGGTTTAAAGCCACACTAGAAACCACTTTAGGCATAAAGGAAGGATTAGTACGCAAAGATACCCTATCCTTATGGAAAATTAAGAAAGGCTCAACCGCCATAAGGGCCTGTAATTCAGAAACCCTTCTCGCAGAGGTAATGGCCAACAAAAAAGCAGTCTTCCATGATAAATATTTCAACTCGGCAGTAGCTGCAGGCTCAAAAGGTTGTAGAGTGAGTTTCTCCAACACAAAATTGAGATCCCAAGCAGGAGTAGGAGCTCTACGTGGGGGTCTTGTATTCTTTGCCCCTCTAAGGAATTGCTTAAACAAAGGATGAGAAAACAATGGTGGGTCACAGTCATAGTGAGCAGAAATTGCTGCAGCATGAACCTTAATAGAGGAGAAGGACAAACCTTTGTCCAGTAACTCAGTAAGGTATTGAAGAGCCACACTTAAATTAGGCTTAGAAACATCAAAGTCCTTTGCTGTACTCCAAAATAAAAATCTCCTCCATTTATCTGCGTACACTTTCCTTGTACTAGGCCTTCTGGCCTCCAAAATAACATTCAAAACTTGTTGTGGAAGCTGAGACCCTCCAGGGTTTAAAACAGAATATGCCAGGCTGTTAGATGTAGAGAGTGAAGTTTGACATTGAGTAAATGACTGTTCTCCTGAGACAGCAGGTGAGGAATCGAAGGCAAAGGCCAAGGAGGCTCCCGTACCAGACTTCTCAGTAATGGGTACCAGTGCTGTCGAGGCCAATCTGGAGCTATTAAAATCATGTTTGGCTTGTCCTGTCTGACCTTCAGGAGTACCCTTGGGAGGAGAGGCAGAGGTGGAAAGGCATACACATGAAGATTGCTCCAATTGAATGAAAGAGCATCCACTTTCCAAGCTGTGGGATGAAACCTTTTTGTGCAAAACTTTGGCAGCTGGTAGTTTATCGGAGAAGCGAACAGATCTATGTCTGGAGTTCCCCATAACACTGTCAATTTCTGAAATACATGAGGATCCAATTTCCACTCGTGGGGATCCATAATTTGTCTGCTCAACACATCTGCTAAGGAGTTCTGTGCTCCTGGCAGAAACCTTGCCTGAAGATTTAGCTGTAAACTGAGAGCAGTCTCCCACAAAATCATTGCTTGTCTGCATAGACGATAAGAATGCGTTCCCCCTTGCTTGTTGATGTACCACATGACAGTTGTGTTGTCTGTTAGAACCAACACCTGCCCTGGAAGAAGTAAATCCTTGAAAGCTATTAATGCAAACTGGACTGCTAACATCTCCTTCAAGTTGATATGTAGATGTTGAAGTCTGGCAGGCCACGTGTCTTGTACCCATTTTCCATTCAGATGAGCTCTCCAAGCTTTGTCTGAGGCATCTGTCGTTAGAATCTGACTCGCCTCTGGCCGGGTCACAGAGAGTCCCTTGTTTAGGTGACATTCCTGAGCCCACCACAAAAATTCCTTTTGAATGCAAGGTATTATCTGAATGACAGTGTCCATATCTTGGCAGTGCTGTGTCCATACATTTTTGAGATACCATTGTAGCTTCCTCATATGCAGTTTGGCATTGGGAAGTACCAGAATACAAGATGCCATGAACCCCAAGGCTTGAAGGACTGTCCTTGCAGTCAGCCTGGACTGACGAGACAATTGATGGAAGTAAAGAGAAAGATTCTTTTGTTTGTCCGGGGTCAAAAGGCCATCTGGGATGCTGTATTCAGTCTCACACCCAGAAAGCACATGTCCTGAGAGGGTACTAGACTGGACTTTATTTCGTTCACAGAATACCCCAGGCATCTAAACACTGCTATCACATACTGTAAATGATGAAGAAGTTCGTCCTTTCCTTGGGCCAGAATCAGGCAATCGTCCAAATAAGGATAGATTTGTATTCCTCTTAGCCTGAAGAAAGCTATCACTGGAGCCAGAACCTTCGTGAACACTCTGGGCAGTAGATAAGCCAAAGGGCAATGCAGAGAACTGATAATGAGAAGTCCCAGCCAAAACGCAGATACTTCCTGCAACTGAGCCTGATAGGAACATGAAGGTAAGCCTCCTTGAGATCCAGAGTCACCATCCAGTGATCTTTGCCCAGCAGAGGTAAAAGCTGTTGTAACGTCAACATTTTGAACTTGGGAATGTCCACATATGTGTTGAGGATAGATAAATCCAAAATTGGTCTCCACGTGTTCCCTTTCTTTGGTACTAGGAACAGGCGAGAATAAAATCCTAGGCCCACTTCTGGCAGAGGGACCGGTTGTATGGCCCCTATTTGAAGTAGCAGAGAAATTTGTTTGTGAGCCTCTAGTCTTTGCTGAGGAGGAACGTTTGGCATGCCTTTGAAAGGAGGCAAGGTATGGAAATAAAACTTGTAACCTTGGTGTATGATATCCAATACCCATCTGTCTTGGGTAATCAAATTCCAATTTTCCTTGAAGAGTGCCAACCTTCCTCCCAAAGGTGCTGCCAGGCAAGAAGGATCTGGCAGCTGAAAAGGTAGGTCATTGGGCCTGTTTACGAAAGGACTGGCCCCTGCCCTCACCAGAAGATTGTGCAGGTGAACTCCCTGTTCTAGGTCTGAAAGAACTCTGAGCTCTGCCCCTACCACGTCTAGATCTACCCCTAGACTGAGAATCATAAGAAGGATACGTCCACCCCTTAGCAGGCCAATTCCTACTAAACTTAGGAGGCTGAACCTGCAAAAAATCTTTAACAGCCTGCATAGACTTAGCCTTGTCTTCCATTTTCTTCAAGACTGACTCCACAGGTGAACCAAACAACACATCAGACTGTAAAGGAGCATCCAAAATCCTTGTCTTAACATGGTCAGATAAATTCTGATCCCTCAGCCAGGCGTGCCTGCGAAGAACTGAACCAGTGGCAGCCACCCTAGACGAGGCCTGTACAGCATCAAAACCACATTGTAAAGAATGCTTACCCACCTGTTCAGAGACATGCACCAAATCTTGTAATTCTTTACACTCAATGCCTTCCGCCAGAGCATCCACCTTAGACTTCAACTGAGAAAGAAGATAGTTTTGATATTTCAACATGTGAAACTGGCAATTCAAAGCCCTCATAGCTAAGGTAGAAGATGTATAGACTTTCTTCCCCATCTATCCAAAGCTCTGGCCTCTTTATCTGGAGGAACCGGATTTTTTACAACAGAGGCCTTGACACCCTTAGGTCCCTGACTAACAGTTTCTGGGTCCATCCTAGGACTCTTATAAAGATATTTATGAGCCTCAGGCACCCTGTAATACCTATCCGGTTTAACAGGAGCAGGAGGCAAAGAATCAGGATTAAGTGAAGCCTCTGCAAACACATCTTCCACCACATCCAGAACAGGGGGTATAGCCAAGGGCCTATGCTGGGGTAAAAGCAAAAATTCCCTAAGCCTTTTCCTGGAATCAGAGAAGTCCTGACCTTCCCACTTAAAATGTTCCCTCATGGAATGAAGAGTCTCTGAAAAAGAAAAATCCTCTGGAGGAGAAGCAGAAGGAGTCGAATCATCTGCATCAGAATCAGAATAAGGAGAGTACTCCTGCAAGTCTTCAGTCAAGACTCTGAAACATCCGAAGCCTGCTCAAAACTCCCCAACTCTGGCTCCACCCTAGGCCTCTTATCAGGAGGGGGCAAAGAACCTCTAATCAAAGTAATCAAATCTTCTGCCATTTTAAGCATGTGCTTCTTGGGCACAGACCCTGCTGAACTAGGAGTGACACCAACAGAAGCTAAACCTGGCCTGCCTCTGGGAGAAGCCTTGGAAACAGAAGGAGAGGGCCTAACCACCCTAGGAAGGGAGGGGAGTACAGTAACCTGAGAAGCCCCTTCAGCCTGACCTGCCTCCTGAGAGGCCACATCCTGTAATATCAAAGTCTCCCCCTGGGACTCCAGAGAAGCCTCCGTCGGAACCACCGGTTCCACTGACGCCTCTAAAGAACCGGCGTCCGGAACGGACGACTCATCTTGCCTGGGTTTAACTGCTTTGTCTTTGCACTTTTTCAAAGAAGCGGGCGCCAGAGAATCCGACGGCATATTATAATTGCACCGCTTCCCGAAGACCAGCCTAGCACAATCTAACCTTCGCTTAATAGTGCGCTTATTGAACCTAGCACAAAAGCGACACCCAACAATGTCGTGCTCAGGCCCCAAACAAGGAATACACAAAGAATGATAATCCCTATGCGGTATCTGTTTCCCACAAGAAATACAGTTATTCACTTTTTCTGACATCCGGTAAACCACTGAGGCAAGAAAAAACTAAAATATTCCCCAACGGGGTACTTAGCCAACTTTGATTCGGTCTGAAACTCCGAATTCGAAAAATCTCAGAACGCCGAACGGCACTTGCAACGCTGCTTCTGCATCGGACCATGCGGCAAAAAAGACTGAGGATATGACGTCGGTCATGCGCATTTGTACCCTGACGTCCTGATGTCAGTCTTAAGCGCCTTGACCGACGTCAGCCTAATACTTTGATATTCGGGCCGACCGAGGACAGCGGACTACCCATATGTAAGGACTGCAGCAATGTGAGATGAAGAACATCTGATGTAACGGCGTCTGCTGCATGTTTTATACCCCTGATGACCTGACGTCATGGAAGAAGGGATAGCAACCGACGCAGGACCCAAGACTTTGTTAATGAGGCCGACTGAGGGCAACATGCCAGCAGATTACCCAAATGTAATGACTGCAACAGTGAATACACTCTAACATCTACATTTATGGTAAGTGTACACAGCTGTACTTTCTCGATCTCGGTATTCCGAAATGGCTTTGGTAAGTCTTCTGATTACAGATGTTCTGAAAAAAACCTAAGGATAAAGACAAAGATGGACCTCACAGGTCCAAAACTGCCACCGGCATTTCCATTAAGCTAGCTGCCAGTTCTGAAAAAAAACGTAAGGATAAAGACAAAGATGGACCTCACAGGTCCAAAACTGCCACCGGCATTTCCATTAAGCTAGCTGCCAGTTTGCCCGTACTCAATGAGGTGCTTTCGCAGCCCCTGATACCCACTTCTATGGATTCGCAGGCCACTACCAAGATCCATTCAGAGTCCGGTATGCCACGAGACTCTTTGACTATGGAACCTACGGATGTCTCTACCTTGGATGGGGCCCGAGCCGGTGTGCAGGCACCGGCTTCTGAGGAAGGTGATGTTAAGTTGTCAATCTCGCCTTCATTCTTGCTGGATGGGTTCGAGCCGATCCTCTGCTCCGACTCGGCCACTTACTAAAGCTCGAGAGCTAATTTTACCGGCTCGAGGCAACCCTATATCCCATGATGCAAGGCGATGACTACCCAGATCTCGTTTGCCGCTTTCGCTTGCGAGGTGCTTTTTTTTACCGGTTCCTGGTAAGTTTTTCAAATTCAGACTTTTAGTCTCACCCCTTTAGTTTTAGTCACTACTGTTATTGTGTAAACTCTTAACGATTAGTTTAACCCTATTCCCGTTAGTGTTCCCTATTTTTCTAGTTATTTATCCCTTCCCCTAAGTTAGGCCTTAAGCCTCCCCCTTTCCTAATTTTTTGTCAGGGATTCTATGTGCTGTTTGAGTGTGTTTGTATCCCTGTTTAAATTTTTTATTATTGGATTGGGTGTTTATTATGTGTGTGTGTCTGTGTTTTTTGTCACTTACTGGTTCCTCAACACAGTTATGTCGAAGGACACAAAGGTCTCAGGCTTCAAGAAGTGTGACTCGTGCTGTCAGAAGATGTCTCTGACAGACGGTCACACTTCTTGTGTTTACTGCCTGGGACCTCTGCACCTGCAGGACTCTTGTGCTATCTGTCATGCCTTCAGCCCAAGAGTCCTGCAGGAGCGCAGAAATAAATTAATACTGAGGGGCTTATTAAAGCCTGAGAGCTCCCCGACTAAGTCGGCTCCGGGGAAGCCCTCGAAACCAGTTAAGCCTTCGGCTCCAAGTCCTAAGCCATCGGCTACTGGTTCGCTTTCTGTGACGAGATCGGCTCCGGCTGGAGCCGATCCTTCTATGTCACAAGCTACAGTATCGGCTCCATCCAGCGCCGATGCTGCTAAATCTGGGCACTCAGTGTCGGCTCCGGCTGGAGCCGACGTATCCTCGGCTCCACCTATCTCAAAAAAGAGATCAAGATCCCCTTCGTTGGAGTCGATACATTCGGCTCCGAGATCACCCCTGCTCTCGGAGCGGAGCCATCGGAGCCGGTCTTCTCGGTCGTCCAGGCTGTCCGACCACGACCTTGAGAGAGTGGTGAGTAGACTATTAAAGTCTCAGGCATTGGCCCAAATGCTCCATAGCCCGTCTCAACAGACGGTAGCTATCACACATCCACCTAACATTCCTCCTTCGACTCTCTTACAGAGGTCGGAGCCGGAGCTCCTCAGAGCCGTGACTGTTGTGACTTCGGAGCTGATACCAACCCCCCCTTCGGCTCCGTTGTCCTCTGCTCCGATTTCCTCCTTGAGGCCTTCATTGGAGGGATCCGGGCGTCTGGTCTCTCTCTGCTCCGAGGGGGTGAGTGGCATCGGACCCTTGTCCGACCCCGTTCTCCCTCTCGGAGCTTCGACGCTGGTGAGCTCAGCCCCGACATCGGCCTCGGAGCCGTCCCTGTCGGTGCGACCTGGGGTTCCTATCTCTTCGGAGCGGGAGCCTTCTGGCCTCTCTGACGGGGGAGCCTTCGAGGTGATGAGGAGTGTACTAGCCACAGGGCGTAGTCAACGGTCAGTTCCATCAGCTCCTCCCACTACAGTGCCTGCTGACGTCTCTTCCCACTCTCTTGCTCCTGGACCCAGAGATCCAATGCCTCAGGTTTCCCCACTGGGAATATCTTCCTCTTCCGTGGCTTCTCCTGACCCATCAGGTGAACCTCCACGTAAGAGGACATGTAAGAGGAAACATCTAGACTCCCCCGAGTCTATTACATCCGATACTGACTTGGATGAGTCGGAGGGATCCCCAAGGTCCCCCTCTGAGGATGTCTCTTTCTCAGACATCCTTGAACTCCTTAAGCAGAGGGGGAACTGGCCTTCCCTTAATCCTTCCGAGGACGAGTCGGTATACCTGGAGGCGTTCGGGTCTCGACCCTCCACCTCCTGGGTGTCTCCGCCTTTCGACCCTCTTATGGACGTGGTGGCTCGGAAGGCGTGGATGGCCCTGGATTCGGTGGAACTCATTCCTCGGAGGCCTTCTAAATTCATCACGGCCCCACCTGATAGGCAATATTTTACAAAAGGTGTCCCGGTTGATGCCATGGTGGTGGCTGCAGCCACCAAGAAGGAATTAGCTGATCCTTCAGTACCTGTCCATCCTCCTAACAAGGATTCCAGGACTATGGAAAGGTACGGCAAGCGGATTTTTTCTTCAGCGACCTTTGCCATGCGGTCGCTGAACTACTTGTGTCACTTCACCCGCCTTCAAAGAGATGTTCTTAAAGAGTTGGGAGAAGTTTTACAGGATCCGTCAGCTGCTGGGTCCCAGGATAAAATTAACTCACAGCTAGGAATCCTAAACTCTATTGTTAACTCCTCCATGCGGCTCATTTCATATGCAGCCGATGGAGCAGTAGGCGCAGGCACAGGAGTGGCTTTAAGGCGTCAATCCTGGATGCGGCTTTGTAATTTTGCAGACCCCTTCAAGGCGTCCTTCACAAACTCTCCTTTTGATGGTTCGACCTTGTTCGGACCTCAAGTGAAAGATACCTTGACTAGATGCGAACAAGATGGCAAGACTCTTTCTGCCATAGGAGTCCGTTTCTCCACCCCTTCAAGACCTTACCCAAAAGGTCAGAAGGAAGGAAAATGTGGTTCCGCAAATCTCAAGGAGTCACGCCTGACGCACGAGGTCAGTTTACCCCCAGAGGCAGAGGGGGTAACAACAACAGACGCCACCCTAGAGGCATAGGGGGTCCGCAGAATCAGGGTAGCAGGGAGCCTCTCTCTGACAAACCCTTCCAGCATCCCTGAGATGTTGCCCGATTGTCCACCTTCGGAGGCAGTCGGGGGAAGATTATCGCTGTACCCAAAAGCCTGGCTTTCCCTTTCTCAAGACAAATGGGTACAGTCGATTATATCCGAGGGTTACAAAATTCCCTTTATTCAAACCCCAGTTCAGCAAAAGGGAACCCTTCCAGACGTTCCACCCGGTCTAAGGGAACTAGCATTGCCAGAGATATCAAAACTGCTGACAAAAAGAGCCATCCAGCCAGTCCCAGCAGACCAAATAGGATCCGGAATCTACTCAAGGTTCTTTTTAGTACCAAAAAAGACAGGAGACTGGAGACCAATATTAGATATCAGCAAACTACACAAGTTTGTAAAGAAAACAAGATTCCAGATGGTCACGCTTCAGTCCATTCTACCCTTTCTGGGCAAGGACAATTGGATGTGCTCGGTGGACCTTCAGGATGCGTACTATCACATAAAAATTCACAGGCGCTCCAGAAGGTTTCTCCGCCGCTGGGGCCAGTCACTTCCAATTCAGAGCCCTGCCATTTGGACTCACTACAGCCCCCAGAGTGTTCACCAAATGTATGGCAGCAGTTACGGCTCACCTGAGACGTCAAGGATTCCAGGTGTTTCCATATCTAGACGACTGGCTCCTCACTGCCACCACCAGGCATCAACTTCTCCAAGCCAGAGATTACACCATTCACATTTGCAGAGGGCTAGGGATTTCTATAAATTTCGAAAAATCTGCCTTGTCAATCTATTACCTTTATAGGCGCCAAATTGGACACCGTACAACTTTTCAGCAAAGTTAACAGACCAAAGGATCTTGGATATTCAAAACCACAGCCATGTGATTCTTCTCAGCAACAAAATTCAGGCTAGATTTGCTCTGAAAGTATTGGGTCTTATGGCGGCCGCCATAACACTTCTTCCCCTTGCCCGCTTTTACATGCATCTCCTACAATGGATGCTGTTCGCCCAATGGTCCTTTCAACAACTTCCCATGTGTCACAGGATCATAACAACTCCAATTTGCAAAAGGCATCTGACCTGGTGGATATTGTCCCCTCAAGTCCATCAGGGCAGACCCTTTGTTCCTCCCGCCCCGGTCGCCACGGTTACATCGGACGCCTCCCTGATCGCGTGGGGGGGGCATTATCAGGGCAGGATGGTCCATGGCACTTGGCATCCTTTCAAATGCCACCTGCACATAAATGTCCTGGAGATGAGAGCAGTGCTTTTAACGTTGCAAGCCCTCCACGACTCTCTTCCCCTGGGAACTATTGCAGTCCAAACGGACAATATGTCCGTAGTGTGGTATATCAACAAGCAGGGCGGAACCAAGTCCTATCCACTGTGTCGAGAGGCACTCAGACTTTGGCAGTGGGCAATCTCTTCTCAGTGGTTTCTGATAGCAACGCATATCCCCGGGAAATCCAACATCATAGCGGACAGGTTGAGCAGAGCTGTTCTCATGCCTCACGAGTGGTCTCTCAAACAATCAGTGACGGAAGAGATTTTTCAGAAGTGGGGCCTTCCTTGCTGCAATCTTTTTGCTACCCCTCAAAACAGCAAATGCCCCGACTTCTTCTCTTTCTTCCCCCTTCCAGGCCATCCCTTCCCCCTTCCAGGCCATCCCTCCAGAGACGCTCTAATCCAAGATTGGCCCCGGGGACTTCTTTATGCCTTTCCTCCTTTCCCTCTGATACCACAAGTAATTCAGAAAGCAACCGCCTTGAAAGCCAAGTTGTTTCTCATTGCCCCTTATTGGCCTCGACAGATATGGTTTCCGTTCCTACATAGTTATCTTTTGGTACAGCCATGGCATCTGGACCCGGTTCCAGATCTTCTGACCCACCAGTCGGGGCAGCTGCACCAATCCATACCTTCTCTCAACCTCACTGCTTGGTTGCTCCACTTCCATCCCTAGCCAGGCTTCCTATGATTTCTAATCCCGTCCGAGATATCATAGTAGCTTCCCTTAAATCTTCCACTAGGAGGATTTACACTAGTAAATGGCAACGTTTCTCCTTCTGGGCAAAAGCTAGGAATATAGATCCCTTTACTGCTCCAATTCATTCGGTCTTGGACTTCCTAGCCGAGATTTTTCATTCAGGATCTTCTTCCTCCACAGTAAAAGTTCAGCTGGCAGCCATTTCAAATTTTCATATAGGCTTGTTGGACCACAACATCATGTCACATAAACTTTGCAAGGCATTCCTTAGAGGTATATTTTTACTTAAACCTCCGATTAGAGACCCCCCCACCACAGTGGGATCTAAATTTAATTTTAACATCCTTGATTCTTCCCCCTTTCGAACCTGCGGCTACCTGTTCATTGAAATTTCTTTCTTGGAAGACGCTCTTTCTAGTTGCCATTACTTCTGCCAGGAGAGTATCTGAGCTTCATGCCCTCTGCATTCGTCCTCCCTACTTAATCTTCCACAAAGACAGAGTTTCTCTAAGGACTAATCCGTCTTTCTTACCCAAAGTGGCATCGCAGACGAACTTAAATCAATCCATTGATCTTCCAGTTTTTTTCCCAAATTATTCTAATAGAGCGGAACAAAAACTACATTATCTCGATGTTAACCGCCAACTCAGATATTATCTGGACAGAACCAAACATTTTAGGATATCTGATCAACTGTTTTTAACCTATGCAGAGAACAGGAAAGGCCTTCCAGTATCCAAGGTAACTCTATCTAGATAGCTGTCTTCTGTGATTACTTGCATTTATCAGCTCAGAGGTAAAGAGTTGATTTCTAGGCCAAAAGCCCATTCTACCAGAGCTCTAGCTACATCTACAGCTTTTCAGGCTAGACTTCCTATAGACACTATTTGTGCAGCAGCCACATGGGCCTCTCCTCATACCTTTGTTTTACATTACAAATTAGACTTGGCCTCCAGAGACAGAGCGAATTTTGGTTCCACCGTTCTCAAGAGTCTGTTCCATTGAGCCACCCAGGATAGAGGTGCTAGGGACGCGGTCCCATCCAGCAGGAATGAAGGCGAGACCATAACGTTCCATGTTAGTTGTCTTCTCTCGTCTTCTTTCTTGCGTCCCGCCCACCATCCCCCTAGCCTGGTAAGACCGAGAAGATTGTTCCTCTTCCCTTAAGAGTCTTGATCCAATTTTTCCAACTAATCAGCTTTCTAGTGTCACTAGATCAGGTTGATCTTTTTCGGGGGATTATTATTATTATTATTACTTCTTCCTCCTCCTCTCAGTTGGAGGAATATATTGCATAATTTCCTTAGCTACCAAACGAGATCTGGGTAGTCATCGCCTTGCATCGTGGGATATAGGGTTGCCTCGAGCTGGTAAAATTAGCTCTCGAGCTTTAGTAAGTGGCTGAGTCGGAGCCGAGGATCGGCTCCGAACCCATCCAGCAAGAAAGAAGGTGAGAGAAGACAACTAACATGGAACGTTATGGTAGGTACATAACTTTTCATTCTTCATGTTGCACTGTTGCAGTCATCACACTTGGGTTATCTGCCTGCAGGTAGCCCTCAGTCGGCCTGAATATCAGAGTCTTAGTATTTCTGCATCGGATGCTGTCACTTCTTCCCTGACGTCAGGTCGTCAGGGGTATAAAAACAGGCAGCTGACACCATTACCCCAGTCTTTCTTGCCGAGGAGGAGCCCGAATCAGTTCGCAAGTGCCGGTCGGCCACTACCTGAATTTTTCATTTGAGTTGAATAAATCCTGAAGTCTTCTAAAGCTAAGCACCCCATTGGGGATCCTTTTTTCTTGCTCTAACCGATGTCAGGAAAAGTTAATTGTCTTGCCTGTGTAAAGCAAATACCTTAGAGATTTTCATTCTTACTGCGTCACCTGTTTAGGCCCAGACCACGACATCCCTCTCTGTTGTTTTTTTGCCTTGTTTAGCACCCAAATCATTCGTTGGGCTTTTTGTCACTAAATTCTTTCACTCTCTATCTCCATATTCTGGAATGGCTTCGGTAAGCCATCCAACAACGATTTTCCGAAAAAACATAAGGATAAAGACAGAGACGGATCGCATAGGTCCAAAACTGCCGACGATGCTTCCGCTAAGCTAGTTGCCAGTGTGCCGGTACTCAGTGAGGCGCCTTTGCAGCCCCTGATACCCGCTTCAGTGGATTCGCAGGCCTCTGCTGAGACCCATTCGGAGTCCGGTATACCGCAAGATAATTCTACGACTATGGAACCAGCAGATTTCTCTACCTTGGATGGATCCAGAGCCGCTGTGCAGTCACCAGCTTCTGAGGCAATTTATCACTCTACCAATTGAAACAAACCGACGACTTGATTTCTAACCAGAACTACAGAGTTTCTTGGGCCCAGAGTACGCACTGTGCTTAGAAAACCAGTGACCAAAGCGCATGCTCGGGTACCCATGCCACAAAAACAAATGCTTAGAATGGCTGAAGACCTTATTACACTGATTAGGGAAAGTCATTCTTCCCCTGCAAAAAGACAAAGAATCCAGTCCCCTTCAGGTTCTACAGACCTGGAGTCTGATGATTCTGACCTTTCTGGTTATGAAGACATGCCCTTAACCTATGAGGATTTGGATGCAGAGGAATCCATTCCCTCTGCCTCCCCTCCAGAGGATTTTTCTTTTGGTGAAACCTTCCCCCCTGTCCTGGATGTTGTGGATGATGTTTTCATGGAATCCAGTCTTACTCCTGACACTTCACCTCCTGCCCCTAGGAAACCAGACAGGTACTGCACAGTACTTGATACTCACAAGTTTCTTTTCAAGAATCCTACTGCTGACCCAGAGATCATTTCCTAGGAGCCTAAAGGTATTAAGGCTACTACAGCCAAGAATCCCACCCCTTCAGACAGGGATTCCAGAGCGTTGGTCAGATGGGGTAAGAAGGTATATACCTCTTCTACTCTTGCTGTCAGGACATTGAATTGCCAGTTTCACATGCTGAAAACCAGCAACATATCATGGAACTTATTAAACAAAATGTGGTAACTTTTCCAGATTGTGCAGAAAATAAAGAATTGCAGGAGCTTATGCACTCTGCAAACCAAGTCAGTAAGCATACTTTGCAGTGTGGCTCTGATGCCCTAGAAGCATCTTGCAGGGCAGCAGTCACTGGCTCTGTACTGAGAAGACATGCTTGGCTGAAGGAGCAAACCTTGCCAGATCATGTCAAATCTAAATTGCTAGATGCTTCTTTGAATAAGGACGGTTTGTTTGGCACCGAAGCAGAAGAGGTTCTTCAAAAGATGGAAGAAAAAGCTAAATCTCTGCAGACTGTTGAAGAATTCCTACAAGTGCAACCCCCCAGATTCAGTAGGCATTCCCTTCAAAACACTGGTCCTTTCCAGCCCCCTCCAGGCCTTCCCAAATAAGACCCAGGGGAAACAGACCACCCAGACTACAGTGTCAGGGTATGCAGAGATCTAAGCAATGGAGTGCCCCTACCCCTAAAGCAGGGAGTGGTAAGCCACCTCCTTATGGAAAAAGCTTTCAATGACGTATTCACTCTACTCCCCAGCCCTGCTCAGTTGCTTGTGCCCCTAGGAGGAAAACTTGCCCTTCATGCAAAAACTGGATGTCCATCACTCAGGACCGGTGGGTCCTCAACATTGTATCCCAGAGGTACAAATTTTATTTCCATTCACTGCCAACCCAAGCTGGTTTCCAGACCTTCCTCCAAACCAGTGAGCAGAGGCTCAAAACCAAGTACTTTCCCTGCTCAATATCAGAGCTATTCAGCCTGTTCCAGTAGAACAGAGGGGGTCAAGGATTCTCCTCCAGACTCTTCCTGGTACCCAGGAAAGAGGGCTCTTGGTGCCCAATCCTGGATCTTTCAGTTCTCAACACCTTCCTGGTGGTACCAAACTTCAAGATGCTTACCCTGCAACAGCTTCTCCATGTATTAGCCAAGGATGCCTGGTTAGTCACCCTAGACTTAAAAGAAGCCTGTCTGCACATCCCCATAAGGGAGTCATGCAGGAAGTATCTACGGTTCGGGGCAGGGTCTATGCATTATCAGTTCTCTGCAGTTCCCTTTGGCTTGTCTACTGCGCCCAGGGTATTCACAAAATGCCTGGCTCCAGCCATTGCATACTGCAGGCAGAGAAATATCCAAATTTACCCGTACTTGGACGACTGCCTCATTCGGGCAGACAGTCAGGAATTGTTGCTTCGGCACCTGGCATTTGTACAAAGCCTTCTCACTTCATTGGGGTACACCATCACCGAAAAGAAATTACAACTGGTACCCAGTCAAAAGATTGTATTCCTGGGAGCAAGCTTGGACACAACTTTCCAGACGGCATTCCTCACTTTAGAAAAACGGGTCTATCTGACCGACTCCTTAAAACAAATGGCCACCAGAATCCAGCTATCTGCAAGAAAAATACTGCAAGCCCTAGGGTTCATGGCCTCGTGTATTCTACTAATTCCATATGCAAGACTGCATATGAGGAAACTTCGGTGGTACTTGGTCTTTGGTGCCAACATTCTCAGGATCTGGAAAAAGTCATTCCAATCATACCTTGCCTAAGGACAGAGTTCCTTTGGTGGGCAAAGCATGCAACCATAACAAGGGACTGACTTTTACTCAACCCCACGCCGCCCAGAGCCTGACCACAGATGCATCGGACTATGCATGGGGGGCTCACATGGCTGGCAAATGTATTTGGGGCCATTTGAGCTCAAGTCAAATTCATTTATTTTACATTTGTTGACTGGGCTAGTCTAACTGGATACATGTCCATTTTCAGTAGAGGCCCGGGGAGATAAGCTCCACTTTAAACTAAATAAATCAAGACAAACAAACAAAAGTCCATGCAATATATAAAGTACATATACTTGAAGAATTTCATCTGCACATCAACCAAAAAGAGATGCTAGCTGTACAGAATGCCCTGACAGCTTTCAGATCCCTACTCTTTCCAGGACAACTGCTGATAAAAACAGACAACACCACAGTTATGTGGTACATCAACATGCAGGGGGGAACCCACTTTGCAGGTTAGCCATGGCCCTGTGGAACACGGCCTTGGACATCCATGCCCAACTACAAGCTCAATTCCTGCCAGGCAAACAAAACTCACTGGCAGACAACTTAAGCAGAAATCTCATAGACCCACACGAGTGGAAATTGCAGCCCAGCACCTTCAACCTTCTGATTCAGAAATGGGGGACCCCAGAGGTGGATCTCTTTGCCTCCCCCTACAACCACCAGCTAAACAAATTCTGCACCAGGAACCCTCACAGCAGGGCCTGGAAAGTGGATGCCCTACCCTTTCAATGGGAAATCCTCTCAATCTATGCCTTTCCCCCTCTGCCCCTTCTCTCAAGATTATTACTCAAGATAAACTAAGACCGGCCAAGGACAATTCTGATTGCCCTGGACTGGCCACGCCAGCACTGTTACCCACTCCTGCACAGCCTGATCAGTACCACCCTGGCACCTACACCAGATCCCAACCCTGCTCTCTCAGCAGGAGGGACAGATTTTGCATCCACATTTGCAAACCCTAAATCTTGCAGCCTGGCTTATCCCTTGAATACTCCACCGGCAACCCTAAGCAAACAGGTGCTGGACATCATCCTTGAAGCCAAAAGTCCCAGTACAAGGACATCCTATGCTGATAAGTGGAAAATGTATTGTTCTTGGATTCAGTCTAAAGGAAAGGACATAGCGCTGCCTTCCTTAATCCTGGATTACCTAGCCAGAACTACTCCACAGAGGCCTATCCTCCTCCTCCATTAAGATCCATGCCTCTGCCGTCTTGGCTTATTACAATACTGAGCCACCTCTATTGTCTCACCCTCTCATCAAACAGTTCCTGAGAGGGGCAGACAACTTAAGGCCACCAAGGAGAGCACCTACCCCTGCTTGGGACTTTAACGTTGTACTGGAAAAGCTCACGCTTCCACCTTTTGAACCCGCTGCTTCAGCAGAGTTAAAATACCTCTCTTGGAAAATGGCCTTTTTCTAGCCATCACTTCAGCTAGAAGAGTATTGAAGTTACAAGCACTGATTGCTGTGGAACCCTTCATTATTTTCCATGCTGACAGGGTTTCCTTTAGGACTAACCCTTCCTTTATGCCTAAAGTGGTGTCCAGTGTGGCTCTCAACCAATCCATCCATTTGCCAATGTTCTTCTCTAATCCTCAAAATAAAGGGGAAAGGATCCTGCACTCTTTGGACGTGCACAGACAGCTCAGATTCTACCTTGACTAGGACTAAGCCTTTCAGAAAATCTGACCAGTTGCTAGTCAGCTTTGCAACAGGGGCAGAGGGCAAGGCCATTTCAAAACAAACCATTTGCAAATGGATAGCACACTGCATCCATTTCTGCTACAAGCACCATGGAAGACCAATCCCTCGGGGTCAGAACACATTCCACTAGGGCAACATCTACCTCTACAGCATTTCTCAGGGGAGTCCTTACCAGGGACATCCTGGAAGCTGCTACCTGGAGTTCTGTACACACACCGTCACCAAGCATTACCACCTGCCTATCTTTTCCAAATCTAGGACAGGTTTTGCTACAGCAGTCTTGCAAGGCCTACTAGCCAGCCCTTACTCTTCTTGACTGCCTCCACCCTTCCTCAGCTTTGGGAATCAACCAAAGTGTGATGACTGCAACAGTGAAACATGAAGAACATAGTACAATTGTGTACACTGAACATAGTACAATTGTGTACACTTACCATAAATGTAGATGTTTGAGTGTATTCACTGTTGCAGTTTTGGCTTCCCTCCCTCCAGCCCCCTGGTTTCTCTCTCTCTCTCTTTCCTCTCTGTGACTATTCCTACTGGTATTGGTATTTACTTTTTACTGGTGGTGTTTTTCGCACCATATCCTAGCTCCATATTTGGAGGCTTCTTGACATTTGAGGCAAGAAAAACTGATGTAATGACGTCGGCTGCCTGTTTTTATACTCCCTGACGTCAGGGAAGAAGCGACCGCATCCGACGCAGAAATAGTAAGACTCTGGTATTCGGGTCGACTGAGGGGTAACCTGCAGGCAGATAAACCCAAGTGTGATGACTGCAACAGTGAATACACTCTAACATCTACATTTATGGTAAATGTACACAACTGTACTTTCTTCCCACTACTGATATTCGACACAAACCGACGACTTCTTTTGTGTCTTCAGTTCTTTCTAAAACTACCAAGTTTCTAAGGCCAAGAGTACGAGCTACACCTAAAAAAATTACTACCATAACTCAAGCGCCTGCTTCCTTGCCACAGTCACAGATGCTTAAAATGGCAGAAGACCTTATCATGCTGATTAGGAGAAGCCAGCCTTCCCCTGCTAAAAGAAAGAGACTTGTCCCCTGCAGCATTATCTGACCAAGAGTCCAATGAGACTGAGGTTTTTGATTATGAAGACATGCCCTTACCGGCCTATGAGGATTTAGATGCAGAGGAATCCATTCCTTCTGCCTCCCCTCCAGAGGATTTTTTCTTTTGGTGAAACCCTACATACTTTGAGAGAGCATTTCCTTTGGGAATGCCAGAATCATCCTCAGTCCAAAAAGAGACTCAAGTAATTTTTAGATTTACTACAACACAGATCCTTAGCTATCCCTCCTGTTCTGGATGTTGTGGATGATGTCTTTATGGAATCCAGTCTAACTCCTGATACTTTACTCCCTGCATTCAGGAAACCTGACAAGTACTACACAGTCCCTGACTCTCACAAATTTCTTTTCAAAAATCCTACTGTTGACCCAGAGGTAATCTCCCAAGGACCTAAAGGAATAAAAGCAACTTCAGCTAAGAATCTCACCCCCTCGGACAGGGATTCCCGAGCTTTAGACAGATGGGGGTAAAAAAGTGTACACCTCTGCAACTCTTGCCATCAGAGCATTAAATTGTCAGTTCCACATGCTGAAATACCAGAAACGTACTATGGAACTTAAGCAAAAATTACCTACCTTCCCTGACTGTGCAGGAAATAAAGAATTGCAGGAGCTTATGCATTCTGCAAGCAAAGTCAGCAAGCATACCCTGCAATGTGGGTTTGATGCCCTAGGAGCATCTTGCAGGGCAGCGGTCACAGGTTCTTTACTTAGAAGGCATGCCTGGCTTAAAGAGCAGACCTTGCCAGAACATGTCCAATCAAAATTATTGGCTGCACCTGTGAACAAGGACAAACTGGCACCAAAGCAGAAGAGGTTTTAAAAAAGATGGAAGAAAAAGCTAAGTCTATGAAGACAGTCAAAGATTAATTGCAAGTGCAACCTCCAAGATTCAGTAGGCATTGCCTCTCAAAACATTGGTCCTTTCTAGCCCCCTCAAGGCCACCTCAAACTAGACCTAGGGGAAACAGACCCCCCCAGACTTAGTCTCAGGGTATGCAAAGATCTAAGCAATGGAGTACCTCCACTTTTAAAACAGGGAGTGCAAATGGAAAGAATTCACAATGACTTCTCAACTCCTCTCCTCTGCTCAATTGCTCGTGCACCTAGGAGGAAAACTTGGCACCATGCAAAAAACTGGACCTCCATCACCAACAATCGATGAGCCTTCAACATAGTATCCCAGGGGTTCAAATTTTATTTCCACATGCTGCTGACCCCAAAAGGGTTCCCAGACCTTCCTCCAAACTAGTGGGCAGAGGCACAAAACCAAGTTCAGTCACTAATTTCCATAAGAGCAATTCAGCCTGTTCCTGCAGAACAGATAGGCCAAGGTTTTTATTCCAGACTTTTTTTGGTACCCAGAAAAGAGGGCACCTGGCACCCAATCTTAGATCTATCCATTCTAAACACCTTCCTTGTGGTACCAAAATTCAAAATGCTCATCCTACAGCAGCTTCTCTCTATGCTGTCCAAAGATGCTTGGTTAGCCACCCTAGACCTAAAGGATGCCTACCTGCACATCCCAATCAGGGACTTCTGCAGAAAATGTCTGTTTCAGTGTAGGATCTATGCATTATCAGTTCTCTGCACTTCCATTTGGCTTATCCTCTGCTCCCAGAGTTTTCACAAAATGCCTGGCCCCAGCCATTGCCTATTGCAGACAGAGAAAAATATTTAAATTTACTCCTAGTTGGACGATTGCCTGATTCAGGCAGACAGTCAGGAGAAGCTGTTGCAGCATGTGACATCTGTAAGGGACCTTCTAACCTCCTTGGGGTACACTCAACGAAATGAAATCCAAACTAGTCCCCAGTCAAAGAATTGTATTCCTGGGAGCAAGCTTGGGCACAGCATCCCAGATGGCATTCTTTACTGCAGAAAAACAAGCATGTCTGACAGGCTACTTCTCTCAAATGGCCACCAGAACCCAGTTATCCACAAGGAAAATCCTGCAAGCTGTAGGGTTCATGGCCTCCTGCATTCTACTAATTCCATATGCCAGACTGCATATGAGGAAACTTCAGTGGTACTTTAAAAAGTCTTCGGTGCCAACATTCTCAGGACCTGGAAACTATCATACCTATGATACCTTGTCTAAGGAAAGAGTTCCTTTGGTGGGCAGCAGCATGCAACCCCAACAAGGGGCTTCCCTTTACACAACCCCACGCCGCCCAGAGGCATCAGACTATGCCTGGGGTGCACATCTGGAAGGCTGGTGCTTTCAGGGCCACTGGAGCCCAAATCAAATTCATCTGCACATCAACCAAAAAGAGATGCTAGCTGTTCAGCATGCTCCGACAGCTTTCAGATCCCTATTTTCTCTGGGGCCTCTACTAATCAAAACAGACAACACCACAGTGATGTGGTACATCAACAAGCAGGGGGGAACCTACTGTTACCCACTCTGCAGGCTAGCCATGACCCTTTGGAACATGGCCTCAGCCATGCATATTCACCTGCAAGCTCAATTCCTGCCAGGCAACTAAAACTCGCTAGCAGTCAACTTAAGCAGAAATCTCCTAGACCCACACATGTGGCAATTAAACCACAACACCTTCAGCCTTGTGACCCAGAAATGGGGTACCACGAAGGTGGACCTATTTGTCTCACCCTACAACCACCTGCTCAGCAAACTCTGTACCAGGGAACCTGACAGCAAGGCCTGGAAAGTGGATGCCCTATCTTTCCAGTGGGCAAACCTCTCAATCTATGCATTCCCCCCTCTACCTCTTCTTACAAGGGTATTACTCAAAATAAGGAAGGAAAGACCAAGGGCAATCCTGATTGCCCCAGACTGGCTATGACAACACTGGTACCCACTACTGCAAAGTCTGTCACCGTTGCCTCCATGGCACCTCCCCCAGATCCTAACTCTCCTGACTCACAAGGAGGGACAGTTCTCGCATGCGCAATTGCAGACCCTGAACCTTACAGCATGGCTTATTCTTTGACTTTTCCTCCAGTGGCCAGCCTAAGCAAGCAGGTACTGGATGTCATACGTGAAGCCAGATGACCCAGTACTAGAAAATCCTGTGCTGACAATTCGAAAAGGTATTGTTCCTGGATCCAGACTAAAGGAGCAGATCCAGCACAGCCCTCCTTACCTCTCATCCTGGATTACCTAGCAGAACTACTCCACAGGGGCCTATCCTTCTCTTCCATTAAGATCCTTGCCTCTACCATTTCTACTCATTACAGCACTGAGCCACCTCTCTTCTCGCACCCTCTCATCAAGCAGTTCCTGAGAGGGGCTAACAATGTAAGGCCACCAAGAAGAGCCCCCTACCCCTGCTTGGGACCTTAATTTTGTGTTGGAAAAGCTCACGCTACCTGCCTTTGAGCCTGCACCGTCAGCTCTCTTGGAAAACAGCCTTGCTTCTGGGTATCACTTCAGCTAGAAGAGTGTCTGAGCTACAAACGCTTATGGCTGTAGAACCCTTCATCATTTTTCATGATCACAGGGTCTCCCTCAGGACTAATCCAACTTTCATGCCTAAAGTGGTGTCCAGTGTGGCTCTCAACCAAACTTATGCATTTGCCCACCTTTTTCCCTAATCCTTAAAATAAGGGGGAAAGGATCCTGCACTTGCTAGATGTGCACAGACAGCTCAGATTCTTCCATGATAGGACTAAGCCCTTTAGGAAATCTGACCCGTTACTAGTGAGCTTTGCACCAGGGGCAGAGGGCAAGGCCATATCTAAACAAACCATCTCCAAATGGATAGCACACTGTATCCATTTCTGTTACAAACACCATGTGAAACCACTCCCTCAGGGGGTCAGAACACATTCCATTAGGACAACTTCAACCTCTACAGCCTTTCTCAGAGGAGTCCCTACCAGGGACATTCTGGAAGCTGCAACTTGGAGTTCTGTTCATACCTTCACCAAGCATTACCGCTTGCCTATCTTTTCCAAATCCAGGACGGGCTTTGCAACCACAATCCTGCAGGGCATACTAGCCAGCCCCACCTCTTCTTGACTGCCGCCACCCATTCTTCAGCTTTGGGAATCAACCCAAGTGTGATGGCTGCAACAGTGAAACATGAAGAACATAGTACAGTTGTGTACACTTACCATAAATGTAGATGTTCGAGTGTATTCACTGTTGCAGTCCTGGTTTCCCCACCCTCCAGCCCCCTTGTATCTCTCTCTCTCTTCTTCACTCCTTACAGTGGTATTTACTTTTTACTGGTGGTGTTTTTCCACCATAACTTAGCTCCCTGTTTGGGGGCTCCTGACATTTGGGGCAAGAAGAAACTGATTTAATGGCATCGGGTGCCTGATTTTATACCACTGACGACCTGACATCAGTCCTGAAGCGACAGCAACCAACGCAGAAATACTAAGCCTGTGGTATTTGGGCCGACTGAGGGCTACCCCCTGGCAGGATAAACCGAAGTGTGATGACTGCAACAGTGAGTACACTCGGAACATCTACATTTATGGTAAGTGTACACAACTGTACTTTCGCACGAATGCCGGTCCGCCGCTACTTGAGTTTTCATTTCTGAATTGAAGTTGAAGTCTTCTAAAGCTAAGTACCCCATTGCGGATCCTTTTTTCTTGCTCTAACCGATGTCAGTAAAAGTTATCAATTGTCTCGCCTGTAGAAGGCAAATACCACACCAAGACTTCCATTCTTACTGTTTCACATGTTTAGGCCCAGACCTTGACTTCCCTCGCTTTCGCTTTTGTACTTTGTTCACCGCCAGAACTATATGTCGTCAGGCCCTTATTGTAGCTAGATATTTTCACTCTCAGTCCTCGAATACCAGAAGGGGGAAAGGATTCTGCACTCTCTAGATTTGTACAGATAGCTATCTGGAGAGGACTAAATCTTTTAGAACTGACCAATTGCTAGTCACCTTCGCAGTAGGGGCAGAGAGGGCAAGACCATATCCAAACAATCTCCAAATGGATAGCACACTGCATTAATTTCTGCTACAAACAGCATGGGAAACCACCCCCAAAGGGGGTCAGGACAGAAACCACCAGGGCAGCCTCCACCTCTACAGTTTTTCTCAGAGGGGTCCACACCAGGGAGATCCTGGAGGCTGCAACATTAATTTCTGTTCATACCTTCACCAAGCATTGCCACCTGCCTATCTTCTCCAAATCCAGGTCAGGCTTTGACACCGCAGTCTTGCAGGGCATCCTAGCCAGCCTCCAGTCTTCTTGACTGCCTCCACCCTTTTCTTCAACTTTGGGAATCAACCCAAGTGTGATGACTGCAACAGTGAAACGGGAAGAACATAGTACAGTTGTGTACACTTACCATAAATGTAGATGTTCGAGTGTATTCACTGTTGCAGTCCTGGTTTCCCACCCTCCAGCCCCCTTGTCTCTCTCTCTTCCTCACTCCTTACAGGGAATTTTTGGTATTTACTCTCTACTGGTGGTGATGTTCATCGTGTTACCCTGCTGCAGTCATCACATTTGGGTTATCCTGTCGTCAGGCGGTCCCGCAGTCGGCCGGAATTCAAAAGTCTTGGTCCGGCGTCAGTTGCTGTCGCTTCTTCCCTGGCGTCAGTGCGCCAGGGGTATATATAGTGCATCCGACGCCATTTTCTTCAGTCTTTCTTGCTGCGCGGTGCCCAAAGCAGAAGCAGTTCGCAAGTGCCGGTCGGCCGACTCCTGAGATTTTCAAACTCGGATTTCAGACCGAAGTCTTCAGTAAAGCTAAGTACCCCGTTGGGGAAATTTTTCTTGCCTCAGACCGATGTCAGAAAAAGTTAATTGTATTTCTTGTGGGAAGCAAATACCTCATAAGGATTTTCATTCTTACTGCATACCTTGCCTAGGCCCAGACCACGACATCACTAGTTGTTGTTTTTGTGCTAGGTTTAATAAGCGTACTATAAAAAGACGCTTTGATTTCGCATGACACTACTTCGGTAGAAAATTTAACTACACTATGCCATTGGAGCAACCGACTACCGGCGTGCACAAAAAATGCAAGGATAAGGACAGGCAGCCTAGACCCAAGCCAGACTACTGCAGATCTGGAACCCAAGACCGCTTCGGAACTTTTGGCGGAAACTACCAGGCCGAAGCAGCCATTTTGTTCAGCCCCTACAGACGACACTGCTGAAAAAGATGTCGGTGTTGGAGAAACACCTTCTGTTTCTGAAGGCGTCTTCAGACCGACGACGCTCACCATTAAAACATATCCTAAGACGAAGACTCCTATTAAACCTAAAAAGACTGCACTTCAGTCCCCTGTTCAAGGCCCTAATGCCTAAGAAACAGATGCTCAAAATGGCTGAAGATTTGATCTCTTTAATCAGGGGTTCCCAACCCCCTCCTGACAAAAGGCCTAGACAAGAGGAAGATTATGCATCCTCTGAACAAGTGTCCATTTCCTCAGGCTCCTCAGAGGACCAAGATTACTCCTTCTCCCCTTATGAAGATTCTGATGCCAAGGATTCTATTCCCTCAGCTTCTCCTCCTGAAGACTGCTCCTTCGGGGAAACTTTACACACTATGAGGGAACATTTTCACTGGGAAGGTCAGGACTACTCTGACTCAAAGAAAAGGCTCAGAGAGTTTCCTTTACTCCCCCAGCACAGACCACTTGCCATCCCCCCAGTTTTAGACATTGTGGATGATGTTTACTTAGAATCCAGTTTGAACCCAGATTGTCTGCCTCCTGCTCCGGCCAAACCTGACAGATACTATAGAGTGCCTGATTCCCACAAATTTCCTTATAAAAGCCCTGTTGCTGATCCAGAGACTATCTCCCATGGTCCCAAAGGGGCTAAGGCTTTTATGGCAAAAAATCCTGTACCCTCTGAAAGGGACTCCACAGCACTAGACAGGTGAGGGAAAAAGGTTTACACCTCGGCCACTCTAGCTATGAGGACACTAAATTGCCAATTTCACATGCTAAAATATCAGCAATTTCTTATCTCTCAGTTAAAACAAAGAATGAGCACACTCCCTCAACAGTCTGAATTGAAAGAAATGCAGGATCTGTTGCATGCAACTGAACAGGTGGGCAAACATACTTTACAATGTGGGTTTGATTCTTTGGAGGCTTCCTGCAGAGCAGCTGTCACTGGGTCTGTTATACGTAGGCATGCTTGGTTAAAGGAACAAACTCTGCCTGATCATGTTAAAGCAAAGCTTCTAGATGCTCCCTTACAGCAGGATGTTCTTTTTGGAGTTAAAGCAGAAGAAGTCTTAAAGAAAATGGAGGATAAGGCAAAATCTATGCAGACAGTCAAAGATTTCCTACAGGTACAGCCCCCTCGCTTCAGCAGAAATTGGCCAACAAAAATTGGTCCTTTCCAGCTACTGACAGACCACAGAGGGGTAAATACAGACATCCAAGAGGCAGAGGACAACCACAAGCCCAGTACAAGCCTCGCCAATGGGGCACTGCAGCACAGAAGGGAGGAGAAGACAGGTCCCAAACTACCAGAAGGCAAACTCAATGACTTGCACCTCATCTGGCCAAGCAACACTCTCTTGGCAGCCCCCTTGGGAGGAAAACTCGCACTTTTTTCAGACAACTGGCACATTGTCACAAAGGACAAATGGGTCCTAGACATAATTTCACGAGGATACAGATTCCATTTTCACACCTTGCCAATGAAAAGAGGAATGCCAAACCTGCCACAAAATCAATGGGTAGAGGCACAAAAACAAATTACAGCTCTCATGGACATGAGAGCCATTCAACTGGTACCTACTCGAGAGCAAGGCCAAGGATTTTACTCAGGACTCTTTCTAGTTCCCAAAAAGGACAATGCCTGGAGACCAATTCTGGACCTTTCAATTCTAAACACCTTTTTACAAGTACCCAAATTCAAGATGCTAACACTACAGCAGCTTCTTCCCATGTTGGGCAAGGAAGCATGGCTAGTAACGTTGGACCTCAAGGAGGCATACCTGCATGTCCCTATCAGACAAAGTTGCAGAAGATACCTCCATTTCATTGCAGGTTCAACCCATTACCAATTCTCTGCACTGCCCTTTGGCTTACTTACTGCGCCCAGGGTCTTCACAAAATGCCTGGCACCAGTAATTGCATACTGCAGACAAAGAGGAATTCAAATATACCCATACCTGGACGACTGCCTCATCCAAGCAGAAAGCAAGGACATCCTCTTACAACATCTGGCTTTTGTAAAACATCTTCTAAGTTGCCTGGGGTACACAGTAAACGAAAAGAAATCAAAACTAGTACCCTCACAAAATATGACATTCCTGGGTGCCAGCTTGAATACAACGGCCCAGAAGGCTTATCTGACGCCAGACAAACAACTACAACTGACTCAATATTTCAAAACAATGGCAACTACGACCCAACTACCTGCAAGAAAACTTCTGCAGGCCTTGGGCTTCATGGCATCTTGCATACTACTAATACCATTTGCAAAGCTGCATATGAGGAAATTACAGTGGTACCTAAAAAGTGTATGGTCTCAACACAGCCACAGCTTGGACACAATGATATCTCTCATTCCCTGCCTATAACAGGAGTTTCTATGGTGGTCACAGGCATTGTCACCTCAACAAGGGTCAGCCTTTCACCTTGCCCCCAGCCAGGCAAACTATGACAACAGATGCATCGGACTATGCCTGGGGGGCACACATGGCAGGACAGTGCGTTCAAGGCATATGGACTGCAGATCAAAGGAATCTGCACATCAATCAAAAAGAGATGCTAGGTGTACAGAATGCTCTGACAGCCTTCAAGAATCTATTACATCCAGGACAACTTACAATAAGGACGGACAACACCACAGTAGTGTGGTACATAAACAAACAAGGGGGTACACACTCCTACCCTCTATGCATGCAAGCAATGACCTTGTGGAACACAGCTCTGGCTTACCAAGTTCAGTTACAAGCTCAATTCCTGCCAGGAAAGAAGAACACATTGGCAGACTACCTCAGCAGAAACATCATGGATCCCCACAAGTGGAAACTGGATCCACAAGTATTTGCAATAATAACTCAAAAATGGGGTCTTCTAGACATAGACCTGTTTGCCAGTCCTCAAAACTATCAACTAACAAAATTTTGTACAAGGACACTTCACCATCAAGCTTGGAAAGTGGACGCACTCTCATTCAGTTGGAAAAACCTGACAGTATGTGCCTTCCCTCCATTGCCTCTCCTCACAAAGGTGCTTCTGAAAGTCAGAAAGGAGAGACCACGACTGATACTCATAGCCCCAGACTGGCCACGCCAGCACTGGTACCCACTATTGAGGAATATGGCCCAGGGCCCACCTTGGATTTTACCACAAATTACCCATTTGCTCACACAGCAAAACAATCAGATTCTTCACAGCCAGCTCAAAACCTTAAATCTGGCTGCATGGCAAATCACCTAAGCATCCAGCCAGCTCCTCTTTCCCAAGCAGTTATGGATGTTATTCTGGAAGCTAGGAGGCCCAGCACCAGGAAGGCCTATTCGGACAAATGGAAAAGGTTTTGTGCCTGGAACCAAGCTAAAGGCCAAAACACAATTCATCCTCACATGCCTCACATTCTACAGTATTTAACTGAGATGTTGCACAAAGGACTTTCTTTTTCTTCCATTAAAATCCATGCATCAGCTATTTCAGCCCACTACAACACGGATCCACCCTTATATTCACACCCACTTCTAAGGCAGTTCCTCAGAGGGGCAAAAAACATTAGGCCCCCCTGGAGAGCACCTACACCAACATGGAACCGCAATTTTGTTCTGGAAAAACTTACGCTGCCGCTCTTTGAACCAGCTTTCTCTGCAGATCTACAGTTCCTATCATGGAAGACTGCCCTGCTGCTAGCAATAACTTCAGCTAGAAGAGTCTCGGAGCTGCAGGCACTAATGGCAGTGGAACCTTTCCTCATTTTCCATCAAGACAGAGTTTCTCTATGAACTAATCCTTCCTTCATGCCTAAGGTGGTTTCCAATGTGGCTTTAAATCAAACCATCCACTTACCCACCTTCTTCCCAAATCCACAGAACAAAGGAGAAAGACTCCTGCATTCCTTGGACATTCACAGGCAACTTCGTTACTACTTGGATAAAACTAAGGTTTTCAGAAAGTCTGACCAGCTCTTTGTATCCTATGCTACAGCTTCACAAGGGAAGGCTATATCAAAACAAACCATTTCCAAATGGATAGGACATTGCATTCATTTTTGCTATACACATCATGGAAAACCAGTTCCTGCTACCATTAGGCCCCACTCTACCAGGGCAACAGCTACATCTACAGCATTCCTCAAGGGGGTTCCAACCCAGGAGATTTTGGAAGCTGCAACTTGGAGTTCAGTACACACCTTTACCAAACATTATCACTTACCACTTTACTCTAAGACTAGGGCTGGCTTCGCCACTGCAGTTCTGCAGGGCCTTCTAGCCTCCTCTAACCCTCTATGACTCCTCCACCCATCCTTAGCTTTGGGATTCTACCCAAGTGTGATGACTGCAGCAGGGTAACATGATGAACATAGTACAGTTTTGTACCTACCATAAATGTAGATGTTCGAGTGTACACCCTGCTGCAGTCCAGGTTACCCTCCCTCCATCCCCTCTGATCTAACTGGCTAAATCTCTACAATACCTTCCTGATGTATTTGCTTATAGCTGGAGGGATTTTGTGTTTGTGCAAAATTTACTTAATTTGGTACTAATTACTGACCACCTTTTTGGGGGCACCTGACATCTGGGGCAAGAAAAAGTGAAGAAAATGGCGTCGTATGCACTATATATACCCCTGGCGCACTGACGTCAGGGAAGAAGCGACAGCAACCGACGCCGGACCAAGACTTTGGAATTCCGGCCGACTGCGGGACCGCCTGACGACAGGATAACCCAAGTGTGATGACTGCAGCAGGATGTACACTCGAACATCTACATTTGTGGTAGGTACAAAACTGTACTTTCTTCCACCATAACCTATTTCCCTATTTGGGGGCTCCTGACAGTCGGGGGAAGAAAAACTAATGTAATGGCGTCGGCTGCCTGATTTTATACCCCTGACGAATCCCGAATGCCAAAGTCTTGGGATTTCTGCGTCATATGCTGTTGCCTCTTCCATGACGTCAGGGGTATAAAACATGCAGCCGACACCATTACGTAAGCTTTTCTTGCCGCGCGGGATCCCGAAGCAGAAGCAGTTCGCAAGTGCCGGTCGGCTGCTACCTGAAATTTAAATTTTTTGAGTTTCAAGCCTGCAGTCCTCTAAAGCGAAGTACTCCATTGGGGATCCTTTTTTTTCGCTCTAACCGATGTCAGAAAAAGTTAACAATTGTCTTGCCTGTGGAAAGCAAATACTTCACAGAGTCATATGTTTAGGCCAGACCACGATGTTCCTCGTTGTCTGTTTTGTCCCTTGTTCAATGCCCGAACTATTCGTCTTCGGGCTATCTTTGTCACTAAATTCTTTCGCTCTCATTCTCTGTATTCCAAAATGGCTTCGATAAGCCATCTGACTACCGATTTTCCGAAAAAACTTAAGGATAAAGACAGAGACAGACCGCATAGGTCCAAAACTGCAGATTACGCTTCCGTCAAGCTAGTCGACAGTCCACCGGTACTCAGTGAGACTGTTTCGCAGCACCTGATACCCACTTCTGCAGATTCACAGGCCTCTACTGAGACCCATTCGGAGTCTGGTAATCCACGAGATGCTTCTTCGACTATGGAACCTGAGAATGTCTCTACCTTGGATGGGTCCGGAGCCGCTGTGCAGGCACCGGCTTCTGAGGGTTTATTCAGTCTTTCCAATGTTCATATTAAACCGACTACTTTGTTTCTGACTAAAACTACGGAATTTCTCAGGCCCAGAGTTCGCACTACGCCTAGGAAACCGATGACCAAAGCGCATTCTCAAGCTCCCATGCCACAGAAACAGATGCTTAGAATGGCTGAAGACCTTATTAGTTTAATTAGGGGAAGCCTGCCTTCCCCCTCTAAAAGACAAAAAATTGATTTTCCTTCTGATTCTACAGACCATGAGTCTGATGACTGTGACCTGTCTAATTACCAGGACATACCTTTATCTACCTATGAATAATTAGATGCAGAGGATTCCATTCCCTCTGCCTCCCCCCAGAGGACTTTTCTTTCAGTGAAACCTTGCATATACTGTAAGAGAGCATTTCCGCTGGGAATGCCAAGACTATCCACAGTCCAAAAAGATAGTCTGGGAATTTTTAGATTTGCCTCAGCACAGGCCTCTTGCTATACCCCCTGTCCTGGATATTGTAGATGATGTCTTCATGGAATCCAGTCTTAACCCTGATACCTTACCACCAGCTCCTAGAAAGCCTGACAGGTACTACAGAGTACTTGACTCTCACAAATTTCTCTTTAAAACCTCACTACACATCCAGAGGCCATTTCCCAGGGACCTAAAGGTATTAAGGCTACTACAGCCCAAAACCCTACCCCTTTGGACAGGGATTCTAGGGCTTTAGACAGATGGGGTAAGAAGGTATATACCTGTGCAACTCTTGCCATCAGCGCTTTAAATTGCCAGTTTCGCATGTTGAAGTACCAGCAGCATATTATGGAACTAATTAAACAAAAAAATGTTTATTCCTGATTGTGCAGAAAATAAAGATTTACAAGAGTTAATGCATTCTTCAGACCAAGTTGGTAAACATACTTTGCAGTGTGGTTTTGATGCCTTAGAAACATCTTGCAGGGCTGCTGTCACTGGGTCTGTACTGAGAAGGCATGCTTGGCTGAAGGAACAAATCTTGCTAGACCATGTCAAAGCAAAATTACTAGATGCTCCATTAAACCAAGAATGTTTGGCACAAAAGCAGAAGTTGTTTTTAAAAAGATGGAGGAAAAGCTAAATCTATGCAAACTGTTAAAGATTTCTTAGAGGTACAGCCACCTAGATTCAGTAGGCATTGGCCTTCAAAAAACTGGCCCTTTCCAGTCCCTCCCAGACCTTCTTAGTCCAAACCCAGGGGCAGCAGACCACAAAGACTACAGTCTCTGGGTATGCACAGATCTAAACAATGGAGTGCTCCCTCCTCAAAAAAAGGAAATGGTAAGCCACCCCCTTATGGAAAAAGATGATTTGCCCTTCATCCTTCCCATCCATGCCCAAGTACTTGCACCCCAGGAGGAAAACTCGCCCTGCATGCAAACATCTGGGAGTATATTACCCAGGGCCAATGGGTCTTAAAGATTGTATCCCAGGGATACAGATTCTACTTCCACTCACTGCCAACCCCAAGTGGATTGCCAGAACTTCCTCCAAACCAGTGGGCAGAGGCCCAAAAGCAAATACTTTCTCTTCTCAGTATCAGGGCTATTCATCCTGTTCCCTCAGAGCAAAGGGGACAGGGTTTTTACTCCAGACTGTCCCTGGTGCCCAGAAAAGAGAACTCCTGGCGCCCTATCCTGGATCTGTCAATTCTCAACACCTTCCTGGTGGCACCAAACTTCAGTATGCTTACACTCCAGCAGCTGCTTCCTATGCTAGCAAGGACTCCTAGCTGGTCACCCTAGACTTAAAAGAAGCTTATCTGCACATTCCCGTAAGGGAATCTTGCAGGAAATAGCTATGGTTCAGGGCAGGCTCTATGCACTATCAGTTCTCTGCACTTCCCTTTGGCTTATCTACTGCGCCCAGGGTATTCACAAAGTGCCTGGCTCCAGCCATTGCGTACCGGCGGCAGAGAAATATTCAAATTTACCCATACTTGGACAATTGCCTGATTCAGGCGGACAGTCAGGAATTGCTACTTCAGCACCTGTCGTTTGTAAAGAAACTTCTAACTTCTCTGTGGTATTTACCATCAACGAAAATAAATCACAGTTGGTACCCAGCCAAAAGATTGTATTCCTGGGAGCAAGCTTGAACACAACTTCCCAGATGGCATTCCTCACTCCAGAAAAGCATGTTTATTTGACAAATTACTTCAAACTACTGGCCACTCAAACCCAGCTATCTGCAAGAAGACTATTGCAAGCCCTAGGGTTCATGGCCTCATGCATTCTCCTAATTCCATATGCAAGACTGCATATGAGGAAACTCCAGTGGTACTTAAAAAGACTCCAGTGTCAACATTCTCAAGACCTGAAAACAGTGATTCCCATCATTCCTTGCCTAAGGACAGAGTTCCTTTGGTGGGCAGAGGCTTGCAACTACAACAAGGGACTCCCTTTCACTCAACCCCCTACCGCCCAAACCCTGACAACAGACGCATCAGACTATGTATTGGGGGCTCACATGGCAGCCAAATGCATTCAAGGCAAATGGAGCCCAGGACAAATTCACCTGCATATCAATCAAAAAGAAATGTTAGCTGTACAGAATACACTGACAGCCTTCAAATACCTTATCCTTCCAGGACAGCTCTTGATAAAGACAGACAATACCACAGTTATGTGGTACATAAACAAGCAGGGGGGAACTCATTCCTACCCACTCTGCAGGTTAGCCATGGCTCTGTGGAACACAGCCTTGAGCAGTCAAGTGCACCTGCAAGCTCAGTTCCTGCCAGGCAAACAAAATTCACTGGCAGACGACTTAAGCAGAAATCTACTGGACCTACACGAGTGGAAACTGGTGCCCAACTCATTCAAGCTTCTAATCCATAGGTGGGGGACACCAGAGGTAGACCTCGTGTTTCCCCCCAAAACCATCAGTTGAGCAAATTTTGCACCAGAACTCCCCACAGCCAAGCATAGAAAGTGGATGCCCTATCCTTTACATGGGAAAACCTCTCAATCTATGCCTTTCCCCCCTCTGCCCTTCAAAAGTACTACTCAAGATCAAACTGGACAGGCCAAGGATGATCCTTATTGCACCAGACTGGCCATGCCAGCACTGGCACCCACTCCTATGTAGTCTGACAGCAGTGCCACCCTGGCACCTACATCAGACCCCCTCTCTGCTGTCCCAACAGGAGGGACAGATTTTGCCTTCTCAGCTGCATACCCTGAACCTGGCAGCCTGGCTTATTCCCTTAATAAATCACCAGCACCCCTCAGCAAACAGGTGCAGGATGTCATCCTTGAGGCCAGGAGGCCTAGTATTAGGAAATACTATTCAGAAAAGTGGAAAAGATATTGATCTTGGAACCAGTCTTGGGGAAAAACACAGCCGTGCCCACCTTACCTCAAATCCTAGATTATCTGGCAGAGCTGCTCCACAAAGGCCTATCCTTCTCATCGATTAAGATTCATGCCTCTGCCATCTCAGCTTACTACAATACTGAGCCACCCCTCTTCTCTCACCCTCTGACCAAACAGTTCCTGAGAGGAGCTAACAATTTGAGACCTCCAAGGAGAGCCTGCCTGGGACTTTAACTTTGTACTAGAGAAGCGCACGCTTCCCCCTTTTGAGCCTGCTGCTACAGCAGAGTTAAATTTCCTCCCTTGGAAAACAGCCTTACTTCTAGCCATCACTTCAGCAAGAAGAGTGTCCGAGTTACAGGCCCTTATGGCGGTGGAGCCCTTCATTATCTTCCATGCAGATAGGATTTCCCTCAAGACTAACCCATCATTTATGTCCAAGGTGGTATCCAGTGTGGCTTTTAAACAAATCCATCCATTTACCAACCTTTTTTTTTCCTAATCCTCAGAATACAGGGGAAAGGATCCTGCACTCAAGCATGCACAGACAGCTCAGGTTCTACCTTGACAGGACTAAACCTTTCAGAAAATCTGACCAGCTGCTAGTCAGCTTTGCTACAGGGCATAGGGTAAGTCCCTTTCAAAGCAAACCATTTCCAAATGAATAGCACACTGCATCCATTTCTGCTATAAACACCATGGAAAACCTACTCCAGAGGGGATGAGAACTCATTCCACTGGGGCTACCTCAACCTCTACAGCATTTCTCAGGGGAGTCCCTACCAGGGACATCCTGGAAGCTGCAACCTGGAGTCTGTATACACCTTCACCAAGCATTACCACTTACCTATCTTTTCTAAATCCAGAGCTGGATTTGCTACAGCAGTCTTACAAGGCCTGCTAGCCATCCCTAATACTTTGACTGCCTCCACCCGTCCTCAGCTTTGGGAATCAACCCAAGTGTGATGACTGCAACAGTGAAACACAAAGAACATAGTACAGTTGTATACACACACTATAAATGTAAATGTTAGTGCATTCACTATTTCAGTACTGGATGTTAGTGTTTCACTTTTGCAGTCCTAACAAATGGGTTATCCGGCTCCCGGTAGCCCTCGATTGGCCAGAATACCAAAGGTAAGTAAAAATGACATTGGCTGCCGTCTGTTGTTAAGGGCTTCACAGCGTCCGATACAAAAGGAGGCAGCCAATGTCACTTCCTCAGTCTTCCTTGCCGCGGAGCCCGATGTAGAAGCATTTCTTGCACAAGTGCTGGTCGGCAGTTTACCTTCTTTGTTTCCGACTACAAAGTTGAAGTCAGCTACAGCTAAGTACCCCGTTGGGGATCCTCTTTTCTTGCCTTAACGAATGCCAGAAAAGGTTAATAATTGTCTTACCTGTGGAAAGCAGATTCCCCATAGAGATTTTCATTCCTATTGTATTTGTTTAGGCCTTGACCACGACATTCCTAATTGTGATCTCTGTGCTTCCTTTAAAACATGTACTGTTCGTCGTCGGGCTAAGCTTTTAGCTAAACATTTTGGAGTTTGGCCTAAGTTTTTCGGTATGGCATCTGCTGGTCTTCAGGCTTAGGATATCCCCAAGAAACATAAGGATAAAGGACCGCGACAGGCTTCCGAAGGTCAAGTCCTCTGATGTTAAGTTGGTCAGTCATGCATGCGGTAGCCAGTGTGGTGCATTTGCAGCCCACAGGTTTTCAACCGCAAGCCTCAGTTGAGACCATTTCAGAGGCCCCCAGTCCTCCGGCTTCCATTTTGCTTTCTGACCTTCTGCCTCTTGCCTCTTCAACTAGATCCAGAGCCGCTAAGCTGACTGGGTTCCAAGGCCTCTGTTCTTCATTCAGACAGCAAGCTCATACCGACAACTTCGGCTGCAACTTCGGCGGTTGCCGGGCCTCCCAAGTCCTTCAGACTTGCAGGTAAATCTTACAGTCGTATGCCTGTGAAAAAACAGGCTCCAGATGTTCTTCATTCCACATTGCTGCAGTCCTAACTATTGGGTAGTCCGCTGTCCAGTCGGCCCGAATACCAAAGTATATGGCTGACGTCGGTCAGGGCGCATTAGACTGACGTCAGTACGTCAGGGTACTAATGCGCATGACCGACGTCATATCCTCAGTCTTTTTTGCCGCATGGTCCGATGCAGAAGCAATTTTGCGAGTGCAGGTTGGCGTTCTGAAAGTTTCTGAAGACAGAGTTTCAGACCGAATCAAAGTTGGCTAAGTACCCCGTTAGAATATTTTGGTTTTTCTTGCCTCAGTATTTAACCGGATGTCAGAAAAAGTGAATAACTGTATTTCTTGTGGGAAACAGATACCTCATAGGGATTACCATACTTTGTGTATACCTTGTTTAGGGCCTGAGCACAACGTTGTTGGATGCGCTCTTGTGCTAGATTTAACAAACGCACTATTAAGAGAAGGTTAGACTGTGCCAGGTTAGTTTTGGGAAGCGTTGTAATTATAAAATGCCGCCGGAGGCTCCGGCCCGCTTCGCCAAAAGCGCAAGGACAAAGCAGCAAAGCCTAGAGTGGAAGAACCGACAGTCCCAGACGCCGGATCTTTAGAAGGCTCAGTGGAGCCGGAGGTTTTGCCGGTGTTTCTTTGGAGTCTCAGGGAGAGACTTTACTGTTACAGGATGTATCCTCAGGAAGTAGGCCAGGCTGAGGGGCTTCTCAGGTGGCTGTTCTTCCCTCTCTTCCTAAGGTGGTTAGAGCCTCCCCTTCTGTTTCCAAGGCTTCTTTGAGAGGCAGGCCAAGTTTATCTTCAGTGGGGGTTTCTCCTAGTGCTTCAGGGTCTTTGCCTAAGAAACATATGCTTAAAATGGCAGAGGATTTGATTACTATGATTAGAGGTTCTATGCCCCCACCTGATAAGAGGCCTAGGGTGGAACCTGAGTTTGAGAGTTTTGAGGAATCTTCCGAGGCTTCTGAGTCTTCGGCTGAAGACTTGCAGGAGTATCCTCCTTATTCTGATTCTGATGTGGATGATTCTACTCCTTCAGCTTCTCCTCCTGAGGATTTTTCATTTTCAGAGACTCTGCATTCCATGAGGGAGCATTTTAAATGGGAAGGTCAAGATTTCTCTGATTCCAGGAAGAGGCTTAGGAATTCTTGTTTTACCCCAGCATAGGCCTTTAGCTATACCTCCTGTTCTGAATGTGGTGGAAGATGTTTTTGCAGAGGCTTCCCTCAATCCTGATTCTTTGCCTCCTGCCCCAGTTAAACCGGATAGGTACTATAGGGTGCCTGAAGCTCATAAGTATCTTTTAAGAGTCCTAGGGCAGACCCGAAACTGTCTCTCAGGGGCCTAAAGGTGTGAAGGCCTCTGTTGTTAAAAATCCTGTTCCTCCTGATAAAGAGGCAAGGGCTTTGGATAGATGGGGAAAGAAAGTGTATACTTCTTCCACTTCAGCCATGAGGGCGTTGAATTGTCAGTTTCACATGTTAAAATATCAGAATTATCTCCTTTCACAATTGAAATCTAAGGTGGATGCTCTGGCAGAAGGTATTGAGTGTAAAGAGTTGCAGGATTTAGTTCATGTGTCTGAACAGGTGGGTAAACATTCCTTGCAATGTGGTTTTGATGCTGTGCAGGCCTCCTCGAGGGTGGCTGCCACTAGTTCTGTTCTTCGTAGGCATGCCTGGTTGAGAGATCAGAATTTAGCTGAGCATGTTAAAACAAGGATTTTGGATGCTCCTTTGCAGTCTGATGTGTTGTTTGGTTCGCCTGTGGAAGCAGTCTTAAAGAAAATGGAGGACAAGGCTAAGTCTATGCAAACTGTTAAGGATTTTTGCAGGTGCAGCCTCCAAGTTTAGTAGAAATTGGCCTACTAAGGGATGGACTTATCCTGCTTATGATTCCCAGTCTAGGGGTAGGTCTAGACGTGGTAGGGGCAGAGTTCAAGGTTCTTTTAGGCCTAGGACAGGGAGTTCCCCTGCTCAGACTTCTGGTGAGGGCAGGGGTCAGTCCTTTCGTAAGCAGACCCAATGACCTGCCTTTTCAGCTGCCAGTACATTCTCGCCTGGCAGCACCTTTGGGAGGAAGGCTGTCTCTTTTCAAAGAAAATTGGGATTTAATTACCCAAGACAGATGGGTTCTGGATATCATTCACCACGGTTACAGGTTTTATTTCCATACCATGCCTCCTTTCAAAGGCATGCCAGACATTCCTCCTCTACAAAGACAAGAGGCTCACAAGCAAATTTCTCTGTTGCTCCACATAGGGGCCATTCAGCCAGTTCCTGTGCCAGAAAGGGGCCTAGGATTTTATTCTCGCCTGTTCCTAGTACCGAAGAAGGGGAACACGTGGAGGCCAATTTTGGATTTATCTATCCTCAACACTTATCTGGACATTCCCAAGTTCAAAATGTTGACGTTACAACAGCTTTTACCTCTGCTGGGCAAGGATCACTGGATGGTAACTTTAGATCTCAAGGAAGCTTACCTTCATGTGCCTATAAGACTAAGTTGCAGGAAGTATCTGCGTTTCGAGCTGGAAATTCTCATTATCAGTTCTCTGCATTGCCCTTTGGCTTATCCACTGTGCCCAGAGTATTCACAAAGGTTCTGGCTCCAGTGATAGCTTACTTCAGGCTAAAAGGAATTCAAATCTATCCTTACTTGGACGACTGCCTGATTCTAGCTCAAGAAAAGGAAGACCTTCTACAGCATTTGGATTATGTCATAGCAGTGCTAAGATGCCTAGGGTATTCTGTGAACGAAATAAAGTCCAGTCTAGTACCCTCTCAAGACATGTGCTTTCTGGGTGTGAGACTGAATACAGCAGCCCAGATGGCCTTTTAACCCCGGACAAACAAAAGAATCTTTCCAGTTACTTCCATCAACTATCTCTTCAGTCCGGGCTGACTGCAAGGACAGTCCTTCAAGCCTTAGGGTTCATGGCATCTTGTATTCTGGTGCTTCCCAATGCCAAACTGCATATGAGGAAGCTGCAATGGTATCTCAAAAATGTATGGACACAGCACTGCCAGGATTTGGACACTGTCATTCAAATAATACCTTGCATTCAAAAGGAATTTTTGTGGTGGACTCAGGAATGTCACCTAAACAAGGGACTCTCTGTGACCCGCCAGAGGCGAGTCAGATTCTAACGACAGATGCCTCAGACATTGCTTGGGGAGCTCATCTAAATGGAAAGTGGATACAAGACAAGTGGCCTGCCAGACTACAGCATCTACATATCAACATGAAAGAGATGTTAGCAGTCCAGTTTGCATTAATGGCTTTCAAGGAGTTACTTCTTCCAGGGCAGGTGTTGATTCTAACAGACAACACAACTGTCATGTGGTACATCAACAAACAAGGGGAACACATTCTTACCCATTGTGCAGGCAAGCAATGATTTTATGGGAGACTGCGCTCAGCTTGCAACTAACTCTTCAGGCAAGGTTTCTGCCGGGAGCACAGAACTCCTTAGCAGATGTGTTAAGCAGACAAATCATGGATCCCCACGAGTGGAAACTGGATCTTCATGTATTTCAAAAATTGACAGTGTCATGGGGAACTCCAGACATAGATCTGTTCGCTTCTCCACTAAACCACCAGCTGCCAAAGTTTTGCACAAAGAGGTTTCATCACACAGCTTCGAAAGTGGATGCTCTTTCTTTCAGTTGGAAAAATCTTCATGTGTATGCTTTTCCACCTCTGCCTCTTCTCCCAAAGGTGCTTCTAAAGGTCAGACAAGACAAGCCAAGGATGGTTTTAATAGCTCCAGATTGGCCTCGGCAGCACTGGTACCCATTACTGAGGAGTCTGGTAAGGAAGCCTCCATGGCCTTTACCCTTGATTCCACACCTGTTGTCTCAGAGGGACGGTCACCTGCTCAATGTCAAGCTTCAATCTCTTCATCTAACAGCCTGGCATATTCTGTTTTGAAAGACAGCAGGTCTCAACTTCCTCAACAAGTTTTAAATGTGATTATGGAAGCCAGAAGACCTAGTACAAGGAAAGTGTATGCAGAAAAATGGAAGAGATTTTTATTTTGGAGTGCAGCAAACAATTTGGAGATTTCTGAGCCTAATTTGAGTGTGGCTCTTCAATATCTTACTGAGTTATTGGACAAAGGTTTGTCTTTCTCTTCCATTAAGATTCATGCTGCAGCAATTTCAGCTCACTATGATTGTGACCCACCATTGTTTTCGCATCCTTTGTTCAAGCAATTTCTTAGAGGGGCAAAGAATATAAGACCCCCAATGAGAGCTCCTACTCCTGCTTGGGATCTCAATTTTGTGTTTGAGAAACTTACTCTACAACCTTTTGAGCCTGCGGCTACTGCTGAATTGAAATATTTGTCATGGAAGACTGCTTTTTTGTTGGCCATTACTTCTGCAAGAAGGGTTTCTGAGTTGCAGGCCCTTATGGCGGTAGAGCCTTTTGATTTTTCATAAGGATAGGGTATCTTTACGTACTAATCCTTCCTTTATGCCTAAGGTGGTTTCTAGTGTGGCTTTAAACCAAACTATTCATTTGCCTACTTTTTATGCAGAACCCCAAAATAAAGGGGAAAAGATTTTGCACACTTTAGATGTACACAGGTAATTGCGTTATTATTTGAGCAGGACTAAGGATTTTAGGCAGTCTCAGCAGTTGTTTGTTTCTTTTGCTTTGGGTTCAAGGGGCAAGCCTGTGTCAAAACAAACTATTTCTAGGTGGATTGGGTTTTGCATTGCATTTTGTTATTCCCATCATGGCAAGGAGATTCCAGCTGGAATTAGGCCTCATTCCACTAGGTCTACGGCCACTTCTACAGCATTTCTAAGGGGGGTGGCCACTAAGGATATTTTGGAGGCAGCTACTTGGAGTTCAGTGCATACTTTCTCTAAGCATTATCACCTTCCTCTCTACTCTAAGTCTAGGGCTGGTTTTGCCACAGCTATTTTGCAAGGCATGTTGTCAGTTCCTGCTTCCTTATGATTTGCCAGCCTCCCTTACCTCTGCTTTGGGATTCTACCCAATAGTTAGGACTGCAGCAATGTGGAATGAAGAACATAGTACAGTTTTGTACCTACCATAAATGTAGATGTTCGAGGATCCACATTGCTGCAGTCCAATTTACCCTCCCTCCTTCCCCTCTGTGTTTAAGGGTGGTTGTGTAGGTGAGGTTATATTCTGGTAATTTTGTATATATTGTACATATTTTTGGTGCAGGTATGTTTGGAATTTTTGGTTTTGGCCTTAGCTTTTCAGAGTCTTCTGACATCTGGGGCAAGAAAAGACTGAGGATATGACGTCGGTCATGCGCATTAGTACCCTGACGTACTGACGTCAGTCTAATGCGCCCTGACCGACGTCAGCCATATACTTTGGTATTCGGGCCGACTGGACAGCGGACTACCCAATAGTTAGGACTGCAGCAATGTGGATCCTCGAACATCTACATTTATGGTAGGTACAAAACTGTACTTTTCCTCTCGTTCCCCTCATTCTCAAATGGTTAAAAGGGCTGATGACCTTTTGACTCTTATTAGGGGATCACAGTCTCCTCCTTCAAAAAGAGGTAGGGATGTCTCTCCTGAGGCTTTGTCATATTCAAGTTCTGATACTTCTAGCATTTCTGTTGATGAAAACAAAGTTTCTCAGGCTTTCTCTCCTTTTGAGGATTCAGATGCAGTGGAGTCCATTCCTTCTGCTTCTCCTCCAGATGATTTCTCTTTTGGTGATGCTTTAAATACTCTCAGGGAGCATTTTAAATGGGAAAGTCAGGATTATCCCCTTTCTAAGAAAAGGATTAGGGATTTTTTTGGATTTGCGTCCGCATAAGCCTTTGGCTATTCCACCTGTGTTGGAGGTGGTTGATGTTTTTCTGGAAAATTCCTCGACTCCAAATTTGGTTCCTCGTCCTCCCAGGAAACCTGACCGGTACTGTTGAGTCACTGATTCTCATTTGTTTCTTTTCTGGAATCCGTTGGCTGATCCAGAAGTTATTTCTAAGGGCCCTAAAGGAGTTAAGGCCACTGTTACTAAAAATCCTGTTCCTTCAAACAGGGAATCTAGGAACCTAGATAGGTGGGGTAAAAAGGTTTATACCTCCTCACTCTTGCTATTGGGTCTACTAATTGTCTTTTTCATATGCTAAAGTACCAGCAGCACACCTTGGAAGCTATTTAAGTCTAGGATAGCAAGTGTGCCTTTGTTGGCAGAGAGTAAGGATATGCAGGATTTGTTGAATTCTGCCAGTCTTGTCAATAAACATTCATTACATTGTGGTTTTTACATTCTAGAAGCCTCCTGTAGGGCTACAGCTACTGGCTCTGTTATTAGAAGGCATGCTTGGCTCAGGGAGCATCCCCTACCAGAGCCTGTCAAGGCTAGGCTTTTAGATGTACCTTTGCATAAGGACAGTCTTTTTTGGCAGCAAAACAGAGAAAGTGCTCAAGAAGATGGAAAACGAGGCCAAGTCTATACAGACAGTTAAAAGACTTTCTGCAAGTTCAGCATCCTCGCTTTAGCAGGAATTACCCTTCTAAGAGTTGGACATTCCATGATACCAGCAGACAGAACCATTCTAGGACTAGAGGTTACAAATCTTCTAGGGGACAGGTGGCTACCCCTCAAAGGTCTAAGTATTGGCAGGCTTCCTCTTCTCATCTCATCTGCATCTCAATCTAAACATTCTCAATGACTCTCTCCAAGTTCTGCCTATTCTTGCCTGCCCGGAGAGTCCTTTAGGGGGAAGGTTGGCCCATTTTGCAAATATCTGGGCCACCATCATGGGCGACAAATGGGTACTCAGAACTGTATCCCTAGGACAGAAGTTTTCTGTCTACACCTTTCCAGTACCCAAAGGATTCTCGGATACTCCTCCAAACCAAAGGGCAGAAGTAGAAAAGCAAATTTTGTCTCTGTTACATCTGGGAGCAATACAGTCAGTTCCTGCTCTGCAGGTAGGCCAGGGTTTCTATTCCAGACTTTTCCTGGTTCCAAAAAAAGAAGGCACCTGGTGTTCTATCATAGATCTATCCATCCTGAACTCTTTCTTGATCGTTCCAAAGTTCAAAATGCTCACTCTGCATCAGTTGTTGCCATTGTTAGAAAAGGATTCCTGGCTGGTGACGTTGGATCTCAAAGAAGCTTATCTGCACATCCCTATCAGGGGAAAGTTGCAGGCAATGCCTTCGTTTCAGGGTGGGCAAGCAACATTATCAATTCTCTGCGTTGCCCTTTGGCTTATCTACTGCTCCCAGAGTTTTCACAAAGTGCCTGGCTCCAGTCATTGGTTTTTGCAGGCAGAAGAAAATTCAGATTTATCCATACTTGGATGACTAATTTAAGAAAATTCTCAGGAACAACTGTTAAAGGATCTAGAATTTGTAAAGACTCTCCTCTCTTCCCTGGGTTGCACTCTCAACGAGGAAAAATAAAAAAAATCGTGCCATCCAAAGAGATAACATTCCTGGGAACGAGTCTGAACACAACCGCCCAGAATGATATCTCACCCAGGAGAAGCAGACAACTCTTTCAGTTTACTTCCAGGACTTGGCAAGCCTGTCCCAGCTCCCTGCAAGGAAATACCTGCAAGCTCTGGGATTCATGGCCTCTTGCATTCTCATGATTCCATATGCAAGACTGCATATGAGGAAATTGCAGTAGTACCTCAAGAACATTTGGTGTCAACACACACAGGACCTGGATGTGATAATTCCTCTGCTTTCATGTCTGCAGACAGAGTTTCATTGGTGGGCAACAGCCTGTCTACAGAACAAAGGCATGCCTTTTTGCCCACCCCTTGCCACCCAAGTTCTTACACAGACTCATTGGACTACGCCTGGGGAGCTCACCTGGATGGCAGATGCATGCAGGGAAGTTGGAATGCCCAGCAGATGCACCTGCACATAAATTTAAAGGAGTTGATGGCAGTCCAGCAGGCCTTATTAGCTTTCAAGCATCTTCTTTCTCCAGGGACCCTGCTTGTCAGGACGGACAACACCACAGTCATATGGTACATCAACAAGCAGGGGAGGGACTCATTCTTGCCTCCTGTGCAGACAGAGCATAAATCTTTGTTCCATAACAGCATCCCTGGGCCTGCATCTCCTAGCTCAGTTTCTTCCGGGAAGGCTCAATGTTTTGGCAGACCAGATGAGCAGACAGACCCTGGATCCTCACGAGTGGCAGCTGAACGGAGCAGTTTTTACAGCATCATTCAACGTTGGGGCACTCCTCAAGTGGATCTTTTCTCCTCTCCAGACAACCATCTTCTACCTCTTTTTTTGCACCAGACAGCATCACAGCAGAGTCTGGAAAGTGGATGCTCTGTCCTTACCTTGGATGCTGCTGTCAGTTTATGCCTTCCCTCCTCTTTCTCTTCTTCCCAGAGTATTAGTGAAGATCAGGGACGAACGTCCAAGGACTGTTCTCATAGCTCCGGACTGGCCCAGACTGCATTGGTATCTGCTGCTTCGCAGTCTCTCCCATCTTCCTCCTTGGCATCTTCCTCTGAAGCCAGATCTTTTGGTTCAAGAAGGGGGAAACATTCTACTTCCTCCTCTTCAGTCCCTTCATTTGGCAGCATGGCTCATTGTATGACTCCTTCCTTTTTCTTCCCTTTCCCAGCAGGTGGTTGATGTGCTGAGGGAGGCCAGGAGGCCTAGCACTAGGAAGTCCTACGCTGTCAAATGGGAAAGATTCTCTCATTGGATGCAGGCTAGAGCAGAATCTTCTCATCCTACCCTTCCTCTGATCCTGGAATACCTGGCTGATTTGCTTCAGGGTGGTCTTTCTTTTTCCTCTATCAAGGTCCATGCTTCAGCCATTTCTGCTCATTGTTCTTTTGAACAACCCATTTTCTCTCATCTCCTGATGAAAATGTTTCTCAGAGGTGCTTGCAACGTAAGACCTCCCAGAAGGGCACCTACTCCAGTCTGGGATCTTAATTTTGTTCTAGAGAAACTCACTCTTCCTCCTTTTGAGCCAGCTGCCGCTGCAGATTTAAATTTTCTCTCATGGAAGACTGCCTTCCTCTTGGCTATAACTTCAGCAAGGAGGGTTTCAGAGCTGCAGGCTTTAATGGCTGTGGAGCCTTTTCTTGTTTTCCATGCAGATAGGGTCTCTCTGAGAACCAACCCCTCCTTTATGCCGAAGGTGGTTTCTAGCTTGACTCTTAATCAGTCCATACACCTTCCTACCTTTTTTCCTAATCCTCAAAGTAGAGGTGAAAGAATCTTACATTCTCTTAATGTGCATAGACAGCTCAGGTTTTACCTGGACAGGACTAAAGACCTTTGGAAATCAGCACAGTTATTGGTCAGTTTTGCCCCTGGAGCTCAGGGCAAGGCTATTTCTAAGTAAACCATTTCTACGTGGATTGCACATTGTATTACTTTTTGCTATTCCTTTCATGGCAAGGTTCCTCCTCAAGGGGTTATGACCCACTCAACTAGAAGCAGCTTCCACTTCTGAAGCCTTTATAAGGGGTGTCCCTACTAAAGACATTTTGAAGGCTGCCACATGGTCTTGCCTTTGTTTTCAAGAGCCAGGGCAGGGTTTGCTACTGTTGTTCTGCAGGGCATTATCTCCAATCCTTGATTCTGTTGGTTCCTCCTCCCTTTTCTCTGGGCTTTGGTAATCAACCCATTTGTTAGGACTGCAACAGTGAAACACAATGAACATAGTACAGTTGTGTACACTTACCATAAATGTACATGTTCTAGTGTATTCACTGTTGCAGTCCTGCTTTCCCTCCCTCCTTCCCCTTTTTCTCTTTTCCTAAGGTACAGGCTAAATTTGGTATTTGCTAAAATGGCTTTTGGTTTAAGCTTTGTTTTCTGGGGGCTTCTGACTGTTATGGCAAGGAAGACTGAGGAAGTGACGTCGGCTGTCTCCTTTTGTATCAGACGCTCTGATGTCCTTTACAACCAACGTCAGCCGATGTCATTTTTACTTACCTTTGGTATTCTGACCGATCGAGGGCTACCAGGAGCCAGATAACCCATTTGTTAGGACTGCAACAGTGAATACACTCAAACATCTACATTTATGGTAAGTGTACACATCTGTACTTTACCCCCCTTCTAGCCCCCTGACTTTTCTATACTTTCTTCCTATCTGCTTTTTTGGCCATATCTTATGGCAGTGGTATTTACCTTTTACTGGAGGTGTTCCACACCATGTAATTGCTTCCTATTTTGGGGTCTCCTGACATCTTGGGCAAGAAAAACTGATGTAATGGCATCGGCTGCATGTTTTATACCCCTGACGTCATTGAAGAGGCAACAGCATCCGACGCAGAAATCCCAAGACTCTGGTATTCAGGCTGAGGGCTACCTGCAGGCATATAACCCAAGTGTGATGACTGCAACAGTGAATACACTCTTAACATCTACATTTATGGCAAGTGTACACATCTGTACTTTCCTCCTCATCCATTCCTCAAGCTGGAGCTTCAGTGGTGGATTCATCAGTAGTCTTTCAATCCAGGGCCTCCTTTTCTGCCCCCTGATCCCCTCTCAGGCACTGTTTTCATATGCCTCAGATGTGGGTTGGGGGTTTCTTTTGGCCCTGTGAAGTTTCAGGGCCTTTGGTCAGTTTTTCAGATGGCAGACCATATCCATATCAAGGAGATGAGAAGCAGGTCTTCCATTCTCTGTTTCTTCTAGAGCCTCTCAAGGTCTTTGCAGGCAATGCAACAGTGATGTGCATGAACAAGCAAAGAAAGGACATGGTGTTGCCTCCTGTGCAGACTAGGTTTTCAGGTTTGAGATCTGGCTGTTCAGTATCAGGTGACTCTTCAGGCTGTTTACATTCCTTCAGAACATAACCTTGTGGTAGACTCTTTGATCAGGTCCGTAACACAGACACACAAGTGGACGCTTCACAGAGATGTGATTCTGGATATTGTCCACCAGTGGAGTACTCCTCAGGTAGACATTTTGCCTCCACTCTGAACAGACATCATCTCTTTTGCACCAGAGTCCCAAGTCCTCTGGCATGGAAAGTAAATGCGCTTTCTCTTGGAAGGAAATGTTTCTTTATGCCTTCCCTCCCGTTCATGTTGAAGATGGGACAGGACTCTGCCGAAATCTTGTTGGTGACTCCCTTTTGGCTCAGACAGCATTGGTTCCCTCTTCTTCTGCACTTAGCCAAGGGCAGTCACCATAGGTCACCTCACATTGTAGATTTGCTCACGCAAGACAAGGGGTCTCTCATTCCTTCTCACTTGTCCACACTTCAACTGGCACTGTGGATGATTGGGTTTGAGCTCTTTTAGGCATCTTTTTTCTGAGGATGTGCTCTGGGTTCTGTAGGAGGCCAGGAAACCTACTATCAGGGAATATTTGCTCAAGTGGAAAAGATTTTCTGTTTGGTTCCTTGCTCGTAACCAGGATCCATTTTCTGTGCAGGTTTCTCTGATTTGTTCTTATTTGTGTGTGTTATTCAATTTCTGGTTGGCTTACTCTTCAGTTAAAGCTCATATTTCAGCTATTCCTGCTTGTCTGCCTTTGACTTATCCTTTGGCCTCTAGGTTTGAGGTCAAACAATTTTATAAAGATGTCCTTCATATTAGACTTCCCAGGAAGCCTGTTCCTCCTTCCTGGGATCTTAATTTTCTTCTTGTGAAAATAACTCGTGCTCCTTTTGAACCTGCAGCTTCAGCTTCCTTGCAGGATTGTTCAGCTAGACAGATGTCTGAGCTTCAGGCACTTACGGCTGTCCTTCCTTTTTTGTTTTTTCATAGGGACATGGTATTGGTACTAATCTTCCTTTTATGCCCAAGGTAGTTAATAACGTGTCTGTTAATCAATCTATTTGCCTTTTTTCCCTTCTCCACAGTTTGCCATTTAGGAGGTTCTGCACACCTTGAATTAGACAGCTCCAGTATCATTTGGATAAGACAAAGGCCATTTGCAAGTCTGAGCAACTTTTTTTTTTTATTTCTTTTCATCATAGGTTTCTTGGTTTGGCTGTTTCCAAACAAACCATTTCCTCTTGAATTTCTATTTCCTTTTGTTATTCATTTCATGGAAACGCCATTCTGCATCTGTAAAGGCTCAGTCTACCAGAGCTGTGGCTTACTCTGGTACTTTTTTCAAGGGCTTAGATACCAGTTCCATCCTTGAGGGTGCTACTTGGTTCTCTGTCCATATTTTTACTAAGCATTGCAAATTAGGTGTTTCCAGAGCAATAGCTGGTTTTGCCAGGGCTGTCCTGCATAGTTTTCTGGAGGGTATTTCTGGGCTTTCCTTGGCCCAGCTTTCATCTTGAGTTGTACTCTCCCTTTAGTGAAGAATACTGCAACAGTAAAGAGGAGGGACACACAGTACAGTTGTGTAATGTCTTACCATAACAGTAGATGTCCTTTTCACTATTGCAGTATTTGCTCCCTCCCTCCTCCCCCTAGTGTGTTCTCCATTTATTCTTTCTGGATGCGCACATTCCTCCTTTTTTCCTTGGACTTTTACTCCAGGGGCTCTTCAGTTCAGAGGTATGTACATTTGTACATCACTTTTATTTCCTACGTCATGAAAAGGCAGCATACATGTAAAGTACAATGTCCCTATAACAACCTACAGCTTTGGTATACTGGCCGGACATTGGGCTACTCTTGAGGATCCCTTTAGTGAAGAATACTGCAGCAGTGAAAAGGACATCTACTGTTCTGGTAAGGCTTTACAGAACTGTACCTTTTCTTGGTTCATCTAGATATGAGTTTAGTGCAAATAGGGGCAGGTAAGATTTTGTTTTGGGCATTATTTGTAATTATAGGGCTTTCTTTGATTCTAGGAATAATAGGTTTGGTTACTTGTACATTAGGCTTAGCTGTTTGAGAACTAATGTTATACATATATATGTGCCCAGCATAAATTGTTGGCCAAAGAGTTATTCCCAGGTATCTTTGTTATATAACTTTACATTAAGGAACAGTATGAAGGGTCATTTTAATTCATAAAAAAAGTTGTAATAGACTTCTGAATATCACAAATGGTCAAAACAGTCTCATCTGTACAAACAAGTTGCAAAACCTGAAGTGGTAATTGGAACAATGTCAGCACTCTTATGGATTGCCAACAAAAAAAAATAAAATCATTTGAAGTATATATTTGCTTTTAATTGTCTTTTCTCCTGTACTGTTTGGTACATGAACTGTTTAGTCTTGTAATTGTCTTGAGAGGGGTGATTTAGCCAGGGAATAAGTTTTTTGTTGTTGCATTACACTTGAGGGTACTTTTTGCTTTGCTTTTCACATTGAGGACTAAGGTCAACCACATTGTAGCAGAAGTTTTTTTCTAGGTCTGTCTGAGCCCCTGAAACACTTCAGAGGGACTCAGTGTAGTCATTTTATTGTCTAGGTGCTGAGGAGTAACATTTCAATTTCACTTATGCTTTTGTAAATTAGGTTTGTTTTTTGTGGAGCTACTGTGCCATATTCAGACACAAGCAACTGGACAGATGTTCTTTGTGTTTCACTGTTGCAGTCATTACATTTGGGTTATCTGCGTGCAGGTAGCCCTCAGTCGGCCTGATTAACAAAGTCTTGGTCCTGCGTCGGTTGCTGTCCCTTTTTCCATGACATCAGGTTGTCGGGTATAAAACATGCAGCCGACACCATTACATCAGTCTTTCTTGCCGTGCAGTGCCCGAAGTAGAAGCAGTTTGCAAGTGCCGGTCGGCTGACTCCTGAAATTTTTGATCTGAAGTAAGAATGTTCATTTGTCTGCAACCTGTGGGTTACGGATTCGATATCGGATCCGAGCCGGCAACTTGTTTCAAGCTAATGGATCCGAGCTCCTAGCCCCTCCCTTCACCCAGAATCCCCTGCTAACCCTCCATGACCCCAGATCTAGTTTGCCGTGCTTGTGATGGTAGGATCCTTTTTCTTGAGCTCCAGATAAGTGACTAAAACTTAAACTTTTTTCTTCAGAAAACTCCTTTTTTGTTTAAATTAACTTTTATTAAGTGTGTCTGAGTTAGGTTCCCTATTTTTTGTTTATTTAATACCCTCCCTTCGCTGGTCGCTAGTGTGTGAGTGTTTGTGGTGTGCTTTTGGGGCCTGTGTGTGTGTGTAGTTTGTTTTTCTTTGCTTTAAAAAAAAAAAAAAAAAAAAAAAGGGAATGGCTGAGGCCCCAAAAGCCATATTTTCGAAATGTACCGAGTGTGGCCATAAGCTCTCCCCGGCTGATGGCCACACTCGGCTTCGTGCCTTGGGGTTGAACACCTCACCTCGGGCTGTACTATCTGTGCAGCGTTCAACCCCAGGGCACTGAAAGAGCGGAGGTCGAAGCTGGTCCTGGCGGGACTTCTACCCCCGGATTCGGCTTCGGCCTCCGCTTCCTCTACCACTCCAGTGGCTCCATCACAGCCTGTGATGGTTGCCACTCCTGCCCCCCTGCCTCTGACTGGGACTCAAACTCCCTCTAAAGTGTCAGAGGACAGGGAGGCCAGGAGGGAGAAACGGAGGGAGAAGCACCAAAAGCGGTGGGCCGAGACCTCCGTTTCGGCCCCGCCAGCTAAGCGGGCTTCTACCTCCATTGCTTCTATGTCTCCTCCTCCTCGGTTCCGATCCCCTTCTTTCTCCCCAGGGCCCGAGGAGGAGGAGACCCGATCTCCGTCGAGGTCATCGAGGCGGCACTCCAGGCCTGCCTCGATGGCCTCTTCGAGATCCACATTTAGTTTATCTGATGCAGAATTGGACCGGATGATGCGAAGGTTCATCCAGGCCCAGCTGCAGATGGGAGTGCTCTTGCCTCCCCCACCTCAGGGGGGGAGCTCGACACCTTTTTTCCACCCAATTGCTCCTTCTCCGACCCGCTACCGGGTTGAGCCGAGCAGCCTGGAGCCGGGGGTGGGTCGGCGCCGACAGTACTGTGTACTTCGGATCCGACCCTACCCTCGAGTCTGTCGGATCCGACCTCTCGGAGCCGTGGTCCGAGCTTCGGATCCGGGGGATTCAGTGTGTCTTCGGCTCCGTCCAGGTCGGAGCACACTGGTCCCTCGGATCCGACGGTCTGCGCCCGGCTCCGATCCCTTCATCGGATCCGAGTGGGAGCCGACTTTCGGATCCATTGGAGAGTGGCTCTCCCTCGGCATTCGATGTTGTGGAGAGGGCTCTGTTGAGAGCATCCAGACCCCGGCCCTTGCATCGACTCCTCCCTGCACTCCCTCTCTGCTGGGCCAGGCTTCCATCACCCGGCCAAAGGGACAGCCTGCTTCGATGTCACAGATAGTTCCATTGGAAAAAGATGTCGCTGGCGAGGGCTCCTCGGACAGTCCCCCCGAGGAAGCTCCCCTCAAGCATAAGTGCAAAAGGAGGCACGTGGACTCCCCTGAGTCCTTAACCGAAGACACGGACTTGGAGGAAGGGGAAGGCTCCCCAAGATCACCCCCTGAGGATGTCTCCTTTGGAGACATCATGGAGATGCTAAGAATCAGAGGTGGGTGGTCTGCCCCCAAGTCTTCATCTGACGAGTCCGTGTTTCTGGAGGCATTCGAGGCAGGCCCGTCTACCACCTGGGTGTCTCCTCCAGCCGATCCCCTGGTGGACCTTATTACCACCAGGGCATGGAAGAATCCGGACACCGTGGAGCCAATACCCAAACGGCCGGATAGGATTCTTAGCTCCCCCCTCTGACCGGTCTCATTGGAGTAAGGGCCCCCCTGTAGATGCCATGTTGACGGCGGCAGCCACAAAGAGGGAATTAGCTCAGGAGAGTCCCTCAGTCCATCCACCGAGCAAAGAGTCTCGATTGATGGATCGCTTAGGGAAGCGAGTCTTTAGTTCAGCGACCTTCTCTGTAAGGTCTCTGAACTATATGGCACATGTCATCAGGATGCAGCGGGATCTTATCAAAGAATACGCTGCATCCCCCCCTGAGTCCATGTCTGAGGAGGATAAACATTTATACTCCACCCGAATGGCCACTCTAAGATCTATTTCTAACACCTCTATGCGGCTATTGTCCCACGCCACAGAGGGAGCCGCTAGGGCCAGCGGAGCAGGCCTAGTCATGAGACGTCAGGCCTGGCTCCGTCATTGCGACTTTACTGAGCCCTTTAAAGCGTCCTTCGCGAACGCCCCCTTTGATGGTTCTGCCCTTTTTGGCAAAACAGTTCGCGAAACGCTTGTCCAGAGCGAGAAGGACGGGAAGACGTTGTCTGCCGTCTGAGTCCGCTTCTCTGCTCCCCAGCGGTCCTTTTCAAGGAACCAAAAGGGTCAGAAGAAGATGTGGTTCCGAAAATCACAACATTCCCAACCAGCTCCGGACAACCAGTCCTACCGTGGCAGAGGTGGACAGGGAGGACGTCGCCCTAGGGGCAGAGGCGTTCCGAGAAATTTCGGGTCCAGAGAACCTTTCTCTGAATGGCCCGCACAGCAACCCTGAGGGGTTGCCCGGCTGCTCCACTCTGGAGGCAGTCGGGGGGGCGTTTTTTCGAAGCATCTAGCGGCATGGGAGTCCATCACAACAGACCGCTGGGTGCTTCGCATCATATCCAGAGGGTACAAGATACCAATTCTCCATGTCCCCCAATCCAAGAACCTCCCCGATGTACCACCCGATCACAGGGAGGCCGCAGCCGCAGAAATACAGAAGCTGCTAAGAAAAAGAGCCATCCAGCCCGTCCCCCAAGACCAGCTCGGATTAGGGTTCTACTCCAGGTTCTTTTTGGTGCCAAAAAAGACGGGGATCTGAGACCCATCCTAGACCTTTCCCGCTTGAACCTGTCAGTAACCAAGGAAAAATTCCGAATGGTCACTCTTCAATCTATCCTCCCCCTTCTGAGGGAGAACGATTGGATGTGCTCTATAGACCTCAAGGATGCGTATTACCACATCTTAATGGACAAACGATCCAGGAGGTTCCTTCGCTTCCGGCTGGGAGCCAGTCACTACCAGTTCAGGGTCCTTCCCTTTGGCCTCACCACAGCCCCCCGGGTGTTCACCAAAGTGTTAGCAGTGATTGCGGCCCACCTGAGACTCCAGGGAATTCAGGTCTTCCCGTACCTGGACAACTGGCTCCTTACCGCACCAAAAAGGCATCTACTTTGCACAGCCAGAGACGACTTCTCCCTCTAGCCCCACAACTAGGCATTACTATCAATGTCGGCAAGTCCTTACTGGCTCCAACACAGATCATAGAATTTATAGGTGCCAGAATAAACACCAGAGATTTGCGAGCCTTCCTAACTGCGGAGAGAATCAGAAATCTTCAACTCCATGTGCGGGCTATCCTTCTTTCAGAGGCTTCACCAGCAGAATTGATCCTGAGGGCACTAGGCTCCATGGCAGCAGCGATTACACTCCTTCCATGCGCCCGCTTGAACATGCGAGTCCTTCAATGGACTCTGTTAGTGCAATGGTCCTTCCTATCACTCCCTCTCCACCATCCCATTGCTATCAGCAAGGCTTGCAGAAGGGCGTTACTATGGTGGCTCCAAGCATCAAACTTCCATACGGGCCGACCCTTCTGCACCTCTCCCCCCATCGCCACGGTGACCACGGACGCTTCCCGCCTCGGGTGGGGGGGGGCATTACTCAGGCAGAACAGTCCAAGGCACGTGGAACGATACAGAGACCTCCCTGCATATCAACGTTCTGGAGATGAGAGTGGTGCTGTTAGCGTTGCAAGCACTTCAGAGCTTCCTTCCCGCAGGAACGATTGCAATTCACTCAGACAACATGTCAGTGGTCTGGTATATCAACAAACAGGGGGGAACCAGATCTTATCCTCTTTGCCACGAAGCCATGAGAGTGTGGGAATGGGCGATCTCCACCAACCGCTTTCTGATTGCAACGCACATTCCGTGGAGGACCAACATCCTAGTGGACAAGCTCAGCCGCACCCTTCTTACCCCCTATGAGTGGTCTCTCAATCCTCTAGTAGCGAAGCAGATATTCGCAACATGGGGGCAACCCTGCTGCGATCTTTTTGCATCTCCATCAAACGCCAAATGCGACAATTTCTTCGCTCTAATCCCTCCACCAGGGGAATCTCCAAGAGACGCTCTGGTGCATGCTTGGCCACCCGGTCTACTCTATGCCTGTCCTCCTCTTCCAATGATGTTACAACTGTTACAGAAAGCCTCGCGATTGGGGAGCAAAATGATTCTCATTGCCCCATTCTGGCCTCGACAAATTTGGTTCCCTTACCTGTGGTCTCACCTTGTTGAATCACCCTTTGATTCTAGATCCCATCCCGGATCTCATCTCCCATCCATTGGACTTGCCAACTCCAAACCTGGACAATCTGAAACTGACAGCTTGGTTGCTCCAGTTCCACTCCTAGTTAGGACTCCCGGTATCTCTTCACAAGTCAAAGCCATCCTCGTGGCAGCACATAAGCCCTCCACCAGGAAGGTATATCACAGCAAATGGAAACGTTTTTCCATCTGGGCAGAGCGCCGAGAGCTAGATCCCTTTACGGCCCCTCTCACATCCATTTTAGATTTCCTAACTGAACTCTTTCAAGAAGGTGCTAGTTGTTCAACTGTCAAAGTGCAGTTGACAGCCATTTCTCATTATCATGTGGGACATGATACAGGACCCTTGATGTCAGCCAAATTGTGTAAAACCTTTCTCAAGGGTACCTTTTTACTTAGACCTCCTGTAAAAGAAGCCGTACCCCCATGGGATCTTACTTTAGTTCTTCAAGCCTTGACTGCTCCACCCTTTGAACCCGCTGCTACAGTGGACCTCAAATTCTTGTCATGGAAAACGGCATTCCTTGTAGCCATTACTTCTGCAAAAAGAGTGTCGGAACTTCAGGCTCTTTCTGTAAAACCTCCGTACCTGATCTTTCATCCTGATAGAGTGTACCTCAGGATCAATCCCTCCTTTCTTCCCAAGATAGCATCAGAAACCAACATAAACCAATCCATTAATTTACCGGTTTTCTTCCCTAAATATCAAAATAAGGGTGAATACAAGCTGCACTCATTGGATGTTCATAGGCAGCTTCGTTTTTATACCCATAGGACGGCTGGCCATAGACAATCCAACCAGCTGTTCGTTTCCTTTGCCAAATTTAATTTGGGGAAAGCTATCTCTAAAGTATCTTTATCTCGCTGGATTTCCCAATGTATCCCAATGTATCCTGCTAGCTTATCAAGCCTCGGGTAGGCCCGCACCAGAAGGAGTTCGTGCTCATTCGACTCCTGAAATTTTTGTTTTCGAGTTTCAGAGCCGAAGTCTTCAATTAAAGCTAAGTACCCCGTTGGGGAGACTTTTTCTTGCTCCTTACCGATGTTAGTAAAAGTTAATAATTGCATTACTTGTGGAAAGCAAATACCTCATAAAGATTTTCATTCGTACTGTATTCCTTGCCTAGGCCCTGACCATGATGTACCTTGCTGTCGGTTTTGTGCTTTATTTAATCAGCGCACTATCCGTCATCGGTATATTTTGGCCTCTAAATATTTCGGTTCTCTGTTTAATTATCCAGAAATGTCTGTTGGCCATCTGACTACCGGGATTCTGAAAAAACGCAAAGATAGAGAGAGACAGGCTGCCGAGGTCCAAAACTGCTGACAATGCTTCTCCTGAGCCTGTCGCCAGTTCGCTGGTACTCAGTGAGGCACTTTTGCAGCCCCTGATACCCCGCAAATTCTGATTCACAGGCCTCTACTGAGACCCATTCAGAGTCAGGTATGCCGCGAGTTGGTTCAACTATGATACCCACGGATGTCTCTACCTTGGATGGGTCCGGAGCCGTTGTGCAGGGTGCATTTAGGCCTACAGACTTGCATATTAAACCGACGCTTCCTTCTTTACTTAGGCCTAAATCTCGAACCATGCCTAAAAAAACAATGCCCAGGCCACATGCTCAGGCCTCTATGCCTAAAAAAACCAATAAGAATGGCTGAAGATCTAATAACTTTTAATCGGGGGTAGCTAACCCCCCTTCTAAGAGGCCTAGGACTGAAGTTGATTATGAATCTTCTGACCAGGATTCTGTTTTTTCTGATTCTTCTGATGATCTGGATTTGCCTTTATCTACTTATGAGGATTCTGATGCAGAGGACTCCATTCCCTCTGCTTCCCCTCCTGAGGATTTTTCTTTTGGGGAAACCTTACGTACTCTAAGGGAACATTTCCACCGGGAAAGCCAGGATTTTTCTGATTCAAAAAAGAGGCTTCGGGATTTCCTTCTCCTACTTCAGCATGGGCCTTTTAGCTATTCCTCCTGTACTAAACATTGTTGATTATGCTTTTTCGGAATCTAGTTTGTCCCTGGTTCCTTGCCTCCTGCTTCCAGAAAACCTGACAGATACTGCAGGGTCCCTGAGTCACACAAGTTCCTTTTTAAAAATCCTATTGCGGATCCAGAGACTATTTCACAGGGGCCCAAGGGCATTAAGGCTTCTACTGCTAAAAATCCTAAAAGGGCACTGGATAAATGGGGTAAGAAGGTTTACACTAATGCAACCTTGGCCATTAGGGCTTTAAACTGCTAGTTTCATATGTTAAAGTATCAGCAAAATGTTATTGGATTGCTTAAACAGAAAATTATGTTGATTCCTAACTGTCTGGAAAATAAAGAATTACAGGATTTAATGCATTCTGCTGAACAAGTTGGAAAACATACTTTGCAATGTGGATTTGATTCATTAGAGGCCTCTTGCAGGGCTGCTGTTACTGGTTCTGTGCTCAGAAGGCATGCTTGAATTAAGGAGCAATCTTTGCCTGATCATGTTAAAGCTAAATTGTTGAATGCTCCCTTAAATCAGGACCGCCTGTTTGGCAACAAGGCTGAGGAAGTTCTAAAAAAGATGGAAGATAAAGCTAAAGCTATGCAAACTGTTAAAGATTTCGTACAGCCTCCTAGGTTTAGTAGGCATTGGCCCTCTAAGAGTTGGTCCTTTCCAGCCCCTTCCAGGTCTTCTCAAGCCAAACCCAGACGCAGCAAAAACATCAGGTTTCAGTCCCAGGGGACACACCAGAACTAAGCAGTGGGGGGCCTCCACTTCCAAATCTGGGAATAAGAAGACACCCCCCCCCATGGTAAACTGTCTCAATGACTTCCTTTTAAAATTTCCAAGCACTTATCAACTGACTGCCCCTTTGGGGGGAAAGATTGCTCTTCATGCAAAGAATTGGGAACTCATTACCCAGGACAAATGGGGTTTAAATAGTGTCCCAGGGATACAGATTTCACTTCCACACGTTGCCAACATCAAGCGGGTGGCCGGACCTACCCCCAAATCAGTGGACAGAAGCCCACAAACAAGTACTTTCTCTCTTAAGCTTGGGGGCTATTCAACTGGTACCAGAAGAGGAAAAGGGACAAGGTTTTTACTCAAGAATTTTCCTGGTACCCACAAAAGATGATTCATGGCATCCTATCCTGGACCTGTCTTCTCTAAACACCTTTTTGGAGATTCCAAGATGCTGACTCTTCACCAATTACTTCCTATGCTAGGCAAAGATGCCTGGTTGGCAACACTATACTTAAAAGAAGCGTACCTGCACATCTCAATCGGGGAATCTTGCAGAAGATACCTGTGCTTCAAAGCAGGCTACACATACTATCAGTTCTCTGCACTGCCCTTTGGCTTATCTACTACGCCCAGGGTATTCACAAATTGCCTAGCTCCAGTTATTGCATTTGGCAAGCAAAGAAATATTCAAATATACCCAAACCTGGGTGATTGTCAAATTCAGGCAGAAAGCCAGGACATACTTTTGAATCATCTGGCATTTGTACAAAGGGTTCCAACTTGTCTGGGGTACACCATAAACAAAAAGAAATTGCAACTGGTACCCTGTAAACAAATTATATTCCTGGGAGCAAGCTTGAATACAACTTCCCAGATGGCATACCTCACGCCAGAGAAACAAATTCATTTGACAACCTGCTTCAAACAAGTGGCCACAAAAACCCTGCTATCTGCAAGACAAATACAGTAGGCCTTGGGGTTCATGGCCTCCTGCATTCTTCCAATTCCATATGCAAGACTGCATATGAGGAAACTACAGTGATATCTAAAAAGCCTATGGTGTCAACATTCTCAGGACCTAGAAACAATGATTCCTATCATAACTTGCATACGGCTAGAGTTCCTTTGGGCAGAGGCCTGCCACCAAAACAAGGGACTACCTTTCACAAAACCCCCTACCACCCAAACTCTAACAGCAGATGCATCAGACTATGCATGGGGGACTCACCTGGCAGGGAAGTGCATTCAGGGCAAATGGAACCCAAGTCAAATGCACGTGCATATCGATCAAAAAGAAATGTTAGCTGTACAGAATGCTCTGACATCCTTCAAGGACCACATTCTTCGTGGACAACTAATGGTAAAGATGGACAACCACTACTGTTATGTGATACATAAACAAGCAGTGGGGGGGGGTACACATTCTTACCCCCTCTGCAGACTAGCCATGGCATTGTGGAACACAGCCTTGAGCTACCAAGTGCACCTACAAGCTCAGTTCCTGCCAGGAAAATTAAATACACTGGCAGATGGACTAAGCAGAAACCTCGTGGACCCACACGAGTGGAAACTGGAACGAAGGACGTTCAACATGTTGACAAGCAAATGGGGGAACCCAGATATAGACCTGTTTGCCTCTCCCCAGAGCTACCAATTGGACAAATTTTGCACAAGGACTCCCCACAAGCAAGGCTGGAAAGTGGATGCTCTGTCCTTCAGCTGCAAAAACCTATCAGTCTGTGCCTTCCCCCTTCTGCTCTCCAAAGTACTACTAAAATCAAACAGGACAAACAAAGGATGATTTTGATTGCTCCAGACTAGCCACACCAACACTGGTACACCCCCTCCTGCACAGTGTGTCACGGTTATCCCCATGGCACCTGCCTCAGACTCCTTCCCTGTTGTCTCAGCAGGAGAACCAGATTCTGCACCCTCCGCTTCTAACACTGAACCTTGCAGCCTGGCTAATTACATAATCTCTCCTTTACCATCCCTCAGTAAACCTGTGATGGATATTATTTTGAGGCAAGGAGGCCTAGTACTAGAAAATCTTATGCTGAAAAATAGAAAAGATTCTGTGCCTGGAACCAGTCTCAAGGGATGAGCACAGCAGCACCCAATTTACCTCAGAGTTTACAATACTTAACTGAGATTCTTCATTAGGGCCTGTCTTTTTCTTCCATTAAAATCCACGCCTCAGCCATTTCAGCTCATTATAACACAGAACCTCCCCTCTTCTCTCATCCACTGCTCAGACAGTTCCTCAGAGGGGCCAAAAATTTAAGACCACCCAGGAGAGCTCCAACCCCAGCCTGGGACCTTAACTTTGTTTTGGAGGAACTCACTCTACCTCCTTTTGAGCCAGCTGCTACTGCAGACTTAAAATTTCTTTCTTGGAAAATGGCTTTTCTTTTAGCAATCACTTCAGCTAGAAGGGTATCTGAATTACAGGCCCTTATGGCAGTGGAGCCTTTCATCATCTTTCATGTGGACAGGGTGTCCCTCAGAACCAATCCATCCTTCATGCCCAAGGTGGTATTCAGTGTGGCTCTTAATCAGTCCATTCATTTGCCAACCTTCTTTCCCAATCCACAGAACAAAGGGGAACGGATACTGCATTCCTTAGATATGCACAGACAACTTAGATTCTACTTTGACAGGACTAAACCTCAAAGGAAATCTGGACAACTGCTGGTGGCATTTGCTGCAGGGGCAGAGGGGAAGGCTATTTCAAAGCAAACCATTTCTAAATGGATAAGGCCATTGCATTCATTTCTGCTATAAGCACCATGGAAAACCTATCCCCCAGATCAGACCTCAGTCCACCAGGGCTGCATCTGCCTCTGCAGCCTTTCTCAGAGGCGTCCCTACCAGGGACATCCTAGAAGCTGCTACCTGGAGTTCTGTACATACTTTCACCAAGCATTATCATTTGCCAATTTTCTCTAAATCCAGAGCTGGCTTTGCCACTGCAGTCTTGCAGGGCCTTATAGCTGGTTCTAATGCTATCTAAATTCCTCCTCCCAACCATAGCTTTGGGAATCTACCCAAATGCAATGACTGCAACAGTGAAACACGAAGAACATAGTACATTTGTGTACACTTACCATAAATGTAGATGTTCGAGTGTATTCACTGTTGCAGTCCTGGTTACCCTCCCTCCAGCCCCCTAACGTCTTTTGGCTATACCTCTACTTTCCTTTACTATGCTTAAAAGCCTTTTTGGTGTATTTGCTTTTTTGTTGGAGATGCATCATTGTACTTTTATGTTTAATTACTTCCCATTAGGGGGGCACCTGACATCTGTGGCAAGAAAAACTGATGTAATGGCGTCGGCTGCATGTGTTATACCCCTGACGACCTGACGTCATGGAAGAAGGGACAGCAACCGACGCAGGACCCAAGACTTCGTTAATCAGACTGACTGAGGGCTACCTGCAAGCAGATAACCCAAATGTAATAACTGCAACAGTGAATACACTCTAACATCTACATTTATGGTAAATGTACACAACTGTACTTTACGTTTGCCTGTAAAACTAGTACTAGGGCTGTAACCTGTAATATCTGATGTTATTCATTCCATTCATCATTGATGGGTTATTGGTTCCATCCTTGGAACCAAGCTCGCACCAGCCAAAAACTCTCAAGCTAAGCTTTTAACTCACAATACCCTTCTCCCTATTACCGCAGATTTCGTTTTCTGAGTAGCCGTAAAGCCGTGCTCAAACCAGCTCTCAGCTAAGTCTTTGATATTTTTGATATACAAGTGCTTATTGAAAAGTCTTGATAGCTTTTCCTTCTTTATTTTACTCGTCTAGCTATTGCCAAGTTTTCAACTCTCTCTTCCCAACCTTTTTCTATTAACTGTCTGTTGGTAATCTTTGTACCACTGCTGGTACTCTCCCTTCTCTCTCTATCCGCTGTGGTAATCTTCTAGTACCATTGTTGGTATTTTCCTTCTGTTTTTTTCTGCCTAGCTGTGTGTATAATAATGTTTTTGTTGTTGTCCCCTTGTTTTTCTTTGTACTGCTTTGATTGTGTTGGGATTGACATTTTTGGAAAAAAAAGGGTACTTCAGGCTTCAAACAATGCCTGAAGTGTGGGAGAAAAATGCCGAATAGTGACACACACGATGACTGCATGCATTGTTATGGAGTGCCTCATCTGTCTGTCCAACTGCCTTGCTCTATTTGTCAGGGATTTAGTTCCTGTACCTTGAATGAACAAAAGAATAAATTGATTCTAAAGGGTCTTCTTAAATCACCCTTTTCAGAGGCGCTCTCTGCATCGGAGGGTTCGCTCCCTCCTAGAAAAGTGAAGTTCCAAGAAAGAAATCATGCAAGAGGAAGCACGTGGACTCCCCTGAGGAATCCCTTACACATGATACAGATTACAATGAAGGGGAGGGGTCCCTACAATCACCTCCTGAAGATATCTCCTTTGGAGACATCCTTGAGATCTTGAAACGGGGGGGTGATTGAAAGCCCAAAACCCTTTCTCTGAGGAATCCATTTTCCTGCAGGCTTTTAGTGCCTGACCATCTACCTCTTGGGTGACCCCGCCTGCAGATGAGCTTGTTCAGATTGTGGTGCAGCACGCCTGGAGGAACCCTGACGCTGTTGAGGCAGTCCCAAGGAGACCAGACAAGATTCTCTCTCCCCCTGAAGAAAATCCACATTGGTCAATAGGTTTACCAGTAGATGCGATGGTGTTGGCGGTGGCCACAAAGAAAGAGCTTGCTGAGGAGAGCCACACTGTTCACCTGCCTAACAGAGTCCCAAGTGGTGGACAGACTGGGTAAGTGAGTATTTACTTCATCGACCTTTGCAGTTTGGTCCTTGAACTACCTGGCACATTTCACCAGACTTCAGAGAGACCTCACCTCCGAAATCTCTGGTACTGTATCAGGACAGGTGTCTGATGAGGTTAATGAGAAGGTAGTCTCGCAGCTAGCGACCCTGGAATCAATATCTCATTAGTCCATGACCTTAATTTCACGTGCAACTGAAGGGGTGGCAAGAGCTGCAGATTCAGGTGTAGTTATGAGATGTCACCCCTGGATGCACCTACTTTTAAGTCTTTCTTCCTTAACACACCAGTGAAAGTGCCTTCCCTGTTTGGCCCTAAAATGAAGGACACGCTAGCCAGCTTGTGAGCAGGGTGGCAAGAACCTGTCTGCCAGTGGTGTATGTTTTTCTACTTCTCAGTGCTCCTTTTCCAGAAGCCAGAGAAGTGGGGAATTGTGACATAAAAAAGTCTCCGGGTCCTTTTCATGACAAACGTAGTGAGTTCATCCCCAGATGGAGTGGGGGGCAACTCTTCTGGAAAACACCCCTACAGAGGCAGAGGGGGTCCTTGTAATTAGGTTTCCAGAGATTCGTTCTCTGGACAAACCCTACCAGCGCTCCTGAAGAGTGCCTGATCTCTGAATGCAGTCGGGAGACATCTTTCTCTGCACTGCAGTGCCTGGCTATGAATTACCACCAATTTGTTTTTGTGCAGAAGATAACCAGAGGTTACCAAATTCCATTTGATTCCTACCCAAAACCACCAAAACAAATTCCCGACATTTCACCCAGTCTAAGGGAAGAAGTAGCTCTACATATAGAAAAGATATATTTAAAGGAGTCATCCAAAAAGTCCCACCAGACCAGATCGGATCCGGATTCTACTCAAGATTCTTTTTGGTGCCAAAAAAGACAGGGGACTGGAGACCAATTTTGCACCTCAGCTGTTTAAAGAAGTTTGTCATCCAGACAAAATTCCAGATGGTCACAGTTCAGTCCATTCTCCCCTTTCTGGAGGAAGGCGATTGTATTTGCTTGATATGCCTTCAGGATGCTTATTACCACATCAAAATGGACAAACACTCCAGAAGGTTCCTTTGCTTCCAGCTGGGAGCTAATCATTACCAATTCTGTGCTGTGCCCTTCGGACTCTCTACAGCCCCCAGAGTGTTCACCAAATGCTTGGCAGCAGTGACAGCTCACTTGAGACTACAAGGATTCCTGGTGTTTCCATACTTAGGGGATTGGTTTCTCACTTCCCCCACCAAGCATCTACTGGTAATAGCCTTGTACTACACTCTGTCTGTGGCAAATCTTCTGGGAATCTCTGTAAACTGGGAGAAATCCAATCAGACTCCAACCCAATCTTTGGAATTTATAGGGGTGAATTTCAGCACCCGTTCTTGTTTAATCTCTCTCCCAGATCACAGGCTACAAAGATTAAGGAGCCAGCTTCGAGTGATACTCTGTCACGACATGGTTTCAGATCGAGAGGTCCTGCAGCTGTCAGGGTCAAGAGCATCAATATCAATAGTACCACTTGCAAGGCATCGCATGAAACTCTTACAGTGGCTTTTGTTAACCCAATGGTATCCAAATCGCCACCCTTTGCCCTTCCAGATTTGAATAAATCAATGCAAGCAAAACCTATCTTGGTGGATGAAGTCAGAGACAGAGCTATGGAGCTGACCCTTCCACCCTTCTCAGCCCAGCGCCATTGTGACCACAGATGCTTCCCTGATAGTGTGTGTGTGTGTGTGTGTGTGTGTGTGTGGGGGGGGGGGGGTATTTTCAGGGAATGACAGTCCAAAGCACTTGGTCCGATTTAGAGGCCAATTTGCATATAAACATTCTAGAACTGAGGGCAGTGCTTTTGGCATTGCAAGCATTTCAGTCTGCCCTTCCTTCGGGAACAGTTGCTGTCCAATCAGACAACATGTCAGTAGTTTGGTATATCAACAAACAAGGAGGAACCAAGTCCTATCCCCTTTGTTGAAAGGCCATGAGAGTTTGGCAATGGGTGACAGCTTCCAACCGCTTTCTGATAGCAACGCATATCCTGGGGAATTCCAACATGATTGCAGACAAGTTGAGCAGATGCATTCTCCTGCCTCATGAGTGGTCCCTCAATCCCAACTTAGCGGCAAAGATTTTCAGCCGTTTGGGCCAGCCTTGCTGCGACCTTTTCCCCTCCCCATCCAACCACAAATGCAGCTACTACTTCGCCCTAATTCCCCCACAGGGGGAGTCCCACTGGAACGCTCTAATCCACAATTGGCCCACGGGACTACTTTATGCTTATTCCCCCATTCCTCTGATTCCTCAATTAGTGAAGAAAGCTCTTCGGTTGAAAAGCAAAGTGATCCTCATAGCACCATATTGGCCTCGACAGGTATGGTTCCCCTTTCCTTCTGCCTCATCTACTTTGCAGACCGTGAATCTTGGATTCAACTCCAGGTCTGATTTCTCACCCCCCAAGGGTTGAGCCACCTGAACTTGACCAGTCTCAAGCTCACAGCTTGGCTTCTCCACTTCCGATGATCACCAGGCATTGTAATCTTTCCTGTCCAGTACATGACATTATCTTCTTGGCTTCGCATAAACCATCTACCAGGAAACTTTATGCTGACAAATGGAAAAATGTTCAATTTGGTCTAGACAAATGATCCATATTCTGCACCAGTTTCTGCCGTACTCCAGTACTTATCAAACTTCTTTGAGGAGGATGCCGCACCTTCAACTATACAAGTTCATTTAGCTGCCATTTCAAATTTTCATAATGGTTTTGGTGACTCTTCTTTAATTTCACACCTAAGCAAAACTTTTTTGAAAGGAGTCCATCACTCCAGACCTCCATTTCAGCAGCCCATAGAACCATGGAGTCTCACACTAGTCTTGCAGTCTTTGCCATGGCCTCCTTTTGAGCCAGCAGCCACTTGTGGCATCAAGTTTCTATCTTGCAAATCTCTCTTTTCTCGTGGCCATTACATCGGCCAGATGCATTTCTGAGCTCCAGGCTCTCTGCTTGAAGCGTCCTTATTTGGTTTTCCATAAGGACAGAGTATCACTACAGACCCAACCCTTCCTTCCTTCCCAAAGTAATCTCTGAGTTCTCTTGTTAATCAGACTATTGACCTACTAGTGTTCTTTCCTAAATTTTCAAACAAGGGATAGTATTGTTTACATTTACTTGATGTCCACAGACAACTGAGATTTTACTTGGGATAAAAACAATCCGTAAATCAGACAAGTTATTTATGGCATTCTCTGGTCCAAAAATGGAAAAGTCAGTCTCTAAAGTGACCTTATTTAAATGGCTTAGAGACTGGAGAATTTTCATTCATCACCAAGAAGGAAAGTCTGCTCCGCCAAACCTCAGAGCTCATTCCACCAGATCAATGGCAACTTCTGTAGTGTTCCACTCTAGAGCTTCATGGATGATGACTTTGCAGTACATGCATTTATCACTCATTACAAATTGGATCTGGTCTCCAGAGGAAGTGCTTCTTTTGGCTCAGTGGTGCTCAGGAATGTTCTTCCATAAGGGCCGCCCAAGTGACATAAGGTAGCTGGAGACTGTCCCATCAGTGATGAATGGAATGAGAAGTTATGTCTTACCATAACATTCCATCTGTGTTGTTGATCTTCATCCATTCATCACGTCCCACCCTCCTTCCCCCTCCTAGAGGCTCCTGGGGGATACTTTGGGTCCATCTCCTAGATTAAGGTTTTTGCTAAGATACAGCCTCTGCTTTACTAGGTATGGGCAAACTCAATCGGAGGTAACAGGGAGAAGGGTATTGTGGGTAAAAGCTTAGCTCAAGAGTTTTTGGCTGACTCGAGCTTGGTATAAGGCCATCTCGGTTCCGAGGAGGAACCGATAACCCATCAGTGATGAATGGATGAAGATCAACAACACAGATGGAACATTATGGTAAGACATAACTTTTTTTTTTTTTTTTGAAGTATTGCATGGAGTTAAGTTCAGAGCAGCTAGCTTGCACTTCAGATAGTACTAATGGTATTAGATATTGTAAGGATAAGGTACATCTCGGCATAATTTAACTCGTGTCCCTGACCCTCGTGTCCACTTGTGGAGACCTTTGTAAAACCTAGTCCTTAAACCCTAACAGCCCACCCCAGTATATGGACATGCAATTTCCAAATGTCTCCTTAGCCAGCTTGGTAGATATGGTCATCCTGAGGCAATGCAGCAATTGTCTCATGAACACAGGCAACCTTTTAATCCTTAAAGAAACCAACACAGTCTGTGAGAGATGTACATACAAAACTTCCTTGAAGGTTGTCCAGAAGAGTGCAAACACTACATCCACCTCAGTGTCCACCACATACATGGACCATCTAATGTTGAGTTACTAAAAATCCTCAAATCTCGGAGACCTCCTAAGCCTTCCAATAACTATCCTGAGCAGTCTGTAAAGCACACACCAAAAGCAGCACCAAGCACCACAGACAAGACTACACTCAATGGATTCCTGAAAAGAAAGCCCAGAAGGCGAGCAAACAATTTTCACCTGACTCTTGTCCAATGTACGACACACACATTCCCCAGATTCCCCACTCACCAGACTGGTCAGGGAGAAGATTACAGTCCATTGCTTGTCTGGAGCCATGATCCACCAAGTTGCACATGTATTCAAGTCTTTGCACCACAGGTACCAGTATGATTCTAGCATAGTCCATGTGGGCACAATTGACCTGAGACATACCTCTCTGGACTATATGAAGAGAGAGATTATGGATCTCTCTGACTGTGTCTCAATCAGGTATGTGCCTTGCATTGAGCAGAATTGTCCCTCCTTCAAGGATGATGCCTACAGTATGAACAAAAAGTGACGGACTCTAACGTCTGGTTTAGTTTCTGGTGTCCGTCTAGGGGGACTCTGTATCTGTCAGCTTGGGAGGACATGGTCAAAAGACCACATTGCTTTGCCAAATATAGTCTGCACATGCCTCCCCGGGCTTCTGAATTTTGACTTAATCTTTATCCACCCCCTTTGAGCCTTTTTTAGGTAATGCCAAAGTGACAAACTTACCAACATAGCAAATAAAACCCAAAGGAACCTGAAGGTATTACTTCTTGATGTTTAATGCCTTAACGAGAAACTCCACACCCTACAAGCTCTTCTCACTCTGCAAAATACAGACATCTGTGCCATTACCAAGATATAGTTTAAAGCCACAGTGCCTTCCATACATTTAGACCATCAACTGCACAGACAGGGACTGAAGGTGGAGGTGTCTCAGTCCACATTAGCAACAAATATACCTCAGAGTTGTTTAAATAGGATGACATCCTGAAGTTCATTCAAGTGCAAATTACCCTAGATACCATATCTTAGCAAGCTATAGGTCACCATTTATGTCACAAGAATCCCCACAGCTCTTTTCTAGATCTACTGGAGGCACTTTCCATCCAACCGAACATTCTATTCATGGGAGACTTAAACCCTCTATAGACTGGGAAACGTACACTACCTCCAACTTGCAGGCAGTTTTCATGGACTTTAACACAAATACTCGTGATCTGTTATTGTGCACTCCAACCAATGTGGAAGAGCATTGCAGCCCCCCTCTCCATATTACTTCCTCACTGGTGAGGTCAGATCACAGAGCTTTCTTCTTTTAAATAAAAACCAGCTTGGAAATTCCAGCAAAATCTGTTGCAGCTAAGAACTATTCTAAGACAAACTGCATTCTATTAAGTGACAGTTTGTCAAAATTCAGTGCCTGTTTAACCCCGAGTTCACAACAGTCTGTGCAGAATTGTTCACAGAAAGTGTGCAAACAAGTAAATGGTTGTGTAGAGACTGCTGTACCTACCAGAAATAAGCCCAAAGCAAACCCAAAAAACAAACACTGGTGGACTCCTAATCTTAACGTGGTATGTAACAAAAGGAAAAAAAGTCATGCCAAAATCAGAAAGAGCAGCTCTGATTAAATCCAACAAGGCCAGTAGATCTTCCCTGGCTAAAGACAGCCACAAGGCCTTCTACAGCTATGTCTGAAACCTTAAAGGTAACAGGCAACAGTGTGCTGAACTGGCAGTAAATGGTACCACCTTCACTGAGCAAAGTGACATAGCAAACCTGCTGGCTGAAAAATGCACCCCCTGCCACTATCTGGGAAATCCTTACTAGCATAACCTCCACTCCCCCCACTGTTGGCAAGGGAGCAGGTTGTGGTGGTGCTTGCCAATGCCAAACACACAGCCTCATTGGAGCCAGACAGTATCCCAGGCTGTTTCCTAAATAGCCTGAAATAAGACCTGTCAGGGCCACTTAAGTCACTCTTTAATTACAGCCTCAAAACAGGCGATGTACCAAGAGAATGGAGGATGACAGCGGTTATCCCCCTTCACAAGGGTGAATCATCAGATAACCCTGGAAACTACAGACTTGTTAGTCTAACTAGTCTAGTATGCAAAGTCATGGAATGAATTATGGAAATAGACATTGGCAACCTACAGACACTGGACCCTTCCCAGTTTGGTTTTGTCAGGGAAAGGTCACGACTACTCAACCTGGTAGACTTTTTTGAGAACATAACTAAAGCAATGAATGAAGGGGAAATTGTGTATACCGCCTACATATCTAGCTGGCTAAGGCATTAGACAAGCTCACCGAACTAGGCATAAAACCATACGTAACTTGATGGATTGCCAGCTGGCTTACAGATGGGATCCAAGAAGTCAGGATTGGTGAGACCACCTCCCCCAGGAAGTAGGTCACCAGCACAGTACCACAGGACGCCATGCTGAACCCACTCCTGTTTGGCATCTACTTCTCAGAGGTCAAGGCCAAGGGACTCTGACTCACCAAATTCACAGACAGCTGCAAATTGGGAGCTACCAAATATTCCCTCTGTAACACCATCATCCTGCAAGAAGGTCTAATGCAGACAAATACTGGTGCCAAAGCCACAGATTAAAACTCGGTGCAAAAAAGAGCATTATGGTGCCTTTGGGAAAATGTCAATCCAGGCAAATTACTCCATTGATAAGACACCCCTAAGAGTTGACCCGATAGAGATCTAGAAACCTATGTAAACAGTAAAATGACCTTTGATCAACACATAGCCAAGGTGGTAAGAAAATCACTCCACATTGCCCAACTTATAAGTAAGGTTATGGCATTCAGGTCCGAGGAAGTTCTAGTACCACTGTGCTCTGCCTTTGTCAGACCCATTGAGTCCCCCTTCAGTACTTACCTGACTAGACATATGCAACAGTTGGAACGTCCACAGAGGTTCCTCACCAAGAGAATCCAGGATATTAACATTTTGTCCACTACAGATTGTTGTAAAGCTCTGTCCCTATACTGTCTCCTACAGATTGTTGAGGGGTGATTTGTGCTTAGCATCCTAATGGAGCTTTTAAACATCCACAAAACAAACAGTACCAGAAACACTTGATCTAAGGATTTAAATTTTGCTTGTGACATAAACAGAACATGCTGGTGAGATGGTTGTGTCTCAAAGGATCCCCATAGTCTTGAATAGGCTCCTGTTCACATGAAGCAAAGTCCATCCCTAACCCTATTCAAATGTAACCTTGACCATTAGATGAGAAGTCGTAAATTTATTCGGGGGCTGGACCCCATGTCTCTTAGACTGAAGCTTGACAGTAAACATTCCTTAACATACCCCACCCACGTAACGTTTTAGCAACCCCCTAACTAACAATCACCTGCAGTTTAGATTCACATGTTACAAGGGGACCCAATTGGATTGGGTTGCATGTCTAAGCTTATAAAAGCTGTGGTGGTTAGCCTAGTATATGAACCATTCAGATAAGAGAAATTTTTTTTTGTTTTATTCAGAGTATAAAATGCAAGAATTCTAGCTTTTGAACAATCAAGCCCTTAATCAGATAATATTTAAAAGCACTGAACTTTAGTGCCTCATATACTAAAGCTGATATATCCAGTTAATCTTGGTTAGTATATCTGTTCTTAAGTTGAACAGCATCTTAAATAACAAGTTTAATAATTAGTGCCTCAGCTGCTAACAGGTATACATAAAACGTTTCTTATCAAATCTTTGCTTTGTCACTGTGTTTTTTAAGGCTTCAAAGTAAATATAAACATTTAATTTCAGCAGTTCAGAATTGTTATGGAATCATACTTGCCATTATGGGTTTATGCAGCTGCAACTTCTTACTAAAATCCCCCTCCTTGAACATCAGATGTCAGGATTTGCACATCCTACATTTTAATGCACAATCTCTTTTCCCAGTATAGTACTAAAGGCAATTGGCACATATCCAGATGCACTAGCTTTGTTTTATTGTAATTTGCAAAACCATTAAAATATTTAAAAAAGAGCATTGGGATGCGAATGAAACAAGGTGTTAGACCTCCTAGGTACGAGAATTCCCGATTATCAGGCATGCATGTGGAAGCTTATGCTTTGTTATATAGTCAGTCTGAGGGAATTTCCTACCACACTCCTACAGTAGAAAGCTATTTTCTTAATCAAGACGGTTTCTCCTTTCTTCCAGGTATCCAGACATGCTTTTTACAATGTGTTTTATTGTGCAAGTACTGTGTCTAGTGCTGCTGCTACTGCTGCAGTGTTGAAGATGTACTTTGGTACGTAATCAAACGTTTGGATGAGTTAGTCTGAAATCTTAGATTCTGCTTTAGACAAGGAGATATTGTTTTGGCTCTTCAGCTACCCAGGTTCTCAAACTGTTTGATGAAAAAGGAAAATTGATTCGGGGAGTATCTTAAGATTTTTCATGTCCCTCAATACAAATCTTTTTAGTCCTCCCTCTTTCACTAAAAAGCCAAATAAGCAAAACCAGTCATATTATGGTAAACAAAGAGCTAAAAAGAGATAGCTGTAGGTAAATAATAAGAAACAGGGGTCTTTCCAGAGAAATGATCAGACCGACAATACAGAGTGACTATGCCCCCCACCTCCATTATATTCACAAACCCATCCTAAAAGCTGGTTGTTCTTCATGTTTCACTCTTGCAGTAATTACATTTAGGGTTATGTGCTTTGCAGGTAGCCCTCATTCGGCCTGATTAACAAAGTCTTGGGTCCTGTGTCTGTTGCTGTCCCTTCTTCCATGACGTCAAGTCGTCAGGGGTATAAAAAATGCATCTGACGCCATTACATCAGTCTTTCGTGCTGTGCGATGCCCGAAACAGAAGCAGTTCACAAGTGCCAGTCGTCCGACTCCTGAAATTTTCGTTTTTGAGTTTTAGAACCGAAGTCTTCAACTAAAGCTAAGTACCCCATTGGGGAAACTTTTTCTTGCTCCTTACCGATGTCAGTAAAAGTTAATAATTGCATTACTTGTGGAAAGCAAATACCTCATAAAGATTTTTATTCGTACTGTATTCCTTGCCTAGGCCGTGGCCACGACGTGCCTTGCTGTCAGTTTTGTGCTTTATTTAATCAACGCACTATCCGTCGTCTGTATATTTTCGCCTCTAAATATTTCAGTTCTCGGTTTAATTATCCAGAAATGTCATCCCGTTAGCCATCCGACTACCGGGATTCTGAAAAAACGCAAAGATAAAGAGAGAGACAGGCCGCCGAGGTCCAAAACTGCCGACGATGCTTCTCCTAAGCCAGTCACCAGTTCGTCGTTACTCAGTGAGGCGCTTTCGCAGCCCCTGATACCCGCTACTTCTGATTCTCAGGCCTCTACTGAGACCCATTTGGAATCCGGTATGCCGCGAGATGCTTCAACTATGGAACCCACGGATGTGTCTACCTTGGATAAGTCTGGAGCCGCTGTGCATGCACCAGCTTCTGAGGGTGTATTCAGGCCTACAGACTTGCATATTAAACTGAAGTCTCCTTCTTTACTTAGGCCTAAATCTCAATCTATGCCTAAAAAACTGACGCCCAGGCCACATGCTCAGGCCTCTATGCCTAAAAATCAAGTGATAAGAATGGCTGAAGATCTAATAACTCCAATCAGGGGTAGCCAACCCCCCCCCCCTTCTAAGAGGCCTAGGACTGAAGATGATTATGAATCTTCTGATCAGGATTCTGTTTTTTCTGATTCTTCTGATTATCTGGATTTGCCCTTAACTACTTAGGAAGATTCTGATGCAGAGGACTGCATTCCCTCTGCTTCCCCTCCTGATCATTTTTCTTTTGGGGAATCCCTACATACTCTAAGGGAGCATTTCCAGTGGGAAAGCCAGGATTTTTCTGATTCAAAAAAGAGGCGTAGGGATTTTCTTCTCCTACCTCAGCATAGGCCTTTAGCTATTCCTCCTGTACTAGACATTGTTGATGCTTTTTCGGAATCTAGTTCGGCTCCTGATACCCTGCCTCCTGCTCCCAGAAAACCGACAGATACTACAGGGTCCCTGAGTCCCACAAGTTCCTTTTTAAAAATCCTATTGCAGATCCAGAGACTATTTCACAGGGGCCCAAGGGCATTAAGGCTTCTTCTGCTAAAAATCCTACCCCTTCTGATAGAGACTGCAGCGCGCTGGATAGATGGAGTAAGAAGGGTTTACACTTCTGTAACCTTGGCCATTAGGGCTTTAAACCACCAGTTTCATATGTTAAAGTATCAGCAACATGTTATTGGAATGCTTAAACAGAAAATGATGCTGATTCCTGACTCTGTGGAAAATAAAGAATTACAGGATTTAATGCATTCTGCTGAACAAGTTAGAAAACATACTTTGCGATGTGGTTTTGATTCATTAGAAGCCTCTTGCAGGGCTGCAGTTACTGGGTCTGTGCTCAGAAGGCATGCTTGGCTCAAGGAACAATCTTTGCCTGATCATGTTAAAGCTAAATTGTTGAATGCTCCTTTAAATCAGGACCGCCTATTTGGCAACAAGGCTGAGGAAGTTCTTTAAAAGATGGAAGATTAAGCTAAATCTATGCAAACTGTTAAATATTTTTTACAAGTTCAGCCTCCTAGATTTAGTACGCACTGGCCCTCTAAGAATTGGTCCTTTCCAGCCCCTTCCAGGTCTTCTCAAGCCAAACCCAGACAGCAAAAACCCCAGGTTTCAGTCCCAGGGGACAGACAGAACTAAGCAGTGGGGGGCCTCCACTTCCAAATCTTGGAATAATAAGACTCCCCCATGGTAAACTGTCTCAATGACTTCCTTTTAAAATTTCCAAGCACTTATCAACTGACTGCCCCTTTGGGGTGAAAGATTGCTCTTCATGCAAAGAATTGGGAACTCATTACCAAGGGCAAATGGGTTTTAAATATAGTGTCCCAGGGATACATATTTCACTTCCATACGTTGCCAACACCAAGTGGGTGGCCAGACCTACACCCAAATCAGTGGGCCGTGGCCCAAAAACAAGTACTTTCTCTCTTAAGCATGGGGGCTATTCAACTGGTACAAGAAAAGGAAAAGGGACAAGGTTTCTACTCGAGACCTTTCTTGGTACCCAGAAAAGACAATTTGTGGCATCCTATCCTGGACCTGTCTACTCTAAACACCTTTTTGGAGATTGCAAAATTCAAGATGCTGACTCTTCACCAATTGCTTCCTATGCTAGGCAAAGATGCCTGGTTGGCAACACTAGATTTAAAAGAAGCATACCTGCACATCTCAATCAGGGAATCTTGCAGAAGATACCTATGCTTCAAAGCAGGCTACACACATTCTCAGATTTTCTTCGTGTTTCACTGTTGCAGTCATTACATTTGGGTAATCTGCTGGCAGGTTGCCCTCAGTCAGCCTGAATAACAAAGTCTTGGGTCCTGTGTCGATTGCTGTCTCCTCTTCCATGACATCAGGTCATCAGGGGTATAAAACATGCAGTCGACTCCATTTTATTTAGTCTTTCTTGCCGTGCGGTGCCCGAAGCAGAAGCAGTTCGCAAGTGCCGGTCGGCTGACTCCTGAATTTTTCGTATTCTAGTTTCAGAACCGAAGTCTTCACACAAAAGCTAAGTACCCCATTGGGGAAACGTTTTCTTGCTCCTTACCAATGTCAGTAAAAGTTAATAATTGCATTACTTGTGGGAAGCAAATACCTCATAAGGATTTTCATTTGTACTGTATTCCTTGCCTAGGCCCTGATCACAATGTGCCTTGCTGTCAGATGTCCTTCATGGATGCATCTGCAGTCATAACAACTGGGTTGTCCTGTCGTCAGGCAGCCCTTCGGTCGGCCGGATTCCAAAGTCCGGGTCCGGCTTCGGCTGATGTCGCACTTCACCCGATGTCATCTCTGTTGGTCTTCGGGTATAAAGGCATCAGCCGACGCCATTTTCCTCAGTCTTTCTTGCCGTGGGCGCGAAGCAGAAGCTGTTCGCAAGTGCCGGTCGGTCAGATCCAGAGATTACTACTTCCGAATACTACTTCGAAGATTTCTAAAAGCTAAGTACCCCGTTGGGGACTCTTTCTTGCCTCAGCCGATGTCAGAAAAAGTCAATAACTGTTTAACTTGTGGGAAACAAATACCTCATAAAGATTTCCACTCTTACTGTTTGCCTTGTTTAGGCCCAGACCACGACGTAGCAGCCTGTTCAGCCTGTGCCTCATTCAACCGACGAACGCTTAGGCGTCGGTCGGAGTTTGCTGAACAGTTTTTCGGCTCAGATTTTGCGTACGTTATGCCGTCGGATCCTCCGACTGCCCAGATTGTTAAAAAACGCAAAGAAAAGACCGACACTCGCGGTCCGCGGTTTCGTCGAAACCATGGTTAAGCAAATCATGAGTGTCTCGGTTTCGGCGAAACCGAGAAAACTGATCAAAGCACAGCTGAATCAATGACTACTACTGAGGCTCCTGCTACCTTACTTGAAACGGCCTCAGAAATCTTACCTACAGTGGTTACTAGTGACTTATCAGACACCATCCCTTTGGATGTCTCTACCCCAGCACGTGGTGCTGCTAGGCCCCCTGCAGCCATGACTATTAAGGCCTTTGCCAGGGCTAAAGCAGCCAAATCTGCTAAATCAGTGCCTGTTAAGCCCCTCTACTAGGCCCACTTCTAGTTCACAAATGCTTACTCTGGCAGAGGATTTAATATCCTTAATTAGGGATCTCAATCTCACTCAGACAGGGCCTCTCAGCCCCAGAAAAGAGACCTAGAGCAGAGCCCCCGAGCCTGTGTCCTCTGATGATTCCATGGAGGACTCTGATATTACAGACCAGCCAGAGGCTCATTTCTCCAATTATGAAGACTCAGATGCTGAAGAATCCATTCCAGCTGCTTCTCCACCAGAAGAATTCTCCTTTGGGGAAACCTTACATGCCATGCGAGAACAATTCCAATGGCAGGAACAGGATTTCTCAGATTCCAGAAAAGACTTAGGACTTTTCTGCACCTACCACAACACAGGCCTTTAGCTATACCTCCTGTCCTCTCTGTTGTGGACGATGCATTTAATGATGTCTGCACTGCACCAGATTCCTTACCTCCAGCCCCTGTCAAACCAGACAGATTTTACAGGGTTCCAGACACTCATTACCACTTATACAAGGCCCCACTTGCAGACCCGAAACCATATCCCAGGGGCCTAAGGCAGCAGCCTCGACCACAGCAAAAACCCTATTCCTTCTCAAAGGGAAGCCAGGTCTTTAGACAGATGGGGCAAAAGGTTTACACCTCTGCTACTCTCTCAGCTAGAGCTTTAAATTGTCAGTTTCACATGATACAATACCAAGAGTTTATGCTTGATCAGTTAACTAAAAGCTATCCTCTGATGACTCTATAGATAAGAAATATATATTAGAAATGGTAAATAACATACAACAGGTTAGTAACCATTCCTTAAAATGTGGCTATGATGCACTGGAGGCTTCATTTAGATCAGCCATGACTGGCACAGTGATAAGAAGACATGCATGGCTGAAGGAACAGGTTTTACCGGATCATGTTAAAGCTAAGTTATTAGATGCACCTATGGATAAGGCCAGTTTGTTTGGTACACCTGCCCAGCAGGTAATGAAGAAAATGGAAGAAAAGGCAAAATCTGTACAAACAGTTAAAGATTTCTTGCAGGTTCAACCCCAAGGTTTAGCAGGAACTGGCCTGCCAAAAATTGGTCCTTTCCTGACTCCACAAGACCCCAAAGGGGCAGGAATAGACGTCCCAGAGGCAGAAATCAATCCAGAGGGGTGCCTACAGAGGACGACAGTGGCAAGGTAATAACAGAGGCACAGACACAGCCACTGCCACTACAACAGCACAGTGACTTGATTCTAACCCCGCCTACCAGGGAACAAATAGCAGCACCATTAGGCGGAAAATTAACCTTATTCTCGAAAAACTGGCACTATATCACAAAAGACAAGTGGATTCTGCAAACCATAGACCAAGGATACGGTTCCACTTCCACACTTTACCAGTCAAAGAGGAATGCCAAACCTGCCTCCAAATCAAAAACAGAAGCTCTACAGCAGATAATGCAACTAACAAAGATGAGAGCTGTGGAAAAAGTGCCAATAACAGAACAAGGCAAAGGATTCTACTCCAGACTATTCCTAGTTCCAAGAAAGGAAAAAAGCTGGAGACCTATTCTCGACCTGTCCATCTTAAATACATACATCATTGTCCCAAAATTCAAAATGCTGACCCTCCAGCAACTTCTTCCCATGCTGGGCAAGGAGTGCTGGCTGGTAACTCTAGATCTCAAGGAGGCATACCTGCACGTCCCCATACGACCAATTTGCAGAAGATACCTCAGATTTCTTGCAGGATCAGAGCACTATCAATTCTCAGCATTGCCCTTTGGCTTATCTACTGCACGGAGAGTATTCACAAAATGCCTGGCATCAGAAATCGCTCACTGCAGACTACAGGGAATCCAAATTTATCCATACCTGGACGACTGTCTGCTACAGGGGACAACAAAAGCAAGCTGACAACAGATTTACAAAGGGTCATTTACTTGCTACAAGCACTGGGATACACAGTCAATTTACAAAAGTCAAGGCTGATACCATCCCAAACAAGGACATTCTTGGGCTGAATTGGACACAGTAAAACAAATGGCATTCCTAACTGCAGAAAAACAAAAGAACTCCCTCTTTACTTCTTGGCACTAACAAAACAGAACAAGCTAACAGCAAGAAAAGTTCTACAGGCCTTGGGCTTCATGGCATCCTGCATAATCTTGGTTCCACATGCCAGACTACATATGAGAAAACTACAGTGGTACCTAAAGAATTTATGGTCCCAACACAGGCACAGCCTAGAAGCAGAAATTCCTCTAATCCCATGCCTAAAACAGGAGTTCCTATGGTGGGCTCAAGCATGCCAGTCAAATCCAGGCCTACCTTTCCACAACTATCAAGCAAGCCAAACCATCACAACAGACGCCTCAGACCTAGGATGGGGGGCTCACATGCTGGACAAATGCGTACAAGGATTGTGGACACAGGACCAGTTCCATTTGCACATCAACCTAAAAGAAATGCTGGCAGTAAAGCTGGCAATCCAAAAATTCAGACCATTCCTCAAAGCAGGACATTTGATGATAAGGACAGACAACACCACAGTCATGTGGTACATCAACAAACAGGGAGGCACTCATTCATACCCCTATGCAGAATGACTTTGGACCTTTGGAACCTGGCTCAGCTACAACATCCAGTTACAGGCAATGTTCGTACCAGGAAAGGAGAATACTCTAGCAGACATGTTAAGCAGAACCACCTCGGATGCTCACGAATGGATGCTACACCCGGACATCTTCAAGGCCATCTCAAAGAAATGGGGAATGCCACAGATAGACCTATTCGCTTCCCCTCTCAATCACCAGCTCAAAAAATTCTGCACAAGGACGTTCCACCCACTTGCATGGAAAGTGGACTCGCTCTCCTTCAGCTGGAAAGGTCTGACAGCATATGCATTCCCACCTCTTCCATTGATACACAAGGTATTACTAAAAATCAAGGAGGAACGTCCAAGGATAACCCTGATAGCTCCAAACTGGCCAAGACAACACTGGTACCCATTGCTGAGGAGCATGTCTCGGGACAAATATGGCCAATACCCCTGATGCCTTTGATGTTAACCCAGAACAACTACAGCATCATGCATCCAAACCTAAAAACTTTGCAACTGACTGCATGGAACATCACATAGCAGCAACTAATCCAGAGCTTTCCCAAAGGGTTAAAGACATTATCCTTGAAGCCCGCAGACCTTCAACAAGAAGGAACTATGCAGGAAAATGGAAAAGGTTTGTCATTTGGAGTGCTGAAAGAGGAAAAGATGTGTCCAATATAGACATTGCTAACATTCTGGAGTATTTGGCAGAGCTTCTACATACAGGCCTGTCCTATTCCTCCATCAAGATACATGCATCAGCTATTTCAGCAGAATACAGCTTTGATCCACCTGTCTTTTCACATCCTTTACTCAGGCAGTTCCTCAGAGGGATCAAGAATGTAAAACCTCCTAGGAAACCACCATTGCCAGCTTGGGATTTGAACTTTGTGCTGGAAAAGTTGACACTCACACCTTTTGAACCAGCAGCAACAGCAGACCTGCAGCATCTATCGTGGAAAACTGCTTTCCTACTGGCAATAACCTCAGCAAGAAGGGTTTCTGAACTTCAGGCTCTAATGGCAGTACAACCCTTCCTAATCTTCCACCAAGATAGTGTCCATGAGGACTAATCCTACATTTATCCCTAAGGTGGTATCCAGAGTGTCTTTAAACCAGGCAATCCACCTACCTACCTTCTTCCCAAACCCACAAAACAGAGGGGAAAGAATGCTGCATACCTTGGATGTACATAGACAGCTACGCTACTACCTGGACAGAACAAAAAGTAACAGAAAAACTGACCAGCTGTTTGTAGCCTATGCAACAGGAAGGGAAGGAAAAGCGATTTCCAAACAGACAATCTCCAAATGGATAGGAAATTGCATAAGATTCTGTTACTCCTTTCATGGAAAACCAATTCCACAGAACATAAGGCCTCATTCTACAAGGGCAACAGCCACTACCACAGCCTTCTTACGAGGAGTGGCAACCAAGGACATTATTGAGGTGGCTACTTGGACCTCCGTGCATACATTTGCCAAGCATTATAATTTACCTCTGTATTCCAGATCCCGAGCAGGGTTTGCCACTGCTGTACTGCAAGGGATCCTAACCACACCATAAGCTATTCTTCCTCCTCCCCTAGTTGGCTATGGTATTCTACCCAGTTGTTATGACTGCAGATGCATCCATGAAGGACATAGTACAGTTTTGTACCTACCATAAATGTAGATGTCCGAACTGGATAGCATCTGCAGTCAGGATTACCCTCCCTCCTTCCCCTCTGTGGTACTCCTAGGGTATTTACCCTCCTAATAGCTAGCTGGCGGGGGGGAGTCTCTTATGGTGTATTTGTTTGTATATATGTACATACATGCTTATTTTTTGTGTTTGCCTTCTATCTTTTTGGAAACATTGGCATTTAACCAAAATTTAGCCTTCCAAGAGGGCAACTGGCATCTGGGGCAAGAAACACTGAGGAAAATGGCGTCGGCTGATGCCTTTATACCCGAAGACCAACAGAGATGACGTCGGGTGAAGTGCGACATCAGCCGAAGCCGGACCCGGACTTTGGAATTCTGCCGACCGAAGGGCTGCCTGACGACAGGACAACCCAGTTGTTATGACTGCAGATGCTATCCAGTTCGGACATCTACATTTATGGTAGGTACAAAACTGTACTTTTTGTGCTAAATTTAACCAACGCACTATTAAGTGTCTGTATATTTTTGCTTCTAAATATTTTGGTTCAAGGTTTAACTATCCTGAAATGTCGTCGGTTAGCAGTCCGACTACCGGAGTTCACAAAAAACACAAAGAAAATGACAGACAGACTGTCGAGGTCCAAAACCGACAACGAAGCTTCTCCTAAGCCAGTCGCCAGTACTCAGTGAGGTGCTTTTGCAGCCCCTGATGCCCGCTAATTTTGAGTCGCAGGCCTCTACCGAGACCCATTTGGAGTCCGGTATGCCGTGAGATTCTGAGAGTATTAAACCCGCAGATGTCTCTCCCTTAGATGGGTCTGGAGCTGCTGAGCAGGCACCGGCTTCTGAGGGTGTTTTCAGACCTCAAGATTTTTATATTAAACCGACGCCGGCAACAAAAACAAGGTCGAAAACAACTTCTATGTCTAAAAAAATGACGCATGAGCCACGTGCTCAGGCCCCTATGCCTAAAAAATAGATGATCAAAATGGCTGAGGATTTAATTACCTTGATCAGGGGTTCCCAACCCCCCCTCCCCCCCCCCTGCTAAGAGGCCTAGGCAAGGCACTGATTATGAATCTTCAGATCAGGTTTCCGTTTCCTCTGATTCCTCTTCTGATCAGGAATTTTCTATTCCACTTTATGAGGATTCTGATGCAGAGGAATCCATCCCATCTGCATCTCCTCCTGAGGATTACTCTTTTGGAGAGACTTTGCATACTTTAAGGGAACATTTTCACTGGGAGAGACAGGACTTCTTTGAATCAAAAAAGAGGCTTAGGGATTTCCTTCTTCCTCAGCATAGGCCTTTGGCAATACCTCCTGTATCACACATTGTTGTTGATGTGTTCTCAGAATCAAGCATGGCTTCTGATTCCCTGCCTCCAGCTTCTAGTAAGCCAGACAGATATTACAGGGTTCCTGACTCCCACAGATTTCTTTTCAAAAATCCTGCTGCTGATCCTGAGACTATCTCTGAGTCCCAATGGTGTAAAGGCTTCTACAGCCAAAAATCCTACCTCTTCTGATAGAGATTCCAGGGCGCTGGATTGATGGGGTAAGAAGGTTTATACATCTGTAACCTTGGCAATCGGGGCTTTAAACTGCCAGATTCATATGCTTAAATATCAATGGCATGTTATGAGCTTACTGAAACAGAAAATGATGTTGATTTCTGATGGTGTGGAAAATAGAGTTACAGGATTTATTGCATTCAGCAGAACCGGTTGGAAAGCATACTTTGCAATGTGGTTTTGATTCCTTGGAGGCCTCTTGTATTGCCGCTGTTACTGGATCTGTGATTAGAAGGCATGCCTGGCTCAAGGAGCAAAATCTGCCTGATCATGTTAAAGCTAAATTGTTGGATGCCCCTTTGCAGCATGATACTCTTATTTGGTAATAAGGCAGAAGAGGTTTTAAAGAAAATGGAAGACAAAGCTAAATCTATGCAAACTGTAAAAGATTTCTTGCAAGTGCAGCCACCCAGGTTCAGTAGGCACTGGCCTACTAAAAATTTGTCCTTTCCTGTGTCCAACAAAGCCAATCAGGGCAAATCCAGGCACTCAAAAGGTTCCAGATATCAGTCACAGAGTTCCTACAGGTCAAAGCAATGGGGTGCCTCCACCTCCAAATCTGGAGGAAACAAAGCACAACCCTAAAGTAAGCAGTCTCAGTGACTTTCCTCTACCATCACCAAGCACGTATCTTTTGGCAGCCCCCTTGGGGGGAAAACTAGCACTTCATGCTCAAAATTGGCAGTTAATTACCCAGGACAAGTGGGTATTAAACATAGTATCCCAGGGGTACAGATTTCATTTCCATACTTTGCCAATTCCAAACGGATGGCCAGATCTGCCACAAAATCAGTGGGCAGAGGCCAGAAACAAGTCATGTCCCTCATGGATATGGGGGCTATTCAACCGGTACCAGAAAAGGAAAAAGGACAAGGTTTTTATTCAAGTCTTTTCCAGGTACCCAGAAACGACAATTCATGGCGCCCAATACTGGACTTATCGATTCTGAACACGTTCCTGGACATTCCAAAATTCAAAATGCTGACTTTACAACAGCTACTGCCTATGCTAGGCAAGAATGCTTGGTTAGTAACTCTAGACTTAAAAGAGGCATACCTACATATCCCAATAAGGGAATCATGCAGAAGATACCTCCGCTTCAAAGCAGGTTTTTTGCATTACCAACTCTCTGCACTGCCCTTTGGCTTATCTACTGCACCCAGGGTCTTTACAAAGTGCCTGACACCAGTAATTGCATTCTGCAGACAAAGAAGCATTCAAATTTATCCTTATCTGGACGATTGTCTCATTCAAGCAGAGGACAAGGACACTCTTCTTCAACATCTGACATTTGTAAAAAGGCTTCTAGCATGCCTAGGGTACACCATAAACGAAAAGAAATCACAACTGGTACCCTCTCAAATAATTACATTCCTGGGTGCAAGCTTGAATACAACTGCCCAGATGGCTTACCTCACGCCAGACAAACAAAGGCAACTGACAACATACTTCAAACAAATGGCAACAAGAACCCAGTTATCTGCAAGACAAATTCTGCAGGCTTTGGGGTTTATGGCATCCTGCATTCTACTAATTCCATAAGCGAGGCTGCATATGAGGAAACTTCAATGGTATCTAAAAAGTTTATGGAGTCAACATTGTCATAGCCTAGAAACAATGATTCCTCTCATTCCCTGCCTACAACAGGAGTTTTTTGGTGGGCATAGACATGTCACCAAAACAAGGGACTGTCATTCACTCTAACCCCCGCTACCCAAACCCTAACTACAGATGCATCAGACTATGCTTGGGGGGCCCACCTGGCAGGGAGATGCATTTATGGCAAATGGAGCCCAAACCAAATGCATCTGCATATCAACCAGAAAGAAATGCTTGCTGTTCAGAATGCTCTGACAGCCTTCAATGACTTACTTCATCCAGGACAACTACTGATAAAGACGGACGACACCACAGTTATGTGGTACATAAACAAGCAGGGGGGTACACATTCCTACCCCCTTTGCAGACCAGCCATGGCCTTGTGGAACACAGCCTTGATTTACCAAATACATCTCCAAGCTCAATTACTGCCAGGAAAGCAAAATACTCTGGCAGACCTAAGCAGAAATTCTATGGACCAGTACGAATGGAAACTGGATCCACAAATCTTCAGCGTGTTAACACAGAAATGGAGTAGCCCAGACATAGATCTATTCGCCTCTCCCCAAAATTATCAGTTGGACAAATTCTGCACAAGAGCTCATCACAAAAAAGCATGGAAAGTAGATGCTCTATCCTTCAGCTGGAAAAACCTATCAGTCTATGCCTTTCCCCCTCTGCCTCTTCTCTCCAAGGTCTTAAAGTCAGACAGGAAAAACCAAAAATGATCCTAATTGTTCCGGACTGGCCTCGCCAGCACTGGTACCCACTTCTAAGGAACATGTCAGATTTTCCTCCATGGTACTTGCCTCAAATACCTCATCTACTGTCTCAACAGAACTGTCAAATTCTGCACACTCTGCTTCAAACTCTGAATCTTGCAGCATGGCTAATCAACTAATTATTCAAACCACACCTCTCAGTAAATCTGTGATGGATGTCATTTTGGAAGCCAGAAGGCCTAGTACTAGAAAATCTTATGCTGATAAATGGAAGAGATTTTGTTCTTGGAACCAAGCACAAGGAATAGACACAGCAAAGCCCAATATTCCTTAGATTTTACAATATTTAAATGAGATGCTTGACAAGGGCGTATCCTTTTCTTCAGTAAAAATCCATGCCTCTGCCATCTCGGCTCATTACAACACAGAGCCCTCTCCTCTTTTCTCATCCACTGCTTAAACAGTATCTTAGAGGGGCCAAAAATTTAAGGTCTCCCAGAAGAGCACCAACTCCTGCATGGGACCTCAATTTTGTAATGGAACAACTCACCCTGCCTCCTTTTGAACCAGCAGCTACTGCGGATATAAAATTTCTATCTTGGAAAACAGATTTTCCTTTGGCAGTCACTTCAGCAAGAAGGGTTTCAGAACTACAGGCTCTCATGGCAGTGGAGCCTTTCATTATATTTTACCCAAACCAGGTGTCCCTCAGGACCAATCCTTCTTTTATGCCTAAGGTGGTATCCAGTGTGGCTCTTAACCAGGCCATTCACCTGCCAACATTTTACCCAAATCCACAGAACAAGGGGGAGCGGATTCTGCATTCATTGGATGTACACAGACAAGTAAGATTCTACTTAAACAGGACCAAATCTCTAAGAAAGTCTGAGCAACTACTGGTAGCATTTGCTGCAGGATCAGAGGGGAAAGCTATATCAAAGCAGTCTATTTCTAAATGGATAAGCCACTGAATTTGTTTCTATTTGCACCATGGTAAACCTGTGCCCAAGGGGATCAGATTACATTCCACCAGGGCTGCCTCTACTTCAGCAGCTTTTCTCAGAGGGGTCCCAACCAAAGATATTCTAGAAGCTGCTACTTAGAGCTCTGTTCATACCTTTACAAAGCATGATCATTTACCTCTCTTCTCCAAATCCAGGGCAGGCTTTGCCACTGCAGTCCTGCAAGGCCTTATAGCCGTTCCTAATGCTGTTTAGTTCCATCCTCCCATGAATAGCTTTGGGATTCTACCCAAATGTAATCAATGCAACAGTGAAACACGGAGAACATAGTACAGTTATGTACACTTACCATAAATGTAAATGTTCAAGTGTATTCAGTGTTGCAGTCCGGGTTACCCACCCGCCATCCCGCATTCTATACCTTTTCTTTCCTTCAATATACTCAAAAGTCTTTGTGGTATATTTGCTTTTAGTTGAGTGTAAAGTTTGTTTCTAAAAATGCATTTATATATTTACTGTTTATTTATATATATATATATATATATATATATATATATATATATATTCCTCCCCATTTGGGGGGCACCTGACATGACATCTGGGGCAAGAAAAACTGAATAAAATGGTGTCAACTGCATGTTTTATACCCCTGACGTCATGGAAGAGCAGACAGCAACCGACGCAGGACCCAAGACTTTGTTATTCAGGCCGACTGAGGGCAACCTGCCAGCAGATTACCCAAATGTAATGACTGCAACAGTGAATACACTTGAACATCTACATTTATGGTAAGTGTACACAACTGTACTTTCTCTGCACTGCCCTTTGGCTTATCTACTGCGCCCAGGTTATTCACAAAGTGCCTAGCTCCAGTTATTACATTTTGCAGGCAAATAAATATTCAAATTTACCCATACCTGGATGAATGTCTAATTCAGGCAGAAAGCCAGGACATACTTTTGAATCATCTGGCCTTTGTACAAAAGGTCCTAACTTGTCTGGGGTACACCATAAATGAAAAGAAATAACACCTGGTACCCTGTCAACAAATTATATTCCTGGGAGCAAGCTTGAATACAACTTTCCAGATGGCTTACCTCAATTACCTCACACCAGAGAAACAAATTAATTTGACAAACTACTTCAAACAAGTGGCCACAAAAACCCTGGTATCTGCAAGACAAATACTGCAAGCCTTGGGGTTCATGGCCTCCTGCATTCTTCTAATTCCATATGCAAGACTGCATATGAGGAAACTACAGTGGTATCTAAAAAGACTATGGTGTCAACATTCTCAAGACCAGGAAACAATGATTCCTATCATACCTTGCCTACGCCTAGAGTTCCTTTGGTGGGCAGAGGCCTGCCACCAAAACAAGGGACTACCTTTCACACCACCCCCTGCCGCCCAAACCCTAACAGATGCATCAGACTATGCATGGGGGGGGGCTCACCTGGCAGGGAAGTGCATTCAGGGCAAATGGAACCCAAGTCAAATGCACCTGCATATCAATCAAAAAGAAATGTTAGCTGTACAGAATGCTCTGACAGCCTTCAAGGACCACATTCTTCCAGGACAACTAATGGTAAAGACTGACAACACCACTGTTATGTGGTACATAAACAAGCAGGGGGGAGTACACATTCTTACCCCTTCTGCAGACTAGCCATGGCATTGTGGAACACAGCCTTGAGCTACCACATGCCACCTACAAGCTCAATTCCTGCCAGGAAAATTAAATACACTGGCAGACGGACTAAGCAGAAACCTCATGGACCCACACGAGTGGAAACTGGAACCAAGGATTTTCAACATGTTGACAGGCAAATGGGGGAGCCCAGATATAGACCTGTTTGCCTCTCCTCAGAACTACCAGTTGGGCAAATTCTGCACAAGGACTCCTCACAAACAAGCCTGGAAAGTGGATGCTCTGTCCTTCAGCTGGAAAAACCTATCAGTCTATGCCCTCCCCCCCCTGCCTCTGCTCTCCAAAGTACTACTAAAAATCAAACAGGACAAACCAAGGATAGTTTTGATTGCTCCAGACTGGCCGTGCCAGCACTGGTACCCCCTCCTGCACAGTGTGTCATGGTTATCTCCATGGCACCTGCCTCAGTCTCCTTCCCTGCTGTCTCAGCAGGAGAACCAGATTTTGCACCCTCAACTTCTAACACTGAACCTTGCAGCCTGGCTAATTACTTAATCTCTCCTTTACCATCCCTTAGCAAACCTGTGATGGATACCATTTTAGTGGCAAGGAGGCCTAGTACTACAAAAGCTTATGCTGAAAAATGGAAAAGATTGTGTGCCTGGAACCAATCTTAAGGGATGAGCACAGCAGCGCCCAATTTACCTCAGATTTTACAATACTTAACTAAGATGCTTCACAAGGGCCTGTCTTTTTCCTCCATTAAAATCCACGCCTCAGCCATTTCAGCTCATTATAAAAAAGAACCGCCCCTCTTCTCTCATCCACTGCTCAAGCAGTTCCTCAGAGGGGCCAAAAATTTGAGACCACCCAGGAGAGCTCCAACCCCAGCCTGGGACCTTAACTTTGTCTTGGAGAAACTCACTCTACATCCTTTCGAGTCAGCTGCTACTGCAGACTTAAAATTTATTTCTTGGAAAACAGCTTTTCTTTTAGCAATCACCTCAGCTAGAAGGGTATCTGAATTACAGGCCCTTATGGCAGGGGAGCCTTTCATCATCTTTCATGTGGACACGGTGTCCCTCAGAATCAATCCATCCTTCATGCCCAAGGTGGTATCCAGTGTGACTCTTAATCAGTCCATTCATTTGCCAACCTTCTTTCCCAACCCACAGAATGAAGGGGAACAGATACTGCATTCCTTAGATGTGCACAGACAGCTTAGATTCTACTTGGACAGGACTAAACCTCAAAGGAAATTGAAACAACTGCTGGTGGCATTTGCTGTAGGGGCAGATGGGAAGGCTATTTCAAAGCAAACAATTTCTAAATGGATAAGGCATTGCATTCATTTCTGCTATAAGCACCATGGAAAACCTATCCCCCAGGGGAACAGACCTCACTCCACCAGGGCTGCATCTACCTCTACAGCCTTTCTCAAAGGCGTCCCTACCAGGGACATCCTAGAAGCTGCTACCTGGAGTTCTGCACATACTTTCACCAAGCATTATCATTTGCCAATTTTCTCTAAATCCAGAGCTGGCTTTGCCACTGCAGTCTTGCAGGGTCTTATAGCTGGCCCTAATGCTATCTAAATTCCTCTTCCCAACCATAGCTTTGGGAATCTACCCAAATGTAATGATTGCAATAGTGAAAACACTAAGAGCATAGTACAGTTGTGTACACTTACTATAAATGTAGATGTTCGAGTGTATTCACTGTTGCAGTCCTGGTTACCCTCCCTCCAGCCCCCTGTCTTCTTTTGGCTATACCTCTACTCTCCTTTACTTAGCCAAAAAAGCTTTTTGGTGTATTTGCTTTTTTGTTGGAGGCATAACCTTGTATATTTGTATATTTAATTGCTCCCTTTTGGGGGGCACCTGATATCCGGGGCAAGAAAAACTGATGTAATGGTGTCGGCTGCATGTTTTATACCCCTAACGACCTGACGCCATGGAAGAAGAGACCGCAACCGACACAGGACCCAAGACTTAATCAGGCCAACTGAGGGCTGCTGCAAGCAGATAACCCAAATGTGATAACTGCAACAGTGAATACACTTGAACATCTACATTTATGGTAAGTGTACACAACTGTACTTTTTGATCTTTTTTATTGCTTGGTTGGGTAATTTGTTTAAATCAGTTTGCTCATTTTGTATTGTATATAAAAAAACTGCACTTTATTCATCTGCTTTTACTGTAATTGTTTCTTCCTACTTTATTGCATTTATTCTGCTGCATTTATTACTGCTAGTTAGTAGCCTGATTAAATTGTAATGGTTATTCTAAGCTTTTGGTTGAAGGACTTGGGCTTCAGACCACTTGTTTTACATTAAAAAGGTTTGTGGTCTGCACTGTTGTGACAGGACAGGTAGCTTACATCCTTCTAAGTTTGGCAGTTGCTGATTAAAGGCTTAGTGTCTGTTATTCTAAATGTGTATTAGTTCTGGTTTAAGCACTTGGGCTTCGGGCCAGTTATTTTTCTTTAAGAAGGTGTGGTCTGCACCCTTGTGGGAGGAGAGGGTAGATTCTGCCCTTCTGAGCTGGGAGTTTCTGGTTAAAGGCTTATTGTGCCTGCTTATTTGAACTTTCTTTCTGAAATTGGTACACCTTGTTTTCTGTAGCATAGACTAAATTCAGACCTGCTGAATCTAGCTTTGTTTGTATAACTTGAGCACTAATCCAGACCATCGTTTTTTGGAGAAGGTTCCCCTGAACCCTAGTGGCAGGAGTGTGCAGTTAGAACTTGTCTGATCAAAGAGTGCTGAAAGGAGGCTCAGTTTTTAGCTTTTTATTGGTTAATTTGTTTAAATCAGTTTGCTCATTTGTTACTGTCATATTAAAGAAAAAAAAATACACTTTTTGCATCTTTTTTAGCTAGGGTTAAACTGTTTCTGGGGCCATAAAGTCTGCTCTTCAAATTTTCTCTTAGAACTAGCCAATTTTTTAGTTTTAGCTCTCAAATATGTCTTTTTGAGCTCAGCACTTATTCAGAACTCGTAAGCACTAAATAAGCTACAAATTACTACAGCACTCAACTTTCCTCACTTGTGTAGAGGAAAACAGTTTTTAGTACTTAATAAATAAGCACTTATCCAGGCATGTGTAAGGGTCAGCTCCCGGTATTTTCTCCTGTTTACCTGATGTATCTGGGCATCTTAGGGCAATGCAGCAATTGCCTCATGTACACAGAGAACCCTCTCCTCCTACCACCCAACACTACAACCTATGAGAGATGCACTTACATAGCCAAACTGGAAGCAAAACTCTCTTCACCCAAGACTGGACTAGACAGTCAAGAGGAGAAGGTAAACACTTGCAGCACACCACACTCATCACATACTCCCTCAAAACCTACACCACCAAAACACACACATAGCAACACAAAACACACACCTACATTCGCGGAGGCTCTCAGTAAAAATCTGCTCAAGCAACAGAGACCTCCAAAGCAGAAACGCTTGCAACCTCCACCCCCCCCAACACAACCCAAATGACACACAGCCCACAAAGTCAGTGTGTCACTTAGCCACAGCCCATAAGGCATAACAAGGTACCCAACACTCTAGTCATAGGTGACTCTGTAGTCAGGTACACTGATGTTCTACTCACCAGGCTAAACAAGGAGAAAGTTACTGTCAGCTGCCTGTCGGGTGCCAGGATCCGCCACATAACGCACGCAATCAGGTCACTCCACAACAAGTACAAATATGACACTGTCATTGTCCATGTTGGTGTGAATGACCTGAGACGTACCTCCCTGGAATACATGAAAAGAGACATGGAGGAGCTCTTTGATCTTGTAGCCCAGGCAGGTATGATCCTAGCCCTGCATAGCATCCTGCTATCACCCAGAATGATACCACAGTACAAGGACAAAATGATTGACTTCAACAATTGGCTAAGCTTCTGGTGTCATTCTAAGGGGATCCAGTAGCTGTCTGCCTGGGGTGACATGATCGACAGATCACAAAGCTTTGCCAGAGATGGTCTGCACCTGTCGCCCTTGGGATTCTGGATACTGGCTAAGGCCCTTGCCACCCCTATAGAGCCTTTTGTTAGGCAAGGTTCAAATGACAAATTCACCACCGTAACAGGTGCAAGCAAGCAAAATCTGAGGATGTTCTTTGTGTTTCACTGTTGCAGTCATTACATTTGGGTAATCCTGCTGGCAGGTTGCCCTCAGCTGGCCTGAATTCCAAAGTCTTGGGTCCTGTGTCGGCTGCTGACGCCAGGTTGTCAGGGGTATAAAAGAAGCAGCCGATGCCATTTTCTTCAGTCTTTCTTGCCGCACGGTGCCCGAAGCAGAAGCAAGTTCGCAAGTGCCGGTCGGCCGACTCCTGAGATTTTTGTGTTTGAGTTTCAGATCAGAAGTCTTCAATAAAGCTAAGTACCCCGTTGGGGAAACTTTTTTCTTGCTCCAGACCGATGTCAGAAAAAGTTAATAATTGTATTTTTTGGGGAAAGCAAATACCTCATAAGGATTTTCATTCTTACTGTATTCCTTGCCTAGGCCCTGATCACAGCATTACAGGTTGTCGGTTTTGTGCTAGATTTAACCAACACACTATTAAGTGTCGTATGATTTTGCTTTAAACTTTTTTGGACGCCGGTTTAATTATCCTGAAATGTCGTCGTATAGCCATCCGACTACCGGAGTTTACAAAAAACGCAAAGAAAAGGATAGAGAAAACCGAGGCCCAAAACCGACGACAAAGCTTCTCCTAAGCCAGTTGCCGGTTCGCCGGTTCTCAGTGAGGCGTACATACTACCTATCTATATCAAACAAAGCTCCCTCATTAGCACTCTTCAAGAAAAATCTTGATGATTGGATGGGAAATAGGAAATTCACACTGGGGATCACCTCTGTGACACTGCTCGACAATGGCACAGGAAAATAATTTTCTTGGATGGCGAAAGCCAGAGTACCTTTTTGGCTAGGCTTGTATAGGCCCTAGGGCTGATAGCCTAGTACCTACCTATGAACCTACCTACCTATGAGGGTAAAGGTTCAAGGCCTGTGGACTTTTAGAACAGACAAAGCACATAACCATAAAGGAGAGATGTTGGGTGTGATCCATGCCTTGAAGTTTCCCCATCACCTATGGTCCCCGGGACCACTTTAAGGGGTTGCAGACAATACCACAGTTGTGTTGTACATAAACATGTAGGGTGGTACAAGGTCATATTCCCTAAGCCGGCTGACTATGATGTCTTGAGAGTTAGCTAGCTCTACATCATTTCTTAACCCTCCAAGAATTTTTCTTACTATCAGAGAAAAACATAGTGGCGGATGAGCTGAGCAGGACCGGGACAGACCCTCACAAATGGAAATTAAATGAGAAGGGGTCTTCCAAGAACTGATCCAGTTGTGGGAAACACCTCAAATGCATCTGTTTGCATCCTTTCAAAACAGAAAGTATACAAATATTGCTCCAGAGTTCATTGCACGTAAGTCTGGAAAATGTGTGTTTGATTTCCTTGGAAAAGAATGTTCCTGTATGCCTTTCCACCTTTTTCACAGATGTATAGAGTAATTCTGAAGATTCAAAATGTTACCCCAGAATTCATTCTAATAACCCTTTTTTTCTTCCAAGCAACATTGGTTCTCCTTATGGAATTGGCTAAGGGCTGTTACCACAAACTTCCTTATGGATTGGTAAATAGTGCCAAGATGTTTGTGTGAGTTACTTTCCTCTGGCCATTTCAGCATGCCTGCTATGAATCCTCCTCTTTCTCTGTGATAAAAACATTTTATTAAAGAAGTGTTACACCTGAGATCTCCTTGTAAATGGACTGGTCTACCTTGGGGTCTCAACTTTGTGCTGGAGAGTTTAACTCTGAATCCTTTTCAACGTGATCACCAAGATATTTTAAGATCATTGACTTGGAAAACTGTACTCATTATTGCACTGACATCTGCAGGAGGAGTATCTTGAGTTGCAAGTTTTCATAGTGGCTGAGCTCTATTTGATTTTCTGCAGGGATAGGGTCTGTTTAAGAACAAATCCCTCATTCATACCCAAAGTGACTTCAGAGTTTACTTTAAATCAAACCATCAATTTTTCAGTTTTCTACCCAGAACCTAAAAAAAAAACTGGAAGAAAAGGGTCTGCATACTCTGGATATGTATAGGCAGATGTCCTTCTGTTCCAATGTTGCAGTATTCTACTAGTGGGTTTACCCTTCTTCCAATCAGCTTGTCCGGCCAGGTTTCCAAAGCTTTTCCAGTCCCTCTTGGTGTGTCGGATGTCTGATGTGGAGGCAGGTATGTGGGCCATAAAGGTGACATCTGTACGCACCAGCCCTCAGAACGTTTCAGCCGCAAGCTGTACGCCAAGTGTTCCTGCTACTCATGGATGTATGATCTGTTTCGCATTAAAGATGAGTACCCCGTTGGGGCCTTTTTCTTCAGGCCTTTGTATTTTATAGTCTGTTCATGTCTGGTAAGAGTAAGTGCAACTGTGGTCATCAAATTCCACATAGACACTCACGACCAGTGTCTCTCTTGTCTGGGTAGGGAACACGATTACCAAAATTGTGCCATCTGTAAATCGTTAGTTCCCAAGACCCTTCATCGCAACTTGCAAGCTCTTGACTTATACCTTGAAAACCAGCGCCTTAGACAGATAGCTCTCTGTATGGAAGCCACCTCCAACGCCCCATCCGAACCACCAAGGAAGAAGGCCTAGTCCATGCAGCCTCCCTCTGCCGCTCCTCAGCCTGTAGCCGCTGTCAGCTTGGCTGAGGACCTGGCTTCCACCACCACAGATACAGCGGGTACCTTTCAAGAGGCCACATAATCTAGAATGGACAACAGGTCCGGGGAGGATGTACTGGCGCCTGAGACAGATGGCGGGGGGAACCAGTACTGTCGATAAGCGCCTAGGACCTGGCCTCCACCACTCCCAACTATTTCTTCCAGGGCTACCGCCAGCCAGATGCCAGCTAGACCCCCTAAGAAAAAACAAAAGACCGGACATATTTATCCAACACCAGAGGCCTTACCTGACTGGCAGGCCTTCAGCCAGAGTCTCTCCAATGCTTTCTTGGCCCTCAGGCCTTCCTCTGAGTTCACCCCTGCGGCTACACCTCTTTTCAGCACTAGGCCTTCAATGCATGAAAGTACTGTGAGCCAGCCGGCAGAGGAGGAACTGTCTGATTCCTCTGAGGGGACTCCCGCTCCTACTTTTTCCAGATTTCATCCCCACTAGGGTATGTATCCCCTGAAGAGCCTCTGCTGAGCCTTATTCCCCAGTGGAAGACCTTGCCTTCAGGGACACTGTTAACCTGTTGAGAGAACACTGTGTCGGAATGTCCAGACATGTCTGAAGCACAAAAAAGATTTTATGATCTGATTCAGATGGAATGTACTAATCCATCACCTATCCCACCTGCCTTCCTGGATGCTTTTGTTGCGGCATCCATTAATCCAGATTCCCAACCACCTGCCCCTCGTAGGGCAGACAGATTATACAGGGTCCCTGACTCAAATTCCTTTTCAAGTACCCCCCAGCAGACCCTGCCACTATTTCCATTTCTATGGACAGGGCATCCAAACAGCTCCTTACCACCACTATCCTGCCTGCAGATAAGGACAGCAAAGCCATGGAGAGGTGGGGAAAAAGATTTATACTTCTGCTACCCTAGCTTTTAGGGCAAGAAATAACCAGTCTCACATGGCCAAGTACTCTGGCTCTTCTGGACAAAGCCTCCAAAGAGCTTAATGACATTCCTGACTGTGCTGCTAAAGCATTCTTGTCTTCTTTACTTGAACTTGTCTCACAAGTGAACAAGCACTCCCTTAGGTGCACATACGATGCAGCTGAGGCCTCAGCCAGGTCATCTGCATCAGCATCCATACTAAGGAGATATTCCTGGCTACATTTGCAGCCACTCCCAGGCTACATTTGCAGCCACTCACTGATGACTTCAGAGCCAAGCTCCTGGATGCCCCCTTGGACCATTTGGCCCTCTTTCGTACTAAGGTGGCTGACCTTTTCAAGTGACTCCCAACAAAAAGGGAAAGAACTTTGAGACCTAAAACACCTCCTTGTCTGTGCAATCCCTAAATTCCAGAGGAACTTTCCAGGTAAGACACAATTTATAAGAAAGGCATCAAGGCCCTCAGCCCCCACGAGGTCCAGAAGGCCTCCCAGGAAGCAAACTTCCCAGCCCACTGGCCAGAAGCCTTCCTTTCCAGACAGGGCAGGCAGCATCTGACTGCCTGCCACCTATCCTCCCACCACCTCCTACCATTCCCCCCTGTCAGTCTGTGTCTCTGTGTCTCCCTGCGTGGTCCCTAGTAACAGACAAATGTGTCTTGTCCATCCTGAAGGGCAGATACTTTGACTTGGATCACTCCCCCTCCAAGCCTACCTATCCCTCCCGCTCCTGCTTCCCAATGGTTCCTCCTAAACCAGGTCTTAAACAACCTGCTGCTGCAAGGCACCATAGAATCAGTTCCCCTCCTTGCTCGAGGGAAAGGTTTCTACTAAAGAATCTTTTTGGTGCCCAGGAATAAAGGACCATGGAGGCCCATCCTAGATCTCTTCTGCCTCAACCTATTCCTAAAGGTTCCCTCCTTCAGGATGCTCACCTTACCCACTCTTTCCCCCTCCCTCAGGCCTTCATGGTAACCCTGGACATAAAGGAGGCCTATTTTTACATCCCCATAAAACCTACCTCCAGGAAGTATCTTATATTCATTGAAGACTCGTCTCATTTTCAATTCTGTGCACTACCTTTTGGCCTCTCCACCACCGCAAGGGTATTCACAAAGTGCCTAGCCACAGTCATTGCCTACTGCAGGACAAGGGGAATACAAATATTCCCATACCTAGATGACCTACTAATTCAAGCAATGGACAGACATACCCTCCTTGTGCATACCAAGGACCTCCTGCTGTAGTCTCTAGGGTTCATGATAAATTACCCAAAGTCCCAATTCCATCCTACACAGAGCATTGTCTTTCTGGGATGCAGAATCAGGACAGACATAAGCATGGCCTCTCTCCCGGAGGAAAAAGTGGTGTGTCTCTCTCTCCCATCACTTTCAGTCTGCCCTCCATTCATCAGTCCTGACTACGAGGGAATTCCTAGGACTTCTGGGGTACATGGCAGCTACTATACCCATGGTGCCCCTAGCGAGGTTACACATGAGAAAATTTCAGTGGTATCTTCGCTCGGTGTAGACCCAGCACTCGCATCCTTTTGAGTTCAGGGTTGCACTCCTTCCCTGTCTTCACAAAGAATTAAAATGCTGGCTTGCCCAAGTTGCCCAAAATCCGGGCATGCCCCTGCATATGCCCACCCCTTCCCAGATCATGTACACAGATGCCTCAGACCAACGCTGAGGGGCAACTCTGGGCCCAAGGGCAGTGCAAGGTTTGTAGACAGACACAAACAAATGCATATTAGTATCAGGGAAGTGACAGCAATACTCCTAGCCCTGCAGGCCTTCCAGCCTTACCTCCAGCAGAGCCTCCTAAAAATCTTCACAGACAACACCACAGTAATGTGGTACTTGAACAAGCAAGGAGGAATAAAGTCCTACCTCCTGTGCAGACTAGCTCTACAGGCTTGGGATCTGGCTATCTCTCAGGGAATCTCCCTCCAAGCAGCCTACATCCCATCCCAGTATAACTCTCAGGCAGACTCACTAAGCAGAATCATCTCAGACAGCCACAAATGGATGCTGTCAAGAGAGGTGTTCCTAGATCTGGTCCACAAGTGGGGTATTCCTCAGATAGGCCTGTTCGCCTCCTCCATAAACAGGCAACTCCAGAGCTACTGCTCCAGAACTCATGACCCGAAGGCTTTGCAAACAGACACCTTAATGTCATGGAAAGGGAAGTTCCTGTATGCCTTCCCCTCTTCCCTCAGATCAGAGGGTCCTACTGAAAATTCAGCAGGACTCACCAAAAATCTTGCTTTTCACTCCCTGTTGGCCAAGGCAGCACTGGTTCCCTCTACTTCATCTATCCAAGGGCAGTCACCACAAGTTACCCCCCCTCTGTGGACCTACTCGCACAGCACAAGGAGACACTGATACACCCACAGTGGCGGTCTCTGCACATTTCCCTGTGGCTGATAGAATTCTGATTCCCTTCAGACACCTGTACAACGAGGATGTGCTTTGTCCTGCAGGAGGCCAGAAAACCCAAGACAAGAAAATCTTCTCTCTCCAAATGGAAAAGGTTTTCCTTCTGGTGTCGTAAAAGACAAATGGAGCCGCTGGACAGCAACTTCCCTCTGATTCTGTCCTACCAGTGTGAACTCCTGAAGACAGGTTTGTCATAGTCCTCTTTAAAAGCACACTTGTCTGCCATTTCTGCCTGCCTGCCTGCCTGCCTATGGGACCCTCCACTGGCATCCAGATTGCCAGCCAAACTCTTCCTGAAGGGGGTTCTGCACCTAAGACCTCCCAGGAAACCATCCCCTCCTCCCTGGGACCTTAATTATATGCTAGAAAAACTCACTTTACCACGCTTTGAACCAGCTGACAAGGCCGCCTTAAAATTTTGCACGTGGAAAACAATCCTGCTAGTAGCCTTGACATCAGCAAAGAGGGTCTCAGAGCTTCAAACCCTTATGGCTACTCCACCTTTCCTGGTTTTCCATATGGACAGGGTCACCCTGAGGATAAACCCTTCCTTCTCCCCCAAGGTGGTCAACGACCTTTCCTTGAATCCAGCCATCCATCTGCTCACCTTCCTCCCTAACCCACAGGGAAATAGTGAGAGTGTCCTTCATTCCCTGGATGTCCAGAGACCACTCAGATTCTATTTGCATAAAACTGAGCCTTTCTGCAATGTAGAGCAAGTGTTTGCCTCCTTCCACCCCAGGGCCCTGGGGAAAGCGGTGGGCAAACAGACCATTTCAACCTGGATTGCCATGGCTATCTCCTTTTGCTACACTCACCATGGCAAGACACACTCCAGCAATGTCGGGGCCCACTCCACAAGAGCTATGGCTTCTTCTGGAGCCTTTTTTCAAAGGCCTGGACACCAACTCCCATTGTGGAAGCAACCACTTGGCCCTCTGTGCACACCTTCACCAGACACTACAAACTGGATCATATTTCCAGAGCCAGGACAGGCTTTTCCAGAGCTATCCTGCATGGATTCCTGGAGTCATCTACCAGGCCACCCCACAGCCTTTATTGAGCTTTGGTATTCACCCACTAGTAGAATACTGCAACATTGGAATAGAAGGACATAGGAAAGTTGTGTAAACACTTACCATAGACACCCTTCTCTTCCCTGTTGCAGTATTCCTTCCTTCCCACCATTCCCCCTCTTAACCTTTGCACCTGCTCTACCCAGCTCAGGGACTGGCTGTGTCCTTCAGTACTGGGTCCGTCTGTGGCTTCATTTGGGTTCTGAGGGCTGGTGCGTACAGACGTCACCTTTATGGCCCACGTACCTGCCTCCACATCAGATGTCCGACACACCAAGAGGAACTGGAAAAGCTTTGGAAACTTTGCTGGACAAGCTGATCGGAAGAAGGGTGAACCCACTAGTAGAATACTGCAGCATGGAAGAGAAGGACATCTATGGTTATGGTAAGATGTTCTTCTATTCCTATGTTGCCATATTCTAGTTTTGGGATTTCCTGCCCTCAGGTGACTTGTACTTCGGCTCCTATATAAAACTTTCATCTTGGCTGTTGTGTGCGTGGGATGTCAGACGCAAGGTCGTAAACCAGGGGCCTTAAATATGACATCCGCACACACAGTCCTCAGAACTTTTCAGCCAAAGACGACCTACATATATCGTATGATTGCTCCTTCACAGACGTTGCATCAATAAAGCTAAGTAACCTGTTGGGTTTCTGTTTTTTTCTTGTTTTGCCAATCTTTATTGCTTAGGCTTGATTGTTGTAGCCTTTAGCTGATGTCAGGTAAAAAGGGAAAGTGCCAATGCGGGTGCCAGATACCCCATAAAGATACCCATGGTAGGTATTCTTCGTGCTTCACTGTTGCAGTCATTACATTTGGGTAATCTGCTGGCAGGTTGCACTCAGATTAATTAACAAAGTCTTGGGTCATGCGTCGGTTGCTGTCCCTTCTTCCATGCCGTCAGGGGTATGAAACATGCAGCTGACGGCATTACATCAGTCTTCCTTACGGTGCCCAAAGCAGAAGCAGTTCGCAGGTGCCGGTCTTCAATTAAAAAGCCAAGTACCCCATTGGGGAAACTTTTTCTTGCTCCTTACCGATGTCAGTAAAAGTTAATAATTGTATTACTTGTGGGAAGCAAATACCTCATAAGGACTTTCATTTGTACTGTATTCCTTGCCTAGGCCCTGACCACGACGTACCTTGCTGTCGGTTCTGTGCTTTATTTAATCAACGCACAATCCGTCGTCGGTACATTTTTGCTTCTAAATATTTTGGCTCATTGTTTAATTATCCAGAAATGTCGTCTGTTAGCAATCCGACTACCGGAATACCTAAAAAAACGCAAAGAAAAAGACAGAGACAGGCCGTCGAGGTCCAAAACTGCCGATGACGCTTCTCCTAAGCCAGTCGCCAGTTCACCAGTACTCAGCAAGGCGCTTTCGCAGCCCCTGATACCCGCTACTTCAGATTCGCAGACCTCTACTGAGACCCATTCAGAGTCCGGTATGCCTCAAGATGTTTCAATTTTGAAACCTGTGGCTGTCTCTACCTTGGATGGGTCCGGAGCCGCTGTGCAGGCACTGGCTTCTGAGGGTGTATTCAGGCCTACAGATTTGTATATTAAACAGACACCATCTTCAATATTAAGGCCAAAAACGCAAACTATGTCTAAAAAAAAACAACGCTTGGGCCGCATGTGCAGGCCCCTATGCCTAAAAAACAAATGATCAAAATGTCTGAAGATTTAATTACTCTAATCAGGGGTAGTCAAGACCCTCCTTTCAAAGAGGCCAAGGCAAGAAATGGACTATGAATCTTATGAACAGGATTCCATTTCTTCTGTCTCTTCTAATGAACAGGATTTGTCTATACCTACTTATGAGGACTCTGATGCAGAGGATTCCATTCCTTCTGCTTCTCCCCCTGAGGATTTTTCTTTTGGGGAAACTTTACTTACCTTAAGGGAACATTTCCACTGGGAAAGTCAAGATTTTTCTGAATCTAAAAAGAGGCTTAGGGAATTTCTTCTTCTTCTTCTTCCTCAACATAGGCCTTTGGCTATACCTCCTGTTCTAGACATTGTTGATGTGTTTTCAGAATCTAGTATGGTTCCTGATTCTCTGCTTCTGGCTCCTTGTAAGCCAGACAGATACTACAGGGTTCCTGACTCACACAAATTCCTTTTCAAAAATCCTGTTGCGGATCCTGAAACCATTTCTCAGGGTCCCAAGGGCATTGAGGCTTCTACTTCTAAAAATCCTACCCCATTTGATAGAGATTCCAGGGCACTGGATAGATGGGGTAAGAAGGTCTACACTTCTGCAACCTTAACAATCCGGGCTTTAAACTGTCAATTCCATATGCTAAAATATCAGCAGCATATCATGGGACTGCTTAAACAGAAAATTATGTTGATTTCTGACTGCGTGGAAAATAAAGATTTACTGGATTTATTGCATTCAGCTGAACAAGTTGGAAAACATACCTTGCAGTGTGGTTTTGATGTCCTTCATGGATGCATCTGCAGTCATAACAAGTGAGGCTCCCTTCTCCAATTTTGAAGATTCTGATGCTGAAGAATCCATCCCAGCTGCTTCCCCACCAGAAGAATTTTCCTTTGGGGAAACTTTGCATGCCATGCGAGAACAGTTCCAATGGCAGCAACAGGATTTTTCAGACTCCAGAAAAAGACTTAGGACCTTTCTGCACCTCCCTCAGCACAGGCCCTTGGCTATACCCCCTGTTCTCTCTGTGGTGGATGATGCTTTCAATGATGCTTGCTCCGCTCCAGATTCTTTACCCCCAGCCCCTACCAAACCAGACAAATTTTACAGGGTGCCAGATACTCATCACCACCTTTACAAGGCTCCACTTGCAGACCCAGAAACTATATCCCAGGGCCCCAAGGCAGTAGCCGCGACCATAGCTAAAAACCCTATTCCTTCTGAAAGGGAAGCAAGGTCATTAGACAGATGGGGTAAAAAGGTCTACACTTCAGCTACTCTCTCAGCTAGAGCTTTAAACTGTCAGTTTCACATGATACAATACCAAGAGTTTATGCTGGATCAGTTAACTAAAAAACTAACCACTGATGAATCTCTTGATAAGAAATATGTATTAGATATGGTAAATAACATACAACAGGTTAGCAACCATTCCTTAAAATGTGGCTATGATGCACTGGAGGCTTCATTTAGATCAGCCATGACAGGCACAGTGATAAGAAGGCATGCATGGCTAAAGGAACAAGCTTTACCGGATCATGTTAAAGCTAAGTTGCTAGATGCTCCTATGGACAAGACAAGTTTGTTTGGTACATCTGCCCAGCAGGTTATGAAGAAAATGGAAGAAAAGGCAAAATCTGTTCAAACTGTTAAAGATTTCTTGCAGGTTCAACCCCCAAGGTTTAGCAGGAACTGTCCTGCCAAAAATTGGTCCTTTCCTGACTCCACAAAATTTCAAAGGGGCAGGAATAGACGTTCCAGAGGCAGAAACCAATCCAGAGGAGGTTCCTACAGAGGAAGACAGTGGCAAGGTAACAACAGAGGCACAGACACGGCCACTGCCACTACATCAACACAACCACAGTGACTTAACCCTAAACCCGCCTACCAGAGAACAAATAGCAGCTCCTCTAGGCGGAAAGTTAACCTTATTTTCAAAGAACTGGCACTACATAACAAAGGACAAGTGGATTTTACAAACCATAGATCAAGGTTACGGTTTCACTTCCACACTATTCCAGTCAAAAGAGGAATGCCAAATCTACCTCCAAATCAAAAACAGAGGCTCTCGCCAGATAATGGAGTTAGCAAACATGAGAGCTGTGGAAAGAGTGCCAGCAGCAGAGCAAGGAAAGGGGTTCTACTCCAGACTATTCCTAGTTCCAAGAAAGGAAAAAGTTGGAGACCAATTCTCGACCTGTCCACCTTAAATACATACATCATTGTCCCAAAATTCAAAATGCTGACCCTACAGCAACTTCTTCCCATGCTGGGCAAGGAGTCTTGGCTGGTAACTCTAGATCTCAAGGAGGCATACCTGCACGTCCCCATTCGACCAATCTGCAGAAGATACCTCAGATTTCTTGCAGGATCAGAGCACTATCAATTCTCAGCATTGCCTTTTGGCTTATCTACTGCGCCCAGAGTATTCACAAAATGCCTGGCATCAGTAATCGCCCATTGCAGACTTCAGAATTCAAATTTACCCATACCTGGACGACTGCCTGCTACAAGGGGACAACAAAAGCAAGCTGACAACAGATTTACAAAGGGTCATTTACTTGCTACAAGCACTGGGATACACAGTCAATTTACAAAAGTCAAGGCTAATACCATCCCAAACAAGGACTTTCTTGGGCGCGGAATTGGACACAGTAAAACAAATGGCATTCCTGACTACAGAAAAACAAAAGAACTCCTCTATACTTCTTGGCACTAACAAAACTGAACAAGTTAACAGCAAGAAAAGTACTGCAGGCCTTGGGCTTCATGGCATCATGCATAATCTTGGTTCCATTTGCCAGACTACATATGAGAAAACTACAGTGGTACCTAAAGAATTTATGGTCCCAACACAGACACAGTCTAGAAACAGAAATCCCACTAATTCCATGCTTAAAACAGGAGTTCCTATGGTGGGCTCAGGCATGCCAGTCAAACCCAGGCCTACCCTTTCGCAGATGTCAAGCAAGCCAGACCATCACAACAGACGCTTCAGACCTAGGATGGGGGGCACATGCTGGACAAATGCGTGCAAGGATTGTGGACACAGGATCAACTTCAACTGCACATCAACCTAAAAGAAATGCTGGCAGTAAAACTGGCAATCCAAAAGTTCAAACCATTTCTCAAAGAGGGCCAGTTGATGATAAGGACAGACAACACCACAGTCATGTGGTACATCAACAAACAGGGAGGCACTCATTCATACCCCCTATGCAGAATGACCTTGGAGCTGTGGACCCTGGCACTCAGCTACAACATCCAGTTACAGGCAATATTTGTACCAGGGAAAGCCAATACCCTAGCAGACATATTAAGCAGAACCACTTCGGATGCCCACGAATGGAAGCTTCATCCGGACATCTTCAAGACCATCTCAAAAAAAGGGGGAATGCCACAGATAGACCTATTCGCATCACCTCTCAATCACCAGCTCAAAAAATTCTGCACAAGGACATTCCACCCATTAGCATGGAAAGTGGATTCGCTCTCTTTCAACTGGAAAGGCCTAACAGCATATGCATTCCCGCCTCTTCCTTTGATACACAAGGTACTACTAAAAATCAAGGAAGAACGTCCAAGGATAATCCTGATAGCTCCAAACTGGCCAAGACAACACTGGTACCCACTACTGAGGAGCATGTCTCGGAACAATATGTGGACAATTCCCCTGATGCCTTTGCCAAGGGCCTGTGCTGAGGGAGGTGCAGAAAGGTCCTAAGTCTTTTTCTGGAGTCTGAAAAATCCTGTTGCTGCCATTGGAACTGTTCTCGCATGGCATGCAAAGTTTCCCCAAAGGAAAATTCTTCTGGTGGGGAAGCAGCTGGGATGGATTCTTCAGCATCAGAATCTTCAAAATTGGAGAAGGGAGCCTCACTTGTTATGACTGCAGATGCTATCCAGTTCGGACATCTACATTTATGGTAGGTACAAAACTGTACTTTTCTTTGGAGGCTTCTTGCAGGGCTGCTGTAACTGGGTCTGTGCTAAGGAGGCATGCTTGGCTCTGAGCAATCTCTGCCTGATCATGTTAAAGCAAAACTGTTGGATGCTCCTTTACAACAGGACCGTCTCTTTGGTAATAAGGCTGAAGAAGTTCTAAAAAAGATGGAAGATAAAGCCAAATCTATGCAAACTGTGAAAGATTTCTTGCAAGTGCAACCTCCAAGATTTACTAGGCACTGGCCTACTAAGAAATTGACCTTTCCAGTCCCTTCAAACCCATACATTCCAAAGGCACCAGGTTTCAATCCCAAGGGACTTTCAGGCAATGGGGTGCCTCCTCTTCCAAATCTGGAAACAACAAGACACCTCCCTATGGTAAGCAGTCTCAATGACTTTCCACTAGACTTACCAAGCACTTATCTTTTAGTCACCCCCTTGGGGGGAAAACTGGCTCTTCATGCAGAAAACTGGCAACTTGTAACCCAGGACAAATGGGTTTTAAATATAGTATCCCAGGGATACAGATTTCATTTCCACACGTTACCAACGCCAAACGGATGGCCAGATCTACCCCCAAATCAGTGGACAGAGGCCCAGAAACAAGTACTTTCCCTCATGAGCATGGGGGTTATTCAACCAGTACCAGAAGAGGAAAAAGGACAAGGTTTCTACTCAAGACTTTTCCTGGTAACCAGAAAAGACAAGTCATGGAGTCCAATTCTGTACTTTTCTACTCCTAAACATATTTCTGGACATTCCAAAATTCAAGATGCTGACTCTTCACCAGTTACTTCCTATGCTAGGCAAAGATGCGTGGTTGGCAACTCTAGATTTAAAAGAGGCTTACCTGCATATCCCAGTCAGGGAATCTTGCAGAAGATACCTCCGCTTCAAAGCAGGCTACTTGCATTACCAGTTCTCTGCACTGCCCTTTGGCTTATCTACTGCGCCCAGGGTCTTTACAAAGTGCCTGGCTCCAGTAATTTCATTTTGCAGGCAAAGAAATATTCAAATATATCCATACCTGGACGATTGTCTAATTCAGGCGGAAATCCGGGACATTCTTCTAAAACATCTGGCATTTGTAAAAAGGGTTCTAACTTGTCTAGGGTACAGTATAAACGAAAAGAAATCACAACTGGTACCCTCTTAAAAAATTACATTCCTGGGTGCAAGCTTGAATACAACTGCCCAGATGGCTTTCCTTACGCCAGAAAAGCAAATTAATTTGGTGACTTACTTCAAACAGGTGGCCAAAACAGGTGGCCACAAAAAACCTATCTGCAAGACAAATTCTGCAAGCCTTGGGGTTCATGGCTTCCTGCATTCTTATAATTCCATATGCAAGACTGCATATGAGGAAAGTTCAGTGGTACTTAAAAAGTTTATGGAGTCAACATTGTCACAGCCTGGAAACAATGATTCCTATCATACTTTGCCTGTAACTAGACTTCCTATGGTGGGCAGAGGCCTGCCACCAAAACAAGGGACTGTCATTCACACCACCCCCTACCTCTCAAACCCTAACTACAGACTCATCAGACTATGCTTGGGGGGGCTCATCTGGCAGGCAAGTGTATTCAGGGCAAATGGAGCCCAAATCAAATGCACCTTCATATCAATCAAAAAGAAATGCTAGCAGTACAGAATGCACTGACAGCCTTCAAGGACTACCTTCATCTAGGACAATTAATGATAGACAGACAACAACACGGTTATGTGGTACATAAACAGGCAGGGGATACACACTCCTACTCCCTTTGCAGACTAGCCATGGCATTGTGGAACACGGCCTTGACATATCAAGTACAACTACAAGCTCAATTCCTGCCAGGAAAGCTGAATGCTCTGGCAGACGAACTAAGCAGAAATCTCATGGACCCACACGAATGGAAACTGGAACCATGGATTTTCAACATGTTGACACGCAAATGGGGGAGCCCAGACATAGATCTTTTTGCCTCACCCCAGAACTATCAGTTAGACAAATTTTGCATAAGAACTCATCACAAAAAAGCCTGGAAAGTGGATGCTCTGTCCTTCAGCTGGAAAAACCTATCAGTCTATGCCTTTCCCCCTCTGCCTCTGCTCTCCAAAGTTCTACTAAAAGTCAAACAGGACAAACCAAAAATGATCTTGAATGCTCCAGATGGCCTCGCCAACACTGGTACCCACTCCTGCGCAGTGTGTCACACCTTCCACAGTGGCACCTGCCTCAGACACATTACTTACTGTCTTAGCAGAACAACCAAACTCTGCGCACACAGCTCCAAACTTTGAATCTTGCAGCGTGGCTAATCACCTAAATTCACCCTTAGCATCCCTCAGCAAACCTGTGATGGATGTCATTTTGGAGGCGAGAAGACCTAGTACTAAAAACTCTTATGCTGACAAATGGAAAAGAGTATGTGCCTGGAATCATTTTCAAGGGATAAACACAGCAGTGCCCAACATTCCTCAGATTTTGCAATACTTAACTGAGATGCTTCACAAGGGCCTGTCCTTTTCTTCCATAAAAATCCATGCCTCAGCCATTTCAGCTCATTACAACACAGAACCTCCCCTCTTCTCTCTTCCTCTGCTAAAGCAGTATCTCAGAGGGGCCAAAAACTTAAGACCACCCAGGAGAGCTCCAACCCCTGCCTGGGACCTCAGTTTTGTATTTAAGAAGCTCACTCTCCCTCCTTTCGAGCCAGCTGCTACTGCAGACTTAAAATTTATCTCCTGGAAAACAGCTTTCCTTTTAGCAGTCACTTCAGCTAAAAGGATTTCTGAATTACAGGCTCTTATGGCAATGGAGCCTTTCATCATTTTTCATGCGGACAGGGTATCTCTCAGGACCAGTCCATCCTTCATGCCTAAGGTGGTATCCAGTGTGGCTCTTTTATCTGACCATTCATTTGCCAGCTTTCTTTTCCAATCCACAGAACAAAGGGGAGCGGTTTCTGCATTCATTGGATGTACACAGACAACTTAAATTTTACTTAAACAGGACTAAATCTCAAAGAAAATCTGAACAACTGCTGGTGGCATTTGCTGCAGGGGCAGAGGGAAAGGCTATTTCAATGCAAACCATTTCCATATGGATAAGCTATTGTATTCCTTTCTGCTATATGCACCATGGAAAAACTATCCTCCATGGGGATCAGATCCCATTCCACCAGGGCTGTATCTACTTCAACAGCCTTTCTCAGAGGTGTCCCTACCAGGGACATTCTAGAAGCTGCTACCTTGAGCTAAGTTCATACTTTCACCAAACATTACCATTTTCCACTTTTCTCTAAATCCAGAGCTGGCTTTACCACTGCTGTTTTGCAGGGCCTTCTAGCTGGTTCTAATGCTGTATAATTCCCTCCACCCAACCATAGCTTTTGGAATCTACCCAAATGTAATGACTGCAACAGTGAAACATGAAGAGCATAGTACAGTTGTGTACACTTACCATAAATGTAGATGGTAAGTGTACACAACTGTACTTTGTGATTTGTGCTTAGGCTGGGAACACGATCATTCCGCCTGCTCACTTTGTCATTCAGTTGTGCTGAAGACCCTATGCAGCCGTCTGGCTGCTTTAAGCTTCTACTTAGAAAATCAGGGTCTGTGTCAGAACACTGAAAATGCAAAGTCTTGAACGCTCACATGAGCGAATAATCCAAAATTTGAAATTGGTATTGTGGGAGGCTGCACACCCCCCCCCCTGCTAAATACTTTGAGATTGCACTACAGTGAGGAAAGGGCAAATATTCCGATCTTCACTGTACTATGATCCCAAAATGCCAATTTCGTATTTCTGATTATTTGCTTATGTGAACGTTAGAGACTTTGCATTTCCTTCTGAAGTAGACCCGAAAATCAGCGTCTGAAACGGTTAGCCCTTAGAATGGATCCCGCTTTGGAGGCCGCACCCGAACCTCTGTGCAAGAAGGCCAAGGTTCCTTGGCCTTCCTCACCTGCCGCTCCTCTTCCCAACGCCCTGTCAACTGCTGATCTAGGAGTTGAGGTGCGCTCGGTGGTTCCGTCGACAACGACGTCCCTTGAGGAAGCCGTTGCTCAGCCGACTACTGGCACATCCTCGGACCTCAGCCAGACACTGACTATGGTTGATGTCGAGGAGGAACCAGTTTCGGTGGTACCTCCGACCGGGATCCAGACTTCAGAAATGGTAACTTAGAAACCCGATGCCAGGCCGGTCCTTACTTCCACCCCAGCCAAAAAGAAGCAGAAAACCAAATATACTTCCCCACCTACAGAAGCAATGCCAGATTGGAAGGCCTTTTCTTCATCTCTCATGCAGGCCTTTATGGCTCTCAGGCCTTCAGCCTCAGCCCATACTTCTCTGCCTTTACTGAGCCCTAGGCCTACATCTGTCTCTTCCTTCCCACCCATGACCTCTCAAGTCAAGGAGGAAGAGCATGATTCTTCCTTTTCTTCCTCAGAGGACTCTATATTTTAAACATCCCAGGTTGCTTCTCCCCAGGAATACTATTCCCCTGATGAGGAATCTGTGGAAGGGGATTCTCCACCTGAGGATATTATGTTTGGTGAGACCATCACCAAGATGAAACATTATTTCAAATGGGAATCTTCCCAAATGTCAGACAACCCAAAGAGGTACTTTGAGCTGCTTCAAGTTGAATCATCATTCCTTTAGGCTGTCTCTTAGGTTCTACCTGCTTACTTGAACGCCTTTAATTCAGCTTCTAAGGCCGCAGACTCCCAGCCTCCGGCTCCTAAGCATCCTGACCTCTTCTATAAAGTGCCAGAGGATCAAAAATTCATAGTTAAACCACCCTTGGCGAACCCAGCTGTGATTGCCACCGCTCCTGATATAGTGTAGACTGCTGCCTTCGGCCTCCCTCCTACCCACAGATAAAGATAGTAAATATATGGCTAGGATGGGAAAGAAGGTATACACATCCTCCACCTTGGCTTTTAGAGCCATAAATTTTCAAATCCACATGACTAAGTATGCTCTCGACTTAGTGTCTCAATCCTCCACCATGCTGGCTTCCTTTCCTGATACTCCCTCTAAGACTGACATTACCTCCAAACTGTCCATGGATCGGCAAGTAGCCAGGCACTCCATCAGGTGCAGCTACTGTGCTGCAGAAGCATCTGCCCGCTCTGCAGCATTAGCTTCTGCCCTCAGGAGGTACTCCTGGTTGAGACTACAGAATCTGGTAGAAGATTTCAAGTCCAAAATCTTGGATGACCCACACACACACACACACACACACACACACACACACACAGATCACAAGTTCCTTTTTGGTAAACAGTCTGCAGACCTTTTCAAGAATCTGCAGGAAAACAGTAAAGAATTAAAAGACATAAAACATCTGCTGGTGTCTCCATTCCCAAGTGTTATAGTAACTACCCTGATAAAACCACCTTTGTAAGGCGTAACCCTCCTCAGACAGCCTCTTCCAGATTTAGAAGAGGGGAATAGAAGACTTTCTTCGTCCAGACCTACTGCACCACCTCCTCAGCCAAGACCATCCTTTCAGGGCCAAGGAGGTCCCAATAATGCATGACTGCCTTGCCCACCTACCACACTCTGTGTGCCTTTCCCATTGTCTCCCCCTCTGGCAATCCATCACCACAGACCAATGGGTCCTATCCATTATTCAGAAAAGTTACTTCCTATCCTAGAAACAGCCCCCCCCCCCCACCAGGAAAGGCATCCCATTTCCCCCCAAAAAACAGCTTCATCATCTGCCACAAGTTTTGTCAGACCTACTAAAGCTAGACACCATACAACCTGTCCCCCAGCCCAGGAAGGAAAGGGATTCTACTCCCGCCTCTTTCTGTTCCCCAAAAAAGATGGGCCCTGGAGACCCATCTTAGACCTTTCCTTTCTAAATCTTCACCTTCAGGTACCCTCCTTCAAAATGCTGTCTCTACATACTCTGCTGCCTCTTATCCCAGACAAGGCCTTCATGGCCACCCTGGACCTAAAAGAGGCCTACCTGCACATACCCATCAGGCCTTCCCACAGACAGTTCCTGCATTTTTCTGGCCCTTCCTCTCCTTTCCAATTTACTTCCTTGCCCTTTGGTTTATTCACTGCCCCCTCGAATATTTACAAAGTGCCTAGCCCCAGCTATTGCCTTCTGCAGAACCCAGCGAATCCAGATTTACCTATACCTGGATGACATCCTAATACTAGCAGAGTCCAGAGATACTCTCTCATGGCATCTACACTTCACCATGTCCCTTCTGCAAAATCTAGGGTTCACCATCAACCTCCAAAAGTCCTCCTTGAATCCAGGCCAGGACAAGATTTTCCTAGGCTGCGGAATCAGAACAGACAAAATGAAGGCCTTTCTCCCAAGTCAAGGTTCTGTCCCTAACTTCCCACTTCAGGAAACCCTACACTTCCAGAAGGTGACGGCAAGGCAATTTCTTCGTCTCCTGGACTTAATGGCAGCACCCATTCCCATGCTACCCACTGGCCAGAATGCACATGCGCAAGCTACAGTGGTATCTCAAAAACATTTGGCCCCAGCACCTACACCCCTTAGAATAAATCATTCCCCTCCTTCCCTGTCTAAAGGAAGAAATCAGCTGGTGGATCCAGCAAGTCCAACTAAACCCAGGACTTCCACTCGATCCCCTCACCCCAACCCAGACAAATGCATACAGATGCCTCAGATTCAGGTTGGGGGGAAGCGACACTGGCATCCTACATGGTTCAAGAAAAATGGCACCCTTCTCTACAGGCCAAGCACATCAATGTCAGAGAAATGACAGCAGTCTTCCTAGCTCTACAGATATTCATTCCCCTTCTCGTACCAGGGGTACTCCTGATAGTGATCGACAATACCACTGTTATGTGGTACCTCAACAAACAGGGAGGAACAAAGGCCTATCAGCTGTGCAGACGGACTCTACTGATATGGGACCTAGCCTCTCACCACAACTTGGTCCTGAAGGCGAGCTACATCCCCTCACAGGGCAACCAGCAAGCAGATCTCCTAGGTATGACCCCCCCCCCCACAGCACAGATGGCTGCTGGATAGAGGAACCTTCCTAGACATAGTCCACCAGTGGGGTACTCCACAAATAGACCAGTTTGCCTCCCCCTAGAACAGGCAGCTGCAGACCTTCTGCTCAAAGACCTACTCCGCTCTAGCATGGAGAGTGGATGGTTTCAACATCTCTTGGGAGGTGAAATTTCTTTATGCCTTCCCTCCCTTCTGACTGATTGAGAAAGTCCTCCTGAAAATTCAGAAGGACAAACCAAAAATCTTGTTAGTGGCTCCCTACTTGCCAAGGCAGCACTGGTTCCCCCTACTTTACAATCTAGCCAAGGGCAGTCACTACATGTTACCCTACAAGGTGGATCTACCGACACAAGACAAAGGAACTCCTCCACCCACACCTGCAGATGTTATCCCTGACTCTGTGGGTGATAAACTTTTGATTCCCTTCAGACACCACTACTCAGAGGACGTGCTTTCAGTCCTGAGGGAGGCAAGGAAACCTACCACCAGAAAATCTTACCTATCTAAGTGGGAAAGATTTACAAAGTGGTGCCTGGACAAGAGAAGAGGGACCCTTGCTCTCCTTATGCTCCCCTGGTCCTCGCCTATGTGTATCAATTGATCAAAAGCAGACTCTCTCACTCTTCAGTGAAAGTGCACCTTTCCGCTATATCGGCCTGCTTGCCCTTTGATCCCCTCTTACTAGCCAGGCACTGCATTAAGCTATTCCTCAAAGGGGTCTTACACATGATACTACCAAAGAAACTTATCCCTCCACCCTGGGACCTTAACTACATCCTGGAAAAACTAATCCAGCACCCTTTCCAACTGTCTGGGTCTTCCTCCCTACAGATGTGTACATGGAAAACTGTCCTACCGGTGGCTATCACTTCAGCCAGAAGGGTGTCGGAATTGCAAGCCTTAATGGCCTGCTCCCCCCTACACCACCTTCCACAAAGACGGAATCACCCTGCGAACTATTCACTCCTTTATGCCCAAGCTGGTCAATGACTTGTCTCTAAATCAGTCTGTCCATCTACCCACTTTCTTTCCCTCCCCCACTAATGAAGGGGAGAGGATACTGCACTCCTTGGATGTGCACAGGCAGCTAAGATTCTACCTGGACAAAACCAAAACCATTAGGAAATCTAAGCAGCTCTTTGTCTCCTTTCATCCCAGAGTCCTGGGCAAGGCAGTCTCCAAACAGACCATTGCATGCTGGATCAGGAAAACTGTTTGTCTCTGTTACTCCCTCCATGGAAAAACACCCTAGTGGGAGTAAAGGCCCATTCCACTACAGGACACTGCATCCATTATGGAAGCAGCCATGTGGTCCACTATCCACACTTTAACCAAACATTACAAACTTGACCAAGTCTCGAGCATGAACAGGATTTGCCAGGGCAATCCTGCAGGACTTTGTAGAATTTTTTTCAGCATCCACCACCCTCTCATCCTTATAAGCTGTGGTACTGTCCCGCAACTAGAATACTGCTACATAGGAATAGAAGGACATAGAATAGTTGTGTAAAATCTTACCATAACCATAGATGTCCTTCTCTTCCATGTTGCAGTATTCCTTCCCCACCCAGCTTACCCCCAATTCCCTCCTTTCTGGTCTGAGCTAATACCTGGACCTATCTAGGCCACTGTAGGACACCAAAGTCACACACATGAAAACCACTGGCATTCCTCCTGCTGGGCCGCCTTCTCTACCTGCTTGCCTTCAAGTTCTGAGGATTGTGCTTGCAGATGTCACATTTAAGGCCCCTGGTTTATGGACTTATGTTTGACGTCCCACACACGCTGCAACAGCCAAGCTGAAGCTTTTGTATAGGAGCCAACGTACAAGTCGCCTGAGGACAGGAAATCCCACAACTAGAATACTGCAACATGGATGAGAAGGACATCTATGGTTATGGTAAGAATTTACACAACTATTCTTTTTTACACAACTTTCCTTTCTAGTACTAAGCACTTTGGAAAAGCTGATCAGTTATTTATTTCTTATGAAAGGGCAAAAAGTGGACAGCCAGTTTCCAGGTGGTTGTCTTTAGCTATTCCTTTTTGTTGTTCCCATCATGGTAAATCCATTCCTGTGCCTTCTCTTTTTTCATTGTCGTGCTGGAAAGGAATGGACTCTAGAAGCATTCTAGAGGCACCTACTTGGTCCTTTGTACATACCTTTACAAAGCCTTACACACTAGATTCCTTTTTAAGGTCCAGGTCTAGCTTTGCTAAGATCATTACCCAGGGGGTTCTAGATTCATAGCCTTCCTCCTTTTAGGTAGGATGGAGTTTGGTAATCAACCCATGTAGCCTAAAGTAGAGTTTTGTCCTGAAGAAATCTTGACTGTGCTGATTTCCTTCCTTGGGATTTGCTAACCAGCAGGCGAACTGAAGGTGCGGGAGTGCCTTTTTGAAGTTGGCTGGTTGTTGTTTCTTGGGCAGGAAACAACCCATATAGCCTAAAGGTTACTGCAGCAATGATGAATTCCAACATCTACTGTATGATTGAAGCCCAATGCAGAAAATACTGGCTCTGGCATTCGCACAAGTGCTGAAGTGAAGAAATGATGCAGTATCTTGCAAGGTTTACAACCAATATATGTGAGATGACTATACTTTTAAAAGAAAGCTGGTAAACCAGAATGTAGCTTGGGAATAGAGCTACGAAGAGGGCTTCCTTCCTCTTGGTCAAGCCTTAAGTGGACAAAGTTTCAACTCATTGAGTTTGATTCTTAGATAACCAACCCTAATTTTGTTCTTCTTTATAGAGAATCACTGCAGGTATGGTCTCTATTTGCATGCTGATATTGATACAAAGTCTTTTCTTTCTTCTCTGTGTGGTTGCTTGACTTTGGGGTTGGTGGTAGATAAATGAAGGCTACATGGATGGTAAAGCCCCCCATGCAGGGTGTTGTCAGAGGCTTGCTTTGACAAAGTGTGTTTTGCTTTTGTTTCATTTGGTTAAAGCTTAGGTTATTCTTAACGGATATAAGGGAACCATAAAAGAGTTTTGAAATGCTCCTTGAAGCTAGTTACAGAAACTTGTTATAGATGCACTACTGTTACTGTGTAATGAATAATTCAGTTGTGTTTACACACACAGTACTAGTCGTAATGTTTAGGGAACTGTGATCCTGCAAGAGAGCAGACTATCTGCCCCTGAGTCGAGAGCATTTACAGTTGGCTAAAGACGTACTTTAAGGTAGATAAACGAACTGTTAGCAGCAATGTGAAGATGTGGAAAATTCCATGAAATGTCTGTGGTAAAGAAGTTTTGGTGGAGACGGATCATGAACCCTTTAGATGCATATTCAGAAAGTCTTTATATGAGTATCTCTATCACTGCAGAGGATCTGAAAGTGGAATTTATACCAGGCTTGATAAGTAGAGCATATTTACCAGAAGGGCGTGAAAGTTTGTTAAAAAAAAATACTGGTTAGAAGCTACCAGTGACTGAATATGAAGTGATAGATTTTCAGAAATGTACTAACAGTGACGTAGAAAGTCAGGTACCCATCATATTGAGCACTACTGCAGTGGTGTAAGTTATATGGGTTATATCCTGCCCATGGATATGACAGCCGGTCAGCTTCCAAAACTACAGGGCACCTTCCACTTGCCCAAACCATTACGCAGCTTGAATTGAGCTATCTAAAAGGCAGGTTTGGGCATCAAGCCCTTCAACCAAACAGAACACTCCTGTGAGTTTTTGAGGATCATTGGTCAGCTTATGCTGTTCCATTATTTATTATTTAATTTTAGTTTCCTGGTTAGGAAAGTTATTTTGTTATCTATGAGTCTGTGTTTTAACGGACTGCTGCAAGACTTCATTGTACTTTTAAACGGGAGCACACTTTTTTTGTGTCAGTTTAAAAGTTGTTAAAAACTTTTTTTTTTTTGTCTTGTAAAGTTCATTTTACTTTTGGGGGCTGGTAAAAAGTGCTTTTCACTGTTTTTTACTGGGGGGATGACTTTTTGGTCATTTTGAACATGAACCAGCTTGTGCTACTTAGTTTCCCTGGAAAAAGGCACCATTTTTGGCTTGACCATGGAATAAACTACTGTCACAGCGGTTGGTCCTTTTCCCAGCCACGAAAAGAAAAATCCAAGTAAACAGCCTTTGTCACCACAGCAGGCTAGCAAGTTGCCCCTGCTGCAGGTGGGTGACTGTGTTGAGTTTAAACCTTGTTTCTCAACCCCCCCTTCAAATCCTCTGGTGTAGCACCTGCGGCCAATGTGGACCAGGGGTTAACCGCATCCTCTGCAGCTGTTGGGGTCCCATCAATGAGCAAGAGAGAAGCACTTTTGTCAGTTCTGGGAGAAGGGGCAGGGAAGTCTTCCCTGTTTAGTGAGAATGTTGTGCCCATCCCTGGAAAGGCTGCTGCTACCACTAACAAACCAGTTGGCCAGAATTTTCTCGTCAAAAAAGAAACAGAAAATTAACAACTCAAATTTCCCTAGACAGGAGAAGTTTGTTAGATATGGCTCCATGTTAAATTCAGGCTATTGATCCCTCTCGTAAGGTAGTTTCTGTTAAGAGAAAGAGATTCATCTTTTCCTGAAGAAATTCAAAATTCTGAATCTGGACAAGACAGATGCAGAGTCTTCCTCTCAGATTTCGGATTCAGTCTGAAGAGAGCATAGTATTGGATTCTCCCTGTGAGGGATTCTGTCTCTGAGACTGATTCCAGAATGAACCAGTATTTTCAGTGGGACAAAACTGAGGTTTCTGAGTCCCCCAGAAAATATTGTGAGTTGTTGCAAGTGGAATTTCCAGAACTTCCTCCCATCCCTTCAGTGCTGTCAGCATTGGAGGATGTGTGTGTCACTGCCTGCAGTTTTATTGATAGTCACCCTGCTGCTCCTAAAAAGGCAAATAGGTTGTATAAGGTTGTTCATTCCCTGAAGGTTTTATACACTCACCCCAAACCTGACCCATCAACTATAGCTTTAGTTATTTCTAATGTTGCTACACAGTTAATTCCGATCCTTCCCTTTTGGACAAGTATGGTAAGATAGTAAGTATGGAAAAAGTGTATGCATCTGCAACTTTGATTTTCAGAATTTTGCATTGTCAGGCTCATATGCTAAAATTTACTGTGACTAATTGTAAGGAATTATGTTTTTCGTGTTTCACTGTTGCAGTCATTAAACTTGGGTTATCCTGCCAGGGGTAGCCTTCAGTCGACCCGAATACCAGAGGCTTAGTATTTCTGCGTCAGTTGCTGTCACTCCAAGACTGACATCAGCTCATCAGTGGTATAAAAACAGGTGGCCGACCCCATTACATCATTCTTTCTTGCCGAGGAGCCCGAAGCAGAAGCAGTTTGCACGAGTGCCGGTCAGCCACTACCTGAGTTTTCATTTCCGAAATTTTAGTTGTAGTCTTCTAAAGCTAAGTACCCCATTGGGTATCCTTTTTTCTTGCTCTAACCGATGTCAGAAAAAGTTAACAATTGTCTAGCCTGTGGAAAGCAAATACCACACCGAGATTTCTATTCTTACTGCATCACCTGTTTAGGCCCAGACCACGACGTTCCTTGCTTTTGGTTTTGTGCTTTGTTCAATGCCAGAACTATACGACGTTGGGCCCTTATCATAGCTAAATATTTTCACTCTCGTTCTCCGTATTCCGAAATGGCTTTGGTAAGCCATCCGACTACAGATCTTCTGAAAAAAGCGTAAGGATAAAGACAGAGACCGCACAGGTCCAAAACTGCTGACTATACTTCCGTTAAGCTAGTCACTAGTTTGCCGGTACTCTGTGAGGGGCTTTCCCAGCCCCTGATGGCCGCTTCTATGGATCTGCAGGCCACTACCGAGACCCGTTCAGAGTCCGTTATGCCGTGAGACTCTCTGACTATGGAACCTGCAGATGTCTCTACCTTGGAAGGGTCCGGAGCTGTTGTGCAGGCACTGGCTTCCGAGGAAGTTCTTCACACTACCGATATTTGACACAAACCGATGACTTCTTTCGTGTCTTCAGTTCTTTTTAAAACTACCAAGTTTCTAATGCCCAGGTTACGAACTGCAGCAAAAAAAACAACAACCCAGGCTCAAGCACCTGCTTCCATGCCTCGATCTCAAATGCTTAAAATGGTGGAAGACTTTATCGTGCTGATTACGGGAAGCCCATGTACACCTTCTAAAAGAAAGAGACTTGTCCCCAGCAGCTTTATCTGACCAAGAGTCCAATGACTCTGGGGTTTCTGATTATGAAGAAATGCCCTTATCTGCTTATGAGGATTCAGATGCAGAGGAATCCATTCCTTCTGCCTCTCTTCCAGAGGATTTTTCTTTTGGTGAAACCCTACATACCTTGAGAGAGCATTTCTGTTGGGAATGCCAGAATTATCCTCCGTCCAAAAAGAGACTCTGGGAATTTTTAGATTTACCACAGCACAGACCCTTAGCTATTCCTCCTGTTCTGGATGTTGTGGATGATTTAACTCCTGATACTCTACCTCCTGCTCCCAGGAAACCTGACACGTATTAGAGTTCCTGACTCTCACAAATTTCTTTTCAAAAATCCTACTGCTGACCCAGAGGTTATCTCCCAAGGACCTAAAGGAGTAAAAGCAACCACAGCTAAGAATCCCACCCCTTCGCATAGGGATTCCTGAGCTTTAGACAGATGGGGTAAAAAAGTATACACCTCTGCAACTCTTGCCATTAGAGCATTAAATTGTCAGTTCCACATGCTGAAATACCAGCAACATACTATAGAACTTATTAAACAAAAATTATCTGCCTTTCCAGTCTGTGGAAAAAATTACAGGAGCTTATGCATTCTACAAGCCATGTTACTAAGCATACCCTGCAATGTGGGTTTGAAGCCCTCGAAGCATCCTGCAGGGCAGCAATCACAGGTTCTGTACTTAGAAGGCATGCTTGGCTTAAGGAACAGACCTTGCCAGACCATGTCAAATCAAAATTATTGGACGCACCACTGATCAAAGACCATCTGTTTGTATTCCGAATAAACGGAACTATTTTCAGTTACCACGAGTGTGGAGTTTTTCGTGTCTTGGTGTCTTTCAAGTTGTTTCAATAATATTCTGTGGCCAGTGATTCCTTCATCTCCTTACCTCGTATTTTTAAGGAAGTTGGGATGGATTCGTCACAACGAGAAGGTGATAATTTGCCACAAGGAACCAAAATAACGGTTAACTGTGAAATGGACAATTGAAAATGCTTCTGTAAGTAATGCATCTGATTTGCAGTCTAGTATTCTCAATAAGTGGGAGAAACATAGAACGAATATGACCATAAACTTATTTGCAACAGTAGGGAAACGGACAGAAGTGTGAACCTTGCCGGCCGTGCAAGAATTATGTAATCAAAGAGAAAAACTGATATATAAAGAGACTTCAGTTTTTTATAATATACATAGCTTACAAAGATACCAAGAACTTAAAATTACACCCAGAGGTCTTCGGGCTATTAAAAGTCCTTCTGCCCCCTTTCAAACTCACAGATGAGCAGGATCGCTTATTCCACGATCGGTGGATAGCGGCAGCTCATAGATGCAGCAGTGAGTGGGTTGCTATACTAATTGAAAGGATATGTTGAAAAGAAATCTGTTGAAAGATGAGACTAAAAAGCTATGTACAGAAGTGGTCAAACAAATTTCTAATACTGCTCGAGTCATTTTTGAGTAGTATTAATGATAGGCTTGCTTCCTACGAGAAAGAACTGTTAAATCGTAAAAAAAAAACAAAATTGCAAAGAGATTTGCGAAATTACGATAGAAAGAAAGCATTTTTGCTGTCCACCAATCAGCAGTCCTCGCGTAATCATGTAAAATTTCAAAAAGACCAGGAAGTGAAGGGGCAACAATCCAGCTACTATACGTCGGCAGAGAGTGCGGCGTCTTCCATGGGCGAATGGGAAGAAAAAGAGCATTTTCCACAACTGCTGGCTCCGAAAGAGGGGGAATCTTTTTGGAAAACATTTAGAGAACCAACAGGATTCAAAAGCCCAACAAAGAAAATAACTTATTTTGGACATGGGACGAATAGAGAACAGAACTATGGTCCATATAACAAATGCGGTAAATGGACATATTAGTCAGGTACATACTATTAATTTGGACCCCTGTTTAGTAAATTTGTCTGGGTACAGGTTGAATGATTAATGAAATATCCGTACTACATAGAGGTTTGAAATTCATACCAACCGTTATCCCTAGACTATATGAATTAAAAAGTGATGTTTTTAAATTAGAATGGAAAATGCATATTTAGGAATTTTTTTTTGGTGTTGAGAATGTTGATAATATTTTGAATGACACTACTGATTAATGTCAGACTGTAGTTTTTACTCTTGTGAATCGGAAATGGAAAGCAATGCATATAGTAGACTAGATACAAGTAATATAGTAAAAAGTAAATTTATGCCGCCTTGTAAAAATTAAAGCACTATACGTTTTCAAAGAGCAGTTAATTTAACATTAGATAAGGAATTATTTGAATTCAATAAAGCAGAGAGAATATATAATTTGACCAAGCAAGAATGGTTGACACTGAAACAGTTAAGTGAAAATAGCCACTTGGTTTTTAAACCTTCTGATAAAGGGGGTAAATTAGTTGTTGTGTCTTTCGCCTTATCCCGGTTAGGGGTCGCCACAGCGGAACTCCGGTCCGCTAATGTTTGGTAGTGGATTTTTAAGTGCCGAGTTACCAGCCCTGGCGCACAACCTTCAACGAAGGCACGCCCATTCACGTATGCCTCCACACACAAGACGCTCTAGCTGAGAATCGAACGGGACGTCTTGCTGTGAGGCGACAACGCTACCGCAGCACCACTACCGCGGGTAAAAGGGGGTAAATTAGTAATCATGAAAAATCAGGATTACCTTACAATGTGTATGAAACATTTGGGAAATAAGTATATTGTACTGTAAATGAGGATAAATATTTTCAGGCTATTAATGAATATGAACAGTTATTGCACAAGGGAGTGCGCCTGAATTATTTTTCAAAAACAGATGTCAATGAAAAATTCTCTAGCAAAGGAAGTACAATTGCAAGATTTTATTGTGTCCCAAAGATACATAAAAATATGATGCATCCCCCAGGTCGACCTATAGTGTCAGCCAGTGGCTATTTTGCACATAATTTCGGTTGTTTTCTGCATGAATGCTTATTGAAAACAGTAGTCAAATTGCCATCCTACATAAAAGATTCATTTGATTTACTTAAGAAATTGGAAAGGGTATATTGGGAACCGGACATTTATTTTCTGGTATTGGACGTGACAAGTTTATATACCACTATACAGCATCATTTAGGAATGGAGGCATTGTTATTTCATGGGGGACAACCCAAACACCCAATATATCAAAGAATTAGTGCATTTCTGCTTGGTTAGCAATATTTTTGAATTTGATGGTATAAAATCTACTGTCAATCATTAGCGGACCGGAGTTCCACTGTGGCGACCCCTAACCGGGAAAAGCCAAAAGACACAACATTATTATACCAACAGTTATAAGGAACAGCCATGGGGGTGGCTTTCTCTCCCATGTATGCAAATTTTTTTATGGGGCTGGTGGAATACAGTCATATTTACAGAAGGTAAGTTTTATAGAGAACATGTTCTAGAATATTTTAGATACATAAATGACCTCATATTTTGTAAAGGAAGAAGAAATGAAGTGAGTGCATTTATGGAATATATGAATAATAATAGATTCCAAATTAAATATTATGGTTTACAGTAAGGAATGATAGTAAATTATTTGGACTTAACTTTGGAAGGGTTGAGTGATGGAAAAATAAAAACCCAAATTTCTAGAAAGTTTCATCAGCCTTGTCACATGTTCCATGCGACTAGTTGTCATCCCACACACATTAAAAGCTTTGCCACATGGTGATTTTGAGAATTAAAAGACTATGCAGTGATTTGCAAGATGCTAAGAGAGAAGCTTCTAAAGTGGTTAATATATTTGTAGATAGAGGTTACACAGAAAAAGAAGTAAGGGAGAGTTATAATAGAATATTTGGACACGCAGAAAAAGATCCCAGTAACCGATATTTAGATAATACATGTATAAAAACACATAAGGGATGGGATCAGGAACAAACAATAGTTTTTGTGTCTAAATGTATAATTTTTTCACATAAGTTGCAAAAGGTGGTGGTAGATTTCTGGAACATTATCGGAAGAGAAGTTTCTTCACTTTCGGAAATTTAACTTAAATTTTCTTACCAAAAGGGTAGAAGTTTAAAGGATTTTTTGGTGCATAGTATATATAAAAGACCAAAAGAAACAATTAATTTAGGAATGGAATATGGTACTACAGCATGTGGCAAATGTTCTATTTGTCAATATATAACAAACATTTTTGAACAAATAAATGGAAAAAGGTTTGACTTTAAAGGACGCTACACTTGTAAAAGTGTAGGAGTTATTTATGCTATAAAGTGTGAATGTAGTAAATTTTATATCGGTGAAACTAAAAGAAGCTTGGCAGAAAGAAGTAAGGAACATGTAAGAGAGATTAAAAATAATAAAATAAGTCCTCTTGCAGAACACTATAATAAGTGTGGGGGAAAATTTATGGATTTTAAAGTATCTGTTCTAGAACAAATTAATTCTAGTTATATTAGTGAGAATAGGATGAAATATCTGCTAAGAAAAAAGGAATATGTTTTAATATTAAAATATAATACATTACAGCTTATAGGATTTAATAGAGAATGTAATTGGAAAAGTTTTATTTAGAGATGTGACTTTAAGAATGCATGATTTTTCTGTAGGAATTTTGTATTAATTTGCATATATAATTGTATCTATTTTTGGTGAGTGTTTTATTGATTGACTTAATTGGTTAGGATATAAAAAGTGAAGCTTTTTTTACATGTTAATGACTCTGAAAAGGCTGTTTTAGCCGAGGCGCTAGGAGACAAAAGTGGTGCTGCTCGTGATATTTTACAATTGGTTTGCTGCTGCTTTTAAGCAGTATTGTTGGATTGAGTTTGTTTGCTGCTATACTGAATTTTATCGTATAAATTTGGCTGCTACCAATTTAGAATTTGTATTCCGAATAAACAGAACTATTTTCAGTTACCAGGAGTGTGGAGTTTTCTGGTTACAGTGGTTCGTGTCTTGGTGTCTTTCAAGTTGTTTCAATAATACTATGGAACTTATTAAACAAAAAATATCTGCATTTCCAGTCTGTGCAGAAAATAAAGAGTTACAGGAGCTTATGCATTCTGCAAGCCAAGTTACTAAGCATACCCTGCAATGTGGGTTTGACGCCCTAGAAGCATACTGCAGGGCAGCAAGGTTCTGCACTTAGAAGGCATGCTTGGCTTAAGGAACAGACCTTGCCAGACCATGTCAAATCAAAAATATTGGATGCACCACTGAACAAAGACCATCCGTTTGGCACCAAGACAGAAGAGGTTTTAAAAAAAGGTGGAAGAAAAAGCTAAATCTATGCAGACAGACTTTTTGCAAGTCTGTTCAGCATGCTCTGACAGCTTTCAGACCCCACTCTCTCCGGGGACTCTACTAATCAAAACAGACACCACAGTGATGTGGTACATCAACAAGCAAGGAGGAACCCACTTACCCACTACGCAGGCTAGCCATGGCCCTTTGGCACACGGCTTCAGCCTTGCAGATTCACCTGCTAGCACAATTCCTGCCAGGCAACCAAAACTCTCTGGCAGACAACTTAAGCAGAAATCTCCTAGACCCACACGAGTGGCAATTAAACCACATCACCTTCAGCCTCGTAACCCAGAAGTGGGGTGCCCCGAAGGTGGACCGATTTGCCTGCCACAGCGACCACCAGCTCAGCAAATTCTGCACCAGGGAGTCTCACAGCAAGGCCTGGAAAGTGGATGCCCCATCCTTCCAATGGGTAAACCTCTTGAGCTATGCATTTCCCCCTCTACCTCTTCTTACAAGGGTGTTACTCAAAATAAGGGAGGAAAGGCCAAGGGCAATCCTGATTGCCCCAGACTGGCCACACCCACACTGTTACCCACTACTGCGCACTCTGTCATCGTTGCCTCCATGGCACCTCCCTCAGATTTCAACTCTCCTGACCTAGCAGAAGGGAGAGTTCTTGCATCCACAATTGCAGACCCTGAACCTGGCTGGCAGCCTGGCTTATTCCTTGACCTTTCCTCCAGTGGCCAGCCAAAGCAAGCAAGCCCTGGATGTTATACGTGAAGCCAGATGACCCAGCACTAGAAAATCCTATGCGGACAAGTGGAAAAGGTATTGCTCCTGGATCCAGGATAAAGGAGCTGAACCAGCACAGCCCTCCTTACCTCTCATCCTGGATTACCTAGTAGAACTTCTTCACAGGGGCCTATCCTTCTCTTCTATTAAAATCCATGCCTCTGCCATCTCTGCTCATTACAGCACATATCCACCTCTCTTTTCACACCACCTCATCAAGCAGTTCCTTAGAGGGGCTAACAACTTAGGGCCACCCAGAAGAGCCCCTACCCCTGCTTGGGACATTAGCTTTGTGTTGGAAAAGCTCATGCTTACCCCCCCCCCCCCTTGAGCCTGCAGCTTCAGCAGAGTTAAAATTCCTCTCTTGGAAAACAGCCTTGCTTCAGGCTATCATTTCAGCTAGAAGAGTGTCTGAGCTACAAGCACTCATGGCTGGGGAACCTGTCATTTTTTCATGCTGACAGGGTCTCCCTCAGGACTAACCCAACTTTCATGCCTAAAGTGGTGTCCAGTGTGGCTCTCAACCAATCTATTCATTTGCCCACCTTTTTTCCTAAACCTCAAAATAAGGGGGAAGGGATCCTGCATTCTTTAGATGTGCATAGACAGCTCAGACTCTACCTGGATAGGACTAAGCCCTTCAGCAAATCTGAACAGTTACTAGTCAACTTTGCAGCAGGGGCAGAGGGCAAGGCCGTATCAAAACAAACAATTTCCAAGTGGATAGCACACTATCCATTTCTGTTACAAACCACCCCCGCAGGAGGTCAGAGCACAATCCACTAGGGCCACTTCCACCTCTGCAGTTTTTCTCCGAGGGGTCCCTACCAGGGACATCCTGGAGGCTGCAACATGGAGTTCTGTTCATACCTTCAAGCATTACCACCTGGCTATCTTTTCCAAATCCAGGGCAGGCTTTGCAACTGCAGTCCTGCAGGGCATACTAGCCAGCCCCAACTCTTCTTGACTGCCTCCACCTGTTTCTTCAGCTTTGAGAATCTCTTCAGCTTTGGGAATCAACCCAAGTGTGATGACTGTAGCAGTGAAACACGAAGAACCTAGTACAGTTGTGTACATGTAGCATAAATGTAGATGTTCGAGTGTATTCACTGTTGCAGTCATGGTTTCCCACCCTCCACCCCCCCTTGTCTCTCTTCCTCACTCCTTACAGTGCTGTTTGGTATTTACTTTCTACTGTGGGTGTTATTTCACAATAACCTAGCTCCCTGTTTGGGGGCTCCTGACATTTGGGGCAAGAAAAACTAATGTAATGGTGTCTGCTGCCTGTTTTTATACCACTGACAACCTGACGTCAGTCCTGGAGCGACAGCAGCCAGTGCAGAAATGCTAAGCCTCTGGTTTTCGGGCCGACTGAGGGCTACCCCTGGCAGGATAACCCAAGTGTGATGACTGCAACAGTGAATACGCTCGAACATCTACATTTATGGTAAGTGTACACAACTGTACTTTTTGTCTCTAGTTCCTTCTTATGAGGAAAAATCTACTTTAAGTAGTTTAGTTTCTTCCATTTTCTTCCATTTCACAGGTCACAACTGATTATTGAAAGTGTGGTTATGATTCTGTAGAAACTTCTTCCAGGGTAAAGGCCACTGGCACTGTATTGAGGAGGTTTGACTAGCTGCTTTCTCAGAACCTCCCAGATCTAAAAAAAATATTTTAAGTTCTCCTTTGAATAGTTAGTGTTTGCACATACTGCTGCAGCGATCATAAAACATGTGATGAGAGGGGTAAACAGAGTCAGGGAATCACTCTGACATTTCAGCCCTCCTTTTCCAAATTTTCAGAGAGATTCCCTACCCCTTGTCCAACTTTGACCAGAAGCAAAATAAACAGTCTCAGTAAAATGCTGGTAATTAGATGTTTAAGGAGCAATGGGGTTCTAGAAAGAAGGCAGAAACCACAACAACAAATAGGTTCATAGGTAGGTACTGGGCTATCGAGCCAAGGGCCTATGTAAGCCTAGCCAACAAGGTTCCCTGGCTTATGCCACCCAAGAAAGTTATTTTCCTGTGCCCCTGTCGAGCAGAGCCACAGAAGTGATCAACAGGGTGTATTTCCTATTTCCCATCCACTCATCAAGATTTTTCTTGAAGAGTGCTAATGAGAAACTTTGCTTGACATAGATGGGTAGCTTGTTCCAGAGTATGGAAAGTCTCTGGGACAGGAATCTATACCTCCAGCATGTCATGTTTATTGTGGTGACAAGGATTAGGTCCCTAGAGCATGTAGCTTGGAGGGATTGGGATTTCTTTAGGTGTAGCATGTCCAGTAGCTCTGGGTTTGACATAGCTTTATATGTTAGGCAGAGATCACCTCAGAGTAGGTGATATGCTACGGAGTAAAGCTGGAGTTTTTTGAGACGGTCAGTGTAGGGCATCTGTTTGAGGCCCGTAATCCTTTTTTTGAGGTACTTCTGTGGCCTTTCCAGCTGCTGCAGGTGTCTTGTGAGGTACATTCCAAAAGAGGCATTGTACTCTATAATGGGTCTAATGAGTGTCAAGTAGAGGGGAAAAATGACCTCTTTTTTTCCTGGATGAGAACCCTTTTGTGATGAGGTGTGCCACTTAGAAGTATTTCCTTACTACTGTGGCGATGTGATTATCAAAGGAGAGACTAATGTCCACCTGGGTCCAAGGTCTTTTATCACACATTCGGCATGCCACCTATGTGGTAGTTTATGGGTACTGAGTTTTTACCAAAGGGGATAACAATGCACTTTTTGGCATTGAACTTGAGGCCATGTCTCTGACACCAGGCATCTGTCTCAGTGAGGCCCTTTTGTAGGATGTCCACATCATTTAGGGACTCTACTATGGCTCCTAGTTTGCAGTCATTTGCGAACTTAGTTAACCAATGGCCTTCTGTGTTAGCCTGTACTTCAGAGAAGTAGATGCCAAACAGGAGAGGTCCCAGGACCCCGAACCCTGTGATGTCCTTCATGGATGCATCTGCAGTCATAACAAGTGGGTTGTCCTGTCGTCAGGCAGCCCTTCAGTCGGCCGGATTCCAAAGTCCGGGTCCGGCTTCGGCTGATGTCGCACTCCACCCGACGACATCTCTGTTGGTCTTCGGGTATAAAGGCACCAGCCGACGCCATTTTCCCCAGTCTTTCTTGCCGCGTGGCGCCCGAAGCAGAAGCTGTTCGCAAGTGCCGGTCGGTCGGATCAGAGATTACTTCTACGAATACTACTTGAAGACTTCTAAAGCTAAGTACCCGTTGGGGACTCTTTCTTGCCTCAGCCGATGTCAGAAAAAGTTAACAATTGTTTAAACTGTGGGAAACAAATACCTCATAAAGATTTCCACTCTTACTGTCTGCCTTGTTTAGGCCCAGCCCACGGCGTAGCAGCCTGTTCGGCCTGTGCTTCCTTCAACCGACGAGCGCTTAGGCGTCGGTCGGAGTTCGCAGAACAGTTTTCGGTTCTGATTTTGCGTACATTATGCCGTCGGATCCTCCGACTACCCAATCTGGCAAAACGCAAAGATAAAGACCGACACTCGCGGTCCGCGGTTTCGGCCGAAACCTTGGTCAAGCAAACGCGAGTGTCTCGGTTTCGGCGAAACCGAGAAAACTGAACAAAGTACAGCTGAACCTATTCCTACAACTGAGGCCCCTGCTACAACTCTTGAATCGACTTCAGAAATTTTACCCACTACGGTGGTTGACTTATCAGACACCATCCTTGGATGTTTCTACCCCAGCACGTGGTGCTGCTAGGCCTCCAGCAGCCATGTCCATTAAGGCCTTCGCCAGGGCTAAAGCTGCCAAGACTACTAAAACAGTGCCTGTTAAACCACCCCCATCCAGGCCCTCTTCTAGTTCTCAAATGCTTACCTTGGCAGAAGATTTAATTTCTTTAATTAGAGGATCTCAATCTCACCCAGACAGGGCCTCTCAGCCCCAGAGAAGAGACCTAGGGCAGAGCCCCGAGCCAGTGTCCTCTGATGATTCTGCTGATGAATCAGACATAACTGACCAGCCAGAGGCTCCCTTCTCCAATTTTGAAGATTCTGATGCTGAAGAATCCATCCCAGCTGCTTCCCCACCAGAAGAATTTTCCTTTGGGGAAACTTTGCATGCCATGCGAGAACAGTTCCAATGGCAGCAACAGGATTTTTCAGACTCCAGAAAAGACTTAGGACCTTTCTGCACCTCCCTCAGCACAGGCCCTTGGCTATACCCCTGTTCTCTCTGTGGTGGATGATGCTTTCAATGATGCTTGCTCCGCTCCAGATTCTTTACCCCAGCCCCTACCAAACCAGACAAATTTTACAGGGTGCCAGATACTCATCACCACCTTTACAAGGCTCCACTTGCAGACCCAGAAACTATATCCCAGGGCCCCAAGGCAGTAGCAGCGACCATAGCTAAAACCCTATTCCTTCTGAAAGGGAAGCAAGGTCATTAGACAGATGGGGTAAAAGGTCTACACTTCAGCTACTCTCTCAGCTAGAGCTTTAAACTGTCAGTTTCACATGATACAATACCAAGAGTTTATGCTGGATCAGTTAACTAAAAACTAACCACTGATGGATCTCTTGATAAGAAATATGTATTAGATATGGTAAATAACATACAACAGGTTAGCAACCATTCCTTAAAATGTGGCTATGATGCACTGGAGGCTTCATTTAGATCAGCCATGACAGGCACAGTGATAAGAAGGCATGCATGGCTAAAGGAACAAGCTTTACGGATCATGTTAAAGCTAAGTTGCTAGATGCTCCTATGGACAAGACAAGTTTGTTTGGTACATCTGCCCAGCAGGTTATGAAGAAAATGGAAGAAAAGGCAAAATCTGTTCAAACTGTTAAAGATTTCTTGCAGGTTCAACCCCAAGGTTTAGCAGGAACTGGCCTGCCAAAAATTGGTCCTTTCCTGACTCCACAAAATTTCAAAGGGGCAGGAATAGGCGTTCCAGAGGCAGAAACCAATCCAGAGGAGGTGCCTACAGAGGAAGACAGTGGCAAGGTAACAACAGAGGCACAGACACGCCACTGCCACTACATCAACACAACCACAGTGACTTAACCTAAACCCGCCTACCAGGGAACAAATAGCAGCTCCTCTAGGCGGAAAGTTAACCTTATTTTCAAAGAACTGGCACTACATAACAAAGGACAAGTGGATTTTACAAACCATAGATCAAGGTTACGGTTTCACTTCCACACTATTCCAGTCAAAGAGGAATGCCAAATCTACCTCCAAATCAAAAACAGAGGCTCTCGCCAGATAATGGAGTTAGCAAACATGAGAGCTGTGGAAAGAGTGCCAGCAGCAGAGCAAGGAAAGGGTTCTACTCCAGACTATTCCTAGTTCCAAGAAAGGAAAAAGTTGGAGACCAATTCTCGACCTGTCCACCTTAAATACATACATCATTGTCCCAAAATTCAAAATGCTGACCCTACAGCAACTTCTTCCCATGCTGGGCAAGGAGTCTTGGCTGGTAACTCTAGATCTCAAGGAGGCATACCTGCACGTCCCCATTCGACCAATCTGCAGAAGATACCTCAGATTTCTTGCAGGATCAGAGCACTATCAATTCTCAGCATTGCCTTTTGGCTTATCTACTGCCCAGAGTATTCACAAAATGCCTGGCATCAGTAATCGCCCATTGCAGACTTCAGGAATTCAAATTTACCCATACCTGGACGACTGCCTGCTACAAGGGGACAACAAAAGCAAGCTGACAACAGATTTACAAAGGGTCATTTACTTGCTACAAGCACTGGGATACACAGTCAATTTACAAAAGTCAAGGCTAATACCATCCCAAACAAGGACTTTCTTGGGCGCGGAATTGGACACAGTAAAACAAATGGCATTCCTGACTACAGAAAAACAAAATAACTCCCTCTATACTTCTTGGCACTAACAAAACTGAACAAGTTAACAGCAAGAAAAGTACTGCAGGCCTTGGGCTTCATGGCATCATGCATAATCTTGGTTCCATTTGCCAGACTACATATGAGAAAACTACAGTGGTACCTAAAGAATTTATGGTCCCAACACAGACACAGTCTAGAAACAGAAATCCCACTAATTCCATGCTTAAAACAGGAGTTCCTATGGTGGGCTCGGGCATGCCAGTCAAACCCAGGCCTACCCTTTCGCAGATGTCAAGCAAGCCAGACCATCACAACAGGCGCTTCAGACCTAGGATGGGGGCACACATGCTGGACAAATGCGTGCAAGGATTGTGGACACAGGATCAACTTCAACTGCACATCAACCTAAAAGAAATGCTGGCAGTAAAACTGGCAATCCAAAAGTTCAAACCATTTCTCAAAGAGGGCCAGTTGATGATAAGGACAGACAACACCACAGTCATGTGGTACATCAACAAACAGGGAGGCACTCATTCATACCCCTATGCAGAATGACCTTGGAGCTGTGGACCCTGGCACTCAGCTACAACATCCAGTTACAGGCAATATTTGTACCAGGAAAGCCAATACCCTAGCAGACATATTAAGCAGAACCACTTGGATGCCCACGAATGGAAGCTTCATCCGGACATCTTCAAGACCATCTCAAAAAGGGGAATGCCACAGATAGACCTATTCATCACCTCTCAATCACCAGCTCAAAAATTCTGCACAAGGACATTCCACCCATTAGCATGGAAAGTGGATTCGCTCTCTTTCAACTGGAAAGGCCTAACAGCATATGCATTCCGCCTCTTCCTTTGATACACAAGGTACTACTAAAAATCAAGGAAGAACGTCCAAGGATAATCCTGATAGCTCCAAACTGGCCAAGACAACACTGGTACCCACTACTGAGGAGCATGTCTCGGAACAATATGTGGACAATTCCCTGATGCCTTTGATGTTAGCAGAACAACTACAGCATCATACATCCAAACCTAAAAACCTTACAACTGACTGCATGGAACATCACATAACAGCAGCTATTCCAGAACTTTCCCAAAGAGTTAAAGACATTATTCTGGAAGCACGCAGACCTTCAACAAGAAGGAACTATGCTGGAAAATGGAAAAGGTTTGTCATCTGGAGTACGGAAAGAGGAAAAGATGTGTCAAACATAGATATGCCTAACATTCTGGAGTATTTGGCCGAACTTCTTCATTCAGGCCTGTCCTACTCCTCCATCAAGATACATGCATCAGCTATTTCAGCAGAATACAGCTTTGATACACCTGTTTTTTCGCACCCTTTGCTCAGACAATTCCTCAGAGGAATCAAGAATGTAAAACCTCCAAGGATACCACCATTACCAGCTTGGGATTTAAACTTTGTGCTAGAAAAGTTGACACTAGCACCCTTTGAACCAGCAGCAACAGCAGACCTACAACACCTATCATGGAAAACTGCTTTCCTACTGGCAATTACTTCAGCAAGGAGGGTTTCAGAACTACAGGCCTTAATGGCAGTGCAACCCTTCCTAATCTTCCACCAAGATAGAGTGTCCATGAGGACTAATCCTACATTTATGCCTAAGGTGGTATCCAGAGTGTCTTTAAACCAGGCAATCCACCTTCCTACCTTCTTTCCCAACCCACAAAACAGAGGGAAAGAATACTGCATACCTTGGATGTACATAGACAGCTACGCTACTACTTGGACAGAACAAAAATAGCAGAAAGACTGACCAACTTTTTGTAGCCTATGCAACAGGAAGGGAAGGAAAAGCTATTTCCAAACAGACAATCTCCAAATGGATAGGAAATTGCATACGATTCTGTTACTCCTTCCATGGAAAACCAATTCCACAGAACATAAGACCTCATTCTACAAGAGCAACAGCCACTACCACAGCCTTCTTACGAGGTGGCAACCAAAGACATTATTGAGGCGGCTACTTGGACCTCCGTGCATACATTTGCCAAGCATTATAATTTGCCTCTATATTCCAGATCGAGCAGGGTTTGCCACTGCTGTACTGCAAGGGATCCTAAACACACCATAATCTACCTTTATCCTCCTCCCTAGTTGGCTATGGTATTCTACCCACTTGTTATGACTGCAGATGCATCCATGAAGGACATAGTACAGTTTTGTACCTACCATAAATGTAGATGTCCGAACTGGATAGCATCTGCAGTCAGGATTACCCTCCACCATCCCTCTGTGGTACTCCTAGGGTGTTTACCCTTCTAATAGCTAGCTGTTGGGGAGTCTTTTATGGTGTATTTGTTTTTGTATATGTACATACATGCTTATTGTTGTGTTTACCTCTATCTATTTGGAAACATTGGCATCTATCCAAATTTTAGCCTGCAAGAGGGCTACTGGCATCTGGGGCAAGAAACACTGAGGAAAATGGCGTCGGCTGATGCCTTTATACCCGAAGACCAACAGAGATGACGTCGGGTGGAGTGCGACATCAGCCGGAGGCGGACCCGGACTTTGGAATCCGGCCGACTGAAGGGCTGCCTGACGACAGGACAACCCACTTGTTATGACTGCAGATGCTATCCAGTTCGGACATCTACATTTATGGTAGGTACAAAACTGTACTATACTCCACTTGTCACTGGTTTGAAGTCAGATTTGGAGTCTGCAACTTTTACAGTTTGGGTTCTGTCAGTGAGCCAGTTGGCAACCCATCTTGTGATGTAGGGATATATGCCTAGTTTAGTGAGTTTAGCTATAATTCCAGAATGGGGAATGGTGTCAAAAGCCTTGGCGAGGTCAAGATAGGCTGTGTGAACCACGTTACCCTTGTCTACGGCTTTGGTGACTGCCTCAAAGTCGATCAGGTTCAGGAGCCATGATCTGCCTTTCACAAACCCGAACTGGGTGGGTTCCAGAGTTTGGAGGCTACCAGTGTCTTTGTTTGTGTTCCATGATGATATGCTCCATGGCCTTACAGACCAGGCTTGTCAAGCTAATAGGGCGATAGTTCCTGGGATCAGTGGTGGCTCCCCCTTTGTGGAGTGGGATATCTGTTGCTGTGCGCCATTTGGTGGGTACAAAGCCTGATGTGAGGCTATGATTGAACATGGTTCTTAAGTGGGGCGCCAGTTTGTTCTGAAGTTTGTGTAAAACACAGACTGGGATGTTGTCTGGTCCCATGGATGCTGTGTTTTTGGCTTTAGAGACTGCAGCTTTTACCTGCGTAGTTGTGATTACAGGGACTCTGTATTCTTCCTGTATAGATATGGGCCCTTTAGGGGGTGCGGGGGGGGGTAAAGTTAGCACTGAACCTATCTGCCAGGATGTTGGCAATATCAGTTGGTTCTGTAATTTTCACGCAGTTGTGCTGTAACTCAGAGCAAATCTGGGTGTTGCCATTGAGATTCTTGACATGGCTATAGAATGCTTTGTGGTTGTCCCTAGAATCAGTGACGATTTTATTTTCGTAGCTAGCTTTGGAGGGTCTTGTAAGTGATCTCAGCTTCTTACTGAGGTTGACCAGGGAGCTTCTCCACTCATGGGATTTTACTCTCTTTTGCAACAGTTTATTCCTTCTGTTGTAGAGTTTATTTATGGCAAGGGACCACCAGATTGGCTTTCTTTTTTTGGAGAACGTCTTGGTTCTGTTTGGGATAGCACAAGCCATGCACTTGTGTAAGTGCTTATAGAGTGCATTTTTGTAAGATTCAGCAGTTGTAACTGTATTGTCCATCTGCATGGGTGTCATGAAGTTCGCCACTTCTGTCTTAAGAAGCATGAAGTTGGCTTTGGAGAAATTTTTACCGTGGTTTCCTTAATGGGGGGGGGTGCGTATCTAGGGTGATAAGCTTATGGTCTGATCTGACCAACGAGGAGTTGACTTCAGGTGTGAAACATCGGTCACACATGTTGGTAATGACTAGGTTTAAGATATTGTTGTCCCTGGTGGGGGTGTGGGTGTGGGTAAGTTGATCCAGCGCATTAGAATTTATGAATTCCAGAAAGCGTTTAGCGAAGGAGTTGCTGCATGAGTAATTTTCCCAGTTAATGGTGGGGTAGTTGAAATCACCCATTATTAGAGTGTTTGGTTGAACCCTAATATTTTCCAGTATATCAAGAAAAGAGGAGTGGGAATCCTAGGGCATGGTGGGGGATCTGTAGCAAGCTGCAATTTGGATTGCAGTTTTGCCCAGAGTTTATTGCACTTGGATAACATCAGATGCATTATGCTGAGCAACTAGCCTGGAGATGTGGATATCCTTAATGACTATGGACACACCTCCACCTTTGGTGTTCCAGTCCAGGTTAGGTAGCCGTTAAGTGTGGTATGAGTTATAGCCTGGTAATGCAGGGGTGCTCTCTGGAGTCTTGAACCAGGTCTCTGTCACTGCACAGATATCTATGTTCTCCATTTTAAGGAGTGCCTCGAGGGAGTGCATTTTGAGATTTAGACTTCTAACATTGAGTAGCATTACCCTCAGTTTTTGCTTGCCTGTTCCTGTTACATGGTGAATTTGTCATTTGAACCTTGACTAAAAAAGGCACTATAGGGGCGGCAAGAACCTTAGCCAGTATCCGGAATCCCAGGGGTGACAGGTGCATGCCATCTCTGGCAAAGCATCGTGGTCTGTCGACCATGTCGTCCCAGGCAGACATATACTGGATCCCCTTAGAATGACGCCAGACGCTTAGCCAGTTGGTAAAGTCAATCATTTTGTCCTTGTACTGCGGTATCATTCTGGGCGATGGTAGGTTGCTACTCAGGGCTAGGGTCATACCTGCCTGGGCTACAAGATCGGAGAGCTCTTCCATGTCTCTCTTCATGTAGTCCAGGGAGGTACGTCTCGGGTCATTCACACCAACATGGACAATGACAGTGTCATATTTGTACTTGTTGTGGAGTGACCTGAGTGCGTGGGTTATGTGGCAGATCCTGGCACCCGGCTGACAGTAACCTTCTTGTTTAGCCTGGTGAGTGGGACTTCAGTGTGCCTGACAATAGTCACCTATGACTAGTGTGTTGGGTACGTTGTTTTTCCTTATGGGCTGTGGTTGGCTGGCACACTGAGTCTGTGGGCTATGTGCCATTTGTGTTGTGTTGGGGGGTGGAGGTTGCTTGCGTTTCTGCTTTGGAAGTTTCTGTTGCTTGAGCAGATTATTATTGAGTGCCTCCATGAATGTTTTTGTTTCTGTGTGAATTTTGGTGGTGTAGGTTTAGTGGGACTATGTGATGAATGTAGTGTGGTGCAAGTGTTTGTCAAGTTTAGTCTTGGTTGGAGAGAGCTTTACCTCCATTTTGGCTGGATAAGTGCATCTCTTACAGGTTGTGGTGTTGGGTGGTAGGAGAAGAGGTTTGTCTGTGTACATGAGGCAATTGCTGCATTGGCGCAAGATGCCCAGATTCATCAGATATACAGGAGAGAACACTGGGAGCTGACCCTTGGACATGCCAGAATAAAAAAAAATTCCTGTAGACAAGCGAGGAAAGTGAGTACAAGAGCTGTTTTTCTGTATGCAAGTGAGGAAAGTAAGTACAAAAACTGTTTTCCTCTAGGTAATGAGGAAGGTTGAGTGCTGTAGTAATTTGTAGCTTATTTGGTGCTTACAACAAGTTCTGAACAAGTGCTGAGCATGAATAAGCAAATTCAAGTGCTAAAACTAAGAATCTGTATCTGAAGTAGACTAGTTACAGGAAAGAAACAAGTGCAAATATGCGCTTTTAAATCAGAAAGTTGAAAGAGATGGAAAAATTGCCCAAACGGCCAATAACTACAATTTCTGGGCCAGAAACCACTCCTTATGTGATAGATAGGTTACCTAGTGCTTACCAATCCCACTGATAAGCTAGCAGGCTTCCCTCCAACACAGAAAGGCTTGGGGGCCTCAGGAGCTTAAAAACAGTCCTGGCTACAGCAAATCTGTATCTGCACTAGACTAGTTACAGGAAAGGGGGGAAACAACTGCAAATACAGGCTTTTAAATCAGAAAGTTGAGAGAGATGGAAAAATTACATTTAAACAAGTCAGAATGACTATGTAAGGGACCATGCCCCCCTCCCACCCTGGCAGTCTCTTATCCTTTCCAGAAAGTTTGACTCTCCATTTCTCTCTTTGGCAACTGACAGTTTCAGACAAATGGGTTCTGAAGATTATTCATCAAGGCTACAGATGGCAATGGGAGGAAATTCCTTCATTTCAGGGAGCAATTCCTCATCCACCAGTTCACACTGCTTTATTTTCCTCCTGTCCTTCAACACATGTCTCAGAGTAATAGAGCCACTTCCTCTTCCTCCTCCTCAGTTTGGAAAAGTTTTTTTTTTTCAAGGATGTTTTTGGTACCATAGAAATAAAATGACTGGAGATCAGTTCTGGATCTTGCTTTCCAAAACAGTTTGTGATGGTGCCCAAGATCAAAATGGTGTCACTTCAGGACCTGTTACCCATTCTTCCTTGTTTGTTTTCTAGTAACACTAGATTTAGTAGATGCCTATTACATCCCTGTTCATGCAGGATTCAATCATTTCTTAAGGTTGTGTGTCTGATCACGTTATCAGTTGCCTGCCTTACCCTTTGGACTATCCACTACACCAAGACTGCTTACAGAAGTGTCTAGCTCCAGTTATAGCTCGCTACAGGGTATCCACATTTTTCCATATTTAGATGACCTGCTTGTCTTTGCAGTGTATTTTTCAAAGTGTCAGGAGTCTCTCTCTCTCTCTCTCTCTCTCTTGTGGGTGAGAAATCTCTTACACAAGCTGGGATTCCAAGGAACAGTCCAAAGTCTTTTTTGGTTCCACACAAGGTTATGTTTATGGGGTGTCTGCTAGACACCTCAGTTCGAAGAGCTTTTCTTCCACAAGTAAAATACCTATATCCAGGTATGTTTCAAGGGTTTTCCGCTCAAGCTTCTGTCTCTGCAAGGGGCTACCTCAGGATTTTAGGTCTCATGGCAACTATCATTCTCATGATACTCCTGGAAAGACTCCACTGGTAAGATAAAATGGTGTCTGAAGTCTCTTTGGTCCCAGCACCAACACCCTTTATCTTTACAAATTCCAATTCTGGGATATGTCAGAAGAGAAATAACTTGGTGGAGACAGCAAATATCCCTAAATCTAGCCCACCCAACCCCGCTCTAAAGTCACCAAGGATACTTCAGACTTTGTTTTGGGAGAATTGTCAGGAAGGATACAAAATGCAAGGTATCTGGGACAACAAGGACAGATACACACATAAAATATAAAAATGGATGCTTGCTGTAACTAAGCCACTCAGCTCTGAGTCACCTTTGGTCCCCTGGACCTCTTCAAGTTGTTGCAGACTGTGCCACAGTCGTGTGGTATATCAACAAGCAAGGGGGAACCAGGTCTTACCCTTATGGAAAATAATCATGTTAGCCTTGGATATAGCTTTACAATGTAGTCTCGCTCTATTGGCATCCTCCATGTTGTCAGGGCAAAACTATGTGGCAGACAGGCTGAGCAGGACAAAGGCAGACCCTCATGAATGGAAACTAGATCAGGTTCATCGGAGGCTATTGGCCCTAGGGCCTGTACATACCTAGTCATAACAATTCCCTGGCTATTTCTTCCCACAGTATTTACTTCAGGGGTCTTTTTTTTCTTTACTTAGTTTTTATTTTAATTGTATGCTTGCTAAATAGCAAAGTGTTTAGCAAGCGTAAAAAATGGCGCTCATTTGGATTTTAATTGTCTGAGCTTTATGCTGCCGTGAAGTGGCAGACTCGTTTTTCAGCAGGCATTGCCTGTACATTAACACCCTGCTAGAGAACATGTGTACTCCAGTCAGGGTTTAATGTACAATTTGCCTTTTTTCTAATTACCTTTAGGCACCTTTTTACTGAGGATGGGCAGCAAGAACTAATGGAAGCAAGAAATCCTGCTACTTAAATCATATATTTGCAAGTGATAGTGCCAGCTACATAACCATCACCCATTCAGGGCTTTTTGTTTAGATTTACAATAGTTGCTATCCAGTGGCTTGTCTTACTCCTGTGTCAGGGTTAATTTGTCAGTCATTTCAGCATGTCTCCCCATGGATTGCCTCTTTTAGTGCATTCTGTTCAAATGTTTTTGAAATGGGCTTTGCATAAGAGACTGCCACAAAAATCAGTGGCTTAACCTTGGAATCTTAATTTTGTGTTAGAAAAGCTAACACTTGCTCCATTTGAACTAGGTCATCAGGCTGTCTTGAGGTTCTTAACATAGAAAACTGACCTGACCTTTGCAAAAGTGTACCTGAGTTGCAAACACTTGTGGTGAATCAACCCTTATCTCATTTTACAGAGAGACATGGTTTCATCGAGAACTAGTCCTCCTTTCATGCCTAAAGTGGTATCTGAGATTACTTTAAGCCAAATTGTCTTATCTCCTGTTTTTTTTTTTTTTTTTTGCAAACCCAAAACTGAGGGAGAAAGGAGTATAGGACACTCCATACTTTGGATGTCCCCAGACAAATTAGGTACTATCTTGACAGAACAAAATCTTTCAGGTCTTCTGATCAGTTGTTCATTTTTAGTGAAAGTAAGAAGGGACAATCTGTGTTAAAACGGACTTTCCATATGGTCGTTTCAGGCTGTTACCTTTTGTTATTCTCACCACAGCAAAACTATTCCAGTCAGGGTCAAGGCTACTTTTACTAGGGCCTTGGCTTCATCTATGGTTTTTTTTGTAAAGGGTTGGATTCTAGAAGTATTCTACAAGCAGCAACTTAATCACACTGCAAGCTTGTTTCCTTCTCTAGGTTTAGATCAGGGTTTGCAAGGACCATTCTTTAGGGGTCCTGGACTCTTCCTCTTCCACCTTTCAAATGTTGTAAGCTGTGGTAATCTACCCATATAGTTTAGACTACTGTGGGTACTGATCAGTTTGATGAATGCAGCACAGTTGTGTATGTAAACTTACAGTAAGAGTAGATGTTTGTTTGACAGCTGTAGTTGCTCCCTCCCTCTACCCCCTTAGTTTTTTAGTATGTTTTATCCGAGTGTGGACATTAATAAATATATATTTATTATTATTATTTTTAACTCATAGCTATGTTCTGTCAGGGCTCTGCCTTCCTGTCAGTTGTCATGAATGCTCTGAAGGGCTTGGGACCCAAACCTGGCTTTTTATACAACTTGGCTTGGACTAATTGTTTGGGTGCATGGGAGGTGTCATGAAGCTTTGGAAGCTGGCCAGCTGTTATATCCTCAGCAGGATATAACCCGTATAGCTTAGGCTGCTGCAGGGGTTGATCATTTGAACATCTTCTGTTATGGTAAGCTTATTTACACAACTATACTTTGCAATCTTCAATAAGGAAGAAATTGTATCCTGTTTTTCTTCAGAGAAGAAGAAATGGTCTCATATTGAAAGCTGACAGAATAGTAGTCTTCATCAGCTATGCTTAAGCACCATGAAAAAGCAAATCTAACACATTGGATGAGAATGTCAAATGATACAGGAGAATTAGTGCAGAGTTCTGTCTTCTGCAGTGCATGCCGTAACACCCGTGCAGAATAAATGTTTGTCGATATTTTTCACTTGTCCTAGAAGTGAAGAACATCTTTATCCATGGACCAGAGTGGACACAGGTGTGTGTTTCATTGGAAAAAAAGCTGTGTAGCTTATATGTGTAGATGTTCTTTGTGTTTCACTGTTGCAGTCATCATATTTGGGTTATCCCTGCCAGGGTAGTCCACGGCCAGCCCGAATATCAGAGACTTAGTATTTCTGTGTCGGTTGCTGTCGCTTGAGGACTGACGTCAGGGTCATCAGTAGTATAAAGTAAGGCAGCCGATGCCATTACATCAGTCTTTCTTGCCATTGAGCCCGAAGGAGAAGCAGTTCACACTAGTGCCGGTCAGCCGCTACCCGAGTTTTCTTCTACCTAATTGAAGTTGAAGTCTTCCAAAGCTAAGTACCCCATTGGAGATCCTTTTTTCTTGCACTAACCGATGTCAGAAAAAGTTAATTGTCTCGCCTGAGGAAAGCAGGTACCACACCGAGACTTCCACTCTTACTGCGTCACTTGTTTAGGCCCAGACCACAACATACCCCTTTGTCGCTTCTGTGCTTTGTTCAACGCCAGAACTATTTGTCGTCAGGCCCTTACTGTAGCCAGATACTTTCGCTTACAGTCTTCAAATTCCAATATGGCTTCGGTTAGCCATCCGATGACAGATCTTCCGAAAAAACGTAAAGATAGAGACTGCACAGGTCCAAACCTACCGATGACTCTTCCGTTAAGCTAGTAGCTCTCTCCGTTAAACTAGTCGTCAGTTCTCCAGTACTCAGTGAGGCGCTTTCTCAGCCCCTGATGCCCGCTTCTGTTGATTCGCAGGCCGCTACCGAGACCCTTTCAGAGTCTGGTATGCCGCAAAACTCTTATTCGACTAAAGATCCTGCAGTCGTCTCTACCTTGGATGGGTCCAGAGCCGCTGAGTAGGCACCGTGTTCCGAGGAAGTCCTTCACACTACCGAATCTCGATACAAACCAACGTCTTCTTTCACGACTACCGTTCTTTCAGAAACTACTGAGTTTCTTAGACCCAGGGTACAAGCCACACCCAAGAAACCGATGACTCACTCTAAGGTGCCTGCTACCTTGCTTCAATCTCAAATGCTTAAAATGGAATACCTTATCATGCTTATCGGGGAAGCCAAGCTAACCCCTCCAAAAGGAAACATGCAACCCCTCTCCAGTTATGAGGATTCTGATGCAGAGGATTCCATTCCTTCAGCCTCTTTCCTAGAGGATTTTTCCTTTGGGGAAGCCCTGCATACTTTAAGGGAGCATTTCCAATGGGAGAGTCAGGACTACCCTCTGTCTAAAAAGAGACTCAGGGAATTCCTAGATCTTCCACAACACAGACCCTTGCCCATCCCCCCAGCCCTGGATGTTGTGGAAGATGTTTTCCTCAAATCCAGCTTGACTGCTGATGCCCTTCCTCCAGCTCCCAGAAAACCAAACGGGTACTACAGAGTCCCTGACTCTCACAAATATCTTTTTAAAAATCCTACAGCTGACCCTGGGGTCATTTCTCAAGGGCCAAAAGGGATTAAAGCAACCTCTGCTAAGAATCCCCTCAGACAGGGATTCCCAAGCATTGGACAGATGGGGTAAAAAAAATATATACACCTCAGCTACTCTTGCTGTCAGGGCACTAAATTGTCAGTTCCATATGCTGAAATTTCAGCAACATACATTGAAACTCCTTACAAAAAATGTCTTCCTTTCCTGCTTGGGCATAATTTAAAGATTTACTAGAGTTAATGCATTCTGCAAGTCAAGTAACTAAACATACCTTGCATTGTGGTTTTGAAGCCCTAGAAGCTTCTTGCAGGGCAGCAGTCACTGGAGCTGTCATTAGAAGGCATATATGGCTTAAGGAACAGCCCCTGCCAGACCATGTCAAATCTAAATTGTTGGATTCCCCCTTGCACAAATCACTTATTTGGCACTAAGGCAGAAGAGGTCTTAAAAAAATGGACGAAAAAGCAAAATTTATGCAAACAGTCAAGGGTTTCTTGCAGGTCCAGCCCCCTAGGTTCAGCAGGCATTGTCCCTCCAAGCACTGGTCCTTTCCTGCTCCCAGTAGACTGGCCCAGCCTAGGCCCTTTGGAAACAGACCCCCCCCCCCCCCCCAGACAGCAGCCACAGGGAATGCAGAGATGTAAGCAGTGGACTACCTCCACTTCAAAACCAGAGAGTTCTAAGCCACCCCCTTATGGTAAGAACTCACAATGATTCACCTCCTCCACCCACTCCCTCTGCCCACCTTCACTTACCACTAGGAGAAAAACTCTCATTTCAGTCAAGCACCTGAGCCACCATTACCAAGGACCACTGGGTTCTGAACATTGTGTCTCAGGGATACAAATTTTCCTTCCACACCCTTCCAACCTCAAAAGGGTTCCCAGATCTCCCTCCAAATCAGTGGGCAGAGGCTCAAAAGCAGATCCTTTCCCTGCTTTCTGTGAAGGCAGTAGAGCACATTCCTTCAGAACAGATAGGCCAAGGTTTCCACTCCAGACTTTTTCTGCTACCCAGAAAAGAGGGCACCTGGCGCCCCATCTTTGATCTCTCCATTCTAAACACCTTCCTGGTGATCACAAAATTCAAAATGCTCATCCTCCAGCAGCTGCTACCCATACTCCAAGGACGCTTGGCTAGCCACCCTAGATCTAAGAGGCCTACCTCCACATTCCTGTCAGGGAATCATGCAGGACATGTCTCTGCTTCAGGGCAGGATCTCAACACTTTCAGTTCTTGGCGCTTCCCTTTGGCTTATGTACTGCTCCCAGAGTTTTCACAAAATGTCTGGCTCCAGCCATTGCCTTTTGCAGAGAAATATTCAGATTTACCCATACTTGGATGACTGCCTTATTCAGGCAGCCAGCCAGGAAAAGCTGCTTAAGCACCTGGCCTTTGTAAAGACCCTCCTAACCTCTCTAGGGTACACAGTCAACGAAAATAAATCCAAGCAGGTGCCTACCCAAAGGATAATCTTCCTGGGAGCAAATCTGGACACAGCATCCCCGGATGGCATACCTTACACCAGAGAAACAAATTTTCCTGACAGCCTACTTCTCTCAACTAGCCACCAGGCCCCAGTAAACTGCAAGGAAGAGATCATGCAAGCTCTGGGGTTCATGGCTTCTTGCATACTACCCATTCCATATGCCAGACTGCATATGAAGAAACTTCAGTGGTACCTAAAGAGCCTTTGGTGTCATCACTCTCAAGACCTGGAAACTCTTCTACCTATAATTCCTTGCCTCAGAAAAGATTTTCTTTGGTGGGCAACAGCATGCTCCCTCAACAAGGGACTGCCTTTCTCCCCACCTCCTGTTGCCCAGACCCTCACCATAGAAGCATCAGACTATGCTTGGGGTGCATACCTGGATGGCAGGTGCATACAGGGCCAATGGAGCCTACAGCAAATCCCTGTGCACATCAGTCAAAAAGAGATGATGGCTGTGCAGCATGCATTGATAGCTTTCAAGCCCCTTCTCTCTCCAGGGGCTCTCCTGATCAAAACAGACACCACTGTGATGTGGTACATCAACAAGCAGGGAGGGACTCACTCCTACCCTCTATGCAGGCTGGCCATGATCCTTTGGAACACAGCCTCTGCCATGCAACTACACCTGTTAGCACAATTCCTACCAGGCTCTCTCAACTCTCTGGCAGACCAATTAAGCAGAAATCTTCTGGTCCCACACGAGTGGCAATAAATCTTCTGGACCTACATGAACGGCAACTCAACAGAAGTACCTTCACCCTAATAACTCAGAAATGGGGAACCCCTGAAGGTTGACCTCTTTGTCTCCCACACCAATCATCAGCGCAGCAAACTCTGCACCAGGGAGTATCACTGCATGGCTTGGAAAGTGGATGGCCTTGTCCTTCCCCTGGGTCAGTCTATCCATCTATACTTTTCCTCCCGTACCTCACATCCCTAGGTTACTGCTCAAAATAAGGGAGGAGAAGCCAAGGTCCATTCCTATAGCTCCAGACTAGCCCTGAATACTGGTACCCCTTGCTGCGCAGCCTGTTTTCACTGCCTCCATGGCATCTTCCTCAGATTCCAAACCTCCTGACCCAGAGGGAAGGGGAATTCATGCATCCCCAATTGCAGACATTCAGTTTGGCAGCTTGTCTTATTTCCTAACCCCGAACCAATCTGCCAACCTCAGTAAACAGGTTCTGGATGTTATCCATGAGGCCAGATGCCCTAGCACCAGAAGGTCTTGATGTTGATAAATGGAAAAGGGTTCTGCACCTGGATCCAGGCTAAGGGAGCCAGTATGGCACAGCCCTCCCACCCTCTCCTGGAATACGTAGCTGACCTACTACACAGTGGCCTCTCTTTCTCCTCTATAAAAAATTCATGCCTCTGCTATTTCTGTTCGTTTTCACACTGTGCAGCCCATTTTCTTGCACCATTTGGTCAAACAGTTACTAAGAGGGGTAGCAACTTGAGGCCACCCAGAAGGGGACCAACATCAGCTTGGGACCTTTAACTTTGTATTAGAAAAGCTCATCCTGACCCCCTTTGAACCAGCTTCCTCTGCAGAAGTAAAATTTCTCTCCTGGAAGACAGCATTCCTTCTTGCCATCACTTCAGCCAAAAGAGTCTCTGAGCTGCAACCACTCATGGCTGTGGGACCCCTTCATCATCTTCCAAGCAAACAGGGTATCCCTCAGAACTAACCCATCCTTCATGCCCAAGGTGGTCTCCAGTGTGGCTCTCAACCAATCCTTTCATTTGCCCACCTTTTTTCCTAATCCCCAGAACAAGGGGGAAAGGATTCTTCACTCTGTAGATGTGCACAGACTGCTCAGATTCTATCTAGATGGGACTAAATCCTTCAGAAAATCTGATCAATTGCTGGTTAGCTTTGCTACAGGGGCAGAAGGCAAAGCCATCTCCAAACAAACCATTTCAAAATGGATAGCACACCACATCCATTTCTGCTACAAACAGCATGGAAAGCCTCCCCCAAAGGGGGTCAGGACACACTCCACCAGGGCAGCCTCCACCTCTGCAGCTTTCCTCAGAGGAGTCCCCACCTGGACATCTGTTCACACTTTTACCAAGCATTGCCACCTGCCTCCCTTCTCCAAATGGTAGGGCAGGGTTTGCCTCTGCAGTCTTGCAGGGCATCCTAGCCAGCCCCTAGTTTCCTTGACTACCTCCACCCATTTCCTCAGCTTTGGGAATCAACCCAAATGTGTTGACTACAACAGTGAAACACGATGAACATAGTACAGTTGTGTACACTTACCATAAATGTAGATGTTACAGTGTATTCATTGTTGCAGTCCTGGTTTCCCTCCCTCCATCCCCATTATTCTCTTTCTCCTTTTGTTACCATTCTTCCTTGTTCTCCTTTTATTACCATTCTTCCTTGTTCTCCTTTTGTTACCATTCTTCCTTGTTCTCCTTTTATTACCATTCTTCCTTATTGTTCTCCTTTTGTTACCATTCCTCCTTGTTCTCCTTTTGTTACCATTCTTCCTTGTTCTCCTTTTATTACCATTCTTCCTTGTTCTCCTTTTATTACCATTCTTCCTTATTCTTCTCCTTTCCTTACAAGGGACATATTGGTATTTATTTTCCACTGGTGGGGTTCTTCCACCAGAACCTGGTCTCCTACTTGGGGGTTCCTGACAGGTTCGTGGGTCCTGACATGTTAGGGCAAGAAAAACTGATGTAATAGCGTTGGCTGCCTTACTTTATACTACTGACGACCTGACGTCAGTCCTCAAGCGGCAGCAACGGATGCAGAAATACCAAGTCTCTGGTATTCGGGTTGGCCGAGGCCTACCCTGGCAGGGATAACTCAAATGTGATGACTGCAACAGTGAATGCACTCGAACATCTACATTTATGGTAAGTGTACACAACTGTACTTTCAACATTGAGTAGAAGTGGCTCCACTTTGAGATTTTTGATTGGATCATATGCCAGCATACGAGTCGATCAAAAATCCCAGAGTAAAGCCTCTTCTGTTCAGTGTGGAACAGCCCGCTGTTCTGCATTGAACAGAAGAGGCTCCACTTTGACATTTTTGATTGGCTTGTATGCCAGTATAGAAGCCAATCAAAAATCTCAAAGCACATCTTAAGCAACCAGAACATACACTTAACCGGCATCTACCAATCCCCACGGTTGCAGGTTAAGTGAGACTTTACTGTAGTTAAAAATGTGAAGGTTTTTATTGGGATGTAGTTTTTATTCCTTGGGTTAGAGGTGATTGGTGCTGACTTCATTAGGTGATTATTAAAGTACTGGGGCAGTGCAGGTGGCTGGAAAAAGTCATTTTGGCATAGTTCTATGAAGTGGGTGTTTGATGTTAGTGCTAAATGTTTCAAAATGTTGTACTTTGCTGTGCATTTTGTAACATTTCTTAAGAATCTGGGTATTTGGTTGTGTTGTGGATTTATAGTTAATGTGAGTGTTCGTGCTAGGGACAGTGTCCATGCTGTAAATGGGCTGGTTAGAATTGTTTAAAAGTATTAGTGTAGAGTTTGGCATATACTTCTCAGAAGTACAGGCAAGCACGGAAGGGCTGTGGCTGACTAAGTTTGCAGACGACTGCAAACTGGGTGCTATAATAGAGTCTCCGGCCGACATGGAGATCCTCCAGAAGGGCCTAAATGAGACTGATGCATGGTGTCAAAGCCATGGTCTCAAGCTAAATGCAAAAAAATGCGTAGTAATCCCCTTTGGAAAAAACAGAGTACCCATAAACTACAACATAGGAGCTAATCCCCTGAAATCTGAAGAAGAAATAAGGGATCTAGGGACCCAAGTAGATAGTCAGCTTTCCTTTGATAACCATGTTGCCAAAGTGGTTAGAAAATCCTTCTATGTTACCCATCTGATCACGAAAGGGTTCGCATCAAGATCTAAGGATGTAATGGTGCCCCTCTACTCTTCCCTCATCAGACCCATTATTGAGTACAATGCACCAATTGGAATGTACCTGGCTAGACATCTCCAGCAGCTGGAGAGACCACAAAGGTACCTAACCAAGAGGATTACTGGCCTCAAACAGTTGCCCTATGCAGAATGATTGAAAATGCTAAGACTGTTCTCTGTTGCATACCGCTTTCTCAGAGGCGATCTCTGTGTAACGTACAGAGCCATGTCCAACCCAGAATTGTTGAACATGCTCCATCTTAGCAAAACCAAATCTACTCGAGCTACACGCTCTAGGGATATAAACCTCAACACAACAATGAATAGAACATGCTGGAGGGATAGATTCCCTTCACAGAGACTTCCCTTACTATGGAACAGGGTCCCGATCTACATAAGGCAGAGCCCCTCACTATCACTCTTCAAGAGGAACCTTGATGAGTGGATGGGTAACAGAAAGTTCACACCGGGGATCACACCAACAGCACTACTAGATAGGGGCTAAGGGTACTAGCTGCTAGTACAAGGGTCTAGGGAACTACTAAAGGGGTGGTGAATACCGCACAACGTGGCTGGGCTAATATATGCCTTCGGGCAGATAGCCCAGTACCAACCTATGAGTGTTCTTATCCAGTCTTTTTGTTTATATATAAACATGACCCAATCCTTTTTAGTTAGAATCAAGAGTACAGAGTACATGCATCAGGGATGGCTTTATAAACAATTTATTCCTTTCTCCTCTCTACTGTTGTCCAAATTGTGAAGGTTTATTAATTTGGGATGTAACCACATTTGGTGCCATCTTCATTAATAAAGTATTGGGGAGATGTCCATGGCTGGGAAAAAGACTAGATGTTCATCGTGTTTCACTGTTGCAGTCATTACACTTGGCTTATCCTGCTGGCAGGCGACCCGCAGTCAGCCCGAGTTCCAAAGTCTTGGTCCGGCGTCGGTTGCTGTTGCCTCTTCCATGACGTCAGTGCACCAGGGGTATAATGGTTGCAACTGATGCCATTTTCTCCAGTCTTTCTTGCCGCGCGGTGCCCAAAGCAAAAGCAGTTCGCAAGTGCCAGTCGGCCGACTCCTGAGATTTTCAAAATTGAATTTCAGAACCGAAGTCTTCAATAAAGCTAAGTACCCCATTGGGGAAACTTTTTCTTGCTCCAGACCGATGTCAGTAAAAGTTAATAATTGTATTTCTTGGGGGAAGCAAATACCTCATAATGACTTTCACTCTTACTGCATTCCTTGCCTTGGCCCTGATCACGACGTTACTAGTTGTCGGTTTTGTGCTAGATTCAATAAACGCACTATTAAACGTCGGTTTGAATTTGCTTTACATTATTTTGGACGAAGATTTAATTATAAAATGCCGTCGGATCAACCGACCGGAATGTATAAAAAACGCAAAGACAAAGAAAGAGACAGGCATCTGAGGTCCAAAACCGACGACAAAGCCTCTTCTAGCCCAGTCGCCGGTTCTCAGTGAGGCGCTTTCGCAGCCCCTGACACCCGCTACCTCAGAGCCACAGGCCGTAACCGACAGCCACGTGGAGGCCCCGAGGCCTGTTGAAACTCAAGGTATTTGGCCTATGGAAACTATTCCCTCAGATGGGTCCAGAGCCGCTGAGCAGGCACTGGCTTCTGAGGGCGTCTTCAGACTTTCACAGCTTACAATTAAGGGTACTACAGCAGCAAAGGCAAAGTCAAAGACAAGGAAACAAGTGCAGCATTCTCCAGAACAGTCATCCATGCCAAAGAAACAGATGCTTAAAATGGCCGAAGACCTTATTACTCTAATCAAGGGCTCCCATCCCCCTCCTGACAGAAGGCCTAGGCAAGACATTGATTATGATTCCTCTGATCAGGTTTCCATTTCCTCAGATCAGGGCTATTTTCTCCCTCCTTATGAGGACTCTGATGCTGAAGAGTCCATTCCTTCAGCCTCACCGCCTGAGGGTTATTCTTTTGGGGAAACCCTGCACACCATGAGGGAGCATTTCCACTGGGAGAGCCAGGATTACTCAGAATCCAAGAAAAGGCTCAGAGATTTCCTTTTATTGCCTCAGCACAGGCCCCTGGATAATCCCCCCCCCCCCCGTGCTTGATATTGTAGATGTTTTTTACTGAATCCAGTCTGTCTCCAGATTCTTTACCCCCCTGCACCAGTAAAGCCAGACAGGTACTACAGGGTCCCAGACTCTCATAAATTTCTTTACAAAAACCCCGCTGCAGACCCAGAAACAATTTCTCAGGGCCCTAAAGGGGTTAAAGCTTCCACTGCCAAAAATCCTATCCCCTCAGATAGGGATTCCAGAGCTCTGGACAGATGGGGGGAAAAAGTTTACACTTCTGCTACTTTAGCTGTAAGAGCTTTAAACTGTCAGTTTCACATGCTTAAATACCAACAGTATCTCATGTCATTATTAAAGCCGAAAATGGTTACAAATACAGAAAGTCCTGACAGTAAAGAAATGCAGGAATTATTGCATGCAGTTGAACAAGTAGGAAAGCATACTCTGCAATGTGGTTTTGATTCATTAGAGGCTTCTTGTAGAGCCGCAGTTACAGGTTCAGTTATTCAAAGACATGCTTGGTTGAAAGAACAAAGTTTACCTGACCATGTTAAGGTAAAATTATTGGATGCTCCACTACAGCATGATACTTTGGTGATGTTCATCGTGCATACAGCTGCAGTCATAACAGATGGGTTATCCTGCCGTCAGGCGGGTCCTCGGTCGGCCGAATTCCAAAGTCTAGGTCCGGCGTCGGTTGTTGCCGCTTCTTCCCTGACGTCAGTGCGGCAGGGGTATAAAAGAACCAGCCGACGCCATTTTCTTCAGTCTTTCTTGCTGCGCGGTGCCCGAAGCAGAAGCAGTTCGCAAGTGCCGGTTGGCCAGCTCCTGAGATTTACGAAAAATATTTCAGCCGAAGTCTTCTTGAAAGCTAAGTACCCCGTTGAAACTTTTCTTGCCTCAGACCGATGTCAGACAAAGTTAATAATTGCATTTCATGTGGGAAGCAAATACCGCATAAGGATTTCCATTCCTTCTGCATTCCTTGCTTAGGCCCAGACCATGACGTCTCGGCCTGTCGTTTTTGTGCTAGATTCAACAAACACACTATTAAGCATCGGGCGGAGTTCGCCCAACACTATTTTGGTAAAAAGTTTAATTACATTATGTCGTCGGATACTCCGACTCCAGTTTTGAGTAAAAGACGCAAAGATAAGGACCGACACACAAGGTCCGCGACTTCTACCGACACCACGCTAAAGCCGGCTGCAGGTGCTCCGGTTCTCAGTGAGGCGCCTACGCAGCCCCTGAGTACCGATTACACTTTTTTAGCGGTGTCTTCTGTGCCCGAGGTCGCAGGCTCCTCGGCCCCCACTCAGACTACAGATACCAACGCCACTCTTGGCGGGGAAACTCAGAGTTTAGACAGGCCTGCCACTTCTCAAGGTGTCTTCAGGCCTTCCTCTTTTTCCTTTAAGGCTTTCACAAAATCTAAAGCAGCCATGAAAACTAAGACAAGCTCCACAGAGCCCCTCTCAAGGCCCCATGCCTAAAAAACAGATGCTCAAAATGGCTGAGGATTTGATTACTCTTATCAGGGGTTCTCAACCCCCCTCGGACAAAAGGCCCAGATTGGAGGAAGGCTACCCTTCCTCAGACCAAGCCTCTATTACCTCAGAACATTCTGAGGACCAGGAATATTCATATTCCCCTTTTGAAGATTCTGATGCTGAGGAGTCCATTCCCTCGGTCCCCCCCCCCCCCAGAGGACTATTCTTTTGGGGAAACCTTACATACTTTGAGGGAACACTTTCACTGGGAAGGTCAAGATTACTCAGACTCCAAGAAAAGGCTCAGGGATTTTCTCTTGCTTCCTCAGCACAGGCCTCTGGCTATCCCTCCTGTCTTGGATATATTAGATGATGTGTACACAAAAGCCAGCCTCAACCGAGATTCTTTACCTCCAGCTCCTGTTAAACCTGACAGGTATTACCGGGTTCCTGATTCACACCAATTCCTTTACAAAAGCCATGCTGCTGACTCAGAAACTATTTCACAGGGTCCCAAGGGAATTAAGGCCTCTGCTGCCAAAAACCCATTACCTTCAGAGAAAGATTCCAGAGCTTTAGAAAGGTGGGGGAAAAAGGTATACACCTCGGCCACTTTAACCATGAGGGCATTAAACTGTCAGTTCCATATGTTAAAGTATCAACAGTTTTTGTTATCTCAGTTGAAAAGCAAAATGACACAACCTGAGCAACCAGATGTAAAGGAGTTGCAGGATTTGTTGCATAGTGCAGAACAAGTGGGTAAACATACCTTGCAATGTGGTTTTGATGCTTTAGTGGCCTCATGTAGAGCTGCTGTTACAGGGTCTGTCATACGTAGACATGCTTGGCTCAAAGAGCAAACCTTACCAGATCATGTCAAAGCTAAATTACTAGATGCACCTCTTCAAAAAGATGTATTGTTTGGTGTTAAAGCTGAGGAGGTACTAAAGAAAATGGAGGAAAAGGCAAGATCAATACAAACAGTGAAAGATTTCCTACAGGTACAACCTCCATGTTTCAGCAGAAACTGGCCTTCAAAAAATTGGTCCTTTCCGGCCATGGACAGACCTCAAAGAGGTAGATACAGGCGCTCTAGGGGTAGAGGGCAATCTCAAGGATCATTTAGAGCCAGACAATGGCAAGCACCTACACCAAGAGGTGGGGAAGATAGATCACAGTCATTCAGAAAGCAGACACAATGACTTTCCCCCTCTGTATGCCCAGCAAAGCTTTAATGGCAGCACCTTTAGGCGGAAAACTGGCTTTATTTTCAAAAAATTGGCATATTGTGACAAAAGACAAATGGATCCTGGATATTATAGACAGAGGCTACAGATTCCACTTTCACACCCTTCCAAAAATGAGAGGCATGCCAAACCTGCCACAAAATCAAAGGGCAGAGGCACAAAAACAAATTTCAGCTCTCATGGACATGAAAGCTATTCAAGCGGTACCTGCAAAAGAACAAGGTCAAGGTTTTTATTCCAGACTATTCCTGGTACCAAGGAAGGACAAAGATTGGAGACCTATTCTGGACCTATCCATCCTAAACACATATTTACTCATACCAAAATTCAAGATGCTCACATTACAGCAGCTTCTTCCCATGCTGGGCAAGGAGTCTTGGCTGGTAACATTGGACCTCAAGGAGGCATACCTGCATGTCCCTATCAGACAAGATTGCAGAAGATACCTTAGATTTCTTGCAGGTTCAACCCATTATCAATTCTCTGCATTGCCCTTTGGCTTATCTACTGTGCCCAGAGTGTTTACGAAATGCCTGGCATCAGTAATTGCCTTCTGCAGACTTCAAGGGATACAAATATACCCATATCTAGACTGCCTGATCCAAGTGGACAGTAAGCACATACTTCTGAAACACCTGGCATTTGTAATAAAGTTGTTGAACTTTCTGGGATACACAGTCAACAAAAAGAAATCAAAACTAATACCCTCTCAAACAATAATTTTCCTGGGTGCCAGCTTGAATACAAACACCCAGATGGCCTACCTCACGCCAGAGAAGCAAGGGCAACTATCTCAATACTTCAGAAAAATGGCAACCTTCACCAGGCTGACTGCAAGGAAAGTCCTGCAGGCTCTGGGATTCATGGCATCTTGCATCCTACTGATCCCATGTGCAAAGCTGCATATGAGGAAACTTCAATGGTACCTAAAAAACTTATGGTCTCAACACAGCCACAGTTTGGAAACAATTATACCACTCATTCCATGTCTTCAAAAGGAATTTCTGTGGTGGGCTCAAGCATGCCAAAGAAACACAGGTCTCCCCTTCTGCATGCCTCAAGCAGATCAAATCATCACAACAGACGCCTCGGACTACGCCTGGGGGGTGCTCATGACAGATCAGTGCATTCAGGGCAAATGGTCCCAAAAGGAGAAGCACCTACACATCAATCAAAAGGAAATGCTAGCAGTACAAAATGCTATTATGGCCTTCAAAGACCTACTGCATCCAGGCCAGCTATTGATAAGGACAGACAACACCACAGTGATGTGGTACATAAACAAACAGGGAGGAGCTCATTCATATCCCCTGTGCAGACTAGCCATGTCCCTTTGGAACACGGCTCTGGAATTGCAAATCCAACTTCAAGCACAATTCCTACCAGGGAAGGAAAACACGCTGGCAGACAACCTAAGCAGAAATATGACAGATCCACACGAATGGAAGTTGCATCCTCAAGTTTTCGCAAAGATAATTCAGGCATGGGGATGGCCAGACATAGATCTCTTTGCTACCCACAAAAATTACCAACTGAAAAATTTTTGCTCAAGGACCTATCATCCACAGGCCTGGAAAGTGGACGCACTTTCTTTCAGTTGGACAACATTGACAGTCTATGCCTTTCCACCTCTTCCTCTGCTGCCCAAAGTTCTATTAAAAGCCAGAGCAGAGAGGCCAAAGATGATTCTCATTGCTCCAGACTGGCCAAGACAACACTGGTATCCACTCCTGAAGAGCCTGACGCATTCCCCACCATGGACCCTGCCTCTAGTGCCTCTTCTGTTGACCCAGCACAGTTTCAAAACTCTTTGCAGTCAGCTGAAAACCCTCAATCTAGCCTCCTGGAGGATTCCTTGATTTCCCTACAGACTCTCCTCTCCAAAGAGGTGCAGGATGTCATCTTGGAGGCCAGAAGACCTTCTACTAGAAAAGCCTACTCCGCCAAATGGAAACGGTTTTGTGCCTGGAATCAGAAAAAGGGCCAGAATCCTTTGGTACTAAATTTACCTCAAATATTACAGTACCTAGCTGAGATGTTAAACAGTGGACTTTCCTTCTCCTCCATCAAGATCCATGCTTCAGCCATTTCTGCACAATACAACACTGATCCTCCTTTATTCTCTCATCCTCTCTTAAGACAGTTCCTCAGAGGGGCTAAGAATATAAAACCCCCAAGGAAACCACCAGTACCTGCTTGGGACCTCAACTTCATTTTAGAAAAACTGACCCTGCCTCCATTTCAGCCAGCTGCTTCAACAGAACTGCAATATTTGTCATGGAAAACAGCCTTCCTTCTGGCTATCACCTCAGCATGCAGGGTTTCGGAACTACAAGCCCTCATGGCTGTGCAACCTTTCATCATTTTCCATCAGGACAGTTTCCTTATGAACCAACCCTTCCTTTATGCCAAAGGTAGTATCCAGTGTAGCCTTGAATCAGACTATCCACTTGCCTACCTTTTATCCTAACCCACAAAACAAAGGGGAAAGAGTACTACATTCCTTGGACATTCACAGGCAACTTCGTTATTATTTGGACAAGACAAAGCCATTCAGAAAATCAGAGCAACTCTTTGTGTCCTATGCTACAGGTGCTCAAGGAAAGGCTATTTCCAAACAGACAATCTCAAAATGGATAGCCCACTGCATATGCTTTTGTTACTCATTTCATGGAAAAACTGTACCTACAAGCATCAGATCTCACTCCACAAGGGCCACAGCTACCTCTGCAGCTTTCCTCAGGGGGGGTTCCTACCAAGGATATTTTGGAAGCAGCTACTTGGAGTTCTGTGCACAGTTTCTCCAAGCACTATCACCTTCCACTATACTCTAAATCTAGAGCGGGCTTTGCCACAGCAGTCTTGCAGGGCATCCTTGCTCCTCCTAGTTCCACTTAGTGCCTGCCACCCATTTTTAGCTTTGGGATTCTACCCATCTGTTATGACTGCAGCTGTATGCACGATGAACATAGTACAGTTTTGTACCTACCATAAATGTAGATGTTCGAGTGCTAATACAGCTGCAGTCCAGGTTTCCCTCCCTCCATCCCCTCTTGGGACAGGCCTTATGACAAACACCTCCTCATACAACCTGATTGGGGTATTCTTTTATGGTGTATTTGCTTGCACACTACTGTTTTTTGATTATATTGCATTGCATTATTACATAAGTTTATGTTTTGCCTTCCTTCTGGGTGCACCTGACATCTGGGGCAAGAAAAACTGAAGAAAATGGCATCGGCTGGTTCTTTTATACCCCTGCCGCACTGACGTCAGGGAAGAAGCGACGACAACCGACGCCGGACCTAGACTTTGGAATTCGGACGACCGAGGACCCGCCTGACGGCAGGATATAACCCATCTGTTATGACTGCAGCTGTATTAGCACTCGAACATCTACATTTATGGTAGGTACAAAACTGTACATGTTAAGTTGTCTATCTCGCCTTCATTCTTGCTGGATGGGTTCGGAGCCAACCTCGGCTCCGACTCGGCCACTCTAAAAGCTCGAGAGTTGGTTCCACCGGCTCGAGGCTCCCCTTATATCCCACAATGTTAGGCGAGAGTTACCTCAGATCTCGTTTGCCGCTACAGCTTCGAGGTTGGTTGCTTCTACCGGTTCCTGGTGAGTGTTAAATTTTCTTCTAAAAGTTACTCTTTTAAACCCCTTTTTAAGTTAAATTTCTTCTTAGTTAGTGTAGATTACAAAACTTTATCCCCGACCCTAAATTTTCCCGTTTCTTTACCAAAGAACCTTTGGTTCTTCCTTTGGGCCCTTAGGCCTTCCCTTCCCTAGTGGAGTGTTTGTGTTTCTTGTAGTTACTTTAATTTTAGTGTACTTTAAATTCTAGTATCACTACTAAAATTATTATTTTTTCCTGACAGGGTATAACTTGTGTGTTTGGGTGTGTGTTTGTGTACACCTGTCAGTTAGGGAAATGTCTAAAGAAGCAAAGGTCTCCGGATTCAAGAAGTGTGATGCGTGCTGTCAGAAAATGTCTCTGACAGACGCTCACACTTCTTGTGTCTATTGTCTGGGGCCTTTGCACCTGCAGGACTCCTGTGCTGTGTGCCATGGCTTCAGCCCCAGGGTCCTGCAGGAAAGAAAAAACAAATTAATTCTTAGAGGCTTACTGAAGCCAGAGGATTCCCTGTCAGTTTCAGTAGGGAAGCCCTCTAAGGCATCGAGGTCTTCGGCTTCTGAGCCGAGACCTCAGGTTGCTCAACCTTTGCCTTTATCGGCTCCGGCTGGAGCCGATAAGTCTCAGTCCACAGTTTCTGTGGCTCCCTCGGCTCGGCGGGCGAGGTTATTGAGGTACCGTGTCGGCTCCGACCAGACCTTCGGAGCCGACAACTAGAAAGAGGTCTAGGTCACCATCTCTTGGCTCCGTTCATTCGGCTCCAGGATCTCCCTGCTGTCTGAACGGGCCAAAGGTCTCATTCCTCTAGGTCATCGAGGCTGTCCGATCATGACCTTCAGAGGGTAGTGAGTCGACTACTTAAGTCCGAGGCACTAGCCCAGATGCTTCAGAGCCCGACTCATCAGTCGGTGCCTGCCCCGTCCATCAACTTTTTCCTCCTTCGACTCTTTTGAGTTGGGCCGGTCGCGTCGGAACCGAGACTGTGATTGCCGGGCGAGACAATTGTCTTCGGCTCCGTCGTCGCTCCGTTTTCTTCTTTGGAAGAATCTCGGCGCCGGACTTCCCTCGTCGGCTCCGAGGGGTGAGTGGCATCGGACCCTTGTCTGACCCCCTCTCCCTCTCGGGCTTGCGCTGGTGAGTTCGGCTCCGACATCGGCCTCGGAGCCATCACTGTCGGTGCCGAGGGGTTCTTAGCTCCTCGGGCGGGGACCTCTGGCTCTGCCTGACAGGGGTGCATTCGAGGTCATGCGGAGTGTGTTAGAGCCTGGCTCTACTCCACAGTCGGCTCCGTCCGCCCCTCCCTCTATGCTGCCTCAGGGTAAGTCGACTCACTCCCTCATCCCGGACCGCAGAGAGCCAGCTCCTCAGGAGCCCCTGTGGGATTTCATCCTCTTCGAGGCCTCTCCTGATTTGGCAGAAGAACCCCGTCGGAAGAGGAAGTGCAAGAGGAAACACATTGACTCACCTGAGTCTATCACGTCAGAGACAGATCTGGATGATTCTGAGGGTTCCCCCCCCGTTCCCCTTCTGAAGGTGTCTCACTTGGACACCTTCTGGAGATCCTCACACAGCGGGGAAATTGGCCAGCCCTCAACCCTTCGGAGGCGAATCTGTGTATCTTGAGGCGTTTGGCTCTCGTCCTTCCACCTCCTGGGTGTCCCCCTTGACCCCCTCATGCAGGTGGTTGCTAAGAAGGCATGGGCGGCTCCTGATTCAGTGGACCCCACTCCCAGGAGACCCTCTAAATTCATCACAGCTCCATCAGACAAGCAATTTTTATCAAAAGGAGTTTCTGTGGATGCTATGGTGGTAGCTGCTGCCACAAAGAAGGAACTGGCTGATCCTTCAGTGCCTGTCCATCCACCTAACAAGGAATCTAGGTCCATGGATAGGTGCGGAAGCGGATGTTCTCCTCAGCGACATTTACCATGCGTTCGCTGAATTACCTGTGCCATTTCACTCGTCTTCAAAGGGACTTCATCAAGGAAGCGAGTGAAATGTTAAAGGACCCTACAGCTGCGGGTTTCCAAGAAAAAATGAACACTTAGCTGGCTACCCTTAATTCCATATCCAACTCCTCCATGCGCCTCCTCTCTTATGCGGCCGATGGAGCGAGCAGAGCCGCAGGGACAGGTGTAGCCTTACGTAGGCACGCCTGGATGCGGCTATGCAATTTTGCGGACCCTTTCAAGACGTCTTTCACGAACTCCCCTTTTGATGGATCATCTCTCTTTGGTCCTCAAGTGAAAGAAACCCTGACTAGGTGCGAGACTGATGGCAAGACCCTTTCTGCCGTCGGAGTCCGTTTTCGACTCCTTCTAGGCCTTACCCCAAAGGCCAGAAGGGTGGGAAGATGTGGTTCCGTAAACAATCTCAAGGGACTTCGCCGGACGCACAGAGTCGTTTTCCTACCAAAGGCAGAGGTGGGAATAACAATGGTAGACGTCGCTCTAGGGGCAGGGGGGGTCCGCAGAACCAGGGCAATCGGGAAGCCTTTCCTGACAAGCCCTTTCAGCATCCCTGAGGTGTTGCCCGACTGCCCATCTTCGGAGGCAGTCGGGTGAAGATTGTCACTGTACCCAGAAGCCTGGCTATCCCTGACTCAAGACAAATGGGTACAGTCCATCATTTCCGAAGGCTATTCTATCCCCTTTCTTCGTTTTCCAAATCAGTCAAAAAAATCCCTTCCAGACGTTCCACCCGCTCAAAGGGATAATAGCAGCTTTGGAAATTTCAAAGCTGCTTGCAAAAAGAGCAATTCAGTCAGTGCCAGCAGACCAACAAGGATCCGAGTCTACCCAGGGTTCTTTTTAGTGCCAAAGAAAACAGGGGACTGGAGACCGGTTTTGGAGCTCAGTGTCTTGAACAAATCAGTCAAGAAAACAAGATTTGGATGGTCACGCTGCAATCCATTCTTCCCCTTTTGGGCAAAGGAAACTGGATGTGCTCTATAGACCTTCGGGATGCGTACTATCACATAAAATGAACAGGCGCTCCAGAAGATTCCTCCGCTTCAGGCTGGGAACCAGTCATTTTCAGTTCAGGGCCCTGCCCTTTGGTCTCACCACTGCCCCGGTGTTTACCAAATGCATGGCAGTGGTAGCTTCTCACCTGGGGCGACAAGGATTCCAGGTGTTTCCATATTTGGACGACTGGCTTCTCACAGCTCCCACCAAGGATCTCCTTCTGATGGCCAGAGATTATACTTTTCGTTTGTCAAAACTGGGTATTTCAATAAATTGCGAAAAGTCTGTTTTGTCGCCTTGTCGTACTATTACCTACATAGGCGCAAATTTAGATACTATAAACATGTCTGCAAGGCTAACGAACCAAAGGATATCAGACATTCACAAATTGGTGTCACTTCTTCTCAACAACAACAGAGTCAAAGCCAGGTTAGTTCTAAAGGTGTTGGGAATCATGGCAGCGCCATACCTCTCCTTCCATTGGCCAGATACCACATGCGGATCCTTCAGTGGATGCTTTTACTCAATGGTCATACCAGGAACTTCCAATGTCTCACACCATTATGATCACGCAAGCGTGCAAAAAGCATCTCATGTGGTGGATGTCTTCCCCCCAGCTCCTGTCGGGAAGACCATTTGTTCCACCTCCTCCGGTTGCTACTCTGACAACGGATGCCTCCCTGATCGGGTGGGGGGGGCATTATCAGGGCAGGACAGTCCAGGGCACATGGCAACCAAGCAAATGCCACTTGCACATAAATGTTCTGGAGATGAGAGCAGTGCTTTTAGCGTTGCAAGCCCTTCAAGACTCTCTTCCCTTGGGAACGATTGCAATCCAGACAGACAATATGTCTGTAGTGTGGTACATCAACAAACAAGGCGGAACCAGATCATACCCCTGTGTCGAGAAGCACTCAGACTGTGGCAATGGGCGATTTCTTCTCAGCGTTTTCTGATAGCAACGCACATCCCGGAAGTCCAATCACATTGCGGACAAGTTGAGCAGAGCTATACTCATGCCTCACGAGTGGTCTCTGAAAGACTCTGTAGTGAGAGAAATCTTTCTCAAGTGGGGTCAGCCTTGCTGCGATCTTTTGCTACTCCCCAAAACAGCAAGTGCAGAGAATATTTCACTCTATTCCCTTTACCAGGCCAACCCAGCAGGGACGCTCTAGTCCAAGTTTGGCCCGGGACTTCTGTATGCATTTCCTCCTTTCCCACTGATCTCTCAAGTAATACAGAAAGCTATCGCTCAGAAGGCCTCATTGATCCTCATTGCTCCTTACTGGCCTCGACAAGTGTGGTTCCCCTTTCTACATCAATTTCTTTGAGCGACCGTGGAATCTGGACCTAGTTCCAGATCTTTTGATCCACCAGTCGGGTCAGTTTCATCGCTCCCTCCCCTCTCTGAACCTCACTGCTTGGTTCCTCCAATTCCAACCGTAGCCAGGCTTCCTCAATTATCTCACTCTGTTAGAGATATATTGATAGCTTCCCATAAATCTTCCACTCGAAAGATTTATTTGAGTAAGTGGAAACGCTTCTCATATTGGGCACAAGGAAAGGACATAGATCCTTTCACCGCTTCCATCCAACTAGTCCTTGATTTTTTAGCTGAACTCTTCCATGCAGGTTCATCTCCATCTACTCTTAAGGTTCAATTGGCAGCTATTTCTAACTTCCATGTGGGTATTTCTGAATCTGCTAATGTCCCACAAACTTTGCAAAGCCTTTTTGAAAGGAGTTTTCTTCTCAGACCTCCTATAAGAAATCCTCCTTCTCCTTGGGACCTAAATTTAGTTCTTGCTTCTTTGATTCTTTCCCCTTTCGAACCTGCAGCTTCATGTTCCTTGAAATTATTATCATGGAAAACTCTCTTTCTGGTGGCTATTACATCAGCCAGAAGAGTTTCAGAACTCCAAGCACTCAGTTGTCGTCCTCCTTATCTTTTGTTCCATAAGGACAGAGTGTCCTTGCGAACTAACCCGTCTTTTTTACCTAAGGTGGTTTCAACATCAAATCTAAACCAAAGCATTGACCTCCCTGTCTTTTTTCCAGAGTATTCCAATAGGTCTGAACAAAAGTTACACTGCCTGGATGTTCACCGTCAATTGAGGTACTACTTGGATAGAACAAAACAGTTCAGAAAATCTGATCAGCTGTTTGTCTCCTATGCGGAAAGCAGAAAGGGACTTTCAGTTTCAAAGGTATCATTATCCAGATGGCTAACATCTTTGATTTCCCTTGTATATGAAATTAGACATCAAAAGCTGCCTGATAAACCTAAGGCCCATTCCACCAGAGCTTTGGCTACTTCTTTAGCCTTCCAAGACAGACTGCCTATTGACACCATTTGTGCAGCGGCTACTTGGGCTACTCCTCACACTTTCATTTCTCATTATAAGTTGGATTTAGCTTCTAGGCATAGAGCTAACTTTGGTTCCACTGTTCTCAGGAGTCTGTTCCGTTAGGCCACCGGGACAAGGTGCTAGGGACGGTCCCATCCAGCAAGAATGAAGGCGAGATAGACAACTTAACATATAGAAGTTATGTTCTTACCATAACGTTCCATGTTAGTTGTCTTCTTCTCGCTTCTTCTTGCGTCCCACCCTCCTTCCCCCTGGCCTGGACAGACCTAGAGGAGTTGTGATCGTGACCTCTCTTTCTACCACCTCTTTCTTAGTCATATGCTATTTTGCATATTTCTTGGTTCAGGATGTAGGTCACCCTTCTTTCTTCCTGTTGTTAGAGGTGGACTCTGTTTTACAGTTATACTGTTACTGTGATAAGCTGGGGTTAGCTTACAAACGAGATCTGAGGTAACTCTCGCCTAGCATTGTGGGATACAAGGGGAGCCACGAGCCGGTGGAACCAACTCTCGAGCTTTTAGAGTGGCCGAGTCGGAGCCGAGGTCGGCTCCGAACCCATCCAGCAAGAAGAAGGCGAGAAGAAGACAGCTAACATGGAACGTTATGGTAAGAACATAACTTCTATTTTAAGGCAGAAGAGGTGTTAAAGAAAATGGAGGATAAAGCAAAGTCAATGCAAACAGTGAAAGATTTCTTACAGGTTCAACCACCTAGATTTAGCAGAAACTGGCCTTCAAAAAATTGGTCCTTTCCAGTGTCAGACAGGCCACGACGAGGCAGATACAGATGCCCAAGAGGCAGATCTCGGCCCCAAGGCTCCTACAGACCTAAACAATGGGGTGCTTCAACCCCCCAAAGGAGGAGAAGACAAATCACAACCTTAGGAGAAGACAAATCACAACCTTATAGGAAACGGTCACAATGACTTCCCTCTGCAAATGCCAAGCTCTTACCAGTTGGCAGCACCCCTAGGGGGAAAGCTAGCACTTTTCTCAAACAATTGACACATGATCACCCAAGACCAATGGGTGCTGAATATAGTTTCTCAGGGGTACAGGTTCCACTTCCACACGCTTCCAAAACTAAACGGTATGCCAAACCTGCCACAAAACCAATGGGCAGAGGCACAAAAACAGATTGCTGCTCTTATGGATATGGGAGCTATTCAAAAAGTTCCACAAGAAGAACAGGGACAAGGATTTTACTCAAGACTTTTCTTAGTACCCAGAAAAGACAAAGCCTGGAGACCAATACTGGACCTGTCAATCTTAAATACCTTCCTGGATGTTCCAAAATTCAAAATGTTAACACTACAACAACTTCTGCCCATGCTGGACAAGGAGGCTTGGCTAGTTACTTTGGATCTCAAGGAGGCATACCTGCACATCCCAGTCAGACAATCGTGCAGAAGATACCTCAGGTTTATAGCAGACTCAATGCATTACCAATTCTTTACACTGCCCTTTGGCTTATCTACTGCGCCCAGGGTCGTCACAAAATGCCTGGCACCAGTAATTGCATTTTGGAGACAAAAGGGAATTCAAATATATCCCTACTTGGACGACTGCCTTATTCAAGCAGAGAGCAAGGACATTCTTCTAAAGCACCTGGCGTTTGTAAAAAGGTTACTTATTTGCCTAGGGTACACAGTAAACGAAAAGAAATCAAAACTAGTGCCCTCTCAAGAGATAATATTCCTGGGTGCAAGCTTAAATACAACTGCCCAGATGGCTTATCTCACGCCAGACAAACAAAGGCAACTGACTTATTACTTTCAAATGATGGCAAAAAAGACCCAGCTCCCTGCAAGAAAAATTCTGCAGGCCCTGGGTTTCATGGCATCCTGCATTCTACTAATTCCATATGCAAAGCTGCATATGAGGAAACTACAATGGTATCTAAAAAGTGTTTAGACTCAGCATTGTCAAAGCCTAGAGACAATCATTACCTTGATCCCCTGCCTACAACAAGAGTTTCGATGGTGGTCCCAGGCCTGTCACCACAACAAGGGACAGCCTTTCACCTTACCTACAGCCAGGCAGACAATAACAACGGATGCATCAGATTATGCCTGGGTAGCACATATGGCAGGAAAATGTATTCAGGGCAAGTGGCCCAGGGAACAAATGCATCTTCACATCAATCAAAAAGAGATGCTATCTGTACAAAATGCCCTGACAGCCTTCAAGGACCTAATACATCCAGGACAACTATTAATAAAGACAGACAATACCACAGTTATGTGGTACATAAAAAAGCAAGGGGGCACACATTCCTACCCCCTATGCAGACAAGCCATGACTTTGTGGAACACAGCACTGACCTACCAGGTACATCTGCAAGCACAATTCCTGCCAGGAACAAAAAATACACTGTCAGACGAACTAAGCAGAAATCTCATGGATCCTCACGAATGGAAGCTAAGTCCACAGGTGTTCAACATGATAAACAAGGGAGTGGGGACGCCCAGACATAGATCTTTTTGCCTCCCCTCACAATTGCCAAATACAGACATTCTGCACAAGGATTTATCACTCTCAAGCATGGAAAGTGGATGCTCTTTCATTCAGCTGGAAAAAACTGACAGTCTATGCCTTCCCTCTGATGCCTCTTCTCACCAAGGTACTTCTAAAAGTCAGACAAGAGAGGCCAAAAATGATCCTGATTGCACCAGACTGGTCACGCCAACACTGGTATCCAATCCTAAAGTCTTTGTCCCAAGGCCCACCTTGGCCTCTTCCTCAATCCCTCATCATCTGACACAGCAAAACAATCAGATTCTGCATAGTCAACTCAGAACCTTACATCTGTCAGCATGGCGAATAATGTAGCCACTCAGACTGCATCTCTGTCTAAAGCTGTTATGGATGTAATTTTGGAAGCCAGGAGGCCCAGCACTAGGAAATCTTATGCAGAAAAATGGAAGAGATTCTGTGCTTGGAACCAGGCACAAGGGCTCGACCCACTGGTCCCTAATATACCTCAGATTTTACAATACTTGACTGAGATGTTGAACAAAGGCCTATCTTTTTCATCTATTAAAATCCATGCCTCTGGCATTTCAGCTCATTACAATGCGGATCCTCCTATTTTTTCACATCCTCTACTACGACAGTACCTCAGAGGGGCAAAGAATATAAGACCCCCTAGAAGAGCCAGTACCTACTTGGGACCTCAATTTTGTTTTAGAAAAACTAACACTGCCTCCATTTGAACCAGCCAGCACAGCTGATCTTAAATTCCTGTCATGTAAAACTGCTCTGCTCCTAGCAATAACTTCAGCAAGAAGAGTATGAGTTACAGGCATTGATGGCTGTAGAACCTTTCCTCATTTTTCATCAAGACAGGGTTTCTCTTAGAACAAACCCAGCATTTATGCCAAAAGTGGTCTCCAATGTGGCCTTAAACCAAACCATTAATTTGCCTACTTTCTACCCAAATCCCCAGAATAAAGGGGAAAGACTTCTGCACACTTTGGATATACACAGACAGCTACGATTTTACTTGGACAAAACAAAAGCTTTCAGAAAAACTGAGCAACTGTTTGTAGCATATGCTGCAGGATCACAAGGAAAGCCTATTACAAAGCAGACAATCTCCAAATGGATAGGACACTGCATCCGCTTCTGTTATGCACAACATGGCAAATCTGTGCCTAAGGTCATTAGGCCTCATTCTACCAGAACAGCAGCCACTTCAGCAGCTTTCCTCAGAGGGGTATCAACCAAAGACATTTTAGAAGCTGCAACTTGGAGCTCAGTGCACACTTTTACCAAGCACTACCACCTACCTTTCTACTCCAAATCCAGAGCAGGCTTTGCCACCGCAGTTCTGCAGGGCTTGTTAGCCAAATCCAATCTAAACCCAGCCACCCAACCTCAGCTTTGGGATTCTACCCAAGTGTAATGACTGCAACAGTGAAACACGATGTACATAGTACAGTTGTGTACCTACCATAAATGTAGATGTTCGAGTGTATTCACTGTTGCAGTCCAGGTTACCCACCCACCATCCCCCTCTTTGCTGGGACTATTCTGTACTTCTCAACTCTATACAACCTATGTGGTGTATTTGCTTGTAGATGAAATAAATGTTTATAGTAATATATGCATGATTGTTTGGCATATTTATATCTTTTCAGCCTTCCTATCTGGGGGCACCTGACGTCTGGGGCAAGAAATACTGAAGAAAATGGCATTGGTTGCAACTATTATACCCCTGGTGCACTGACATCAGGGAAGAGGCGACAGCAACCTACGCCGGACCAAGACTTTGGAACTCAGGCCGACTGCGGGTCGCCTGCCAGCAGGATAACCCAAGTGTAATGACTGCAACAGTGAATACACTCAAACATCTACATTTATGGTAGGTACACAACTGTATCTTTTTGCTGTAGCTCTGTGGAAAAGGGATCTGGCATGAGTGCTTGCGAGGAAAGTTTTAATAAGGATAAAGCCATCGGATATTCCGTTGTTTTGTGGTCACCTTCATTATAGATTTAAAGTTAACGTAAGTGTTCATGTTAGTGATGGTATACATGCTCTGAATGGGCTAGGCTATTTTGGCACCTGCATAGTTAAGCAATTTTACATTAATGGTTTATGAATGCCAGGTTATTAATGTGAAATTAAATATAGCTTTTAAAATTTACGCAGTGAAAGGTTTGTAGTTAGGTTTGTCAGTTTAGATAAGTTATGCTTTGGATCTGTATGTGCTTTTGCCTTAGTTTCTTCGGCTCTGCGTGTGGGAGGATTGGCTATAATTTACTCAATATAGCTAAGGTTAAATTTAATAGGAAGGAAATTACAGGTTAAAACTTTGGATGTTGCTGGGTTTTATTTCCTAAACGTGCGCAGAATTTAGATCAGAGGAACTAAACTACCATGTGGGGGATGACCTTACAATTATGGTTTATTTTTGGCTTGATTCATGGGCATGATCTTTTCAGGTAATAGGGAACCTATCTGTGGTGATGACACTTGGTTAAAAGAAAGAAATTGCCTGAATGATTTGGTTGGAGTGCGGCTGGGAAGCAGAGGGTCAAAAATACGGGTGTTTGAGTTATCTTCATTGTTGGGGAAGGTGTGGGGATTAAATACGGTTTTTCGTGGGTATTGTTCAGTGAGCCTTAAAAATCTAGGGCGGAAAAAAGTTTAGTTAGTGTTACGAACTTAGTGAAGGCCCATGAGTAGATTAAAGAATGCTGAGCTGCTTTGATAGGAGAAATTCCTCATAGGAGAGTTGTTGGGCTTTCAGTAAACTACACTTAGGAATAAATGGGACTGTTGAAGGCTGAAATTTCTTTTCAGTTATGAATTAATTGTGAACATAGCAGATAGCTGCTTGTCTAAATGAGATCAGTGGTGGCATCATTTGAAGTGGTTAATAGTGTAATAAGGTCACGATTGAATTAGCACTTTGAATAATTGGGAGCCAGTTTTTTAGGATAAAAAAACTAAATCAAGTTTCGATTACATCTGGAGTGGGAGTATTTTGGAAAAATGGTTAAACATCTGTGTGTATCTGTGCGCGCGCATGCACATGTGTAATTCTTGCTTGCAGCCGATTAAAATGTAAATATGGTGGTCTAACAGATCAGATGAGAGCATAGGTTTTAATTAAAATATCTCATCAAAGCATATTTTTGCAGTGCTAAATTGAAATGCAAAACGTTTAGCAGGAGGATTGGAATGGAGTCTGTAAGACTTGAGTCCACATTTAGTAGAAACTGTGGTGATTGAGTTTTCTGAGGTTCAGGATGCATCTGGTAGACATTGTGGTGTTTAGTCATCACCGTAATACTTTTAATTATTAAGACTGCACCAAATTTGGCTATGTCCCAATTTAATAAAACCCTCACAATTTGGACCAACAACAATAAAGAGGATAAAGGTACAGCTTGTTTATAAATCTGCCCCGATGCATGTACTCTGTATTCTTGACTCTAACTAAAAAGAACTGGGTCATGTTTATATATAAAGAATGGATAAGAATAGTCTACACAGATACTTTTAAGTAGTCCTAACCAGCCCATTTACAGCATGGATACCATCCCTAGCACGAACACTCAAGTTAACTATAACTCTATAACGTGACTGCAAAACAACTGAATACCCAGATTCTCAAGAAATAAATACTATAAAATACACAGGAGAGTAAGGCATTTTGAACTTATAGCACTAGCACTCCACATCAAACACCCACTCCATAGAACTATGGCAAAACAAGAATTTTTCCCAGCCATCTGCATTCCCTTAATACTTTAGTAATCACCCAATCAAGTCAGCGCCAGTTGGTTTTAACCCAAGGAATAAAAAATATATCCTAATAGAAACCCTCACATTTTTAACTAGCGGCAATAAAGCTGAACATGTTAGTTTATTGGCATTCGCTACTTATAAGTTTGTTCTTAATATATGTACATGTAAGCCTCCTAAATTAAAATTTCCTAACAAGCGTCCTATATATTGTTATAGTAATTTCTGTGTTAACTAAAAAGTCTCTATATTTAGGGTTGCCACATTTCGTTGTGGCTAAAACCAGACCAAGCCCACACCTCTTGCACCTCGTATAATCCAGTCATCTTTTTTGAAACAGAATACCGAAGTTTGTACAGTGTTTTCCGGACTACCGGATAATCAGTTTTATTTTTAGATAGTCTGGAAAAAAACAGGTGGCAATGCTATGTATATCGTGTATAAAAACACTGGTCATGAACATTTGCTGCAAAGTTGTTTGGTGCCTTTTCTCTCATTAATGATAAACATCAGTCAAAACACCCTCTTGGCCAGGCTTAAGAAAGAAGGCACACCTCTAACTTTTGCTATTCAAGTCAATGTTAAACGTGTATAATTTCGTATTAGAGCACGCTTGTCTGCTTACACATTCAGATTACAATAAAAAGTGAAGAATTAATAGAACAGTATTTTGAGTGTTTGTTTCTCAATTTTCCTGCATTTGCTAAAAACAAGGACTGCAGTTTTCTAGTTTTTCGGTGTTTTACCACAAGATCTATACTTGAATTGGAACTGTACACCTATTGCACTTTAAAGATCCTACAGATGAAGCACTGCTGATATGATGATGCACCACTGCTGCGAAGGCTTTTTTTTTTTTTTTTAAGATATTCATTGTGTTTCACTGTTGCAGTCCATACTTATGGGTTATCTGGCCTCCGGTTGCCCACGATCGGCCCGAGTACCAAAGGTAAAGGGATATGACGTCGGCTGCCGTCTGTTGTATTGGACGTCAGTGTCCCTAATACAAAAGGAGGCAGCCTACATTAATTCCTCAGTCTTCTTTGCCGCAGAGTCCGAAGCAGAAGCTTTTTTGCACGAGTGCCGGTCGGCCGTTTAGCTTTTTGATTTCTGACTACGAAAGTTGAAGTCAGCTACAATTAATTACCCCGTTGGGGATCCTCTCTTTCTTGCTTAACGAATGTCAGAAAAAGTTAATCATCTTACCTGTGGAAAGCAGATTCCCCATAGAGATTTTCATTCTTACTGCATTATTTGCTTAGGCCTTGAACACGATATTCGTAATTGTGATCTTTGTGCTTCCTTTAATCCGCATACTGTTCGTCATCGGATTAAGCTCTTAGCTAAGCACTTCGGAGTTTGGCCCAAGATGTTCATCGTGCATACAGCTGCAGTAATCACAGATGGGATGTCCTTCAAGGATGCATCTGCAGTCCTAACAAATGGGTTGTCCTGTCGTCAGGCAGCCCTTCGGTCGGCCGGATTCCAAAGTCTGGGTCTGGCCTCGGCTGGTGTCGCACTTCACCCGACGTCATCTCTGCTGGTCTTCGGGTATAAAGGCATCAGCCGACGCCATTTTCCTCAGTCTTTCTTGCCGCGTGGCGCCCGAAGCAGAAGCTGTTCGCAAGTGCCGGTCTGTCAGATCCAGAGATTACTACTACCGAATACTACTTCGAAGACTTCTAAAAGCTAAGTACCCCGTTGGGGACTCTTTCTTGCCTCAGCCGATGTCAGAAAAAGTAAATAACTGTTTAACTTGTGGGAAACAAATACCTCATAAAGATTTCCACTCTTACTGCTTACCTTGTTTAGGCCCAGACCACGACGTAGCAGCCTGTTTAGCCTGTGCTTCCTTCAACCGAACGCTTAGGCGTCGATCGGAGTTTGCTGAACAGTTTTTCGGCTCAGATTTTGCGTACATTATGCCGTCGGATCCTCCGACTTCTCAAATTGTTAAAACGCAAAAGAAAAGACCGACACTCGCGGTCCGCGGTTTCGGCGAAACCACGGTTAAGCAAACCATGAGTGTCTCGGTTTCGGCGAAACCGAGCAAGCGGGTCAATCTTCAGCGAATCCATGACTACTACCGAGGCTCCTGCTACCCTAGTTGAATCGGCCTCTGAAGTTTTGCCTACTAATGTGGTTCCTATAGAATTATCAGACACCATCCCTTTGGATGTCTCTACCCCAGCACGTGGTGCTGCTAGGCCTCCTGCAGCCATGTCTATTAAGGCCTTTGCCAGGGCTAAAGCAGCCAAAACTGCTAAATCAGTGCCTGTTAAGCCCCCCCCCACACAGGCCCAGTTCCAGTTCTCAAATGCTTACTCTGGCAGAGGATCTCATCTCTTTAATTAGGGGATCCCAATCTCACCCAGACAGGGCCTCTCAGCCTCCAGAAAAGAGACCTAGAGCAGAGCCCCCAGAGCCAGTGTCCTCAGATGATTCTTCTGATGACTCAGACATTACAGACCATCCAGAGGCTCCTTTTTCTACTTATGAAGATTCCGATGCTGAAGAATCTATTCCATCTGCCTCTCCACCAGAGGAATTTTCCTTTGGGGAAACCTTACATGCCATGAGAGAGCAATTCCAATGGCAGGGACAAGATTTCTCAGATTCAAGAAAAAGGCTTAGGACCTTTCTACACTTACCGCAACATAGGCCCTTAGCTATACCTCCAGTTCTGCCTGTTGTGGATGATGCATTTAATGATGTTTGCACTGCTCCTGATACTTTACCTCCAGCCCCTGCCAAACCAGATAGGTTTTACAGGGTACCGGACACTCATCACCACCTATACAAGGCCCCACTTGCAGATCCGGAGACTATCTCCCAGGGGCCTAAGGCAGTAGCTTCGACCTCAACAAAAAATCCTCTCCCTTCTGAAAGGGAATCCAGGTCCTTAGAGAGATGGGATAAAAAAGTTTACACCTCTGCTACTCTCTCAGCTAGAGCTTTGAACTGTCAGTTCCATATGATCCAATACCAAGAGTTAATGCTTGATCAGTTAACTAAGAAACTGTCCTCTGATGACTCCTTAGATAAGAAATATGTTTTAGAAATGGTGAATAACATTCAGCAGGTTAGTAACCATTCTTTAAAATGTGGCTATGATGCACTGGAGGCTTCATTTAGATCAGCCATGACTGGCACAGTTATAAGAAGGCATGCATGGTTGAAAGAACAGGTCTTGCCGGATCATGTTAAAGCAAAGCTGTTAGATGCTCCTATGGATAAGGCCAGTCTATTTAGTTCTCCTGCTCAGCAAGTAATGAAGAAAATGGAAGAGAAGGCAAAATCTGTACAAACAGTTAAGGATTTCTTACAGGTTCAGCCCCAAGGTTTAGCAGGAACTGGCCTTCCAAAAATTGGTCCTTTCCAGACTCCTCTAAATCTCAGAGAGGCAGGAATAGGCGTTCCAGAGGCAGAAATCAATCCAGAGGAGGTGCCTACAGAGGACGCCAGTGGCAAGGCAATAACCAGCGAGGCACAGACACAACCACTGCCACTGCAACAGGACAATCACAGTGACTTGGCTCTGACACCGCCTACCAGGGAACAAATAGCAGCACCCTTAGGCGGAAAGTTAGCCTTATTTTCAAAAATTGGCACTTTATCACAAAAGACAAGTGGATTCTGCAGACCATAGACCAAGGCTACAGGTTTCACTTCCACACCTTACCAGTAAAAGAGGAATGCCAAACCTACCTCCAAATCAGAAAACAGAAGCTCTAAAGCAGATAGCTCAATTAACAAAGATGAGAGCTGTGGAAAGAGTACCACCAACAGAACAGGGCAAAGGATTCTACTCCAGACTCTTCCTAGTACCAACAAAAGAAAAGTTGGAGACCTATTCTCGACCTGTCCGCCTTAAACACATTCATCATTGTCCCAAAATTCAAAATGCTGACCCTACAGCAACTTCTTCCCATGCTGGGCAAGGAGTGTTGGCTGGTAACTCTAGATCTCAAGGAGGCATACCTGCACATCCCCATACGACCAAATTGCAGAAGATACCTCAGATTTCTTGCAGGATCAGAGCATTATCAATTCTCAGCATTGCCCTTTGGCTTATCTACTGCCAGAGTATTCACAAAATGCCTGGCATCAGTAATCGCTCATTGCAGGCTACAGGGAATCCAAATTTATCCATACCTGGACGACTGCCTGATACAAGCGGAAAACAAAAGCAAGCTGACAAAAGACTTACAAAGAGTCATTTGCTTACTACAAGCCCTGGGATACACAGTCAATTTAAAAAAGTCAAGACTGATACCATCCCAAACAAGAACATTCTTGGGTGCGGAATTGGACACAGTAAAACAGATGGCATTCCTAACTGCAGAAAAACAAGAACAACTCCCTCTTTACTTCTTGGCATTAACAAAGCAGAACAAACTAACAGCAAAGAAAGTACTGCAGGCCTTGGGCTTCATGGCATCATGCATAATCCTGGTCCCCCATGCCAGACTGCATATGAGAAAGCTACAGTGGTACCTAAAGAATTTATGGTCTCAACACAGGCACAGCTTAGAAACTGAAATCCCCCAATCCCATGCCTGAAACAAGAGTTCCTATGGTGGGCTCAAGCATGCCAGTCAAACCCAGGCTTGCCCTTCCACAACTTTCAAGCAAGCCAAACCATCACAACGGACGCCTCAGACCTAGGTTGGGGGGCACACATGCTGGACAAATGCATACAAGGATTATGGACTCCAGACCAGCTGCACCTGCACATAAATCAAAAAGAAATGCTGGCAGTAAAACTAGCAATCCAGAATTTCAGACCATTCCTCAAAGAAGGCCATTTAATGATAAGGACAGACAACACCACAGTCATGTGGTACATCAACAAACAGGGAGGCACTCATTCATACCCCCTATGCAGAATGACTCTGGACCTTTGGAATATGGCTCTGAGCTACAACATCCAGTTACAGGCAATATTTGTACCGGGAAAAGAAAACATCCTAGCAGACATGTTAAGCAGAACTACCTCGGATGCTCACGAATGGATGCTACACCCGGACATCTTCAAGGCCATCACAAAGAAATGGGGAATGCCACAAATAGACCTATTCGCATCCCCACTCAATCACCAGCTCAGGAAATTCTGCACAAGGATATACCACCCACTTGCATGGAAGGTGGACTCTCTATCCTTCAGTTGGAAAGGCCTGATAGCATATGCATTTCCACCTCTTCCTTTGATGCACAAGGTACTACTGAAAATCAAAGAGGAACGTCCAAGGATAATTCTGATAGCTCCAAATTGGCCAAGACAACACTGGTATCCATTGCTGAGGAGCATGTCTTGGGGGAGAACGTGGACACTACCCCTGATGCCTTTGATGTTAACTCAGAACGACTACAACATCATGCATCCAAACCTAAAAACTCTGCAACTGACTGCCTGGAACATCACATAACAGCAACTAACCCAGATTTATCCCAAAGGGTTAAAGACATTATCCTTGAGGCCCGCAGACCTTCAACAAGAAGGAACTATGCAGGAAAATGGAAAAGGTTTGTCATTTGGAGTACTGAAAGAGGAAAAGATGTGTCAAAGATAGATATTGCTAACATCCTGGAGTACTTGGCAGAGCTTCTCCATACAGGCCTGTCCTATTCCTCCATCAAGATACATGCATCAGCTATTTCTGCAGAATACAGCTTCGATCCCCCTGTCTTCTCACATCCTCTATTCAGGCAGTTCCTCAGAGGAATCAAGAATGTAAAACCTCCTAGGAAACCACCATTACCAGCATGGGACTTGAACTTTGTGCTAGAAAAATTGACACTCCCTCCATTTGAACCAGCAGCAACAGCAGATCTTCAACACCTATCATGGAAAACTGCTTTCCTACTGGCAATTACTTCAGCAAGAAGGGTTTCGGAACTACAGGCCTTAATGGCAGTACAACCCTTCCTTATCTTCCATCAAGATAGAGTGTCCATGAGAACTAATCCTACATTTATGCCTAAGGTGGTATCCAGAGTGTCTCTAAACCAGGCAATCCACCTACCTTCTTTCCCAATCCACAGAACAGGGGGGAAAGACTGCTGCATACCTTGGATGTACATAGACAGTTGCGCTACTACCTGGACAGAACCAAGGGTAATAGAAAAACTGACCAGCTTTTAGTAGCTTATGCAACAGGAAGGGAAGGAAAAGCAATTTCCAAACAGACAATCTCCAAGTGGATAGGAAATTGCATAAGATTCTGTTACTCCTACCATGGAAAGCAAATTCCACAGAACATAAGACCTCACTCTACAAGGGCTACAGCCACTACCACAGCTTTCTTACGAGGAGTGGCTACCAAGGACATTATTGAGGCGGCTACTTGGACCTCCGTGCATACATTTGCCAAGCATTACAACTTACCTCTATACTCTAGATCCCGAGCAGGGTTTGCCACTGCTGTATTGCAAGGGATCCTAACTACACCATAATTCTTCTTCCTCCTCCCTAGTTTGGCTATGGTATTCTACCCATTTGTTAGGACTGCAGATGCATCCTTGAAGGACATAGTACAGTTTTGTACCTACCATAAATGTAGATGTCCGAACAGGATAGCATCTGCAGTCAGGATTACCCTCCTTCCCTCTGTGGTACTCCTAGGGTATTTACCCTCCTAATAGCTAGCTAGGGGGGGATCTCTTATGGTGTATTTGTTTGTATATATGTACATACATGCTTATTTTTTGTGTTTGCCTACTATTTTTTTGGAAACATTGGCATTTATCCAAAATTTAGTTTTCCAAGAGGGCAACTGGCATCTGGGGCAAGAAACACTGAGGAAAATGGCGTCGGCTGATGCCTTTATACCCGAACACCAGCAGAGATGACGTCGGGTGAAGTGCGACACCAGCCGAGGCCAGACCCAGACTTTGGAATCCGGCCGACCGAAGGGCTGCCTGACGACAGGACAACCCATTTGTTAGGACTGCAGATGCTATCCTGTTCGGACATCTACATTTATGGTAGGTACAAAACTGTACTTTCTCTGCCGTCAGGCGGTCCCTCGGTCGGCCGAATTCCAAAGTCTTGGTCCGGCGTCGGTTGTCGTCGCTTTCTCTTCTGACGTCAGTGAGGCCAGAGTATATAAGACAAAGCCGACGCCATGTTCTTCAGTCTTTTTTGCCGCGCGGTGCCCGAAGCAGAAGCAGTTCGCAAGTGCCGGTCGGCCAGCTCCTGAATTACGAAAATTTTGGATACCCAAGTCTTCATTAAAGCTAAGTACCCCGTTGGGGAACCTTTTCTTGCCTCAGACCGATGTCAGAAAAAGTTAATAATTGTATTTCTTGTGGGAAGCAAATACCGCATAAGGATTTCCATTCCCTCTGCATACCTTATTTAGGCCCAGACCACGACGTCTCGGGCTGTCGCTTTTGCGCTACCTTCAATAAACGCACTATTAAGCGTCGGGCGAAGTTCGCCCAACACTATTTTGGTAAAGCTTTCGATTATAAGATGTCGTCGGACACTCCGACTACCATTTTGTCCAAAAAACGCAAGGAGAAGGACCGACATGCGAGGCCCGCGGTCCCCGCTGACACCACGCCAAAACAGGCTACACGTGGTCCGGTTCTCAGCGAGACGCCTTTGCAGTCCCTGACTACCGACGACACTCCTTTGGCGGTGTCCTCTGTACCCGAGACCGCTGGGACCTCGGCCCTTTCCCAGACTACAACCGCCGAAGCATTTGTTAATGTTGAGCCTACTAATGTGGACAGGTCCACCTCCACCCATGGTGTCTTTAGACCCTCATCTTCTTTTTCTATTAAGGCCTTTACTAAATCCAAGGCAGCCAGGCATCCCAAGAGGCCTGTTGCACAGGGCCCATCCCCAGGTCCCATGCCTAAAAAACAGATGCTTAAAATGGCTGAGGATTTAATTACTCTTATCAGAGGTTCTCAACCCCCTCCAGACAAGAGACCCAGAGTGGAGGAAGATTCTCCCTCTTCTGATCAGGGATCCATTTTATCAGAACACTCTGATGTAGAGGAACACTCTTACTCCCCTTTTGAGGATTCGGATGCAGAGCAGTCCATCCCTTCAAAATCCCCTCCTGAGGATTTTTCCTTTGGGGAAACCTTGCACACCTTGAGGGAACACTTCCATTGGGAAGGCCAAGACTTTTCAGATTCTAAGAAAAGACTTAGGGAATTTCTTTTGTTACCTCAACACAGACCTCTGGCAATACCCCCTGTATTGGACATACTTGATGATGTTTATTCGGAGGCTTGCCTTAACCCGGATTCTCTGCCTCCTGCACCAGTCAAACCTGATAGGTACTACAGAGTACCTAACTCTCACCAATTTCTCTTCAAAAGCCATAATGTTGACCCTGAAACCATTTCACAAGGCCCCAAGGGATTGAAGGCCTCCACTGCCAAGAACCCTCTTCCTGCAGAAAGAGAGTCAAGATCTTTAGAAAGGTGGGAAAAAAAGGTATATACCTCGGCCACCCTAGCCATGAGGGCCTTAAATTGTCAGTTTCATATGCTTAAATATCAACAGTTCCTGTTATCACAATTAAGGAATAAAATGTCTCAACCTGAACAACCAGATTTGAAGGAGTTACAGGGTATGATGCATAGTGCAGAGCAAGTGGGTAAACATACTTTACAATGTGGTTATGATGCCCTAGAGGCTTCAAGTAGAGCGGCTGCTACAGGATCAGTCATTCGCAGACATGCCTGGCTTAGAGAACAAAACTTAGATCATGTGAAAGCTAAACTTCTAGATGCTCCTTTACAAAAGGATGTGCTGTTTGGTACTAATGCTGAGGAGATACTACGGAAAATGAAGGAAAAAGCCAAATCTATGCAAACTGTCAAAGCCTTTTTACAGGTCCAACCTCCACGTTTTAGCAGAAATTGGCCTTCAAAAAACTGGTCCTTTCCAGCCACTGACAAGCCCCAAAGAGGTAGATACAGACGCACAAGGGGCAGAGGGCAATCACAAGGATCCTATAGAGGCCGACAATGGCAAACTCCAGCACCAAGAGGTGGCGAGGACAGTGCACAACAATACAGGAAGCAAACCCAATGACTCCCTCATTTCCATGCCAAGCATGTCTCAGCTGGCAGCACCTTTTGGAGGAAAGCTAGCATTATTTGCAGGCAATTGGCATATTGTCACAACAGACAAATGGATCCTGGACATTATAAACAGAGGCTACAAATTTCAATTTCACACTCTTCCAAAATGAGAGGCATGCCAAACCTGCCACTGAATCAAAGGGCAGAGGCACAACTACAAATTTCAAAGCTCATAAGCATGAGAGCTATTCAAGAGGTACCTACTCACGAACAAGGTCAAGGTTTCTATTCAAGACTTTTCTGGTACCAAGGAAAGGAACCGACTGGAGACCCATTTTGGACTTATCCATCCTAAACACATTTCTACTCGTACCAAAATTCAAGATGCTCACATTACAGCAACTTCTTCCCATGCTGGGCAAGGGGTTTTGGCTGGTAACATTGGACCTCAAGGAGGCATACCTGCATGTCCCAATCAGACAAAGCTGCAGAAGATACCTCAGATTTCTTGCAGGTTCAATCCGCTATCAATTCTCTGCATTGCCCTTTGGCTTATCTACTGCGCCCAGAGTATTCACAAAGTGCCTGGCATCAGTGATTGCCTACTGCAGACTTCAAGGGATACAAATTTACCCTTATTTGGACGACTGCCTAATCCAAGCGGACAGCAAGAACATACTTCTGGAACATCTGGCATATGTGACACGGTTAATGCATGCTCTGGGATACACAATCAACAAAGAGAAATCAAGGCTAACACCATCTCAGAAAATAATTTTCCTGGGTGCCAACTTGTACACAAACACCCAAACGGCCTACCTTATGCCAGAAAAACAGGGGCAACTACCTCAGTACTTCAAAATACTAGAAAAAAGTACCAGGCTTACTGCAAGGAAAATCCTGCAGGCTCTAGGATTCATGGCATCTTGCATTCTTTTAATCCCATGTGCAAAGCTGCATATGAGGAAACTTCAATGGTACCTAAAAAACCTATGGTCTCAACACAGTCACAGTTTGGAAACAATAATACCAATAATCCCATGTTTGCAAAAGGAATTTCTATGGTGGGCCCAAGCATGTCAAGCAAACACAGGCCTCCCATTCTGCAAGCCTCAAGCAAAGCAAGTTATCACAACAGACACCTCAGATTACGCCTGGGGGGCGCACATGACGGACAGATGCATCCAGGGCAAATGGTCCCAAAAGGAAAAGCACCTTCACATCAATCAAAAAGAAATGCTAGCAGTAATAAATGCAATTACAGTTTTCAAGGACTTCCTGCATCCAGGACAATTACTAATAAGAACAGACAACACCACAGTAATGTGGTACATAAACAAACAAGGAGGAACACATTCAGACCACTTGTGCAGACTAGCCATGACTCTCTGGAACTTGGCTCTGGAATGGCAAATCGAACTTCAAGCACAGTACCTGCCAGGATTGGAAAATACGCTGGCAGACAATTTAAGCAGAAATATGACAGATCCACACGAATGGAAGTTACATCCTCAGGTGTTTACAGAAATAATCCAAGTGTGGGGGAGGCCAGACATAGATCTTTTTGCCTCCCACAGGAATCATCAATTGGAAAAGTTTTGTTCGAGGACCTTTCATCCAAAGGCCTGGAGAGTGGACGCCCTTTCATTCAGTTGGACAGCATGGACAGTTTACGCATTTCCACCTCTGCCTCTTCTGCCCAAGGTGCTTTTGAAAGCAAGAGCAGACAGACCGAAGATGATACTGATTGCTCCAGATTGGCCAAGACAACACTGGTACCCACTGCTGAGGAGCCTAACACATACTCCCCCCTGGTCCCTGCCTCTAATGCCTCTTCTGCTGACTCAGCACAGCTACAAAACTCTTCACAGTCAGCTGAAAACACTCAATCTCGCTGCATGGAAAATCCCTTAACACCACAACAGACCCTACTCTCCAAGGAGGTGCAGGATGTCATTTTGGAGACCAGAAGGCCATCTACTAGAAAAGCTTACTCCGCCAAATGGAAGTGGTTTTGTTCTTGGAATGAGAAAAAAGGCCAGGACCCTAGAAAACTGAACTTGCCTCAGGTATTACAGTATCTAGCTGAGCTGCTGAACAGTGGACTTTCATTTTCTTCCATAAAAATCCATGCCTCAGCCATTTCTGCAGAATTCAACACGGATCCTCCTTTATTTTCTCACCCATTCTTACGACAGTTCCTCAGAGGGGCTAAGAATATAAGACCACCAAGGAGACAACCAATACCAGCCTGGGGATCTTAATTACATACTAGAAAAGTTAACATTGCCTCCTTTTGAACCAGCTGCCTCTACAGATTTGCAATATTTGTCCTGGAAAACTGCCTTCCTTCTGGCTATCACTTCAGCTCGTAGAGTTTCGGAGCTACAGGCCCTCATGGCGGTGCAGCCCTTTCTCATTTTCCATCAGGACAGGGTTGCCCTTCGTACCAACCCATCATTTATGCCTAAAGTGGTATCCAGGGTAGCTTTAAATCAGGCCATACACCTTCCTACCTTTTACCCCAATCCTCAAAACAAAGGGGAAAGGCTACTACATTCTTTAGACATCCATAGGCAGCTACGTTACTATTTGGACAGAACAAAGTCCTTCAGGAAATCAGAACAACTCTTTGTGTCCTATGCTGTAGGGGCTCAAGGGAAGCCAGTTTCCAAGCAGACTATTTCAAAGTGGATAGGCCACTGCATACGGTTTTGTTATTCCTATCATGGGAAATCTGTTCCTACAGGTATCAGATCACACTCCACCAGGGCCACAGCTACCTCTACAGCCTTCCTCAGAGGAGTTCCTACCAAAGATATTTTGGAGGCAGCCACTTGGAGTTCTGTACATACCTTCACAAAACACTACCACCTGCCTTTATATTCCAGAACAAGAGCAGGCTTTGCCACTGCTGTTTTGCAGGGCATTCTGGCTCAACCCAGTTCCTCCTAGTACCTACCACCCTGTGCGTAGCTTTGGGACTCTACCCATCTGTGATTACTGCAGCTGTATGCACGATGAAGATAGTACAGTTTTGTACCTACCATAAATGTAGATGTTCGAGTGCTAATACAGCTGCAGTACAGGTTTCCCTCCCTCCTTCCCCACTTGGTAAATACATGGGGCCTAACAACCCCTTCATACAACCTGACTGGGCTATCCTTCTTTGGTTTATTTGCTTGCATCCACTTATTTTGGATTATATTGCATTACTTGTATATATACATATAAGCATAGTTTATGTATTGCCTTCCTTCTGGGGGCACCTGACATCTGGGGCAAGAAAGACTGAAGAACATGGCGTTGGCTGTGTCTTGTATACTCTGGCCTCACTGACGTCAGAAGAGAAAGTGACAACAACCGACGCCGGACCAAGACTTTGGAATTTGGCCGACCGAGGGACCGCCTGACGGTAGAGAACCCATCTGTGATTACTGCAGCTGTATTAGCACTCGAACATCTACATTTATGGTAGGTGCAAAACTGTACTTTTGTCGGTATGGCGTCTGCCGGTCTTCAGGCCTTGGATATTCCTAAGAAGCGCAAGGACAAAGACTAAGATGGGCTTCAGAGAGTCAAATCTTCCGATGACGCTAGGTTGGTAGTCAGTTCAACGGTAGTCAGTGAGGCATCTTTGCAGCCCCTGCAGTCCGCAGATTTTCAAGCTCAGGCCTCTGGTGAGACCATTTCCGAGTCCTCCATGCCTCCGGCTTCCATTCTGGTTCGGATCTTTAGCCTGCGACAGAGAAAGCTGCACTTTCAGAGTCTTCGGTTCTTCCTACCGACAGCAGGCACATACTGACAACCTCCTCTGTGGTCAAGCCTCCTGAGTCCTTCCTTTTGTCGGGTAAATCTTCTAGTCACAAGTCTGTGAAGAAACAGACTCCAGTTGCTCCTTGTTCTCCTCAATCTCAGATGGTTAAAATGGCTAACTATCTTTTGACCCTTATTAGGGGCTCACAGCCGCATCCTTCCAAAAGAGGTAGGGATCTCTCTCCAGTAGCTTTGTCTTTTTCAGGCTCGGACTCTGCTAGTATTTCAGCTGATGAAGAGGTAGCTTCTCAGGCTTATTCTGGGTTTGAGGATTCTGATGCAGAGGAATCCATTCCTTCTGCTTCTCCTTCAGGAAATTATTATTTTGGTGATGCTTTGAATACTCTTAGGGAACATTTTAAATGGGAAGGTCAGGAATATTCTCAATCTAAAAAGATAATCAGACAATTCTTGGATTTGCCTCAACACAAGGCTCTGGCTATTCCTCCTGTGTTGGAGGGTGGTGGGTGATGTTTTTCTGGAAAATTCCTTGAATCCCAACTCTGTTCCTCCTGCACCCAGGAAACCTGACAGGTACTATAGAGTTCCTGATTCACATTTGTTTCTCTACTGTAATCCCCTGGCTGACCCAGAAGTTATTTCTCAGGGGCCTAAAGGGGTTAAGGCTACTGTTTCCAGTAATCCTATTCCTTCTGATAATGAATCTAGGAATCTAGACAGGTGGGAGAAGGTTTATACTTCTGCCACTTTTGCTGTTAGGTCTATCAATTGTCTCTTTCATATGCTTAAGTATCAGCAGCGTACTTTGGAGGCTGTTAAGTCAAATATTTCAACTGTGCCCCTTTTGGGGGAGAATAAAGTTATGCAGGATTTACTGAATTCTGACAGTCTTGTCAGTAAGTATTCTTTACACTGTGGTTTTGATGGTTTTGACATTTCCTGCAGGGCTGCAGCTACTGGATCTGTTATCAGGAGGCATGCTTGGCTCAGGGAACAGCCACTTCCAGAGTCGGTCAAGGCAAAGCTTTTAGATGCTCCCGTACACAAAGATACTCTTTTTGGCAGCAAAGCGGAGGAGGTGCTCAAGAAGATGGAGGATAAAGCCAAGTCCATGCAAACTAAGGACTTTCTGCAAGTTAAGCCTCCTCGTTCATAGGTTCACAGGTTAGTAGCAGTTTTAGCAGGAACTACCCTTCTAAGAGTTGGACTTTTCCTGCTACTAGCAGGCGGAACCGTTCTAGGACTAGAGGTTACAAATCTGCTAGGGGTCAGGGGGCTACCCCTCAGAGGACTAAACAATGGCATGCTTCCACGTCTAAGTCGGGAAGTTCCAAGCCCACATCTTAGGCCAAGTATTCTCAATGACTTTGTCAAACTTCTGCCTGTTCCTGCTTGCCCGGAGTCTCCTTTAAGGGGAAGGTTGGCCCTTTTTTCAAAGGTTTGGGCCGCCATCACAGACAAATGGGTACTCAGAACTGTATCCGTCCCTTTCCCACATTCGAAGGATTCCCGGACATTTCTTCAAATCAAAGGGCAGAAGTAGAAAAGCAAGTTTTGTCTCTATTGCAGCTGGGGGCAATAGAATCAGTTCCTGCTCAGCAGGTAGGCCAAGGCTTCTACTCCAGACTTTCCCTAGTGCCACAAAAAGAGGGAACCTGGCGTCCCATCCTAGATCTCTCCATTCTGAACTCTTTCCTGGTGATCCCAAAGTTCAAAATGCTCACTTTTCATCAGTTGCTACCAGTGTTGGAGAAGGACTCCTGGCTGGTAACTTTAGATTTCAAGGAAGCTTATGTGCACATCCCTATCCGGGAAACCTGCAGATGGTTTATTTGCTTCAGAGTGGACAAGCAACATTATCAATTCTCTGTGCTGCCCTTTGGCTTATCTACTGCTCCCAGAGGTTTTACAAAGTGCCTGGCTCCAGTCATTTTTGCAGGCCGAAGAACATACAGATTAATCCTTACTTAGACGACTGTCTGATTCAAGCAAAGTCTCAGGAGCAGCTGTTAAAGGATTTGGAATTTGTCAAGACTCTTCTCTCTTCCCTGGGTTACACTCTCAACAAGCAGAAGTCGAAAGTGTTACCAACCAAAGAGAGAATATTCCTGGGAGTGAGTCTGAACACAGCCGCCCAGATGATATATCTCACCCAGGAGAAGCAGACAACTCTTTCAGCTTACTTCAAGTACTTGGCAGGCCTGTCCCACCTCCATGCAAGGAAATACCTGCAAGCTGTGAGATTCATGGCCTCTTGTATTCTCATGATTCCAGATGCAAAGCTGCATATGAGGAAATTGCAATGGTACCTCAAGAATGTTTGGTGTCAACATACTCAGGACTTGCATGTCATAGTTCCTCTGCTTCCATGTTTGCAGAGAGAGTTGCTATGGTGGGCGACAGCCTGTTTGCAAAACAAGGGTATGCCTTTCCATCCACCTCCTGCAAGTCAAGTCCTGACTACAGACTCATCGAATTACGCCTGGGGAGTTCACCTGGATGGCAGGTGCATACAGGGACGTTGGAACGCCCAGCAGAGGCACTTGCACATAAACCTGAAGGAATTGATAGCAGTTCACCAGACCTTACTGGCTTTCAAGCATCTTCTTTCTCTTGGAACTCTGCTAGTAAGAACAGACAACACCACAGTTGTGGTACATCAGCAAACTGGGAGGGACTCATAATTATCCCATGTGCAGGCAGACCAAGATTCTGTGGACCACAGCAGCATCATTGGACATGCATCTTCTAGCTCAGTTTCTTCCAGGAAGGCTTAGTGTTTTGGCAGGCCAGTTGTGCAGACGAACCTTGGATCCTCACGAGTGGCAACTGAACAGAGCAGTCTTTTACAGCATTATTCAGCGTTGGGGCACTCCACAGGTGGACCTTTTCTTCTCCCTAGACAACCACCTTCTGCCACTCTTTTGCACCAGACAGCATCACAGCAAAGCCTGGAAAGTGGATGCTCTGTCTTTCCCTTGGACACTACTTTCAGTTTATGCCTTCCCTCCTCTTCCTGTTCTTTCAGGAGTGTTGTTGATCAGGGACGAAAGACCAACCATTCTCATAGCCCCAGACTGGCCCAGGCAGCATTGGTATCCTCTGCTTCGCATTCTATCCTAGCTTCCTCTGTGGCATCTTCCTCTGAAACCAGATCTTTTGGTTCAGGAGGGGGGAAAGAGTCTGCACCCTCATTTTCAGTCTCTCCATTTGGCAGCATGGCTCATTGTATGAATCCATCCTTTTCTTCCCTTTCCCAGCAAGTGGTTGACGTGCTTCGTGAGGCCAGAAGGCCTAGCACTAGGAAGTCTTACGCTGGCAAATGGGAAAGATTCTCTCGTTGGATGCAAGCTAAAGGAGAGACTTCTTCTCAGCCTACTCTTCCTCTGATCTTGGAATATTTGGCTGAGATGTTCTTCATCCCACATTGCTGCAGTCCTAACACTTGGGTAGTCCGCTGTCCCAGTCGGCCCGAATACCAAAGTATATGGCTGACGTCGGTCAAGGCGCATTAGTCTGACGTCAGGACGTCAGGGTACAAATGCGCATGACCGACGTCATATCCTCAGTCTTTTTTGCCGCATGGTCCGATGCAGAAGCAGTTTTGCGAGTGCAGGTTGGCGTTCTGAAATTTTCTGAAGTCGGAGTTTCAGACCGAATCAAAGTTGGCTAAGTACCCGTTGGGAATATTTTGGTTTTTCTTGCCTCAGTATTTAACCGGATGTCAGAAAAAGTGAATAACTGTATTTCTTGTGGGAAACAGATACCTCATAGGGATTACCATACCATGTGTATACCTTGCTTAGGGCCTGAGCACGACGTTGTTGGATGTCGCTCTTGTGCTAGATTTAACAAACGCACTATAAAGAGAAGATTAGACTGTGCCAGGTTAGTTTTGGGAAGCGTTGTAATTATAAAATGCCGTCGGATGCTCCGGCGCCCGCTTCGTCCAAAAAGCGCAAGGACAAAGCAGCAAAGCCTAGGTTGGAAGAACCGTCAGTCCCGGACGTCGGTTCTTTAGAAGGCTCGGTGGAGCGGAGGTTCTGCAAGAAGTTTCTTTGGAGTCTCAGGGGGAGACTTTACTGTTACAAGATGTGTCCTCTCAGGAGGTAGGCCAGGCTGAAGGGGCTTCTCAGGTGGCTGTTCTCCCTCCCTTCCTAAGGTGGTTAGGCCCTCCCTTCTGTTTCCAAGGCTTCTTTGAGAGGCAGGCCAGGTTTAACTTCAGTGGGTGTCTCTCCTAGTTCTTCAGGATCTTTGCCTAAGAAACATATGCTTAAAATGGCAGAAGATTTGATTACTATGATTAGGGTTCTATGCCCCTCCTGATAAGAGGCCTAGGGTGGAACCTGAGCTTGAGAGGTTTGAGCAGTGTTCGAGGCTTCTGAGTCTTGGCTGAAGACTTACAGGAGTATCCTCCTTATTCTGATTCTGATGTGGATGATTCTACTCCTTCGGCTTCTCCTCCTGAGGATTTTTCTTTTTCAGAGACTCTTCATTCCATGAGGGAACATTTTAAATGGAAAGGACAAGATTTCTCTGATTCCAGGAAGAGGCTTAGGGAATTTTTGTTTTTACCCCAGCATAGGCCTTTAGCTATACCTCCTGTTCTGGATGTGGTGGAAGATGTTTTCGCAGAGGCTTCCCTGAACCCTGATTCTTTGCCTCCTGCCCCAGTTAAACCGGACAGATATTATAGGGTGCCTGAAGCTCATAAGTATCTTTTTAAGAGTCCTAGGGCAGACCCAGAAACTGTTTCTCAGGGGCCTAAAGGTGTTAAGGCTTCTGTTGTTAAAAATCCTGTTCCTCCTGATAAAGAGGCAAGGGCTTTGGATAGATGGGGAAAGAAAGTGTATACTTCTTCCACTTTAGCCATGAGGGCTTTGAATTGCCAGTTCCACATGTTAAAATATCAAAATTATCTCCTTTCGCAATTACAGTCTAAGGTGGATGCTCTGGCGGAAGGTATTGAGTGTAAAGAGTTGCAGGATTTAGTTCATGTGTCTGAACAGGTGGGTAAGCATTCCTTGCAATGTGGTTTTGATGCTGTGCAGGCCTCTTGAGGGTGGCTGCCACTGGTTCTGTTCTTCATGAGCACGCCTGTCTGAGGGAGCAGAATTTAGCTGAGCATGTTAAGACAAGGATTTTGGATGCTCCGTTACAGTCTGATGTGTTGTTTGGTTCGCCTGTGGAAGCAGTTTTAAAGAAAATGGAGGACAAGGCTAAGTCTATGCAGACTGTTAAAGATTTTTGCAGGTTCAGCCCCAAGTTTAGTAGAAATTGGCCTACTAAGGATGGACATATCCTTCTTATGATTCCCAGTCTAGGGGTTGGTCTAGGCGTGGTAGGGGCAGGGCTCAAGTTTCTTTTAGGCCTAGAACAGGAGTTCACCTGCTCAATCTTCTGGTGAGGGCAGGGGTCAGCCCTTTCGTAAACAGACCCAATGACCTGCCTTTTCAGCTGCCAGTGCTTTCTCGTCTGGCAGCACCTTTGGGAGGAAGGCTGGCACTTTTCAAAGAAAATTGGAGTTTAATTACCCAGGACAGATGGGTATTGGATATCATTCACCACGGTTACAGGTTTTATTTCCATACCTTGCCTCCTTTCAAAGGCATGCCAGACATTCCTCCTCTACAAAGAAAAGAGGCTCACAAGCAAATTTCTCTGTTACTCCAAATAGGGGCCATTCAGCCGGTTCCTGTGCCAGAAAGGGGCCTAGGATTTTATTCTCGCCTGTTCCTAGTACCAAAGAAGGGGAACACGTGGAGACCAATTTTGGATTTATCTATCCTCAACACTTATCTGGACATTCCCAAGTTCAAAATGTTGACGTTACAACAGCTTTTACCTCTACTGGGCAAAGATCACTGGATGGTAACTTTAGATCTCAAGGAGGCTTACCTTCATGTGCCTATCAGTCTAAGTTGCAGGAAGTATCTGCGTTTTCGAGCTGGGAATTCCCATTATCAGTTCTCTGCATTGCCCTTTGGCTTATCTACTGCGCCCAGAGTATTCACAAAAGTTCTGGCTCCAGTGATAGCTTACTTCAGGCTAAAAGGAATACAAATCTATCCTTACTTGGACGACTGCCTGATTCTGGCTCAAGGAAAGGAAGACCTTTTACAGCATTTGGAATATGTGATAGCAGTGCTAAGATGCCTGGGGTATTCTGTGAACGAAATAAAGTCCAGTCTTGTACCCTCTCAAGACATGTGCTTTCTGGGTGTAAGACTGAATACAGCAACCCAGATGGCCTTTTTAACCCCGGACAAACAAAAGAATCTTTCCCTGTACTTCCATCAACTATCTCTTCAGTCCGGGCTGACTACAAGGACAGTCCTTCAAGCCTTAGGGTTCATGGCATCTTGTATTCTGGTGCTTCCCAATGCCAAACTGCATATGAGGAAGCTGCAATGGTACCTCAAAAATGTATGGACACAGCACTGCCAGGATTTGGACACTGTCATTCAAATAATACCTTGCATTCAAAAGGAATTTTTGTGGTGGGCTCAGGAATGTCACCTAAACAAGGGACTCTCTGTGACCCGGCCAGAGGCGAGTCAGATTCTAACGACAGATGCCTCAGACATAGCTTGGGAGCTCATCTGAATGGAAAGTGGATACAAGACAAGTGGCCTGCCAGACTACAGCATCTACATATCAACATGAAGGAGATGTTAGCAGTCCAGTTTGCATTAATGGCTTTCAAGGAGTTACTTCTTCCAGGGCAGGTGTTGATTCTAACAGACAACACAACTGTCATGTGGTACATCAACAAACAAGGGGGAACACATTCTTATCCTCTATGCAGGCAAGCAATGATTTTATGGGAGACTGCGCTCAGCTTGCAACTAACTCTTCAGGCAAGGTTTCTGCCGGGAGCACAGAACTCCTTAGCAGATGTGTTAAGCAGGCAAATCATGGATCCCCACGAGTGGAAACTGGATCTTCATGTATTTCGGAAATTGATAGTGTCATGGGGAACTCCAGACATAGATCTGTTCGCTTCTCCACTAAACCACCAGCTGCCAAAGTTTTGCACAAAAAGGTTTCATCACACAGCTTGGAAAGTGGATGCTCTTTCTTTCAGTTGGAAAAATCTTCATGTGTATGCCTTTCCACCTCTGCCTCTTCTCCCAAAGGTACTCCTAAAGGTCAGACAAGACAAGCCAAGGATGATTTTAATAGCTCCAGATTGGCCTCGGCAACACTGGTACCCATTACTGAGGAGTCTGGTAAGGAAGCCTCCATGGCCTTTACCTTTGATTACACACCTATTGTTTCAGAGGGACGGTCATCTACTCAATGTCAAGCTTCACTCTCTTCATCTGACAGCCTGGCATATTCTGTTTTGAAACACAGCAGGTCTCAACTTCCTCAACAAGTTTTGAATGTGATTATGGAAGCCAGAAGACCTAGTACAAGGAAAGTGTACTCAGAAAAATGGAAGAGATTTTTATTTTGGAGTGCAGCAAAGGATTTGGAGGTTTCTGAGCCTAATTTGAGTGCGGCTCTTCAATATCTTTCTGAGTTATTGGACAAAGGTTTGTCTTTCTCTTCCATTAAGATTCATGCTGCAGCAATTTCAGCTCACTATGATTGTGACCCACCATTGTTTTCTCATCCTTTGTTCAAGCAATTTCTTAGAGGGCAAAGAATATAAGACCCCCGTAGAGCTCCTACTCCTGCTTGGGATCTCAATTTTGTGTTGGAGAAACTTACTCTACAACCTTTTGAGCCTCGGCTACTGCTGAATTGAAATACTTGTCATGGAAGACTGCTTTTTGTTGGCCATTACTTCTGCAAGAAGGGTTTCTGAATTGCAGGCCCTTATGGCGGTTGAGCCTTTTTTGATTTTCCATAAGGACAGGGTATCATTACGTACTAATCCTTCCTTTATGCCTAAGGTGGTTTCTAGTGTGGCTTTAAACCAAACTATTCATTTGCCTACTTTTTATGCAGATACCCAAAATAAGGGGGAAAAGATTTTGCACACTTTAGATGTACACAGGCAGTTGCGTTATTATTTAAGCAGGACTAAGGATTTTAGGCAGTCTCAGCAGTTGTTTGTTTCTTTTGCTTTGAATTCTCAGGGCAAGCCTGTGTCAAAACAAACTATTTCTAAGTGGATTGGGTTTTGCATTTCATTTTGTTATTCCCATCATGGCAAGGAGATTCCAGCTGGGATTAGGCCTCATTCCACTAGGGCTACTGCCACTTCAACAGCATTTCTAAGGGGGGTGGCAACTAAGGATATTTTGGAGGCAGCTACTTGGAGTTCAGTGCATACTTTCTCTAAGCACTACCACCTTCCTCTCTACTCTAAATCCAGGGCTGGTTTTGCCACGGCTATTTTGCAGGGCATGTTGACAGCTCCTGCTTCCTTATGATTTGCCAGCCTCCCTTACCTCTGCTTTGGGATTCTACCCAAGTGTTAGGACTGCAGCAATGTGGGATGAAGAAAGTACAGTTTTGTACCTACCATAAATGTAGATGTCCGAACTGGATAGCATCTGCAGTCATAACAACTGGGGTTGTCCTGTCATCAGGCAGCCCTTCAGTCGGCCGGATTCCAAAGTCCGGGTCCGGCTTCGGCTGATGTCGCACTCCACCCGACGTCATCTTTGTTGGTCTTCGGGTATAAAAGCATCAGCCGACGCCATTTTCCTCAGTGTTTCTTGCCCCAGATGCCAGTAGCCCTCTTGCAGGCTAAAATTTGGATAGATGCCAATGTTTCCAAATAGATAGAGGTAAACACAACAATAAGCATGTATGTACATATATACAAACAAATACACCATAAAGACTCCCCAACAGCTAGCTATTAGGAGGGTAAACACCCTAGGAGTACCACAGAGGGCAAGGAGGGAGGGTAATCCTGACTGCAGATGCTATCCAGTTCGGACATCTACATTTATGGTAGGTACAAAACTGTACTATGTCCTTCATGGATGCATCTGCAGTCATAACAACTGGGTAGAATACCATAGCCAACTAGGGGAGGGGGATAAAAGTAGATTATGGTGTGTTTAGGATCCCTTGCAGTACAGCAGTGGCAAACCCTGCTCGGGATCTGGAATAAAGAGGCAAATTATAATGCTTGGCAAATGTATGCACGGAGGTCCAAGTAGCCGCCTCAATAATGTCTTTGGTTGCCACTCCTCGTAAGAAGGCTGTGGTAGTGGCTGTTGCCCTTGTAGAATGAGGTCTTATGTTCTGTGGAATTTGTTTTCCATGGAAGGAGTAACAGAATCGTATGCAATTTCCTATCCATTTGGAGATTGTCTGTTTGGAAATAGCTTTTCCTTCCCTTCCTGTTGCATAGGCTACAAAAAGTTGGTCAGTCTTTCTGCTATTTTTTGTTCTGTCCAAGTAGTAGCGTAGCTGTCTATGTACATCCAAGGTATGCAGTATTCTTTCCCTCTGTTTTGTGGGTTGGGAAAGAAGGTAGGTAGGTGGATTGCCTGGTTTAAAGACACTCTGGATACCACCTTGGGCATAAATGTAGGATTAGTCCTCATGGACACTCTATCTTGGTGGAAGATTAGGAAGGGTTGCACTGCCATTAAGGCCTGTAGTTCTGAAACCCTCCTTGCTGAAGTAATTGCCAGTAGGAAAGCAGTTTTCCATGACAGGTGTTGTAGGTCTGCTGTTGCTGCTGGTTCAAAGGGTGATAGTGTCAACTTTTCTAGCACAAAGTTTAAATCCCAAGCTGGTAATGGTGGTTTCCTTGGAGGTTTTACATTCTTGATTCCTCTGAGGAACTGCCTGAGCAAAGGGTGCGAAAAAACAGGTGGATCAAAGCTGTATTCTGCTGAAATAGCTGATGCATGTATCTTGATGGAGGAGTAGGACAGGCCTGAATGAAGGAGTTCGGCCAGATACTCCAGAATGTTAGGCATATCTATGTTTGACACATCTTTTCCTCTTTCCGTACTCCAAATGACAAACCTTTTCCATTTTCCAGCATAGTTCCTTCTTGTTGAAGGTCTGCGTGCTTCAAGAATAATGTCTTTAACTCTTTGGGAAAGTTCTGGATTAGCTGCTGCTATGTGATGTTCCATGCAGTCAGTTGCAACGTTTTAGGTTTGGATGTATGATGCTGTAGTTGTTCTGAGTTAACATCAAAGGCATCAGGGGTATTGGCCACATATTGTTCGAGACATGCTCCTCAGTAGTGGGTACCAGTGTGGTCTTGGCCAGTTTGGAGCTATCAGGATTGTCCTTGGGCGTTCTTCCTTGATTTTTAGTAGTACCTTGTGTATCAAAGGAAGAGGTGGGAATGCATATGCTGTTAGGCCTTTCCAGTTGAAGGAGAGCGAATCCACTTTCCATGCTAGTGGGTGGAATGTCCTTGTGCAGAATTTTTGAGCTGGTGATTGAGAGGTGATGCGAATAGGTCTATCTGTGGCATTCCCATTTCTTTGAGATGGTCTTGAAGATGTCCGGGTGCAGCTTCCATTCGTGGGCATCCGAAGTGGTTCTGCTTAATATGTCTGCTAGAGTATTGTCTTTCCCTGGTACAAATATTGCCTGTAACTGGATGTTGTAGCTGAGTGCCAGGGTCCACAGCTCCAAGGTCATTCTGCATAGGGGGTATGAATGAGTGCCTCCCTGTTTGTTGATGTACCACATGACTGTGGTGTTGTCTGTCCTTATTATCAACTGGCCCTCTTTGAGAAATGGTTTGAACTTTTGGATTGCCAGTTTTACTGCCAGCATTTCTTTTAGGTTGATGTGCAGGTGAAGTTGATCCTGTGTCCACAATCCTTGCACGCATTTGTCCAGCATGTGGGCCCCCCATCCTAGGTCTGAAGCGTCTGTTGTGATGGTCTGGCTTGCTTGACATCTGCGAAAAGGTAGGCCTGGGTTTGACTGGCATGCCTGAGCCCACCATAGGAACTCCTGTTTTAAGCATGGAATTAGTGGGATTTCTGTTTCTAGACTGTGTCTGTGTTGGAACCATAAATTCTTTAGGTACCACTGTAGTTTTCTCATATGTAGTCTGGCAAATGGAACCAAGATTATGCATGATGCCATGAAGCCCAAGGCCTGCAGTACTTTTCTTGCTGTTAACTTGTTCAGTTTTGTTAGTGCCAAGAAGTAAAGAGGAAGTTCTTTTTGTTTTTCTGTAGTCAGGAATGCCATTTGTTTTACTGTGTCCAATTCAGCCCAAGAATGTCCTTGTTTGGGATGGTATCAGCCTTGACTTTTGTAAATTGACTGTGTATCCCAGTGCTTGTAGCAAGTAAATGACCCTTTGTAAATCTGTTGTCAGCTTGCTTTTGTTGTCCCCTTGTAGCAGGCAGTCGTCCAGGTATGGGTAAATTTGAATTCCTGTAGTCTGCAATGGGCGATTACTGATGCCAGGCATTTTGTGAATACTCTGGGCGCAGTAGATAAGCCAAAGGGCAATGCTGAGAATTGATAGTGCTCTGATCCTGCAAGAAATCTGAGGTATCTTCTGCAGATTGGTCGAATGGGGACGTGCAGGTATGCCTCCTTGAGATCTAGAGTTACCAGCCAAGACTCCTTGCCCAGCATGGGAAGAAGTTGCTGTAGGGTCAGCATTTTGAATTTTGGGACAATGATGTATGTGTTTAAGGTGGACAGGTCGAGAATTGGTCTCCAACTTTTTTCCTTTCTTGGAACTAGGAATAGTCTGGAATAGAATCCCTTTCCTTGCTCTGCTGTTGGCACTCTTTCCACAGCTCTCATGTTTGCTAACTCCATTATCTGGCGTAGAGCCTCTGTTTTTTGATTTGGAGGTAGATTTGGCATTCCTCTTTTGACTGGTAAAGTGTGGAAGTGAAACCGGTAACCTTGATCTATGGTTTGTAAAATCCACTTGTCTTTTGTTATGTAGTGCCAGTTCTTTGAAAATAAGGTTAACTTTCCGCCTAGAGGAGCTGCTATTTGTTCCCTGGTAGGCGGATTTAGGGTTAAGTCACTGTGGTTGTGCTGATGTAGTGGCAGTGGCTGTGTCTGTGCCTCTGTTGTTACCTTGCCACTGTCGTCCTCTGTAGGCACCTCCTCTGGATTGGTTTCTGCCTCTGGAGCGTCTATTCCTGCCCCCTTGAAATTTTGTGAAGTCAGGAAGGAACCAATTTTAAGCGGGCCAGTTCCTGCTAAACCTGGGGGTTGGAACCTGCAAGAAATCTTTAACAGTTTGAACAGATTTTGCCTTTTCTTCCATTTTCTTCATAACCTGCTGGGCAGGTGTACCAAACAAACTTGTCTTGTCCATAGGAGCATCTAGCAACTTAGCTTTAACATGATCCGGTAAAGCTTGTTCCTTTAGCCATGCATGCCTTCTTATCACTGTGCCTGTCATGGCTGATCTAAATGAAGCCTCCAGTGCATCATAGCCACATTTTAAGGAATGGTTGCTAACCTGTTGTATGTTATTTACCATCTCTAATACATATTTCTTATCAAGAGATTCATCAGTGGTTAGTTTTTTAGTTAACTGATCAAGCATAAACTCTTGGTATTGTATCATGTGAAACTGACAGTTTAAAGCTCTAGCTGAGAGAGTAGCTGAAGTGTAGACCTTTTACCCCATCTGTCTAATGACCTTGCTTCCCTTTCAGAAGGAATAGGGTTTTAGCTATGGTCGGCTACTGCCTTGGGACCCTGGGATATAGTTTCTGGGTCTGCAAGTGGGGCCTTGTAAAGGTGGTGATGAGTATCTGGCACCCTGTAAAATCTGTGTGGTTTGGCAGGGGCTGGGGGTAGAGAATCTGGAGCGGAGCAAACATCATTGAAAGCATCATCCACCACAGAGAGAACAGGAGGTATAGCTAAGGGCCTGTGCTGTGGGAGGTGCAGAAAGGTCCTAAGTCTTTTTCTGGAGTCTGAAAAATCCTGTTGCTGCCATTGGAACTGTTCTCGCATGGCATGCAAGGTTTCCCCAAAGGAGAATTCTTCTGGTGGGAAGCAGCTGGAATGGATTCTTCAGCATCAGAATCTTCAAAATTGGAGAAGGGAGCCTCTGGCTGGTCAGTTATGTCTGATTCATCAGCAGAATCATCAGAGGACACTGGCTCAGGGGGCTCTGCCCTAGGTCTCTTCTCTGGGGGCTGAGAGGCCCTGTCTGGGTGAGATTGAGATCCTCTAATTAAAGAAATTAAATCTTCTGCCAAAGTAAGCATTTGAGAACTAGAAGAGGGCCTGGATGTGGGGGTTTAACAGGCACTGTTTTAGTAGTCTTGGCTGCTTTAGCCCTGGCGAAGGCCTTAATGGACATGGCTGCTGGAGGCCTAGCAGCACCACGTGCTGGGGTAGAGACATCCAAGGGGATGGTGTCTGATAAGTCAACCACCGTGAGTGGGTAAAATTTCTGAGGTCGATTCAAGAGTTGTAGCAGGGGCCTCAGTTGTAGGAATAGGTTCAGCTGTACTTTGATCAGTTTTCGGTTTCGGCGAAACCGAGACACTCATGTTTGCTTAACCATGGTTTCGGCCGAAACCGCGGACATGATGTCGGTCTTTATCTTTGCGTTTTTGGTAGATTGGGTAGTCGGAGGATCCGGCGGCATAATGTATGCAAAATCAGAACCGAAAAACTGTTCTGCAAACTCCGACCGGCGCCTGGCGTTCGTCGGTTGAAAGAAGCACAGGCGAACAGGCTGCTACGTCGTGGGCTGGGCCTAAACAAGGCAGACAGTAAGAGTGGAAATCTTTATGAGGTATTTGTTTCCCACAGGTTAAACAATTGTTAACTTTTTCTGACATCGGCTGAGGCAAGAAAGAGTCCCCAACGGGGTACTTAGCTTTAGAAGTCTTCGAAGTAGTATTCGGTAGAAGTAATCTCTGGATCCGACCGACCGGCACTTGCGAACAGCTTCTGCTTCGGGCGCCACGCGGCAAGAAAGACTGAGGAAAATGGCGTCGGCTGATGCTTTTATACCCGAAGACCAACAAAGATGACGTCGGGTGGGGTGCGACATCAGCGAAGCGGACCCGGACTTTGGAATCCGGCCGACTGAAGGGCTGCCTGACGACAGGACAACCCCAGTTGTTATGACTGCAGATGCATCCATGAAGGACATCATAGTACAGTTTTGTACCTACCATAAATGTAGATGTTCGAAGATCCACATTGCTGCAGTCCAATTTACCCTCCCTCCTTCCCCTCTGTGTTTAGGGGTGGTTGTGTGGGTGGGGTTGTACCTTTGTAAATTTGTATATATTGTATATATATTGGGTACAAGAGTGTTTGGTGTTTTTTGGTTTTGGCCTTATCTTTTTAGGGTCTTCTGACATCTGGGGCAAGAAAAGACTGAGGATATGACGTCGGTCATGCGCATTTGTACCCTGACGTCCTGACGTCAGACTAATGCGCCTTGACCGACGTCAGCCATATACTTTGGTATTCGGGCCGACTGGGACAGCGGACTACCCAAGTGTTAGGACTGCAGCAATGTGGATCTTCGAACATCTACATTTATGGTAGGTACAAAACTGTACTTTGCTTCAAAGTGGGACTTTCCTTTTCTTCTATCAAGATTCATGCTTCAGCTATTTCTGCTTGCAGTTCCTTCGAGCAGCCCATTTTCTCTCATTCCCTGATGAAAATGTTTCTCAGAGGTGCTAGCAACTTAAAACCACCCAGAAGGGCTCCTACTCCAGCCTGGGACCTTAATTTTGTGTTGGAAAAGCTCACTTTTCCTCCTTTTGAGCCAGCTGCCACTGCAAACTTAGTTTCTCTTTTGGAAAACTGCATTCCTCTTGGCTATATCTTCAGTAAGGAGAGTTTCAGAACTGTAGGCTTTGGCTGTGGAGCCTTTTCTCATCTTCCATGAAGATCAAGTCTCTCCCTAAGGGACTAATCCTTTTTTTATGCCGAAGGTGGTTTCAAGCCCGACTCTTAACCAGTCCATTCACCTTCCTATCTTCTTTCCTAATCCTCAAAATAGAGAGGAAAGGATCCTGCATTCTCTTGATGTACACAGACAGCTCAGGTTTTACCTGGATATGACTAAGGACCTTTGGAAATCATCTCGGCTATTTGACAGTTTTGCTCCTGGAGCTCAGGGCAAAGCTATTTCTAAGCAAACTATTTCTAAATGGATTGCACATGGTATTTCTTTCTGTTATTCCTTTCATGGTAAGGTTCCTCTTCAAGGTGTGAAGACCCACTCCACAAGAGCAGCCTCTACTTCTGCAGCCTTTTTAAGGGGTGTCCCTAATAAGGATATTTTAGAGGCTGCCACATGGTCTTCTGTACACATTTTCACAAAACGTTATAATTTGCCTTTGTTTTCTAGATCCAGGGCAGGGTTTGCCACTGCTGTTCTGCAGGGCATTCTCTCCAATCCTTGATTCTGTTGGTACCTCCTCCCTCTTCTCTGGGCTTTGGTAATCAACCCTTTTGTAAGGACTGCAACAGTGAAATACGATGAACATAATACAGTTGTGTACACTTACCATAAATGTGGATGTCCTGGTTTCCCTCCCTCCTTCCCCGTTTTGGTTTTCCTCTGCTCTCCTTTCCTAAGGTGCAGACTTTATTTGGTTTGTTTTACCAAGGATTATTTATATTTCTCTAAAGCCTTGTGTTTTTTGGGGGCTCCTGACATTTGTGGCAAGAAAGACTGAGGAAGTGACGTCGGCTGCCTCCTTTTGTGTTAGGGACACTGACGTCCAATACAACAGACGGCATATCCCGTTACCTTTGGTACTCAGGCTGATCAAGGGCTACCGGAGGCCGGATAACCCATAAGTAAGGACTGCAACAGTGAATGAATACACTCGAACATCTACATTTATGGTAAGTGTACACAACTGTACTTTCTTCCTTATGTTCAGCTTGTTTGCTTATGATTTCACCAAGATCATAATGGAGGCCGGTCAAAGGGGATGTATACTCTGGTGAAGGGACAAATGAAGATCGAACAGGTGATTTCCACAATCAACTAACTGCACATCTTTTGGAATTATATGACGAGGGAGAAAATGGGTGTGTGGTTTTGAGTTATAGATTTAAAATACAGAGAATTTGCATGCCATAAGACACACATTGCTTCTGGAAGGTCTTTCTGAATTAACATCTCATGGAGGTCTCATTCCATGTATCTGTTTTGGATATTGTGCATTTTGACAAGCATAGAGATGTTGCATAAAGGACAGAGCAATGTGGTACTTGAGGAAATGTCGAAACATCCGTGTGCACCCATTGTCAGAAAAGAGACTAAACTTTCTGAGTAAGCCGTCCAGCCCAGACTCCATCTGTAAGTTAGTTACATACCAGGAGGAGGATATTTTGTAGCAAACTCTTCAGGCAAAAATGTATTTCTTGTTTACTTGATTGTGTTTGGCCAGAAACGTTTCTGGGGTGGTAGAACCTTGGCAGGAACTCCAGTAGCATTGCTTCAGACTTTTGGGAATTGCAGTAAATGAAGGAAAGTTTGTCAGCATTAAACAGTGCCCCCGTGTTCATATCTTTGCTGCTTAAGATGCATTTTAAAGAATGTGGAAGATGAGAACCATTGTTTTTTCCACAGATATGCAAACTTTGCTGTGACTTCCACTGGTTTCTTTGATCTGGAAGTATTTTTAAAAGCAAAATCAAATGGAGCAAGTCTGAGTTTGGTTACAGAAAGGTGGTCCAGATAACTGTTGTACACTCCTTCACTGAACTGATGATTTCCAGCACAACTTCTTCAGAGGTTTACACTGCCCCTCCATATACCCATAGGTGCAACCCCATGGAGGACTGAATTAGTGTCACTGACTTCAAGAGCTGTGTTGCAGTTCTCCTCATTTGTATGTTTTTATTCTCCCAAAGTTTTCCTTATGTAGTCAACTTGCTCTTCTGTGTTGTAATTTGTTTATGTACAGTTGTTTGGCTTTTCAGATTAAATATATTTAAGCCTTATTTTATTAAAACATTAATGTTTGCTATTAAAATTGCCAAGTACTACTTTTCATAAACTTTTACAGCTCAAGATGCTGATCCTTCAGTTTTGTTTTATTTTTCTAGAGTATAAGTGATAAGATAATAGTCCAGCTGCAACTTTTTTGATACTGTACACATGCATTTTCTTTCTCATGTGTGTTTGCTAGATGAACCTGGAAAAGAACATTATTTGAATAAAGCTTAGGTAAAGAATTTTAGATGTCCTTCTGTTCTCGTGTTGCAGTATTCTAAACATAAGGGATCCTCTGCCCGAGGTGACCCAAATGTCCATCTGGTATACAAAAGCTTAGCCTGGCTGCTGTATGGTATGTGGGACATCAAACGTAGGTACCATAAACTGTGGGCCGTAAATATGACATCCGCACGCACAGACCTCATAACTTCTCTGCCGTCAGTGGAACGTCAGCTAGCTCGTTCTGCTCCACGCTAAAGACATCTAAAACAATAAGTTCCCCGTTGGGGAACCTTTAATTATTTTTTTTTTCTAGTTCTGGTTGCTGTCATTTGCTTAATTGCTAGCTGATTGCATCCATGTCATCTAGGAAGGGAACATTTTTTATTTTATTTCATTTTACCTTTGTTAACCAGGGGTGTCTTGACTGAGCCGAAAAGGCCCTTTTTCAGCAGAGGCCTGGGGAGAAACGCTCCACATAGAAAAATTCCAGATACATTTAGATATTTAGACATGATCAGTATACACACAAATTACAGTAGACATGTTTTTACTGTGCTATGCAGCACATCAGCAGTTACATTGGAGAGAACAAACAAGAAAGTATTAATTTAAAAGTAAAGGTAATTCATAGGTTTGTGGTGTACAGCTGAAATTTGGAACATAGGTAGAATACATACATAGTACACAGGTACAGTACATACATTGTACATTAGCCAGTGTTTGTGAGTAAGAATGAAAATTATTATGAAGTACTCTAAGCTTAGTATGTGTACCTTATCCACTTTCACTAGCCTGGGGAGCAGTCATGGCACTGCCAACTTTGCTTGAGATGTTGCCTAATGAGGTTTTTAAAGGAGGCTTTGGACAATGTGTTTTATATGCTAGTGGGGAGAGAGTTCCATTTTTTAGCCACTGAACTACTATGTACTGCGTCTCCAAAGTTATTGTAGCTGTTGGTGACTTCTAGCAGTAGTTTGCTTGATGATCTATGAGGCCTTTTGGCTGAGTGATGTACTAGGTTTTTGAGGGCAGGACACTTATTGGGGAGGTAATAGATAGAATGACAGAGGCAGAGCTGATTGTAGGTTAGGAGGTTGGGGCAGTTCAAGCCAGTAGAGCTGTCTCAAACCGTACAGTGATGAGTTCTGTATGCGCAGTTTGCAGCAAAGCAGACAATTCTGTTATAGCAGGCTTCCATTTTGCTTAGTTCAGTTTTGTTGAGATTAGTCAGAGTGGGAGATGCATAGAGTAGGGTGGATAGAAGTTGGGAGCGAGCAATAGCTGATCTTGTGATGTTGGTAAGAAATGGTTTGATATGGTAGAGTGATCCCATTTCGGCATGTACTTTTTAAATAGTTATGTTGAGATGACTATCAAATTTTAGGTGGGAGTCTATGGTTATTCCCAATAGCTTAGCCAGTGCTACTGGAGCGACTGGAGTAGCGTTTGTGGAGTAGATAGTGAATTGACTTATCAGTGTTTTTGTTAGAACTGGTTATAATCATAAGCTGATTTTTCTTTGGATTGAGGATAAGTTGGGCTTTGGTAAGGTAGTTTTCAGTGTCAGAGAATGCTAGTTGAGTTGTTTGCAGGAGGGTGGGAATGTTTTGTGCAGCACAGATTAAGGTAGTATCATGTGCATACTGAATGATAGATGCAGGCTGTGTGGAGGTATGGAGGTCATTTGTGAAGATTGTGAATAGTAGTGGTCCTAAGATAGATCCCTTTGGGACTCCTATAGTTATGGGCAGCTGAGGAGAGAGAGAATTTTCCCATTTCACAGCTTGGTACCTGTCAGTTAAGTAGCTTTGGAACCAGGTAAGGGTGGAATTTGATAGGTGATATTGGTTTAGATGTTTAGCAGGATTTGGTGGTTGACTGTCAGATGCTTTGGACATATTAAAAAAAAGAGTTGACACATGCAGGACTTCATTTTTGAGACAGTTTACTGTGTCTGTGAAGCAGAGGAGGGCTGTAGTGGTACTATGGGCAGGTTTGAAACCATGTTGAGTAAGTGACAGGATGTTGCTATTTAGAAGATATTTTAGAACCTGAGTATGGATGCTTTTTTCTAGGATTTTAGCCAGGGGGGAGAGTATAGCAAGTGGGTCTGTAGTTAAGTTCAGTGGAGGTCCCGCCTTTATGTATGGGTGTAACATAGGATATTTTCCAGAGTTTGGGCACATAGTTTTCAACAATTGATCTGTTTATGAGAGTGGAGATCGGGATAGCAATATCATCTGCTGTGAGTTTTAAGAAATAGCTGGGAGTAGGTCGGCTGCTGTTGAGGTTTTTAGTTTGGAGAGCATGCATGAAAATGTAAGTGCGGACTTCAAATCCCGCACAGACAGCCAACTTCTCTGCCTCTTTTGCTTAGGGCCTTCCCACGACTACAAATCTTGCTCTATTTGCTAGTTTGTTCTGAAGACCCTATGTAGCTGTCTAGTGGCCCTTAATCTTTTCGTTGAGAACCAGCATCTTAAACGATTAACTTTGGGTATGGAAGCGATACCCAGTGTGTTGGCTGAACCGCCGAAGAAAAAGGCCAAAGTTTCAAGGCCTGAGAAAGTGCCTGTGCCTCCAGATTCGGACATCCCACCAGCCGCCAATCTAGAGGCTGAGGTACATCCCATGGCCTCTGCGACTACAGTGGGTTCTGTTTCAGACACTGCTCTAGTTTCTCCAACCGGCACATCCACAGAGGTTAGTCATATGTCTTGTTTCTGATGTATGAGGGGGGACCAGGTTCGCCCGGATGCCCTTTGCCAGCTTCCATTTCCAAGGGGTCTTCCTCTATTCCTTCCATTTCCTTGGATCCTGGGCCTACTCCTTCTCAGACTGTACCTAGGATGCCCCTACTCAAAAGGAAGCAAAAAAGTAAACACTTGTCTGCTTCCTCTTAGGGTATCCCAGATTGTCAAGCATTTTCCCAATCCCTTTTCCAGGCCTTTATGGCCCTTAGGCCCCTTGCCTTAAACTCCAGAAGAGGAATTTTCATCTTCTGATGAGTCCCTCTCTCATACTTCTCAACTAGGCTCCCCCTTAGGATACTGCTCACCAGAAGAGGACTCCCTTGAAGGTGATTCCCCACCAGAAGACATTACATTTGGGGAAACAATTACCAAAAATGAGGGAATATTTCAAGTGAGATTCCACCCAAATGACAGAGGTTCGAAAAAGATGTGAGTTTCTCCAGATGGAGTGCCCTTCTTTCATGAGCCATCCCTCCAGTCATCCCTGCATACTTGGATGCCATTGCCTCATCCTCCAAACCTTCTGATTCTCAGCCATCTGCAGCAAAGAGACCAGACAGGTTCTATAAAGTACCTGACAACTGTAAATTTCTCATTAAGACCCCCTTGCCAGACCCTGCTGTAATTGCACTTGCACCAAATAAGCAGTCAAGACAGATCCCCTCCTGTACTTTGCTTCCATCAGATAAGGACAGCAAAATGATGGACAGGTTAGGAAAGAATTTACACCTCTTTTACCCTGGCCTTCAGAGCCATCAACTACCAAACTGTTATGGTGAAATATGCCCTGTTTTTTTATTTCCCAGGCCTTAGATCAAGTTAATGCTGCTCCTGATTCCTCTAACAAAGCACAGGTTGCCTTTAACCTTTCTTTAGCTGCACAGGTCTTGAGGCACTCCATAAAATGCCGCTATGATGGTGCCGAAGCATCATCTAGATCAGCTGCCTCTGCTTCTGTTCTTTGGAGGTACTCCTGGCATAGGTTGCAACCTCTGCCTGATGATTTTAAGAGCAAAGTCATGGATGCTCCACTTGATAGTTTTCTTTTTGGTAAACAGCAGAGCTTTTTAAGACTATGCAAGAGAAAAGCAAAGAGTTGCAAGACCTCAAGCATCTCTTTGCATCACCAGTGCCAAAGGTTCATAAAAACTACCCTGCCAAACCCAATATTGTCAGTAAGACCTCCACACCACCCTCTTCGAAGCAAAGAAAAGATACCAGATAATCATCCTCTGCCAGGCATACCTTCCCCCAGTCTACTCCTAGATGGCTCTTTCCTGACCGGCCCAACAGTGCATGACTGTCAGACTCCTACTAACAATCTTCCCCTTTCTGCCAACATCTCCGATTGTCTCCTCATGTGGCAACACATCACATCAGACAGCTGGGACTTGCCAATAGTGGAAAAAGGGTATTTCATGACTTTGAAAGAAAAACTCATCCCAAAATGAATCCCACATCCCCCAAATGACCAAATTCACCTCATCCACAGGTCATTCAAGATCTGTTCAGTCATGGCACAATTCAAAAGGTCCCACACGGACAGGAAGGCCTAGTATTTTATTTCAGACTCTCAATAGTGCCAGGAAAGGATAGACCATGGAAGACCCATCCTGGACCTGTCCCCACTAAACCCCTTTCTCCATGTTCCCACCTGTCACATGCTCTCCCTTCAAACCCTTCTTCCACTTTTGACCCCCAGTTCATATCTGGCCACTTTAGACCTGAAGGATGCATATCTTCACATCCTTATTCACCCATCTTACTGCAAATACTTGTGTCTTGTACCATCCCTGCATTATCAGTTTATTGCCTTGCCATTTGGTTTGTCCACAGCACAGAGTGTATTCCCAAAATGCCTAGCTCCAGTGGTAGCCTTTTGCAGAACAAAAGGCATTCAGATCTACCCTTACCTGGACGATGTCCTTATCCAAGCAGATCATCCAGATACCCTATAAAGGCATTTGCTCTCCACCATTTCTCTCCTAGAAGCCTTAGGTTTCACCATCAACTAGCTCAAGTCCTCCCTGACACCCTCACAAGATCAGGTGTTCCTGGGGTGCAGAATAAGGACAGATCTGATGAAGGCCTTCCTCCCTTCAGAAAAGGTCACATTTTTAACCTCCTATGTCAAGGACCTATTCCTGGCCAGCAGTATTTTGGCCAGGGAGTTTCTACACCTATTGGGCTTTGTGGCAGACACACTTCCAATGCTGCCCCTAGCCAGACTACATATGAGTTTCAGTAGTACCTGAAGAATGTTTGGTCCCAACATGCCCCTAGCCAGACTACATATGAGTTTCAGTAGTACCTGAAGAATGTTTGATCCCAACATGCCCATCCGTTAGAATTTCAGATTTCCTTCCTCCCATGTCTCAAGATTTATTGGTAGATCCAGCAAGTTCACCTGAACCCAGGCTTGACTCTATGACCTCTCCCTGCTGATCAACAGATGTACACAAATGCATCAGACCTGAGTTGAGGAGCAACTGTGAATGGTTTGAAGGTTCAGGGACTGTGGGACCTACCATCAAGGGAAAAAAACACAAATGTAAGGGAAATGACTGCCCATCCTAGCCTTAAAGACTGTCCTTCCCTTCATTCACCCAACACCAAAATTTTCACAGAGAACACCGCATTCCTGTGGTACATCAACAAACAAGGGGGAACTAAATCCTACCTACTTTGCAGGCTGGCTATCCAAGCTTGGGAAATGGCCATCCTCTCCAAGGTAACATTGCAGGCAGTTTACATTCCATCACAAAACAATGTTCAGGCAGATGCTGTCAGCAGGTCAATATCTCTGATCACAAATGGATGTTGCACAGAGATGTTTCTATATGTAGTCCACCGGTGAGGTATACCTCAAATAGATATGTTTGCCTCCCCTCAGAACAGGCAACTACAGCTGTTTTGCACATGGACTCCCTCTCCTCAGGCATAGAGGGTGGATGCATTCTCGAATTCCTGGAAGGGGCCATTTCTTTATGCATTTCCCCATTCCCTCTCATACAGAAAGTATTGCTGATAATTCAACAGGACAATCCCAAAATCTTGCTGGTGATTCCCTTTTGGCCAGGACAGCATTGATTTCCCCCTTCTTTTTTCACTAGCCAAGGGCAATCACTGCAGGTTAGCTCACAAGGTGGACCTCATCGCACAACAGAAGGGATCTCTTATCCACCCACACCTTCAAACCCTCAATCTGACACTGTGGGTGGTAAACTTCTGGTCATTTTTAGACATCTGTACTCAGAGGACGTGCTTTGTCCTCCATGAGATCCTACCTTTCTAAATAGAAAGGGTTCTCCAATTGGTGTCTTCACAAACAGCTAGATCCTTTCCAGGCAGATGTACCTCTAGTTTTGTCTTACTTGTGTGAACTTCTGAAGAAAGAATTGTCATATTCCTCAGTGAAAGTCCATTTATCATGTATCTCAGCGTGCCTACCTCTCAGTCCGCCTTTGCTATCCAGATTGGAGGTAAAGCTTTTTCTTAAGGGTGTGATCCATATCAGGCCACCAAGAAAACCCGTTCCCCCTCCTTGGGACCTGAATTACATTCTAGAAAAACTCACCACTGCATCTTTTGAGCCAGCAGCATCAGCCTCCCTGAAGATGTGCACTTGGAAAACAGTGCTTTTAGTAGCCCTGACTTCAGCTACAAGGGTTTGAGTTACAGGCACTCACGGCTATCCCACCATAACTGATATTCCATAAGGATAGGGTCTCCCTTCGCACAAACCCATCCTTCATGCCTAAAGTGGTCAGTGAACTTGCTTAACCAATCCATCCACTTGCCCACCTTGTTTTCCTTCTCCACAGAGTGACAGTGAGAGAGTGCTCCATTCCTTTGATGTTCACAGGCAACTTAGATTTTACCTGGACAAGACTAAGAATATAAGAAAGCCTAACCAGTTTTTTGTCTGCTTTCACCCCATGGGTCTGGGGAAAGCGGTCTCCAAACAAACAATTTCTTCATGGATTTCCAAAACTATTATTGTCTGCTGCTTTTTCCATGGCAAACCCCTTCCCTGCACCGTAAGGGCCCACTCTACCAGGGCTGGGCCTCCTCAGGGGCTTTTTTTAAAGGTTTAGGTACTGCCACTGTCCTAGAAGCAGCCACATGGTCTTCAGTCCACACTTTCACTAAACGCTACAAGTTGGACTGTATCTCCAAGGCTAGGGCAGGCTTTGCAAAAGCCATCCTACATGGTTTCTTAGAAGGTTGCTGTTCCTCTGCCACCACCCATAACACAGGATGAGCTTTAGCACTCTCCCTCATGTTTAGAATACTGCAACATGAGAATAGAAATCCCACGCACATTATAGCAGTCAGGGTAAGCTTTTGTATGTCGGCTGGATATTCGGGTCGCCTCAGGGGGGAGGGGGATCCCTCATGTTTAGAATACTGCAGCATCGCAGAGAAGGACATCTATGGTTATGGTAAGATTTTACACAACTATTCTTTGTCACCGTTCAGTGCTTTTTTTGCACTAGCCTTGATTTAAAGTACATTTACATTTGAATTTAATAAGCAGTTTTCTTAAGAGGTCATTTGAATGCAGTATTAACTCATTAGATGCTGTTGTGCTTATAGTTAGTAATCATTTCTACTAATCTTGGATATTTTTTCAGCAGAAAACTGTACAACAGGTACCACTGAAACCTAGCAATGTTTGGAAACGACAGAACCGCCACTCCCTAGATGAGCTAGTCACAAAAGCATTTCATCCTCGAACTGGACTGCCACTCCTTTCAAGTCCGGTAATCTGCTTTTTTATAAGTAAAGTTGAATTTTTGCTCTGAAAAATATATGCACTGCATTAATGCAAGATGGTTTAATGAGTATAAATGAATCTTCTAAGAGGACAGTAACTGTAACAGTACATTGTAACATTACATGTTTACATGTTTCCCAGCATACCTTTGTCGTCTGCTGTCTCTAAATTCCAGAAGCAATGGTTCCTTCCCTTCCTGTAGGTGCCAGTGCAGTTTCCCCATGCCTGGAATGTGCTGGCAAAAGTTTGTGCATAGCTACTTTGCATATATTGCTTCGGTGTGAATTCTCTTAATTTCCGAACTGTTTTGCCAGTTGTTATTCTGCCTTTTGACAGTTTGTGTTTTTTTTTTTTTTTTTTCCTGTAATTGTTTCTTGTTGTCCTTTGTTTACATTGGGTAAATCAGTTGTGTGTGAATGAGCAAACACATGTCCTTATAAGACTTGAACTTTCAGTGCCTCTCTTTTTCAAGTTCAGCCCAGGTCACAGTGTCAGTTGCTGTAAACAATGGGGGAAGTTTAAGTAGCTGTTAGATGACAACATAAAACGTTTGGCTTCATTTCTAAATGAGGAAGAACTTGGAGAAGAAAATCCAAAAAGAAATATGTTGATGTGCCATGAAAAACAGAAAAGGTTTTAACAGTTGGTATGAAAGAGTGACATTTATTAGCCAAAAGGTTTCTTTAGCTGTCATTATGTCTAAGTTTACAATTAAATCTGAACCTTTGTTAATTGAGGTGATGGCCCCAGATGTAGTTCTTCCCCTTGCCTTTATATCCAAAGTGAAGAAGGATACTTTCTCTGGTGCTACCCTGGCACCGGATTCCCATCCTCCAGCTCCCAAGAAATCTGGCAAGTTCTATAAGGTGTTGGATGCCTGCAAGTTCTTTTTAGAAGTGTCCTTTCTCTGATCCAGCAGTGGTTTATGTCTGTACTGATGAGCCTGATCGGCTGTTGCCCTCTTCCAAGCTCCTTCCCAATGATAAGGACAGTAGAGGTATGGAGAGGATTGATAAAGTATACACTTCTGCTGCTTCAGCCTTCAAGGCTATCCATTACCAATTCCATATGACAAAATTACATTTTGTCTCTTCTTTCCCAAATTGGGAAGATTTTCTTATATGCCTGATTCTGAGGGTAAGGCCTCAACTCTGTCCCTACTGGGTTCCACTTTTCAAGTTCCCCATCGCTGCATAAAATGCAGCTGTTGATGCAGCTGACGCATCCTCTAGTGTTACTGCCTCCGACTCTGTGATGCGGCGCTATTCCCTGCTTCACCTTCAAGCCTTGCCAAGTGATATCAAAGTAAAACTTCTGGTGCTCCTCTGAATGACCACAATTTGTGTGGCAGTGCTATGGCAGAGCTTTTAAGACCTTGCAGGATCAGAGTAAGGTCATGAAAGATTTCAAGCACATATCTCACCCATTCCCAAGTTTCAGAGGGACTTTCTGCCCTCCATCCCTCCCTCACAGCAAGGTTCCTTTTCCCTCGGGCTTTACCGGTTTCTCTCAGTTTGGCAAAATATCACCACAGAGTCTTGCTGTGTCAGTTATCTGGCAGGGTTACTTTGTGGCCTGAAAAATCCTTCCCTCCTCTGGTATCCCTCAACCTCCTGCAGAATAACCTTCTCATTTTCCAGGGGTAATGTAGGATCTGTTAGACCAAGTGTGTACCATTACCTCTTTTGGATGTTCATCGTGCATACAGCTGCAGTCATAACAGATGGGTTCTCCTGCCGTCAGGCGGGTCCTCGGTCGGCCGAATTCCAAAGTCTAGGTCCGGCGCCGGTCGTAGTCACGTCTTCCCTGACGTCAGTGTGACAGGGGTATAAAGGAACCAGCTGACGCCATTTTCTTCAGTCTTTCTTGCCGCGCGGTGCCCGAAGCAGAAGCAGTTCTTAAGTGCCGGTCAGCCAGCTCCTGAGATTACGAAAATTTGGAAACCGAAGTCGTCTTAAAAGCTAAGTACCCCGTTGGGGAAAGTTTTCTTGCCTCAGACCGATGTCAGACAAAGTTAATAATTGTATTTCTTGTGGGAAGCAAATACCGCATAAGGATTTCCATTCCCTCTGCATACCTTGTTTAGGCCCAGACCACGACGTCTCGGTCTGTCGCTTTTGTGCTACATTCAACAAACGCACTATTAAGCGTCGGGCGGAGTTCACCCAGCATTATTTTGGGAAAGCATTTAACTATACTATGTCGTCGGATACTCCGACTCCGGTTTTTTCTAAAAAACGCAAAGACAAGGACCGACACACGATGTCCGCGGCCTCTACCAACACCACGCCAAAGCCAACTACACGTAGTCCAGTTCTCAGCGAGGCGCCTACGCAGCCCCTGACTACCGACGACCTGCCTTTGACGGTGTCTCCTGTGCCCGAGGTTGCAGGCTCCTCGGCCCACACCCCGACTACAGATACCGAAGCCACTCTTGGCGTTGAAACTCAGAATGTGGACAGGTCCACCTCCACTCAGGGTGTCTTCAGACCTTCCTCTTTTTTCTCCATCAAGGCTTTCACAAAGTCTAAAGCAACCATGCACTCGAAGAGACCAGCTACACAGGGCCCATCTCCAGGCCCCATGCCTAAGAAACAGATGCTTAAAATGGATGAGGATTTAATTACTCTTATCAGAGGTTCTCAGCCCCCTCCGGACCAAAGGCCTAGAGTGGAGGAAGATTCCCCCTCCTCTGATCAGGGCTCCATTATTTCAAAGCACTCTGATGATCAGGAACATTCTTACTCCCCTTTTGAAGACTCTGATGCGGAGGAGTCCATCCCTTCTGTATCCCCTGAGGATTACTCATTTGGGGAAACTTTGCATACCTTAAGGGAACACTTCCACTGGGAAGGCCAGGATTATTCAGATTCCAAGAAAAGGCTCAGGGAATTTCTCTTGCTTCCTCAGCACAGGCCTCTGGCTATACCTCCTGTCTTGGACATCCTAGATGATGTTTACTCGGAGGCCTGCCTTAACCCGGACTCTCTACCTCCAGCTCCAGTTAAGCCTGACAGGTACTACAGGGTCCCTGACTAACACCAATTTCTATACAAAAGCCATGCTGCTGACCCAGAGACCATCTCACAGGGCCCCAAGGGAGTTAAGGCCTCCATTGCTAAAAATCCATTGCCTTCCGAGAGAGATTCCAGATCCTTAGAAAGGTGGGGAAAAAAGGTATATACCTCGGCTACCTTATGCATGAGGGCCTTAAACTGTCAGTTTCATATGCTAAAATACCAACAGTTTTTGTTATCACAATTGAAAAGTAAAATGTCACAACCTGAACAACCAGACTTGAAGGAGTTGCAGGATTTGATGCATAGTGCAGAACAAGTGGGTAAGCATACCTTACAATGTGGTTTTGATGCTCTAGAGGCCTCATGTAGGGCTGCTGTTACAGGATCAGTCATACGTAGGCATGCCTGGCTCAAGGAACAAGCCTTGCCTGATCATGTCGAAGCTAAATTACTAGACGCCCCTCTTAAAAAGGATGTACTATTTGGTGCTAATGCTGAGGAGGTATTAAGGAAAATGGAGGAAAAGGCTAAATCAATGCAAACTGTGAAAGAATTTCTACAGGTTCAACCCCCACATTTTAGTAGAAATTGGCCTTCCAAAAACTGGTCCTTTCCTGCCACAGACAGACCCCAGAGAGGCAGATACAGGCGCCCGAGGGGCAGAGGACAATCCCAAGGATCGTATAGAGGCAGACAATGGCAAGCTCCTACAAAAGAGGTGGTGAGGACAACTTGCAATCTTTCAGAAAGCAAACCCAATGACTTTCCCCTTTGCATGCCAACCAGGTCTCAAATGGCAGCCCCCTTAGGAGGGAAGCTGGCATTATTTTCAAAAAATTGCCATATCGTCACAAAGGACAAATGGATCCTGGACATTATAAACAGAGGCTACAAATTCCATTTTCATACCCTTCCAAAAATGAGAGGCATGCCAAACTGCCACACAATCAAAGGGCAGAGGCACAAAAGCAAATTACAGATCTCATAAACATGAAAGCTATTCAAGAGGTACCTACGCACGAACAAGGTCAAGGTTTTTATTCCAGGCTATTTCTGGTGCCAAGGAAGGGAAAAGATTGGAGACCTATTTTGGATCTATCCATCCTAAACACATTTCTACTCGTACCAAAATTCAAGATGCTCACTCTACAGCAACTTCTTCCCATGCTGGGCAAGGAGTCTTGGCTGGTAACATTGGACCTCAAGGAGGCATACCTGCATGTCCCAATCAGACAAAATTGCAGAAGGTACCTCAGATTTCTTGCAGGTTCAACCCATTATCAATTCTCTGCATTGCCCTTTGGCTTATCTACTGCGCCCAGAGTATTCTCGAAATGCCTGGCATCAGTAATTGCCTACTGCAGACTTCAAGGGATACAAATATATCCCTATTTGGACGACTGCCTGATCCAAGCGGACAGCAAGCACATTCTTCAGAAACATCTGGCTTATGTAATAATGTTATTGAACTCTCTGGGATACACAGTCAACAAAAATAAATCAAGGCTAATACCCTCTCGGAAGATAATTTTCCTGGGTGCCAATTTGGACACAAGCACCCAGATGGCCTACCTCACGCCAGAGAAGCAGGGGCAACTAATTCAATACTTCAGAACACTAGCAAATTGCATCAGGCTGACTGCAGGAAAAATCCTGCAGGCTCTGGGATTCATGGCATCTTGCATCTTACTAGTCCCATTTGCAAAGCTGCATATGAGGACACTACAATGGTACCTGAAAAACATATGGTCTCAACACAGCCACAGTTTGGAAACAATAATACCACTAATTCCATGTCTGCAAAAGGAATTTCTGTGGTGGGCTCAAGCATGCCAAACAAACACAGGTCTTCTATTCAACAAGCCTCAAGCAAATCAAGTCATCACAACAGACGCCTCGGACTACGCCTGGGGGGTGCACATGACAGATCGGTGCATTTAGGGCAAATGGGCCCAAAAAGAAAAGCACCTTCACATCAATCAAAAAGAAATGCTAGCAGTAATAAATGCTATTATAGCTTTCAAGGACCTTCTACAACCAGGTCCACTATTGATAAGAACGGACAACACCACAGTTATGTGGTACATAAACAAACAGGGAGGAACACATTCTTACCCCCAATGCAGACTGGCCATGTCACTTTGGAACATGGCCATGGACTTACAAATGGAACTACAAGCACAGTACTTGCCAGGCAAGGAAAACACGCTGGCAGACAACCTAAGCAGGAATATGACAGATCCACACGAATGGAAGTTGCATCCAAAAGTTTTTACAGAAATAATCCAAGAATGGGGAAGGCCAGACATAGATCTCTTTGCCTCCCACAAAAATCATCAATTGACAAAATTCTGCTCAAGGATCTTCCATCCAAAGGCCTGGAGAGTGGACGCTCTCTCTTTCAGTTGGACATCAATGACAGTGTATGCCTTCCCACCTCTTCCTCTGCTGCCCAAAGTTCTATTGAAGACCAGAGCAGACAGACCAAAGATGATCCTCATTGCTCCGGACTGGCCAAGGCAATACTGGTACCCACTCCTGAGGAGCCTGACACATTCCCCACCATGGACCCTGCCTCTAATGCCTCTTCTTCTGACTCAGCACAGCTTCAAAACTCTTCACAGTCAGCTAAAAACACTCAGTCTAGCCGCATGGAAGATTCCTTAGCATCACAGCAGGCCCTACTCTCCAAGGAGGTGCAGGATGTCATTTTGGAGGCCAGAAGGCCATCAACTAGAAAAGCTTACTCCATAAAATGGAAGCGTTTTGTGTCTGGAATGAGAAAAAGGGCCAGGACCCTGGAAAACTGAATTTACCTCAAATACTACAATATTTGGCTGAACTGCTAAACAGTGGACTTTCTTTCTCCTCCATCAAAATCCATGCCTCAGCCATTTCTGCAGAATACAACACTGATCCACCTTTATTCTCTCACCCTCTCTTAAGACAGTTCCTCAGAGGGGCTAAGAATTTAAGACCTCCAAGGAAACAACCAATACCTGCTTGGGATCTTAATTTCATTCTGGAAAAACTGACCTTGCCTCCCTTTGAGCCAGCTGCCTCATCAGATTTGCGATATTTGTCCTGGAAAACAGCTTTCCTTCTGGCTATCACCTCAGCTCGTAGAGTTTCAGAATTACAGGCTCTCATGGCTGTCCAGCCTTTTATCATCTTCCATCAGGACAGAGTTTCCTTACGAACCCGTCCTTTATGCCTAAAGTGGTATCCAGGGTAGCTTTAAATCAGGCCATACATTTACCTACTTTTTATCCTAATCCTCAAAACAAAGAGGAGAGATTACTACATTCCTTGGACATCCACAGACAACTGCGTTATTATTTGGACAGAACAAAGCCTTTCAGAAAATCAGAACAGCTCTTTGTGGCCTATGCGGTAGGAGCTCAAGGAAAGCCAATTTCCAAACAGACAATCTCAAAATGGATAGCCCACTGCATACGCTTTTGCTATTCCTTTCATGGCAAAACTGTACCTGCAGGCATTAGAACTCATTCCACCAGGGCCACAGCCACCTCTGCAGCCTTCCTCAGAGGAGTTCCTATCAAGGATATTATGGAAGCAGCCACTTGGAGTTCTGTGCATACCTTCTCCAAGCACTACAACCTACCATTATACTCCAAATCTAGAGCAGGCTTTGCCACTGCAGTCTTGCAGGGCATTTTGGCTCCTCCTAGTTCCACCTAGTGCCTACCACCCCTTTCTTAGCTTTGGGATTCTACCCATCTGTTATGACTGCAGCTGTATGCACGATGAACATAGTACAGTTGTCTACCTACCATAAATGTAGACGTTTGAGTGCTAATACAGCTGCAGTCCAGGTTTCCCTCCCTCCTTCCCCTCTTGGGACAGGCCTATAGGCTAACACATCCTCATACAACCTGATTGGGGTATTCATTTATGATGTATTTGCTTGCAGCTACTGTATTTTGATTATATTGCACTGCATTATTACACAAATTTATGTATTGCCTTCCTTCTGGGGGCACCTGACATCTGGGGCAAGAAAAACTGAAGAAAATGGCGTTGGCTGGTTCCTTTATACCCGTCGCACTGACGTCAGGGAAGAAGCGATGACGACCGACACCGGACCTAGACTTTGGAATTCGGCCGACCGAGGACCCGCCTGACGGCAGGAGAACCCATCTGTTATGACTGCAGCTGTATTAGCACTCGAACATCTACATTTATGGTAGGTACAAAACTGTACTTTCTTATTCACCCTGTATTTAGGACATTTTTGTGTTTGTGTTTTTTCCTCCCATTTTCAGTTCTTTGCTTTGCCCTTTGGGCTTTTGACAGCCCCGAGGATATTCACCAGTTACGTAGCTCCAGTTTTCACCTTTTGCAGGCTACAGGTCCTTCAGATATTTCCATATCTGGGTGACTTCTTGCTTCAGGTTCCATCCCAATCCATGCTGATGCGGGATCTTTATTTCACCCAGCTTCTGTTTCACAGCCTGGGGTTCACGGTCAACCTTCAGAAGTAAATGTTGACTCCATCCCAAGATCACATTTTTCTAGGCTGCAAGATCCAAACTGTTCCAATGCTAGCTCTTTTCCTGCCTCCAATGTTTTGTCCCTGACAAATTATTTTCTTTCCCTACTTCCCCTGTCCTGGCCAGGGAGTTTCTCAAGGATCTGGGGGTCCATGGCTTCTACTATCTCCATGCTTTTCTGGGCCAGGCTTCATATGAGGAAGTTTCAGTGGCACCTATGATCAGTGTAGCTTCAACACTGTCACCCGCTAGACTGTTTAGTTTCTCTGCTCCCTTATCTCAAACTAGAATTTCACTGATGAGTTCAACAGATATCTCTTAATCCAGATACCCCTTTCCAAACTCCTCAGCCATTATAGGAACTGTTCTCTTGGAGCTGGGGGTGGGGAGCAGCTTCAGGCTCCCTGAAGGTGCAGGCCTTTGATCCCCTCAGCAGAGGATGGATCACATCAACATCAAATAAATGAGGACTTTCATTTTGGCTCTTTAAACTGTCCACTCTTTCTGGGTGCCAGGTCCCTTGATGGTTTATACAGACTACACTGTCATGTGGTACATCACCAAGTGTTGCCTTCTTTGCAAATTAGCCCTTCAGATTGATGACCGTTTCCCACACTTGAAGTCTGTATACCTTTAGAGCACAATCTTGTGGCAGATTTCTCAGCAGGTCCATGAATGGATGCTTCACAGGGATGTGTTTCTGGACGTAGTTCATCTGTGGAGTATTCAAGTGGATCTCTTTGCCTCTCCTCTGAACAGGCAACTTTCTCAGCTCTGTTCCAGAGTCCCAAGTACTATGGCTTGGAAAGTGGATATCATATCTTTGCCCTAAAAAATAATTTTTCTGAATGCCTTCCCTCCCCTTTCTCTTCTTCCAAACGTCCTTCACAAGATCAAGGACGACTCTCCAAAAACCATGTTGGTGACTACCTTTTGACTTAGACAGCACTGGCTCCCCCTCTTATTCATCTGGCTTGGGGCAGTCATCACAAGTTACCTCACAGCATAAATCATCTCACACATGACAGAGGATCTCTTTCACCCTCATCTGTCCACTCTTCAACTGACACTTTGAGGTGATAGGGTTTTGACTCCTTTCCAACATTGTTTTTTTGTGGACATGTTTGGGGTCCTGCAGGCAGACAGGAAACACAATACCAGAAAATCATATATATCCAAATGGAAGAGATTTTCTGTTTGGTGTCTTAAATATCACCAGAACCCATTTCATTGAGGGTCCCCTTGGTTCTATCTTACTTCTGTGAACTGCTACATGCTGCCATGGTATATTCTTTGGTGAAAGTTTTCTTGTCAGCCATTTCTGCCTGTCTGCCACGTCCTCCTGCTTTGATTCTAGATTTGAGGTCCTGCAGTTTCTAAAAGGCTTCCTTCATATCAGAACCCCAAGAAAGGCCATTCCTTCTTCTTGGGATCTGAATTTTGTCATTGAAAAACTGACTCCAGCTCCCTTTGAGCCGTGCTGCCTCTTTTTTTTACAACATTACACCTGGATGACCGTTTTACTGGTAGCTTTAACCTCTGCCAGAAAGGTGTCTGAACTCCAGGGCTTGATTGTGGTTCCTTCTTTTTTGGGTTTTCATAGAGGCAGAGTATCTCTCTCTCTGAATGAATCCTCCTTTTATGCCCAAAGTGGTTAATGAGCTGTCCGTTAATCAGTCTATTCGGCTTCCTTCTTTTTTACCTTTTCCGCAGTCTAGTAGTGAGAAGGTTCTTCATACCATGGACTTGCATACACCGCTCGGGTATTATTTAGAGAAAAACTAAGGCTTTTCGTAAATCTTATCAACTTTTTATTTGTTTTAATACTAGAATGTTGGGGGTGGCAGTTTCTAAGCAAACCTTCTCCTCCTGGATTTCCCAAACCATTTATTTTAGGTATTCTTTTCATGGCAAACAGTTGTCAATTTCAGTTAGGGCTCATTCTGCTAGATCAGTGGTTTCCTTGGGAGCTTTCTTCAAAGGTTTGGACAGCAACTCCATCCTTGAAACTGCAAGTTGGTCATTGGTTCATACATCCACAAAACATTACAGATTGGGTGCCATTTCCAGAGCCAGGGCCGGTTTTGCCAAGGCTATCCTGCAGGTGTTTGTGGAGGGCTCCTCCTTGCCTTCCTCCTCCCTACATTCTCAGTGGCTTTTGTACTCTCCCAGAGGTGAATACTGCAACAGTGAGATTAGAGGACATAGTACACTTGGGTAAAATATAAAGTAGATGTCCTTTTCACTGTTGCAGTATACACTCCACCCCCACCCCCCTCTTCTTTTATATCCTTTTTCATGGCTGATACTTTCCTTCTGCCAAAGAGGTTCTTCTCCTTCTCTTCCTTCCTTTTTATGGATGTGCATGTTCTCCTTTCCACTGGGGGTCCTAGTTCTCCTGGGGCATTTTGGTTCTGAGTTGAGAACGTTCGTACGTCACCTTTATGCAGAATGCTTGTGCAGGGAGCACGTGTCTGGTGTATGGTGCTCCTAGGTAATTAAGGCTTTGGTATACTGGCTAGACATTGGACTGTCCTTGGCAGGCAATCCCAGAGGTGATGAATACTGCAGCAGGGAAAAAGAGGGCATCCACCGTTACTGTAAGATTTTACACAACTGGACTTTCTCAGCACCACTTTCTTCGTATTCACACCTCCAAAATTCACCATCTACATTTGGAAAAATTCTGTGGAGTCTACTTGGGATATAAAGATACCTCTCCAGACACTTAACAAGCAAAAATTCTTAATCCTCTAGACTTTGTTGCATGTTTGAGCCATTCATACATCTTCCCATTGTTTCCTTGTGAATTGCTTGTTCAGTCTCCCTTCCCAATCTTTCTAACCACTTCAATTGATTCCTGTAGTTATCATGCAGTGTTTTTATATACCCTACTTATTATCCCTTTTTTAACTGCAACTTCTGTTCTAGATTCAGCTAAAACTTTAGCAGAGCAGGTCTTTCACTTAGGATTTCACTGTCCCTTTCTCTTTGCCTGTATTCTGTCATTCCGTGATAGGGAAGATGGTCTCTAGCCTGCAGTCCAGATGTCTTCTTGGTCTCTTCCCATTCTGTTACCTTTCATTCTTACCTGCTCATAGTAACTTGGTTTCTTTGCCAGTTTTCTCCAGTAAATTCCACCCCCCTCTTGCCTGTTGTCTGTACCACTAATTGCAGTCATCCATGTCAGCATTATCTCCTTTCTCCATTATCATGTTGGCTTAGATGTCCTTCCGTTTCACTGTTGCAGTATCCCTTACAATAGGGAATCCCCTGCTAAGGGTGGGCAGACATTTGTCCAGTATACCAAAGCCTTTAGGTTGCCTAAGTTACGGCGTATGTCACACATATTCTCCTTGTGTATAAAGTAGGGTATAAAGGTGATGTCCGGAGGTACACCATCAACTTCTTTGCCGCCATTCTGATCTTTGGTCTAAACACTTGTTTCATTTGCTGGTTCACTAAGCCATTTTCAGATGAGTGCCACGCTGGGGTGTTTGCTTTCCCTCTGCTGCTTCCTCAGTCTTTTCTAGTGTCTCTGGACCTCAAGGATGCTTATCTTCATATCAATATTCATCCCCTTTTCAGGAAATTTTTATGTTTCTCTGTTGCTTCCTTGCATTTTCAGTTCTTTGCTTTGCCCTTTGGCCTTTCTACTACCCAGGGGTATTCACCAAATGCCTCACTCCTGTGATGGCTTTTTGCAGGCCAAGGGGGGTGAAAGTCTTTCCATACTTAGAAAATCTCCTTTTTTAGGCATCCTGTCCAGAGATTCTACTGCAACACCTTCACTTTGCCATTTCTGTCTTGCAAAACCTGAGGTTCACTATAAATTTCCAAAAGTCCTTTCTGACTCCTTCACAGTATCCTGTGTTTCTAGGGTGCAGGATCCAAACTGTTTCAATGCTGGCTTCTTTGCCTCCTCCCAAGGCCTTGACTCTCATTTCTTTCTTTCTTTCTATCCCTTCTTCCTCTGGTCTTAATCACAGCCAGGGAGTTTCTGAGAGCTCTGTGTTTTATGACCTCCACCATTCCTATGCTTCCTTTTGCCAAGCTCCACATGAGAAACCTTCACTGGTTTATAAAGTCAGTTTAGCTACAACATTCTCATATCCTCGACTTGGTTCATCTTCTGTACCTCAAGGTGGAATTTCTCTGGTGATTTCAGCAGATGACTTTCGGTCTAGGACTCCCTTTTCAACCCCCCTATTCCCTCTCAGGAACTGTTCACAAATCCTTCAGGTGTGGGATGGGGAGCATCCTTCGGCTCTCTAAAGGTGCAGAGTCCTTGGTTGTCTCAACAAAGGAAAGACCACATCAGTGTCGGAAATGAGAGTTCTGCTTGCTCTTCAAACATTTCACCCACGCCCTAGGGCCTCTTAAGGTGTTTACAGACAATACCATAGTGATGTGGCATGTCAGCAAATGGGGGGGGGGGGTCTTGTCTCTTATGCTGGTCGGCACTTCGTGTGGGAACTAGCTGTCCAGTCTCGGGTGACACTTCAGGCAGTTTACATTCCCTCAGGTCAAAATATTATGGCAGACTCTCTGAGCAGGTCTATAACATAATCCCACGAGTAGATGCTTCACAAGGATGTGTTTCTGGACATTGTCCACCAGTGGGGTATTCCTCAAGTGGATCTTTTTACCTCCCCTTTGAACAGACTGCTTCCTCTCTCTCTGTGCCAGAATCCCAGGGCTTCTGGTCTGGAAGATGCATGCTCTCTGTTTTTCCTGGAAGGGAATGTTTCTTTATGCCTTCCCTCCCCTTACTTTCATTTCAGAAGTCCTGTTCACAGTAAAGCAGGATGCTCCAAAAATCCTTTTGGTGACTCCCTTTTGGCCCAGACAGCATTGCTTCCCTCGTCTGCATTTTGGCAGGGTGAACCTACTCTCACAAGACCAAGGGATCCCTCATTCATTCCCACCTATACACTCTTCAACTGACACTGTGGGTGATAGGATTTTGATTCCATACAGACACCTTTTTTCTGAGGATGTGCTTAAGGTTCTGCAGGAGGCCAGGAAGCCCACAACTTGGAAATCCTACTTATCCAAATGGAAGAAGTTTTTTGTTTGGTGTCTTTATCATAATCTGGATCCACTTTTGGTGGATGTTCCATTTTTTTTGGAGGTCCACTTAGCTATTTCTGCTTGTCTGCCCTTATCACCTCCTTTAGCTTCTAGATTTGAGGCTAAACAGTTTAAACGCATCCTTCAGGTTAGGACTGCCAGGAAGCCTGTCCCTCCTCCCTGGGATCTTAATTTTGTTTTGGAAAAACTGACCCAGGCTGCTTTTGACCCTGCAGCTTCAGCTTTCTTACAGCATTGTTCTTGGAAGTTTGTACTTTTGTTAACCCTTGTTTCTGCCATACAGGTGTCTGAGCTTCATGGCATGTCCTCTTTTTTTAGTGTTCCGTAAGAACAGGGTTGTACCTTCATACTAATCCTCCTCGTATGCCCAAAGTGGTGAATGAGTTGTCTCTTAATCAGTCTATTCATTTGCCCACATTTTTCCCTTCTCTGCAGTCTGCTAGTGAAAAGGTGCTATGCACTTTGGATATGCATAGACAACTCAGATTTTATTTGGGGAAAAAAAGACTTCTTAAATCTGATCAGTTGTTTGTTTCCTTTCATCCTAGATCCTTAGGATTGGCTGTTTAGAAGCAAACTATTTCTTGTTTTTAAAGCCATTTCTTTTTGTTACTGCTTTCATGGCAAGAGTCTTGTTCTGTTAAAGCTCATTCTGCTAGGGCTGTGGCTTCTTTTGGTGCTTTTTTCAAGGGAATGGATACTAACTATGTTCTTGAGGCAGCTACCTGTGCATACATTTACTAAGCACTATAAGTTGGCTTTGATATCCAGTGCTAGAGCTGGTTTTGCTATGGACATTCTTCATGGGCTCCTAGAAGGCTCTGATGGTCCTTCCTCCTCCCAATCTTTCTGAGCTTTTGCACTCTCCCCATTGTAAGGAGTACTGCAACAGTGAAATGGAAGGACATAGTACAGTTGTGTAAGAACTTACCATAATGATAGATGTCCTTCTCTTCACTCTCTCCGTCCCATGTTTTTTTCTCTTCCAGATGTACTTGTTACCTCTCTACTCCTTGGACCGGCATTCTTATTGGGCCTCTCAGTTCTGAGGATGGTACATCTGGATGTCATCTTTATGCCCTACGCTGTACATGGGGAGTATGTGTGATATATGCATACCTTAAGTAACCTAAAGACTTTGTTATATTGGCCGGATGTTGAGCCACCCTTGGTGGGGGATTCCCTGTTAAGGAATACTGCAATAGTGAAGAGGAGGACATAGTTCTTACACAAATGCACTTTCTTAACATACTTTCTTCTGCTTCATAAATATAATAATCTCTCTGGCTGTAACTATTCTTAAGGATCTGCATCCAAAATCCCATTCTCTCCTTATTTCTGGAGTCCCCTCTCCCAGCACTTCATCACCATCTCTTTCCACTTTGAATTATTGCTTTCTGCTTGTATTATGTATATGAGCCTTAAATGTGTAGCTCTAGGATATCTCTTCAAATCAGGTAATCCTAAACCACTTTGTTCTATTGGACAGATGAACTTATCCCACTTGACACTTATCCTCTTTCTCTCCTAGGTAGAATTCTTCATCTCTTTATTAATTACTGTCCAAAACTTCTGCTCTGGTTAATAAAATAAGGGTCTAAACATTTTCACTGCTTGTATCTTGTTGATCTTATCCATAAGCAAGAGCTTCCAGTTTCTCAGTTTTTGTATTATCTTTTCATGTAGTGTCTTCCCACATATCCTTAGCTGCCGTAACACAATACTTATTAAACTATGCTCCTGAATACTTCATTTTATAATATCCAATAAATATGGGTATTGCCGAACCAATTCATGTGTGGGTACATTATTTATAGCCATAGACCTTTTGTTTGCATTACTTTTATATTAAAAAGAAAAACTTGAAAATGTTTCAGAATGTTCCACAATACTGAGATGTCCTTTTCTGATTTTATAAGGTACAAAATAATAAACTTAAAATGATGAATCCACAGACCTTCAGTCATCACCAAACCAGTTTATTGACACAAAAAACACTGACTAGCATATTGTAATTAGTTTTATATTGTTTAAGCAACATGCTTTTTTACTCAACTCACTCTGATGAAGCCCTGGTTGTGACAAAGGCGAAAGCGCTTAGTGAATGTTTTTTGTCAATAAACTGGTTCGGTGACTACTGTTTGTTTCTTGTTGGGTAACCTTTGTGTTACGGTGCGTTTCTTTTGTCGATTACAAAATAATATTGTCTGCAGATAAAGCTTGCTTTTCTTAATTACCATACCAGATATATCCTTGAATTTCTCTGTCCCTTATTTTCTTGGCTAATGGCTCAAAATATAAAAGAAATAAAGGGGAATGAGTACACTCCTGCCTGGTTCCTCTATTCAGACGCAACTTATCAGAGGAGCCCTCCCACTTCAGTTTTTGCCTCTGATCCCTCATAAATCCTCCTAATTAACCTTATTATTGTATCATGGAATGCAAATGCTTCCATGGCACTACTCAAAATACCAGCTTATTGTGTCGAATGCATTCTCTGCTTCAAGACCCACCAGTAACAGAGGTATTTTCTTGCATTCTGCTTCCCTCTTGATCACAGGTTATCTGGTAGCATAATCTACTACCACTAGGATATACTTTTTCCCTGTGGAACTTTGTATACTCAGAGGCCCCACAATATCCATAGCTACCCTCTGAAATGGCTCCTCAAACACAGGCAAAAGGCATCAAAGAAGCTTTCACCTTGTCTCCTGCCTTGCCTATGTTTTGGCACTGCTCACATGTCCTGCAGTACCCTGTTACATCTCTGGAAATCCCAGGCCAATAAACGTTCTGCATAATACTTCTGTTGGTATGCTTTATGTCCATATGACCTGAAAAGGGAATATAATGGGCTATGGCTAGAAGTGCTAGATGGAAGGCTCTGGGCACTACCAACTGCTGTATTCTCTCACCCTCTAGCCCCCCCTCAGGGGTCCACTCACTCGCACCACACAACCAGTCTCACATAGACCAAACGCACCAGCAAACAAGACACACAAACTCACAAAAACATACTCGGAGGCTCTAAATAAAAATCTGCCAAAGCAGCAGAGACCTCCAAAGCAGACATCCAAGCAAACGCTACCCCACAACAACTTTCACGTATCACATACTTCACAAAGTCAGTGTGCCACACAGTCGCAGCCCCTACGGCTAAATAACACACCTAATACACTAGTAATTGGAGACTCTATTGTCAGGCACACTGACGTCCCACTCACCAGACTGAACAAGAAGATCACTGTAAGCTGCTTGTCGGTAGCCAGGATCCGCCACATAACACAGGCACTCAGGTCACTCCACAGCAGGTACAAATATGACTCTGTCATTGTCCATGTTGGTGTGAATGACCTGAGATGTACCTCCCTGGACTACATGAAAAGAGACATAGAGGAGCTCTCTGATCATGTAGCCCAGGCCGGTATGACCCTGACCCTGAGTAGCATATTGCCCTCACCAAGAATGATGCCGCAGTATAAAGACAAAATGATCAATTTTAACAATTGGCTAAGCTATTGGTGTCATTCAAAGGGGATCCAGTGTCTGTCAGCCTGGGATGACATGCTCAACAAGCCACGTTGCTTCACCAGGGATGGCTTGCACCTGTCACCCTTAGGCTTTTGAATACTGGCTAAGGCTCTTGCCACCCCCATAGTGCCTTTTGTAGGCAAGGCTCAAAAGACAAACCCACCTCCATAGACAAAACCATAAACAAAAAACTAAGGGTAATGCTACTCAACACCAGAAGTCTAAACCTCAAGATGCACGCGCTCACACTCCTCAGTATGGAGAAAATCGATATCTGTGCAGTAACAGAAACCTGGTTCAAGGCTCCAGAGAGCACCCCAGCACTACCAGGATTCAACTCATACCATTCCTTTTGGCCCCAGAACTCAGACCGGAATACTAAAGGCGGGGGAGTATCCATTTTCATCAAGGATACCCACACCTCCAGGTTAGTGGCTCTGCACGAGGCAGCGGAGACCATCCATGTGCAACTAACAGTAGGTAAAAATGCTTTTCAGTTCATAGCCTGCTACAGATCACCCACCTTGTCTCAGGATCCCCACTCTGCATTCCTGAGAACATTGGAGAATATGAAGGCCTCACCAAACACCATGATATTGGGGGATTTCAACTACCCAAACATTGACTGGGAAAACTACTCGAGTCCCAACTCTTTTACCCAACCGTTCCTGGAGTTCATAAACTCAAATGCCATGGAACAACTGGTCACCACTCCCACAAGAGAGGACAACATATTGGACTTGGTCATCACCAACATGGGGGCTCAATGTTCCACACCAGAGGTAAATCCCTCGTTGGTAAGCTCAGACCATAAACTTATCACAATGGACATCCACATCCTGACCCCACCCCCAGCCAAGGAAACCACTGTGAAAAATTTCTCAAAAGCAAACTTCACACTTCTCAAGACTGAGGTGGGAAGTTTCAAAGACCCCGGGCTAATGGAAAATGCTACCCAGACCGCAGAATCCTTTACAAATGCACTCTGTGAGCACCTACAGGAATGCATGAATCGTGCCATCCCAAGTAAAACCAAGACTCACTCCTCCAAAAACAGGAGACCAGTCTGGTGGACCCCGGCCATAAATAAGCTATACAACAGAAGGAGGAAACTATTACGTGATAAGGCAAAATCCCAAAAAGGGAAGGCATCCTTGATCAGTACTAGCAAGAAACTTCGATCCCTCATAAAATCATCAAAGGCCAGCTTCGAAAGAAAAATTGCCTCTAAAGATAATCACAAGGCGTTCTTTAGCTACATCAAGAATCTGGGTGGCAGCTCTCAGATCTGCTCTGAGCTGGTGCAAAATGGCACAAAATACACTGAACCCACAGACATTGCCAACATCCTGGCGGACAGGTTCAGTGCAAACTCCCCCCCCCTTCCCCCCCCCCGAAAGGGCCTGTGTCTATCCCGGAAGAATGCAGACCCCAGACATCACAGACACTCAGGTGAAAGCAGCCCTCTCCAAAGTAAAAAAACACAGCATCAATGGGACCGGGTGGTATCCCGGGCTGCGTCTTACACGAGCTCCAAAATGAACTAATCCCTCACATGAATTCACTGTTCCAACTCAGCCTTACCACAGGTTATGTACAACAACAGTGATCCCGCTCCACAAAGGTGGCGTCACAACGGATCCCAGGAACTATCGCCCTATAAGCCTGACTAGCCTGTTCTGCAAGGCTGTGGAGCACATCATCATGGATCTCATAAACAAAGACATTGAGAACCTCCAAACACTGGACCCCACCCAGTTCGGCTTTAAGGGCAGATCTTGCCTCTTAAACCTAGTTCATTTCTTCGAAACAGTTACCAAAGCCTTAGATGAGGGAAAGGTAGTCCACACAGCCTACATAGACCTCGCAAAGGCCTTCGACACAATACCCCACTCTGGTATCATAAATAAGCTTACCAGCTTGACTATCAAACCATATGTCACAAGATGGGTTGCAAACTGGCTCAGGGATAGAACTCACATGGTCAGAGTCACGGGTGCCATGTCCGACTCTAAACCAGTTACAAGTGGCGTCCCACAGGGATCAGTCCTGGGACCCCTCTTGTTCGGCATATACTTCTCTGAGGTACAGGCAAACACGGGAGGACTGTGGCTGACCAAGTTCGCAGATGATTCCAAACTGGGAGTCATAATAGACTCTCCGGCTGACACAAGCATCCTCCAGAAGGGCCTTACGGAGACTGATACCTAGTGTCAGAACCATGGCCTCAAGCTAAATGCAAAAAAATGCATAGTCATCCCCTTTGGGAAAAACAAAGTGCCCACAAACTACCATATAGGAGGTAATCCACTAATTACGAAAGAAGTAATTAGGGATCTGGGGACCCAAATAGATAGTAACCTCTCCTTTGACAGTCACATTGCCAAAGTGATGTACCTTACCCGACACCTGCAACAGCTGGAGAGACCTCAAAAGTACCTCACCAAGAGGATCGTGGGCCTCAAACAGATGCCCTATGCAGCTTGACTAAAGAAACTCCAGCTCTACTCAGTTGCTTACCACCTACTCAGAGGTGATCTCTGCCTGACATACAAGGCCATGTCTAACCCGGAATTGTTGGACATGCTCCACCTCAAGAAAACCAGATCCATTAGAGCTACACGCTCCAGGGATTTAAACCTTAGCACAACAATAAATAGGACATGCTGGAGGGATATATTCATATCCCAAAGGCTTCCCGCGCTCTGGAATAGAATCCCAGTCCATGTTAGGCAGAGCCCCCTCACTGACCCTCTTCAAAAAGAATCTTGATGAGTGGATGGGAAATCGTAAATTTACTCCGGGGATCACTTTCATGGCCCTGCTGGACAGAGGCTCAGGAATCTAGTCTAAAAGGGAGGTGAAAGCCAACACATTCTGGCTAGGCTTATAAATGCCCTAGAGCAGAATGCCTAGTACCTACCTGTGAAACCTATACAGTAACCCTTTACCCCAGTATACAGATTCCCCCTTCCCTTGATAATTAGCTGCCTTACTGGCTGCCTCCTTCAGGCCTTGTAATGTAGGGTCTGAGAGCTGAGCCTGTCTCTACTCTCTCTTGGTAACCCTTCCAAGCTCCCCTTCCACAGGAAGTCTGGTATCCTCTGAAAGCAGTGCCTTACTGTCAGCGTGGGTACTACTACTCACCTCTGCCCTTGCAGTCACTCTGTCCAAGGGAAAGCAGCTGTGGCTCACCTATAGTCTCACTGCTACAGGGTAGCTCCCTCCTTGAAGTAATGACCACACCAGTCCTGGCTTCAATTCTGCGGTCTGTTTGGGTCCCCCCCAGGCTACCAGACCCACATGCTTGTCTCCAAGCCTGACTGCGTGCCACTGCAAGCACACAAGGTACTGCATTATCAAAATCATTCCCTATCAGGACATCTGTAGGGATATCCTCAAATACACCTGCTTGCTGGCTTCCTTTTCCATCCTGCCAGTCAAGAAGAACCCTAGCCAAAGGTGTTTGGAATGGGGTCCCTCCTAAAGATCTGAATGACTGCCCAAGCAAGTAGTGCTCCCCTTTAGCCATTGCAAGCTTCACAATGGTTAGGTCAGAGGCTGCCTCTTTCTTAGCAGTGGCCCATTTCCCATTTACTAAGGTAGGATATAACCTGTTGTGGTAGTTTAGTACCTTTGTTGTCTCAAGACAACATACTGCTGGCATTCTGTCCTTCCCACTTACTGGCTCTCTCACGTTTTGTTCCCCACTTTTCCTCCATGGACATCTGTATGCTACATGGCCTCTCTGGTTGCATTTAAAACATTTAACCCTTGGTCCTGGATGTGTACCTGGACTAGTGGCTTCCCCTGCTACTGGCAGACACTGTTGGGGTGTTTTAGGCTGCCCACCATGGATTCCCTTAGACCCACGAGCAGCAATTGGTATCCCTTTCCTGTGGAGTGATGCCCTGCTTGCTAGGTATGTCTTCCTTCTTCCCCAACTCATCTGCAGTATTGCATTGCATTGCCTATATGCTAACCAGATCCTCATATCCTTAGGCAAGGTGTTAAGGGCTTGTTCCCTCACCAAAAGGTCTGCCAGCCCTTCAAAAGTGATTACCTGATACCTGATAGATATTGTGTAAATTAAAATGCTTTTCCCCAATATACTGTGTGTACAGTGAAAGGAAATGTGCAAGGCCAAACAGCAGTTTTCAAAATAATATGCTTTCTTTGCAAGAACAGTTATGTTCAGCTTAGATATTAATAACATATAGCTGTGGGCAATACTGTAAATGCATCCTGTTAAAAAAAGGAAGTTGACTTTCTTGGCTTTCAGATGCAGAATTAAATAAATAAAATGCAGACAAGCCAAGTGACGCAAAGATGACGTGGAGAGACTTTTGTGAAGTCTTCAGATACAGCGAGAACCAAAAAAGGGCATGAAATAACCATGGACTTTTTCATGACACAGACAGAAACCAGAATAAGAAGTCACAAGGACATTAAAAATAACATTGAAAAGAGTATATAAACTGGACAGTATGTTTCTTTCAGTGGGTGACATCTTAGAGTAAGTGTGCCTTAGTCTATTCATCTGTCTAGCTGTGTTATAATAGAATTGAAATAGCTCTGACAGAATTAATTGTTTGGCAAGAATTTGTTCTGAGCCAAATAAAGTATAACAGATACAGTAGTACGGAGTTTGTCTGGTCTACTTTTGGACATTTTCTTCAGTGGATATATTTTTTCAACACCCACTCACCCACCTATGAAAAGAAGTGTGTAGTTCAGCAATATAGTCACATACACTTTCATCTGCCTTGCATCTATGCTTACAAAACTTTTTCCTGTAAGCTTCAAGTTTTAACTTAAACCCTGTAAAAGACCATTTTTAACATTGTTACAATTTAAGCAATCTGTATCAGACAATTTAGTAATAGCAACGATAATCTGAATGAACGATATCCAAACTGCCCAAGATGTTAAAAGCAGGTTTATTCCAAACGCATAAAAACAGTGAACACTCCAAAATAGCAGCACCAAAATCACCAATAACCCAGGTTTCGTCCCAAGGAAATGACTTCATCAGATTGGTGACATAGTACCACTAATATATACTAAAACACATTAAACAATTACACTTAATTGACACTTAATTAATTTAGTTTGAGATGAAAACCAAACCCTAAAAGCACCAGCTTCTGCCTATGTTTGCTTCATTGATTTACTTTTAGAAAGTTAATACATACTACATAAGCCTAGCTATGGTGTATGTAAAAAATAATATACATGCCTGAAAAATATATATATAAAAAATGTAAGTCATCCTACACTTGTATATATAGTGTTTTAGTAATAGCAGTTACAGCTTTACCATGGAGTAAGGGGGTCAGGAACCATACCCAGAGACCTTGGTCAACATTATACTGTTTACATATCCTTTCAAACATATGAATAAAGCTGCCAAAATTATCACTCTCTGTAAATTGTGGAAGACATTTACTGACCTTTGTGGCTTCTTGGGTTTGGTTACTTCCTTCCCCATTACCTCCATGACCCTGTCGAAGGGTCAGTATCTCCTTCCCATGTTGCCTTTACCTCTCATTCTCCTCAGCTTCCAGATGTCAAAGTTTCTCATTTTCCCTCAGCCTCCAGACATCTCAGTCTCTCTGCTGCTTCCACTACCAAACGTTTGTCCTCCAGTATCAAAAAACATTTGCTTATCAGCAATCTTTCTAAATTCATGAATATTGTCCAGATACTCCCTTATCTCTCTAGCACTCTGCAGTTGAGCCTGATGTTCTTCATGTTTCACTGTTGCAGTCATCATCTGTGGGTTATCCCTGCTGTGGTAGCCCTTGGTCGGCTCGGATACCAGAGTCAGTGTTTTTGTGCGCCGGCTGCTGTCTCCTGTAGTCTGACATCAGGTCGTCAGTGCTATAAAGCAAGGCAGCCGACGTCATTACAGCACTCTTTCTTGCCGTGGAGCCTATAGCCGAAGCAGTTCGCACGAGTGCCGGCAGTCGCTAGCAGAAAACTAAGTACCCCGTTGGGGACCCTTTTTTCTTGCTCTAACCGATGTCCTAAAAAGTTAACAATTGTCTTGCCTCTGGAAAGCAGATTCCACACCGAGACTTTCATTCTTACTGCATCACTTGTTTAGGCCCAGACCACAACATCCCTCATTGCCGTTTCTGTGTCCTCTTTAATGCGAGAACCATTCGCCATAGAGCTCTTTCTGTAGACAATTATTTTCATGTTCCGTATTTGAATTCCAATGTGGAGTTCATCAACCAACAGTCTGTCGACAATCTGAAAAAACTTGGAGATAAAGATAGAGAGACGGGCCACACAAGGCTAAGCCTTCCAACGACATTACCACTAAGCAAGTCATCAGTTCTCCAGAATTCAGTGAGGTGCTTTAGCAGCCCCTGATGCCCAACTCACTTTCAACACAGGCCTCTGCTGAGACCATTTCAGAGTCCGGTATGCTGCAGAAATCCACTTAGTCTTCCGAGCCTTTGGCTGTCTCAGCCTCGGTTGGGTCCGGAGCCGCGACACAGGCACCAGCTTCTGAGAAGGCCATTCGCACTACTGATTCTAGACAAAAACTGATGTCTTCAAATCCGATTACCACTTCTCTGAGATCAACGGATTCTCTCAGGCCTAGAATCCAGGCCACTCCTAGGAAATCTGCTTCTAGCCACCATCTTGCTACTGCTCCCCCACCCCAAGCTCAAATGCTTAAAATGGTGGATGATCTCATCTCCCTTATCCAAGGTACTCAGGCCCCCACTCCAAAACGGGAAAGGCATCCTTCTCCAGAAATTATGGCAGACCAAGAGTCTGAGGAATCTGATTATCCTGCTTTTGAAGAGGAACAACATCCCTTCACTGTTTGAGGATTCTGATGTAGAGGAATCCATCCCTTCTACCTCTCCTCCAGAGGACCTCTCCTTTGGGGAAACCCTTCATTCCCTCAGGGAACACATTTTCAGTGGGAATCTCAAGACTTCCCACAGTCAAAGAAACAACTTGGAGAGTTTCTAAACCTGCCCCAGCACAGCCTCCTGGCCATCCCACCTGTTTTGAAAGTGGTGGACGATGTTTTCCACGAATCCAACTTAGCCCCTGATGCCCTGTCTCCTACTCCAGCTAAACCTGACAGATACTATAGAGTACCAGATTCTCGCAAATACCTGTACAGGAATCTTGCTGCAGACCCTGAGGGCATTACACAGGGACCCAAAGGAGCTAAGACTAGTTCTGACAAGAATCCTCTTCCATCTGACAAAGACTCCAGAGCCCTGGACAGATGGGGTAAGAAAGTATACACCTCTGCAACCTTAGCTATCACAGCTCTCAGTTGTCAGCTCCATATGTTAAAATATCAACAACAGACTTTGGAACAATTAAAACAGAAGATTGCTACCTCTCCTGACGGTGCCAACTCAAAAGAGCTGGCAGAATTACTGCAGTCTGCTTGTCAAGTAGCCAGACACTCAGTACAGTGTAGATATGATGCCCTAGAAGCCTCTAGCAGGGCAGCAGTGACAGGATCTGTTATTAGAAGACATGCATGGCTGAAGGAACAACCTCACCCTGATCATGTCAAGTCTAAACATGTTGATGCACCCCTAGATAGGGAATGCCTGTTTTGGGCAAAAGCAGAAGAGGTGCTTAAAAAGATGGAAGGCAAAGCAAAATCTATGCAAACAGTAAAATATTTCTTGCAAGTTCAACCTCCCAGATTCAGCAGGAACTTTCCCACTTTCCACTGGGCCTTCCTTGCACCTAGCAGACAGGGCCAAGGTAAGCCCCGCAGGGACAGGCCATCCAGGCCCCAATCCCAAGGCCAGCAAAGAAGCAAACAATGGACCACTTCCGTCTCTAAGGCAGGGAGTTCTAAGCCAAGCTTCTATGGCAAGCACTCAAAGTGACTCTCCCTCCCCCCTCTGCCCTCCTTTCACTCATCAAAAACTAGGAGGAAGGCTCACCCTCTTCAAGGACAATTGGGTCTCTATATCCAAGGACCAATAGGTGTTAAAAATAATTTATCAGGGATACAGATTCTCCTCCTGCGAGCTCCCTATTCCAAAAGGGTACGCAGAGCTCCCCCCAAACCAGTGGGAAGAGGCACTGAAACAGGTCCAAACTCTTAATATCCCAGGGGGCAGTAGAACCTGTCCCTCCAGATCAAACAGGAAAAGTGTTTTACTCCAGACTATTTCTTGTTCCCAGAAAAGAGTGCACTTGGCCTGGATCTATCCAAACTGAACACTTCTTTGGTGGTCCCCAGGTTCAAAATGCTAACCTTGCAGCAGCTCCTGCCTATGCTCACACAAAATGCTTGGCTTGTGACACTAGACCTAAAAGATGCCTACCTCCATATCCCCATCAGGTAATCGTGCAGAAAATTTCTGCGCTTCAGAGCAGGCTATCAACACTTTCAGTTCTCTGCATTGCCCTTTGGCTTATCTACTGCTCCCAGAGTATTCACCAAATGTTTGGCACCGGCTATAGCATTCTGCAGACAGAGAAATATACAGATTTACCCTTACCTGGATGACTGCCTCATTCAGGCGGACTGCAAAGAAAAGTTGCTCCAGGACCTTCTCTTTGTCAAATCGCTCCTAACTTCCCTAGGGTTCACCTTCAATGAGAAAAAAATCAAAGCAAAACCCTACCAGAAAAATTGTTTTCCTGGGAGCTGTGCTAGACACAGCAACCAAAATAGCCTTCCTATCCCCAGAAAAGCAGAGCTTCCTGCCTCTTTACTTCACCCAGCTGGCTTCCAGAAGTGAAGTTCCTGCAAGCCATTGGATACATGGCATCTTGCATCTTTCTCATCCCTCTCGCCAGACTTCACATGAGAAAACATCAGTGGTACTTGAACCTTTGTTATCAGCACTGTCAGTCCCTAGAGACCACTCTCCCTCTGATCCCTTGTATAAGAGCCAAATTTCTCTGGTGGGCAGAGGCCTGTGCCATGAACAAGGGTCTTCCCTTCATTATCCGCCCTTCCAGCCAGACCATCCCCAACGATGCCTCAGACATTGCTTGGGGTGCTCACCTAGCAGGCAGGTGTACCCAAGGCCTTTGGAATACCCAGCAACTTCACTTGCACATCAACCAGAAAGAAATGATGGCACTGCAAAAGGCTGTGATTTCCTTCCAACCCCATCTCAAGCCAGGGGTCCTACTTATAAAAACAGACACCATAGTAATGTGGTACATCAACAAGCAGGCGGGCACCCAATCTTACCCCCTGTGCAGGTTAGCCATGAGTCTCTGCCTTACAGCCACCTCCATGGGGCTACACCTAATTGTGCAATACTCACCAGGGATCAACAACACACTGGCGGACCACTTCAGCAGAAACGTACTGGACCCCCATGACTGGCAGCTCCACAGAGAAATCTTTCTGCATATCACCCAGGAGTGGGGGACCCCAGAAGTGACCTCTTTGCCTCGCACCTCAACCACCAGCTGCACAAGTTCTGTACCAGGGAGTATCACCTCTTAGCATGGAAGGCGGATGCCTTGACCTTTCCCTGGAGCTCCCTCTTTGTGTGCTCATATCCTCCTCTGCCCCTTACTCCCAAGGTTCTGATCAGAATAAGAGAGGAGAGATCAGAGGTTATCCTTGTTGCTCCAGATTGGCCCAGACAGCATTGGTATCTCTTATTACGCAGTCTAACCTTACAGCCCCCAAAGCTGCTTCCCCTGATGTCAGACCACCTCCCCAGGAGAGGGGAAGGTACTGCACCCAGACCTACAGACTGTCAAACTCTCAGCATGGCTTATACACTAAAAGCTAACAAGGAGTCCCTGTTAAGCAAACAAGTCGTGGACACCATCATCGAAGCCAGAAGGCCCAGCACAAAAAATCATATGCAGGAAAATGGAAAAGATTCTGCTCCTGCAAACAGGGGGCAGTACCTCCCAACCTTCCATCCCTCTCATCCTGGATTACCTAGCAGAGTTGCTCAATAGTGGCATCTCTTTCTCCTCTATTAAAATCCATGCCTCTGCCATCTCTGCCCGTTCAGACCTGCCCCTCTTCTCTCATCCTTTGATTAAGCAATTCCTCAGAGGGGCTTCTAATATCAAGCCTCCCAGAAGGCCTCCAACACCACCCTGGGACCTGAATTATGTGTTAGAGAAACTAACCTTACCTCCTTTCAAACCTGCTGCTTCAACAGAATTGAAATACATGTCTTGGAAGACTGCCTTCCTACTAGATATCACCTTAGCCAGAAGGGTCTCGGAACTTCAAGCTCTCATGACTGTCGAGCCCTTCATAATTTTCCATGCAGACAGTCTCTCCCTGAGGACTAACCCCTCCATTATGCCCATGGTGGTATCTGATGTGACCTTTAACCAGGCCATACACCTTTCCACCTTCTTTCACAACCCTCAAAACAAGGGGGAAAGAATTCTACACTCACTAGATGTGCACAGACAACTCTGATACTATCTTGCCTATCCTGTGGTTATTATCCACTGTTACATCTTCCTTCTTACTATACTTCTCTCATGTCTCTCTATTGTACATCATTTCGCTCCTCTTTACATAACTTTTTTTTCCAAGTAAATTCTTAGTAACATCACTTCACAACTAACTTTCTTTCTCTACTATTGTCTTTACCTGTACTATGTCCCTGTACCTTTCTTTTTGCACTGTTTGACTCTTTTCCTCTTTACACACCCTGTGCTAACCTCTATGCTTTACAGCATATGTTACCATTGCGTGGTTATTTTTACTATATATGCTATTTTTTTCTTACAAATGTTTGCTTTTTGTTTGTAATTGTATTTTATTCATGCCTTGGAGCTTATCTCCCCGGGCCTCTACTGAAAATGGACATATATCCAGTTAGACTAGCCCAGTCAACAAATGTAAAATAAATAAGTGAAGTAAATCTGGACTGTACTAAGCCATTCAGAAAAACAGACCAACTTCTTGTAAGCTTTGCCTCAGGGGTAGAGGGGTAGCCCATCTCTAAACAAACCATTTCCAAATGGATTTCACACTGTAGCCATTTGTGCTACAGACTACATGGGAAACCCCTCCCTAAATCTATCCGTACCCACTCCACCAGGGCAGCCTCCACTTCCACTGCCATCCTCAGAGGAGTACTTACCAGGGACATCTTGGAAGTGGCCACCTGGACCTGTCCATACCTTTACAAAGCATTACCACCTATCTCTCTCTTCTAAGTCTAGGGCAGGGTTTGTCTCTGCAATTCTGCAGGGCCTCCTGACCCGTACATTGGACTCAACCTTCATTCCACCCTTTTCCTTAGCTTTGGGAATCCTCCCACAGGTGATGACTGCAACAGTGAAATACGAAGAACATAGTACACTTGTGTACACTTGGCATAAATGTAGCTGTTCGGGTGTATTCACTGTTGCAGTCTTGGTTTCCCTCCCTCCATCCCCCATTTAACATCTTACCCTAGGGGGATACAAGCTTCCCAAGGTGGCTTTTAGCCACCAGGACCACTTCTGTCTTTTCCCTTGTGCTTCTGATGGGTTAGGGCAAGAAAAACTGAGGTAATGATGTCTGCTGCCTCCCTTTATAGCACTGATGACCTGATGTCAGACTACAGGCAACGGCAGCCGGCACACAATAACATTGACTCTGGTATTTGGGCCGACCGAGGACTACCACAGCAGGGGATAACCCACAGGTGATGACTGCAACAGTGAATACACTCGAATATCTACATTTATGGTAAGTGTACACAACTGTACTTTCCTTGATGTTCATGTTTCACTGTTGCAATCATTACATTAGGGTTATCTGCTTGCAGGTGGCCCTCAGTCGGCCTGATTAACTAAGTCTTGGGTCCTGCGTCGGTTGCTGTCCCTTCTTCCATGACGTCAGGTCGTCAGGGGTATAAAATATGCAGCTGACTCCATTACATCAGTCTTTATTGCTGTGCGTTACCCAAAGCAGAAACAGTTCGCAAGTGCCGGTCGGCCGACTCCTGAAATTTTCGTTTTCGAGTTTCAGAACCGAAGTCCTCAACTAAAAGCTAAGTACCCCGTTGAGGAAAATTTTTCTTGCTCTTAACCGATGTCAGTAAAAGTAAATAATTGCATTACTTGTGGAAAGCAAATACCTCATAAAGATTTTCATTCATACTGTATTCCTTGCCTAGGCCCCTACTACGACGTACCTCGCTGTCAATTTTGTGCCTTGTTTTAACCACAAACTATCCATCTGTATATTTACCCTTCTAAATATTTTGGTGTTCGGTTCAATTATCCTGATATGTCTTCAGTCAGCTATCCCGACTACCGACGTTCCGAAAAAACGCAAAGATAAAGACAGAGACAGGCCGCCTAGGTCCAAAGCTGCTGACGACACCTTCGCAGCCCCTGATACCCGCTACTTCTGATTCGCAGACCTCTACTGGGACCCATCTAGAGTCCGGTATACCGCGAGATGCTTCAACTGTGGAACCTGCGGATGCCTCTACCTTGGATGAGTCCTGAGCCGCTGTGAAGGCACCGGCTTCTGAGGGTGTATTCAGGCCTACTGACTTGCATTATTAAACCAACGCCATCTTCTTCTTCAAGGCCTAAATCTCAAACCATGCCTAAAAAACTGACAGACCGCATGATCAGGCCTCTATGCCTAAAAAACAGATAAGAATGGCTGAAGACCTTATTACTTTAATCAGGGGAAGCCAGCCTTCCCCCTTTAAGAGACCTAGGACTGAGTTTATGATACTTCCGATCAGGATTCTGAATTTTCTGTTTCCTCAGATGACCATTATTTACCCTTATCTACCTATGAGGATTCTGATGCTGAGGACTCCATTCCGTCTGCCCCCCCAGAGGATTTCTCTTTTGGTGAAACCCTGCATACTCTCAGGGAGCATTTTCGTTGGGAAAGTCAGGATTTCTCTGATTCTAAAAAGAGGCTTAGGGATTTCTTACTCCTGCCCCAGCACAGGCCTTTAGCCATACCTCCTGTATTAGACATTGTTGATGATGCATTTGCAGAATCTAACTTGGCCTCTGACTCTCTACCTCCTTCTCCCAGGAAACCTGATAGATATTACAGAGTCCCTAACTGTCACAAGTTCCTTTTCAAAAATCCTACTGCGGATCCTGAGACCATTTCACAGGGGCCCAAGGGCATTAAAGCTACTACTGCCAAAAATCCTTCCCCCTCTGATAGAGACTCCAGGGTGCTGGGTAGATGGGGTAAGAAGGTGTACACTTCTGCAACTTTGGCAATTAGGGCCTTACCAGTTTCATATGTTTAAGTATCAGCAGCATATTATTGGTTTGCTTAAACAGAAAATGATGTTTCCTGATTCTGCCGAAAATAAGGAATTGCAGGATTTATTGCATTCAGCTGAACAGGTTGGAAAACATACTTTGCAATGTGGTTTTGACTCTCTAGAGGCATCTTGCAGGGCTGTGATAACTGGGTCTGTACTTAGAAGGCATGCTTGGCTTAAGGAGCAATCCCTACCAGATCATGTTAAAGCAAAATTACTGGATGCTCCCCTAATCCAGGACCTCCTGTTTGGCAACAAGGCAGAAGAAGTTCTTAAAAAGATTGAAGAAAAAGCTAAATCTATGCAAACTGTTAAAGTTTTTTTTTACAAGTACAACCTTCAAGATTTAGTAGGCATTGGCCTTCCAAGAATTGGTCCTTTCCTGCCTCTTCCAGACCTTCTCACTCCAAACCCAGATCCAGCAAAACCCCCAGGTTTCAGTCCCAGGGTACACACAGAACTAAGCAGTGGGGGGCCTCCACTTCCAAATCTGGGAATAATAAGACTCCCCCCCCCCCCTATGATAAACCGTCTCAATGACTTCCTTTTAAAATTTCCAAGAACTTAGCAACTGACTGCCCCTTTGGGGGGAATGATTGCTCTTCATGCAAAGAATTGGGAACTCATTACCCAGGACAAATGGGTCTTAAATATAGTGTCCCAGGGATACAGATTTCACTTCCACACATTGCCAACACCAAGCTGGTGGCTGGACCTACCCCCAAATCAGTGGGCAGATGCCCAAAAACAAGTGCTTTCTCTCTTAAGCATGGGGGCTATTCAACTGGTACCAGAAGAGGAAAAGGGACAAGGTTTCTACTCGAGACTTTTCCTGGTACCCAGAAAAGACAATTTATGGCGTCCTATCCTGGACCCGTCTACTCTAAACACCTATTTGGAGATTCCAAAATTCAAGATGCTGACTCTTCACCAATTTTACTTCCTGTGCTAGGCAAAGATGCCTGGTTGGCAACACTAGATTTAAAAGAAGCATACCTGCACATCCCAATAATGGAATCTTGCAGAAGATACCTACGCTTCAAAGCAGGCTACACGCACTATCAGTTCTCTGCATTGCACTTTGGCTTATCTACTGCGCCCAGGGTAGTCACAAAGTGCCTAGCTCCAGTTACTGCATTTTGCAGGCAAAGAAATATTCAAATATACCCATACCTGGATGATTGTCTCATTCAGGCAGAAAGCCAGGACATACTTTTGAATCACCTGGCCTTTGTACAAAGGGTTCTAACTTGTCTGGGGTACACCATAAACAAAAAGAAATCACACCTGGTACCCTGTCAACAAATTATATTCCTGGGAGCAAGCTTGGATACAACTTCCCAGATGACTTACATCATTCCAGAGAAACAAATTAATTTGATAAACTACTACAAACAAGTGGCCACAAAAACCCTGCTATCTGCAAGACAAATACTGCAAGCCTTGGGGTTCATGGTCTCCTGCATTCTTCTAATTTCATATGCAAGATTACGTATGAGGAAACTACAGTGGTATCTAAAAGGTCTATGGTGTCAACATTCTCAAGACCTGAAAACAATGATTCCTATCATACCTTGCCTACGCCTAGAGTTTCTTAGTGTTCCTTTGGTGGGCAGAGGCCTGCCACCAAAACAAGGGACTACCTTTCACACCAACCCCTGCTGTCCAAACCCTAACAGATGCATCATACTATGCATGGGGGGCTCACCTGGCAGGGAAGTACATTCAGGGCAAATGGAACCCAAGTCAAATGCACCTGCATATTGATCAAAAAGAAATGTTAGCTGTACAGAATGCTGTGACAGCCTTCAAGGACTACATTCTTCCAGGACAACTAATGGTAAAGACTGAGAACACCACTGTTATGTTGCACATAAACAAGCAGGGGGGTACACATTCTTACCCATCTGCAGACTAGCCATGTCATTGTGGAACACAGCCTTGAGCTACCAAGTGCACCTACAAGCTCAATTCCTGCCAGGAAAACTAAATACACTGACTGAGGGACTAAGCACAAACCTCATGGACTCACACGAGTGGGCACTGGAACCAAGGATTTTCAACATGTTGACAAGCAAATGGAGGAGCCCAGATGTAGACCTGTTTGCCTCCCCCCAGAACTATCAGTTGGACAAATCTTGCACAAGGATTCCCCACAAACAAGCTTGGAAAGTGGATGCTCTGTCCTTCAGCTGGAAAATCCTATCAGTTTATGCCTTTCCTCATCTGCTTCTGCTATCCAGAGTACTACTAAAGATCAAACAGGACAAGCCAAGGATGATTTTGATTGCACCAGCCTGGCCACGCCAACACTGGTACCCCCTCTTGTGCAGTGTGTCACGGTTGGCCCCATGGCGCACCTGCCTCAAACACCTTCCCTGTTGTCTCAGCAGGAGAACCAGATTCTGCACCCTCAGCTTCAAACACTGAACCTAGCAGCCTGGTAATCTCTCCTTTACCATCTCTCAGTAAACCAGTGATGGATATCATTTTAGAGGCAAGGAGACCCAGTACTAGGAAATCTTATGCTGTGAAATGGAAAAGATTATGTGCCTGGAACCAATCTCAAGGGATGAGCACAGCAGTGCCTAATTTACCACAGATTTTACAATATTTAACTGAGATGCTTCACAAGGGCTTGTCCTTTTCCTCCATCAAAATTCACACCTCAGCCATTTCAGCTCATTATAACACAGAACCTCCCCTCTTCTTTCACCCACTGCTCAAGCAGTTCCTCAGAAGGGCCAAAAATTTAAGGCCACCGAGGAGAGCTCCAACTCCAGCCTGAGACCTTAACTTTGTCTTGGAGAAACTCGCTCTTCCTCCTTTCGAGCCAGCTGCTACCGCAGATTTAAAATGTCTTTCTTGGGAAACAGCATTCCTTTTAGCAATCACTTCAGCAAGAAGGATATCTGAATTACAGGCCCTTATGGCAGTGGAGCCTTTCATCATCTTTCATGCGGACAGGGTGTCCCTCAGAACCAATCCCTCCTTTATGCCCAAGGTGGTATCCAGTGTGGCTCTTAATCAGTCCATCCATTTACCAACTTTCTTTCCTAATCCACGGAACAAAGGGAAACTGATACTGCACTCCTTAGATGTGCACAGACAACTTAGATTCTACCTGGACAGAACTAAATCTCAAAGGAAATCTGAACAACTGCTGGTGGCATTTGCTGCAGGGAAAGAGGGGAAGGCTATTTCAAAGCAAACCATTTCTAAATGGATAGGCCATTGCATTCATTTCTGCTATAAGCATCATGGAAAACCTATCCCACAGGGCATCAGACCCCACTTTACCAGGGCTGCATCTAACTCTACAGCCTTTCTCAGAGGGGTTCCTACCAGGGACATCCTAGAAGCTGCTACCTGGAGTTCTGTACATACTTTCACCAAGCATTATCATTTACCATTTTTCTGCAAGTCCAGAGCTGGCTTTGCCACTGCAGTCTTGCAGGGCCTTATAGCTGGTCTTAATGCTACTTAAATTCCTCCTCCCAACCCTAGTTTTGGGAATCTACCCAAATGTAATGACTGCAACAGTGAAACATGAAGGTCATAGTACAGTTGTGTACACTTTACCATAAATGTAGATGCTCGAGTGTATTCACTGTTGCAGTCCTGGATGTTCTTCGTGTTTCACTGTTGCAGTCATTACATTTGGGTAATCTGCTGGCAGGTTTCCCTCAGTCGGCCTGATTAACAAAGTGTTGGGTCCTGCGTCGGTTGCTGTCCCTTCTAACCATGACATCAGGTCGTCAGGGGTATAAAACATGCAGCCGATGCCATTACATCAGTCTTTCTTGCCGCGCGGTCCCCGAAGCAGAAGCAGTTCGCAAGTGCCGGTCGGCCGACTCCTGAATTTTTCATTTTCGAGTTTCAGAACCGAAGTCTTCAACTAAAAGCCAAGTACCCCGTTGGGGAAACTTTTTCTTGATCCTTACCAATGTCAGTAAAAGTTAATAATTGCGTTACTTGTGGGAAGCAAATAACTCATAAGGATTTTCATTTGTACTGTATTCCTTGCCTAGGCCCTGACCACAATGTACCTTGCTGTCAGTTTTGTGCTAAATGTAATCAACACACTATTAAACGTCGGTATATTTTTGCTTCTAAATATTTTGGCTCATGATTTAATTATCCAGAAATGTCGTCGGTTCGCAATCCGACTACCGGAATTCCTAAAATACGCAAAGAATAAAACAGAGACAGATTGTCAAGTTCCAAAACGAACGACAACGCTTCTCCTAAGCCAGTCGCCAGTTCGCCGGTACTCAGTGAGGTGCTTTTGCAGCCCCTGATACCCCCTACTTCTGATTCGTAGGCCTCTACTGAGACCCATTCGGAGTCTGGTATGCCAAGAGATGCTTCAATTATGGAACCCGTGGATGTCTCTACCCTAGATGGGTCCAGAGCCGCTGTGCAGGCACTGGCTTCTGAGGGTGTTTTCAGGCCTACAGATTTGTATATTAGAGCGACGCCATCTTCAAAACTAAGGCCAAAATCTAAATCTATGTCTAAAAAACTGATGCCTGGGCCACATGTGCAGGCCCCTATGCCTAAAAAACAAATGATCAAAATGGCTGAAGATTTAATTATTCTGATCAGGAGTAGCCAACCCCCTCCTTCTAAGAGGCCTAGGCAAGACATTGATTATGAATCTTCTGAGCAGGATTCTATTTCTTCAGACTTTTCCAATGAACAGGATTTGTCTAGACCTACTTATGAAGACTCAGATGCAGAAGATTCCATTTCTTCTGCTTCTCCCCCTGAGGATTCTTCTTTTGGGGAAACTGTACATACCTTAAGGGAACATTTCCACTGGGAAAGTCAGGATTTCTCTGAATCTGAAAAGAGACTTTGGGATTGTCATCTTCTTTCTCAGCATAGGCCTTTGGCTATACCTGTTCTAGATATTGTTGATGTTTTCTCAGAATCTAGTATGGTTCCTGATTCTCTGCCTCTGGCTCCTTATAAGCCAGACAGATACTACAGGGCTCCTGACTACCACAAATTCCTTTTCAAAAATCCTATTGCTGATCCTGAAACCATTTCTCAGGGTCCCAAGGTCATTAAGGCCTCTACTGCTAAAAATCCTACCCCTTCTGATAGAGATTCCAAGGCGCTGGAAAGATGGGGTAAGAAGGTTTACACTTTTGCAACCTTAGCAATCGGGGCTTTAAGCGGTCAGTTTTTCATATACTTAAATATCAACAGCATATCATGGGACTACTTAAACTGAAAATGATGTTAATTTCTGACTGTGTGGAAAATAAAGATTTACAGGATTTATTACATTCAGCTGAACAAGTTGGAAAACATTCTTTGCAATGTGGTTTTGATTCTTTGGAGGACTCTTGCAGGGCTGCTGTAACTGGGTCTGTGCTAAGAAGGCATGCTTGGCTCAAAGAGCAAACTCTGCCTGATCATGTTAAAGCAAAATTGTTGGATGCTCCTTTACAACAGGACCGTCTCTTTGGTAATAAGGCTGAAGAAGTTTTAAAAAAGAAGGAAGATGAAGCTAAATCTATGCAAACTGTGAAAGATTTCTTACAAGTGCAACCTTAAACATTTAGTAGGCACTGGCCTACTAAGAACTGGTCCTTTCCAGTCCCTTCGAGAGCCACTCAAGTCAAACCCAGACGTTCCAAAGGCTCCAGGTTTCAGTCACAAGGGACTTTTAGAACAAAACAATGGGGTGCCTCCACCTCCAAATCTGGAAACAACAAGGCTTCTCCGTATGGTAAACAGTCTCAATGACTTCCCTCTACACTCACCAAGCACTTACCTTTTAGCCGCCCCTTTGGGAGGAAGACTGGCACTTCATGCACAAAACTGGCAACTTATAACCCAGAACAAATGGGTTTTAAATATAGTATCCCAGGGATACAGATTTCATTTCCACACATTGCCAATCCCAAACGGATGGCCAGACTTGCCACCAAATTATTGGGCAGAGGCCCAGAAACAAGTTCTATCTTTCATGAACATGGGGGCTATTCAACCAGTACCAGAAGAGCAAAAAGGACAAGGTTTCTATTCAAGACTTTTCCTGGTAGCCAGAAAAGGCAAATCGTGGCGTCCAATTCTGGACTTATCTACTCTAAACACATTTCTTGACATTCCAAAATTCAAGTTGCTGACTCAACAGTTACTTCCTATGCTAGGCAAAGATGCCTGGTTGGTAACTCTAGACTTAAGAGGCTTACCTGCATATCCCAATCAGGGAATCATGCAAAAGATACCTCCGCTTCAAAGCAGGCTACTTGCATTACCAGTTCTCTGCACTGCCCTTTGGCTTATCTACTGCACCCAAGGTCTTCACAAAGTGCCTGGCTCCAGTAATTGCATTTTGCAGGCAAAGAAAAATTCAAATATATCCATACCTGGACGATTGTCTAATTCAGGCAGAAAACAAGGACATTCTTCTAAAGCATCTGGTGTTTGTAAAAAGGGTTCTAACTTGTCTAGGGTACACCATAAACGAAAAGAAGTCACAACTGGTACCCTCTCAAAAAATTACATTCTTGGGTGCAAGCTTGAATGCAACTGCCCAGATGACTTACCTTACGCCAGAAAAACAAATTCAATTGGTGACTTACTTCAAACAGGTGGCCACAAAAACCCTGCTGTATGCAAGACAAATTCTGCAAGCCTTGGGGTTCATGGCCCTCCTGCATTCTTCTAATTCCATATGCAAGACTGCATATGAGGAAACTTCAGTGGTGCTTAAAAAGTTTTTGGAGTCAACATTGTCACAGCCTGGAAACAATGATTCTTATCATACCTTGCCTGCAACTAGAGTTCCTATGGTGGGCAGGGGCCTGCCACCAAAACAAGGGACTGCCATTAACTCCACCCCCTGCCGCCAAAACCCTAACTACAGATGCATCAGACTATGCTTGGGGGAATCGTCTGGCATGGAAGTGCATTCAGGGCAAATGGAGCCCAAATCAAATGCACCTACATATCAATCAGAAAGAGATGCTAGCTGTACAGAATGCACTGACAGCCTTCAAGGACTACCTTCATCCAGGACAATTAATGATAAAGACAGACAACACTACAGTTATGTGGTACATAAACAAGCGGGGGGGGGGGGTGTATACATTCTTTCCCCTTTGTAGACTAGCCATGGCATTGTGGAACACTGCCTTGACCTGCCAAATACAAGTACAAGCTCAATTCTTGCCAGGAAAGCTGAATACTCTGGCAGACGAACTAAGCAGAAATCTCATGGACCCACACGAATGGAAACTGGAACCACGAATTTTCAACATGTTGACACGCAAATGGGGGAGTCCAGACATAGATCTATTTGCCTCACCCCGGAACTATCAGTTGGACAAATTCTGCACAAGAATTCATCACAAAAAAGCATGGAAAGTGGATGCTCTATCATTCAGCTGGAAAAACCTATCAGTCTACACTTTTCCCCCTCTGCCTCTGCTCTCCAAAGTTTTTCTAAAAGTCAGACAGGACAAACCAAAACTGATTCTGATTGCTCCAGACTGGCCTCGCCATCACTGGTACCCACTCCTGCGCAGTGTGTCACACCTTCCACCGTGGCACCTGCCTCAGACACTTTAGCTAATGTCTCAGCAGAACAACCAAGTTCTGCACACTCAGCTCCAAACTTTGAATCTTGCAGCGTGGCTAATCATCTAAATTCACCCTTGGCATCCCTCAGCAAACCTGTGATGGATGTCATTTTGGAGGCGAGAAGGCCTAGTCCTAAAAAATCTTATGCTGACAAATGGAAAAGATTCTATGCCTGGAACCACTCGCAAGGAGTAAGCACAGCAATGCCCAATATTCCTCAGATTTTACAATACTTAACTGAGATGCTTCACAAGGCCCTATCTTTTTCTTCCATAAACATCCATGCCTCTGCCATTTCAGCTCATTACAACACAGATCCTCCCCTCTTCTCTCATCCTCTGCTAAAGCAGTACCTCAGAGGGGCCAAAAACTTAAGACCTCCCAGGAGAGCTCCAACCCCTGCATCGGACCTCAAATTTTGTATTGGAAAAACTCACTCTCCCTCCTTTTGAGCCAGCTGCTACTGCAGACCTAAAATTTCTCTCCTGGAAAACAGCTTTCCTTTTAGCAGTCACTTCAGCTAGAAGGATTTCTGAATTACAGGCTCTTATGGCAGTGGAGCCTTTCATTATTTTTCATGCGGACAGGGTGTCTCTCAGGACCAATCCATCTTTCATGCCTAATGTGGTATCCAGTGTGGCTCTTAATCAGACCATTCATCTGCCAACTTTCTTTCCCAATCCACAGAACAAGGGTGAGTGGATTCTGCATTCATTGCATGTACACAGACAACTTAGATTTTACTTGAACAGGACAAAATCTCTATGAAAATCTGAACAACTACTGCTGGCATTTGTTGCAGGGGCTGAGGGAAAGGCTATTTCAAAGCAGACTATTTCCAAATGGATAAGCCATTGTATTCGGTTCTGCTATATGCACCATGGTAAAACTATTCCCCAAGGGATCAGATCTCATTCCACCAGGGCTGCATCTACTTCTGCAGCCTTTCTCAGAGGTGTTCCTACCAGAGACATTCTAGAAGCTGCTATCTGGAGCTCAGTTCATACATTCACTAAACATTACCATTTACCTTTCTACTCCAAATCCAGAGCTGGCTTTGCCACTGCTGTCCTGCAGGGCCTTATAGCTGCTCCTAATGCTGTACAAGTCCATCCTCCCAACCATAGCTTTGGGAATCTACCCAAATGTAATGACTGCAACAGTGAAACACGAAGAACATAGTACAGTTGTGTACACTTACCGTAAATGGAGATGTTCAAATGTATTCAGTGTTGCAGTCCTAGTTACCCACCCTCCAGCCCCCTGTTTTTTCTCTTACTGTACCTCTACTTTCTTTTACTATACTTAAAAGCCTTTTTGGGTGTTTTTGCTTTTGTTTGGAGGTATGTTTTTTGTGTTTTAAATTTTTTATATATATATATATATATATATATATATATATATATATATATATATATATATTGCTCCCCATTTGGGGGGCACCTGACATTTGGGGCAAGAAAAACTGATGTACTGGCATTGGCTGCTTGTTTTATACCCCTCATGACCTGACGTCATGGAAGAAGGGACATCATCCAATGCAGGAACCAAGACTTTGTTAATCAGGCCAACTGAGGGCAACCTGCCAGCAGATTACCCAAATGTAATGACTGCAACAGTGAATACACTCAAACATCTACATTTATGGTAAGTGTACACAACTGTACTTTACCCTCCCTCCAGCCCCCTAACTTCTTTTGGCTATACCTCTACTTTCCTCTACTATGTTTAAAAGCTTTTTCGTGTATTTGCTTTTTTGTTGGAGGTATATCTTTGTATATTTATATATTTAATTGCTTCCCATTAGGGGGCACCTGACATCTGGGGCAAGAAAAACTGATGTAATGGTGTTGGTTGCATGTTTTATACCCCTGACATTACGGAAAAAGGGACAGCAACCGACGTAGGACCCAAGACTTTGTTAATCAGGCCGACTGAGGGCTACTGCAAGCAGATAACCCAAATGTAATGACTGCAACAGTGAATACACTGGAACATCTACATTTATGGTAATGTACACAACTGTACTTCCTTCGCATTAGATATTAGACAAAAACTGACGACTTCTTTCATGTCTTCAGTTCTTTCTAAAACTACCGAGTTTCTAATGCCAAGAGAATGAGCTACACCTAAAAAAACGACGACCCAAACTCAAGCGCCTGCTTCCTTGCCACAACCTCAGATGCTTAAAGTGGCAGAAGACCCAATCATGCTGATTAAGGGAAGTCAGCCTTCTCCTGCTAAAAGGAAGAGACATGTCCCCAACAGCTTTATCTGACCAAGAGTCTGATGACTCTGAGGTTTCTGAATATGAAGATATGCCTTTGTCTGCCTATGAGGATTCAGATGCAGAGGAATCCGTACCTTCTGCCTCCCCTCCGGAGGATTTTTCTTTTGGTGAAACCCTACATACTTTGAGAGAGCATTTCCACTGGGAATGCCAGGATTACCCTCAGTCCAAAAAGAGACTCAAGGAATTTTTAGATTTACCACAGCACAGACCCTTCGCTATCCCTCCTGTTCTGGATGTTGTGGATGATGTCTTTATGGAATCCATTCTAACTCCTGATATTTTACCCCCTGCCCCAAGGAAACCCAACAGGTACTACAGAGTCCCTGACTCTCACAAATTTCTCTTCAAAAATCCAACTGCTGACCCAGAGGTCATCCCCCAGGGACCTAAAGGAATAAAAGCAACTACAGCTAAAAATCCCACCCCTTCAGACAGGGATTCCCGAACTTTAGACAGATGGGATAAAAAAGTATACACCTCTGCAACTCTCGCCATTAGAGCATTGAATTGTCAGTTCCACATGCTGAAATATCAGCAACATACTATGGAACTTATTAATGCAAAAATTATCTACCTTTCCTGACTGTGCAGAAAATAAAGAATTACAGGAGCTTATGCATTCTGCAAGTCAAGTCAGCAAGCATACCCTGCAATGTGGGTTTGACGCCCTAAAAGCATTTTGCAGGGCAGCAGTCACAGGTGTTCTGTACTTAAAGAAGGCATGCCTGGCTTAAGGAGCAGACCTTGCCAGACCATGTGAAATCAAAATTACTGGACGCTCCTCTGAACAAGGATAATCTGTTTGGCACCAAAGCAGAAGAGGTTTTAAAACAGATAGTAGAAAAGGCTAAGTCTATGCAGACAGTCAAAGATTTTTTGCAAGTGCAGCCTCCTAGATTCAGTAGGCATTGTCCCGCGAAACATTGGTGCTTTCCAGCCCCCTCAAGGCCATCTCAAACTAGACCCAGGGGAAACAGACCCCCCCCCCCCAGATTACAGTCTCAGGGTATGCAGAGATCTAAGCAATGGAGTATCTCCACTTCTATAGCAGGGAGTGCTAAGCCGTCCTCTTTTGGAAATAATTCACAATGACTTCTCAACTCCACTCCTCACCTCTGCCCAATTGTTCGTGTCCCTAGGAGGAAAACTTGCCCGCCATGCAAAAATCTTGACCTCCATCACCAACGATCGATGAGTCCTCAACATAGTATCCTGGGGTACAAATTTTATTTCTACATGCCGCCAACCCCAAAAGGGTTCCCAGATCTTCCTCCAAACCAGTGGGCAGAGGCACAAAACCAAGTTCAGTCCCTGCTCTCCATAACGACAATTCAGTCTGTTCCTGCAGAACAGATAGGCCAAGGTTTTTATTCCAGACTTTTCCTGGTACCCAGAAAAGAGGGAACCTGGCGCCCATGTTAGATCTATACATTTTAAACACCTTCCTGGTGGTACCAAAATTCAAAATGCTCATCCTACAGCAGCTTCTCCCTATGCTGTTCAAAGATGCCTGGTTAGCCACCCTAGACCTAAAGGAAGCCTATCTGCACAACCCTATCAGGGACTCCTGCAGGAAATATCTACATTTCAGGGCAAGATCGCTGCATTATCAGTTCTCTGCACTTCCCTTTGGCTTATCCACTGCTCCCAGAGTTTTCACAAAATTCCTGGCTCCAGCCATTGCCTATTGCAGACCGAGAAAGATTCAAATATACCCCTACTTGGATGATTGCCTGTTTCAGGCAGACAGGAAAAGCTGTTGCAGCACCTGACATTTGTAAAGGACCTTCTAACCTCGTTGGGGTACACTATCAACGAAAAGAAATCAAAAGTCCCCACTCAAAAAATTGTATTCCTGGGAGCAAGCTTGGACACAGCATCTCAGATGGCATTCCTTACTCCAGAAAAACAAGCCTATCTGACAAGCTACTTTGCTCAAATGGCCACCAGAACCCAGCTATATCCGCAAGGAAAATCCTGCAGGCTTTAGGGTTTTTGGCCTCCTGCATTCTATTAATTCCATATGCCAGACTGCATATGAGGAAACTTCAGTGGTACTTTAAAAGTCTTTGGTGCCAACATTCTCAAGACCGGGAAACCATCATACCTATAATACCTTGTCTCAGCACAAAGTTTCTTTGGTGGGCAGCAGCATGCATCCACAACAAGGGATATCCCCTTACACAACCCCATGCCACCCAGACCTTAACCACAGACTCATCAGACTATACCTGGGGTGCACATTTGGACAGCAGGTGCATTCAGGACCACTGGAGCCCAAACCAAATTCATCTGCACATCAACCAAAAAGGAGATGCTAACTGTTAAGCATGCTCTGACAGCTTTCAGATCCCTAATCTCACTGTGCCCCTTCTAATAAAAACCGACAACACTACAGTTATGTGGTACATCAACAAGCAGGGGGGAACCCACTCTTACCCACTCTGCAGGCTAGTCATGACCCTGTGGAACACAGCCTCAGCTATGCATATTCATCTGCAAGCTCAATTCCTGCCAGGCAAATAAAACTCTGTGGCAGTCGACTTAAGCAGAAATCTAGACCCACACAAGTTGCAATTAGACCACAACACCTTCAGCCTTCTAACCCAGAAATGGGGTATCCCGAAGGTGGACCTATTTGCCTCCCCCTACAATCACCAGCTCATCAAATTCTGCATCAGGGTACCTCATAGCAATGCCTGGAAAGTGGATGCCCTATCCTTTCCGTGGGCAAACCTCTCAATCTATGCATTTCACCCTCTGCCTCTTCTTTACAGGAGTACTACTCAAGATAAGGCAGGAAAGACCAAGGGCAATCCTGATTGCCCCAGACTGGCCACGCCAACACTGGTACCCACTACTGCGCAGTCTGTCACCGGTGCCACCATGGCACCTACCCCAGATCCCAACCCTCCTCACTCAGCAGGAGGGGCATATCTTGCATCCGCAATTACAAACCTTGAACCTTGCAGCCTGGCTTATTCCTTGAATTCTCCTCCAGTGGGCAGCCTAAGCAAGCAGGTGCTGGATGTCATTCGTGAAGCCAGAAGATCCAGTACAAGGAAATTCTATGTTGATAAGCGGAGAAGTATTGATGTTCTTCATGTTTCACTGTTGCAGTCATTACATTTGGGTAATCTGCTGGCAGGTTGCCCTCAGTCGGCCGGAATAAAAAAGTCTTGGGTCCTGCGTCAGTTGTTGTCTACTCTTCCATAACAACAGGTTGTCAGGGGTATAAAACATGCAGCCGACGCCATTTTAATCAGTCTTTCTTGCCATGCGGTGCCCGAAGCAGAAGCAGTTCGCAAGTGCTGGTCGGCCAACTCCTGAAATTTTTGTTTTCGAGTTTCAGAACCAAAGTCTTCAAACTAAAGCTAAGTACCCCATTGGGGAAACTTTTTCGTGCTCCTTACCGATGTCAGTAAAAGTTAATAATTGTATTGCTTGTGGAAAGCAAATACCTCATAAAGATTTTCAATTATACTGTATTCCTTGCCTAGGCCCTGACCACGACGTACCTTGCTGTCAGTTTTGTGCTTTATTTAATCAGTGCACTATCCGTCATCGGTATATTTTTGCCTCTAAATATTTCGGTTCGCGGTTTAATTATCCAGAAATGTCATCGGTTAGCCATCCGACTACTGGGATTCTTAAAAAATGCAAAGATAAAGACAGAGACAGGCTGCCGAGGTCCAAAACTGCCGACAACGCTTCTCCTAAGCCAGTTGCCAGTTCGCAGGTACTCAGTGAGGCACTTTCGCAGCCCCTGATACCCGCTACTTCTGATTCGCAGGCCTCTACTGAAACCCATTCGGAGTCCGGTATGCCGCGAGATACTTCAAATATGGAACCCGTGGATGTTTCTATCTTGGATGGGTCCGGAGCCGCTGTCCAGGCACCGGCTTCTGAGGGTGTATTCAGGCCTACGGACTTGCATATTAAATCAACGCCTCCTTCATTACTAAGGCCTAAATCTCGATCCATGTCTAACAAAACAACGCCCAGGCCACATGCTCAGGCCCCTATGCCTAAAAAACAAATGATAAAAATGGCTGAAGATGTAATAACTCTAATCAGGGGTAGTCAACCCCCCCCCCCAGAGGCCTAGGTCTGAGCTTGATTATGAATCTTCTGATCAGGATTCTGTTTCTTCTGACGACCTGGATTTGTCCTTACCTACTTATGAGGATTCTGATGCAGAGGATTCTATTCCCTCTGCTTCCCCTCCTGAGGATTTTTCTTTTGGGGAAACCGTACATACTTTAAGGGAGAATTTTCACTGGGAAAGCCAGGAATTTTCTGATTCAAAAAAGAGGTTTAGGGATTTCCTTCTTCTACCTCAGCATAGGCCTTTGGCTATTCCTCCTGTACTAGACATTGTTGTTGATGTTTTCTCAGAATCCATTTTGGCCCCTGATTCCCTGCCTTCTGCTCCTAGTAAACCTGACAGTTCCTTTTCAAAAATCCTATTGCAGGTCCAGAGACTATTTCTCAGGGGCCCAAGGTCATTAAGGCTTCTACTGCTAAAAATCCTACTCCTTCTGATAGAGACTCCAGGGTGCTGGATAGATGGGGAAAAAAGGTTTATATTTCAGCAACCTTGGCAATCAGAGCTTTAAACTGCCAGTTTCATGTTAAAATATCAGCAACATATCATTGGACTGCTTAACCAGAAAATGATGTTGATTCCTGACTGTGTGGAAAATAAAGATTTACAGGACTTAATGCATTCTGCTGAACAAGTTGGAAAACATACTTTGCAATGTGGTTTTGATTCTTTAGAGGCCTCTTGCAGGGCTGCTGTTACTGGGTCTTTGCTTAGAAGGCATGCTTGGCTTAAAGAGCAGTCTTTGCCTGATCATGTTAAAGCTAAATTGTTGGATGCTCCTTTAAATCAGGACCGCCTGTTTGGCAACAAGGCTGAAGAAGTTTTTAAAAAGATGGAAGATAAAGCTAAATCTATGCAAATTGTTAAAGATTTTTTACAAGTGCAACCTTCTAGATTTAGTAGGCACGGGCCTACTAAGAATTGGTCCTTTCCAGCCCCTTCCAGGTCTTCTCAAGCCAAAACCAGACGCAGCAAAAAACCCAGGTTTCAGTTCCAGGGGACTCTCAGAACTAAGCAGTGGGGTGCCTCCACTTCCAAATCTGGGAATAACAAGACACCCCCTATGGTAAACAGTCTCAATGACTTCCTTTTAAAATTTCCAAGCACTTATCTTCTGACCGCCCCTTTGGGGGAAAGGTTGCTCTTCATGCAAAGAACTGGGAACTCATAACCCAGGACAAATGGGTTTTAAATATAGTGTCCCAGGGATACAGATTTCATTTCCACATGTTGCCAACACCAAATGGCTGGCCGGACCTGCCCCCAAATCAGTGGGCAGAGGCTCAAAAACAAGTACTTTCTCTCTTAAGCATGGGGGCTATTCAACTGGTACCAGAAGAGGAAAAGGGACAAGGTTTTGTATTCCAGACTTTTCCTGGTACCCAGAAAAGACAAGTCATGGCGTCCAATCCTGGACCTGTTTACTCTAAACACCTTTCTGGAGATTCCAAAATTCAAGATGCTGACTCTTCACCAATTACTACCTATGCTAGGCAAAGACACCTGGTTGGCAACACTAGATTTAAAAGAAGCATACCTGCACACCCCAATCAGGGAATCTTGCAGAAGATACCTATGCTTCAAAGCAGGCTGCACGCATTATCAGTTCTCTGCACTGCCCCTTTGGCTTGTCTACTGCACCCAGGGTATTCACAAAGTGCCTGGCTCCAGTTATTGCATTTTGCAGGCAAATAGATGTTCAAATATACCCATACCTGGACGATTGTCTAATTCAGGCAGAAAGCCTGGGCATACTTTTGAATCATCTGGTGTTTGTAAAAAGGGTTCTAACTTGTCTGGGGTTCACAATAAACTAAAAGAAATAACAACTGGTACTATGTCAACAAATTACATTCCTGGGAGCAAGCTTGAATACAACTTCCCAAATGGCTTACCTCATGTCAGAAAAGCAAATTCATTTGCTAACCTATTTCAAACAAGTGGCCACAAAAACCCTGCTATCTGCAAGACAAATACTGCAAGCCTTGGGGTTCATGGCCTCCTTCATTCTTCTAATTCCGTATGCAAGACTGTATATGAGGAAACTACAGTGGTATCTAAAAAGCCTATGGAGTCAACATTCTCACAGCCTAGAAACAATGATTCCTATCATGCCTTGTCTACGCCTAGAGTTCCTCTGGTGGGCAGGGGCCTGCCACCAAAACAAGGGACTACCATTCACACTACCCCCTGCCGCCCAAACCCTAACAGATGCATCAGACTATGCATGGGGGGCTCACCTGGCAGAGAAGTGCATTCAGGGCAAATGGAACCAAAGTCAAATGCACCTACGTATCAATCAAAAAGAAATGTTAGCTGTACAGAATGCTCTGACAGCCTTCAAGGACTACATTCTTCCAGGACAACAAATGGCAAAGGCGGACAACACCACAGTTATGTGGTACATAAACAAGCAAGGGGGGTACACATTCCTACCCCCTCTGCAGACTAGCCATGGCATTGTGGAACACAGACTTGAGCTACCAAGTGCACCTACAAGCTCAATTCCTGCCAGGAAAATTAAGTACTCTGGCAGACAGACTAAGCAGAAACCTCATGGACCCACACGAGTGGAAACTGGAACCAAGGATTTTCAACATGTTGACAAGCGAATGGGGGAGCCCAGACATAGACCTATTTCCCTTCCTGCAGAACTACCAATTGGACAAGTTTTGCACAAGGACTTTCCACAAACAAGTCTGGAAAGTGGATGCTCTGTCCTACAGCTGGAAAAAAACTATCAGTCTACACCTTCCCCATGCTGCCTCTGCTCTCCAAAGTTCTACTAAAAGTCAAACCGGACAAACCAAGAATGATTTTGATTGCTCCAGACTGGCCGCGCTAACACTGGTACCCCCTCCTGCGCAGTGTGTCGCAGTTATCTCCATGGCACCTGCCTCAGACCCCTTCCCTAATGTCTCAACAGGAGAACCAGATTCTACACCCTCAGCTTCCAACATTGAATAGGTTCATAGGTAGGTACTGGGCTATCTGCCCAAAGGCATATATTAGCCAAGCCATGTTGTGCAGTATTCACCGCCCCTTTGGTTAGTTCCCTAGGCCCTTGATCTAGCAGCTAGTACTCTTGGCCCCTATCTAGTAGAGCTGTTGGTATGATCCCTGGTGTGAACTTTGTTACCCATCCACTCGTCAAGGTTCCTCTTGAAGAGTGATAGTGAGGGGCTCTGTCTTATGTAGATCGGGACCTTGTTCCATAGCAATGGAAGTCTTTGTGATCCCTCCAGCATGTTCTATTCATTGTTGTGCTGAGGTTTATATCCCTAGAGTGTGTAGCTTGAGTAGATTTGATTTTGCTAAGATGGAGCATGTTCAACAGTTCTGGGTTGGACATGGCTCTGTATGTTAGACAGAGATCGCCTCTGAGAAGGTGGTATGCAACAGAGAAAAGCCTTAGTTTTTTCAGTCGTGCTGCATAGGGCAACTGTTTGAGGCCAGCAATCCTCTTAGTGAGGTACCTCTGTGGTCCCTCCAGCTGCTGGAGATGCCTGGCCAGGTACATTCCAATTGGTGCATTGTACTCAATAATGGTTCTGATGAGGGAAGAGTAGAGGGGGGCACCACTACATCCTTATTTTGATGCGAACCCTTTCGTGATCAGATGGGTCGCATAGAAGGATTTTCTAACCACCTTGGCAACATGATTATCAAAGGAAAGCTGACTATCTACTTGGGTCCCTAGATCCCTTATTACTACTTCAGATTTCAGGGGGTTACCTCCTATGTGGTAGTTCACGGGTACTCTGTTTTTTCCAAAGGGGATTACTATGCATTTTTTAGCATTTAGCTTGAGACCATGGCTTTGACACCATGCATCAGTCTCATTAAGGCCCTTCTGGAGGATATCCATGTCGGCCGGAGACTGTTATAGCACCCAGTTTGCAGTCGTCTGCAAACTTGGTCAGCCACAGCCCTTCACTGATTGTCTGTACTAATGAGAAGTATATGCCAAACAGGAGGGGCCCCAGGACAGAGCCCTGAGGCACACCGCTCGTTACTGGTCTGGATTCGGACATAGATCCCGCTACTCTTACTTTGTGGGATCTGTCTGAGAGCCAGTTTGCGATCCATCTTGTGACATAAGGGTTTATGCCCAGGTTGGTGAATTTATCAATAATACCCGAATGGGGAATGATGTCATATGCTTTAGCAAGGTCAAGGCAAGCCGTGTGTACCTCCTTTCCCTTATCTATAGCCTGAGTAACTGTCTTAAAGAAGTACACCAGGTTCAGGAGGCATGATCTGCTTTTGACAAAGCTTAACTGTGTGGGGGTCAAGTGTTTGGAGGTTCCCAATCTCTCCGTTTATGAGTTCCGTAATGATTCGCTCCATTGCCTTGCAGATCAGACTGGTCAGGCTTATTGGTCGGTAGTTCCCAGGCTACGTTGTGGGTCCACCCTTGTGCAGCGGAACCACCGTTGCTGTGCGCCATTCTATGGGCACATATATCCTGTCGAGAGGCTGAGACTGAACAGGGTATTCAGATGCGGGGTTAATTCATTTTGGAGCTTACGTATGACACAGCCCGGGACACCATCTGGTCCCATGAAGGCAGTGTTTTTAGCTTTAGATAGAGCCTTATTAACTAACGTATCAGTAAAAATTGGAGTTACACAATCCCCTGGAGTAGTAATAGGCCCTGCAGGTGGTGAGGGGTGGGAGAAATTTGCACTGAACCTCTCAGCCAAGATGTTGGCAATGTCATTGGGGTCAGTGTATTTTGTTCCATTTTGTACTAGCTCAGAACAGACCTGAGCATTGCCATTTAGGTTTTTGATGTAACCATAGAAGGGCTTTATGGTTATCCTTGGCAACTTTCTTTTCGAAACTGGCTTTAGTTGACTTGATGAGGGCCCTCAATTTCTTACTAATGCTGATCAGGGATGATTTTTCTACTTGAAATTTGGCCTTTTTTGTATGTCTTCTTTTTTTATTGTATAGTTTGCTTATGGCCGGGGTCCACCAGACTGGTGTCTTCTTGCTTGAGGAAGGAGTCTTGGTATTATTTGGGATAGCATGGTCCATGCAATCCTGAAGATGTATATAATGCCTTGGTGTAGGATTCTGCATCCTGGATATCATTATCCTTCTGCAAGGGAATAGTGAAGCTTTCCACTTCTGATGCAAGTAGTTTGAAGTCTGCTTTGGAAAGGTTTTTTACGATGGTTTCTTTGACTGGGGGAAGTGGAGGGGTGAGGATGTCCAGGGTTATCAGTTTGTGGTGTGATCTGACCAGAGAGGGAGTGATAATGGGTGTGGTACAATGGGCGCCCATATTTGTGATGACTAAATCCAATATGTTGTCCCCTCTAGTGGGAGAACATACCAGTTGTTCAAGGGCATTTGAATTTATAAATTCTATGAACCGCTGGGCATAGGAGTTAGAACTTTGGTAGTTCGCCCAGTCTATACCAGGGTAGTTGAAATCACCCAAAATGATGGTGTTGGGTAGGACCTTTATATTTTCCAGTGCTTCAAGGAATGCTGAGTGAGCATCTTGGGACATGGTGGGCGATCTATAACAGGCTACCACTTGAAATGTGGTTCTGCCTGCTGATAGTTGTTCATGGATGATCTCTGGGGCATCATGCTGCGCCACTAACCTGGAGATGTGGGTATCCTTGATGAATATGGATACACCTCCGCACATTGTACTGTGATCCGGTAACTGAGGCCGGAAGGTATGATATGAATTGTAACCTGGTAGTGCTGGGGTGCTCTCTGGAGCCTTGAACCAGGTTTCCATCACTGCACAAACATCGATTTTCTCCATACTGAGGAGTGCCTTGAGTACGTGCATTTTGAGGTTGAGACTTCTGGCGTTGAGTAGCATTACCCTTAGTTTTTTGGTTACCTGTGCTGGTTACGGTGGTTGGTTTGTCCTTTGAGCCTTGCCTAAAAAAGGCACTATGGGGACGGCAAGAGCCTTGGCCAGTATCTGAAAGCCTAGGGGTGACAGGTGCAAACCATCTCTGGCGAAACAGCGAGGCTTGTCTATCATGTCATCCCAGGCAGACAGACACTGGATCCCCTTAGAATGACACCAGAAGCTTAGCCAATTGTTGAAATTGATCATTTTGTCTTTGTATTGTGGTATCATTATAGGTGAAGGTAGTATGCTACTCAAGGTCAGGGTCATACCACCTTTGGGCTACATGATCAGAGAGCTCCTCAATGTCTCTCTTCATGTAGTCCAGGGAGGTATGTCTTAGATCATTCACACCAACATGTACAATGACAGCATCATACTTGTACTTGTTCTGGAGTGACCTAAGTGCATGTGTTATGTGGTGGATCCTAGCACCCGACAGGCAGCTGACAGTAACCTTCTCCTTTTTCAGTCTGGTGAGTGGAACATCTGTGTGTGCCTTACTATAGAGTGTCTTATTACTAGCGTGTTTGGCATGGTGTTTTGCCTTAGGGGCTGTCGTGAGGCACACTGCTGAGGTGAATTGTGTGTTTTCTGGCTTGTGTTTGGGGGTGCAGGTTGCTTGTTTGTCTGCTTTGGAGGGCCCTGTTTCTTTTTCAGATTGTTACCTAGTGCCTCCGAATATGTTTTTGCGTATTTGTGTATGTTTTGCCGGTGCTTGTTTTGTAGATTCATGTGTGACTGTTGGTGTGATGCTAGTGGCTCTCTTCTCCTCTTGACTGTCTGTTACAGTCATAGGTTGAGAGCGCTTAGCCTCCAGTCTGGCTGTGTATTTGCATCTCTCAAGTGTTTGTGTCTAGAGGTAAGAGGAGAGGGTTGTCTGTATACATGAGGCAGTTGTGACATTGCCTCAGGATGCCCAGTTCCACCAGATGAACTGGAGAGTACACCTGAAGCTGACCTCTGGACATGCTTGGAAAAGTAAATTTCACTTGTCTTGTGGACAGTCGAGGGTCTTATGCTGTATTATAATAGTGCTGTCTAGGAGATTTGGACAAATGCTGATTTGGGTTATGCAAGTGCTGCAATAAGAGCAGTTGATCTGAAGCACTTGAGTTGAGGCTTGACTAGTTCTAAGGGAAAATTTGCAGTGCAGACTTTGTGGAGCCAGGAATAGTATACCCCACCTAACCGACGCTGCTCTGTGCGCAAGACCACGCAAAAAGAGAGTTGCAGGGTTTTAAGAGAGAAAGATCAAGGAGTTTGGAATTGACCTAAAATGGCCAATAAAACTACAGTTTCTAGGCAGTAACTACTCCTACAGGGACAGGCAGGCTGCTCAGTGTTCACCACTGCCACTTTTTTTTTTGTTTTTGTTTAAGGATAGCAGAGACACACAAGCAGCAAACTAGTCAGAACAGTGCAATAAATGACCCCAACACGTGTGTCCTAGGTCAGTGGCAGGTACAATGCAATTTTAAGAAAAAAGGATTTTAAATTAAGTGCAACACAAAAAATGCAATAAACAGGCTCTAGGTATGTTCTAAATACTGTTTCTAACACAGATATCAACTTTTGCAAGCAAGAAAATGCCGAAAAGTAGGCGGCAATGCAGTTTTTCTAAGAAATAAATCAGATGAAAATACTTAAAATCTCAAAAGTGGCTCCTTTCTTCTCTCAGCGTTTTCTCCTCTTGGTAGGTGCTTCAGCAACAACTTTCAAGCCTGGAAAGATGCCAAAACCACGCAGCTGCATGGTTTTAAGAGAGAGAGAGAGATCAAGGAGTTTGGAATTGACCCAAAATGGCCAATATCACTATAGTTTCTAGGCAGTAACCACTCCTACAGGGACAGGCAGTCTGCTCAGTGTTAACCACTGCCACTGGTGAACACAGAGACTTCCCTTTAGCCCAAGTAAGCACTGGCCTCCAAGAAACTTACAGACAGTTCAGAACAGCAACTCTGTAACTGAACTTTTTTTTTAAATTATAGAAAGTGGGAAAATAGCAAGATTTTTTTTGTTTTTGTTTAGGATAGCAGAGACACACAAGTAGCAAACTAGTCAGAACAGTGCAGTAAATTGCCCCAACACGTGTGTGCTAGGTCAGAGGCAGGTAAAATGCAATTTTAAGAAAAAATGATTTTAAATTAAGTGCAACACAAAAAATGCAATAAACAAGGCTCTAGGTATGTTCTAAATACTGTTTCTATCACAGATATCAACTTTTGCAGCCTGGCTAATTACTTAAACTCACCTTTATCATCCCTCAGCAAACCTGTGATGGATGTAATCTTAGAGGCAAGGAGGCCTAGTACTAAAAAATCTTATCTGAAAAATGGAAAAGATTCTGTGCTTGGAACCAGTCTCAAGGGATGATCACAGCACTGCCCAATTTACCTCGGATTTTGCAATACTTAACTGAGATGCTTCACAAGGGCCTGTCTTTCTCCTCCATTAAAGTCCATGCCTCAGCCGTTTCAGCTCCTTATAAAAACAGAATCTCCCCTCTTCTCTCATCCTCTGCTCAAGCAGTACCTCAGAGGGGCCAAAAATTTCAGACCACCCAGGAGAGCTCCTACCCCTGCCTGGGACCTTAACTTTGTATTGGAGAAACTCACTTTACCTCCTTTCGAGCCAACTGCTACTGCAGACTTAAAATTTCTTTCTTGGAAAACAGCTTCCCTTTTAGCAATCACTTCAACTAGAATGATATCTGAATTACAGGCCCATATGACAGTGGAGCCTTTCATCATCTTTCCTGCAGACAGGGTGTCACTCAGGACCAATCCATCCCTCATGCCCAAGGTGGTATCCAATGTGGCTCTTAATCAGTCCATTCATTTGCCAACCTTCTTTCCCAATCCACGGAACAAAGGGGAACAGATTCTGCATTCCTTGGATGTGCACAGACAACTTAGATTCTGCTTGGACAGGACTAAACCTCAAAGAAAATCTGAACGACTGCTGGTAGCATTTGCTGCAGGGGCAGAGGGGAAGGCTATTTCAAAACAAACCGTTTCTAAATGGTAAGCCATTGCATTCATTTCTGCTATAAGCACCATGGAAAACCTGTCCCCCAGGGGATCAGATCTCACTCCACCAGGGCTGCATCTACTTCTGCAGCCTTTCTCAGAGGTATTCCTACCAGGGACTTCCTAGAAGCTGCTACCTGGAGTTCTGTACATACTTTCACCAAGCATTATTTGCCAATTTTCTCTAAATCCAGAGCTGGCTTTGCCACTACTGTCTTGCAGGGCCTTATAGCTGGCCCTAATGCTATATAAACTCCTCCTCCCAACCATAGCCTTGGGAATCTACCCAAATGTAATGACTGCAACAGTGGAACATGAAGAACATAATACAGTTGTGTACATGTACCATAAATGTAGATGTCCGAGTGTATTCACTGTTGCAGTCCTGGTTACCCTCCCTCCAGCCCCCTAACTTCTTCTGGCTATACCTCTACTTTCCTTTACTGTGCTTAAAAGCCTTTTTGGTGTATTTGCTTTTTGTTGGAGGTATACCTTTATGTTTTTATGTTTATTTGCTCCCCATTAGGGGGGCACCTGACATCTGGGGCAAGAAATCTGATGTAATGGTGTCAGCTGCATGTTTTATACCCCCTGACGACCAGACGTCATGGAAGAAGGGACAGCAAATGACGCAGGACCCAAGACTTTGTTAATCAGGCCGACTGACGGCAACCTGCAAGCGGATTACCCAAATGTAATGACTGCAACAGTGAATACACTCTAACATCTACATTTATGGTAAGTGTACAGAACTGTACTTTTTCGTCTGGGCGCTTTCTGTGCAGCGGCTGCATTCATCCCTAAATTTGCATGGGTTTCTTCCAGGTGCTCCAGTTTTCTCCCACATTTCAAAAACATGCATCTGGAGAGTTTCTCCCCAGGCCTCTGCTGAAAATGGTCTCTGTCCTAGTCGAACTTTCCCGGTAATCAAATGTTAAATAAATTGTGCCTGGCATATAAGGCATTGTCAGACGGACCTCTTTCTTATCTGCAAAACAAAGTTACCCATTCTAAAGACTTCAGTCTTGCCTGTGATATGCATAGGTCCTGCTGGAGAGAGAGAGAGAGAGAGATGTGATAGACTACCTCTTCTCTGGAACAGGTCCCCATGTGGTGCACAGTTCCTCCCTAAACCAGTTCAGGTGTAACTTGGACAATTAGATGGGGAACAGGAAATTCATCCCTGGTTTTGCACCTATAAGGTCTGTAATGGGCACAGGCAGCCTGCAAATGTTTCATCTCCCAAGCCCCTGCTTACACTTATCAAGGGTACCAGAAATTTGGGATGCATGGCTAGGCTTAAAAAGGCCCTTGTGGTCGTTTGCCTAGTACACTCCTATGAACCTTTGAACCTATAAGTCTTGTACATTCTTTTGGCAGTAAACTTAGTCTTCGACAATGTGAAACACATGCATTATGGGGGTAAATATTAAGGAGTTCGGGGCTGACACACTACATTTTTCCCGGCTTAGATCTGACAAGTGGGCTGAAGGTCCATCAGTCATATTGGACAGATGTGGCTGAAAGAATCCAGCATTACGGTAAGTATGTGCCTACAAAACTATTGCTGGGGTTGGTATAATGGTTAAGGTGTTTCCCTCACAGATGAAAAATCCAGGGTTTGATTCTCACTAAGAGAAACTGTCTAGGTTTAAAATGGTCCACAGGTACAGCTAGCCTGTTACCTATGAAGCTATAGCTATCATATAAATGCTGCTGTTGCTAAAGTTGCTCATATAAGTACCTCAGACTGAGGAACCGTGGAAAAACCATGAGTTTATTCAAGCTGACAAATTGATCATGGAATTTGAGGTACAGATGGCATTTTCATTTGTTATATACTGGTAATTCTTGAAATGGAGACTAGTACAGATCATAACTAGGATAGTTCTTGTTGCTGCTGGCCTGCTATGCTTGATGTGCAATGTAAATTCTCTATGCTGTATGTCACTTAGATGAGGTTGTTTCTCAAGAAGGGGTACTTATCAGAAATCATATTGATTTAATTGGTTTACTAACTTTTTAAACAGCTTACTTTTGTAATGCTAATGTTTTATTTTTTTTAGGTTCCTCAAAGAAAAACACAAAGCAGATATTTTGATTTGGATACTTCGCTTTTAAGATTGAAAAGCTTACCTGAAAAGAGGTATATATTTTGTAATTTTGTTAGAGAATAACATGCAAGTACAATACAACTGATTAGTAAAATCCCTTTCTCGGATCTCTGCTTTCACATCATCAGATGTTTAGAGTCCTATATGACTGGTGATGTGCTGTTTTACACAGATATGCACACATGCTCCTGCGTGTGCACGCACACGCATATAAAGTCCATGAGCTTCTACAGGGAATGCCATTTGTATTTTTCCTGAGTACACTAGGAAAAAAGTTCAGGACCTTCAATAACTCATTACATTCTAAGTGTACAAAAAATCGTGGTCTAAAAGTGTTCACAAGCTTGTGTAGTTTGTGGATTTTGATTTTCCCCTCAGGAAATCCAGCAGTCTGTCCCAAAAGCTTCCTTCACAAGGACAGGCTTTACTGGATCTGTGTTCAGAGCTTGTGCAGCAAGTGTTTTAAGTTCAGCATAATTGTGTATTAAATAATTTTTTGGTACTAATACACAGACCAAGCCAACGATGCAAGGTGGAAATTTCATATGTGGTCCTGGGTGGGTCTTACATGATGCAGAATAGTAGTTGTAGTAATTTTATTTATTTATTTTATTTTACATTTGTTGACCGGGCTAGTCTAACTGGATATATGTCCATTTTCAGTAGAGGCCCGTGGAGAAAAGCTCCAAACTAACCACAGTTATAACAAGGTTAAAGATTACCATAAATTAGCTTACAAATAGTACTTAACTAGGTAGTAAATAACAGTAAAATAGTAAATAGCAATTAAATCAAATATGTTATGTTGTACATAAAATGACAAAAAAACAGAAAATCGGACGTGACTTTTCAGATGAGAAAAATACTTAGATGTAACAGTAGTTTTACTGTTAACTTTTCGTTTCAGCTAAACAATCATATCTTGATTAGTATATAAACAAGGAAGTGTTATAAACAGATGTGAAAATGTAGTCAGGGTTACTACAAGGGCATAGCCAGTGTGTTTTAAGGTGTAATTTGAGTTTTTGTTTGAAGAGGTGTAGGGAAGGAAGTAATGTAAGTTCACTAGGTAGAAGGTTCCAGTTTTTGCCAACTGTGTTCGAAAAGAGTGAGTCACCTGCCAAGTTGTTGGACATGTTTATGCTAACTAATAGTTTATTCGAAGAGCGTAAGGTATTGAGATTTTTCTAGGGGATTATAAGGTTGGAGAGAATTGGAGTTTTGTTTGGATCATAAAGGATCTTATGGGCTATGGTAAGTTGGTTAAATTGAAGCTGATTCAGTAGTTCAAGCCAGCCAAGTTGTTTTAGATTGTGACAGTGATGGGTTCTGAAGGGGTTGCCAGAGACAAATCGGGTGATGTTATAATAGTAGTAGTATAATAGTTTCAAACAAGAAAGGCACCTTTAGAAACCAAGGCCAGCTTATCGCCAGAGCAGCTAATTCTGAATAAATCAGCGTTCTCATTTCTAGGGACTGCTCCCAAGTGCAGTTTAATAGTAGATTCACCTTTCCTCTGTGATTTTTTTTCTCTGCATTGCTATCAAGATAGGTCGACTTGAAAATACTTTTAGGTTCATAGGTAGGTACTAGGCTATTGGCCCTAGGGCCTATATAAGTCTAGCCAAATGGTACCCTGGCTTTTGCCAACCAAGAAAGTTATTTTCCTGTGCCCCTGTCAAGCAGAGCCCCAGAAGTGATCCCCGGGGTGAATTTCCCATCTCCCATCCAATCAAGATTTTTCTTGAAGAGTGCTAATGAGGAGCTTTGTTTGATATAGATAGGTAGTTTGTTCCAGAGTATGGGAAGTCTCTGGGACAGGAACCTATCCCTCCAGCATGTTCTGTTTATTGTGGTGACAAGGTTTAGGTCCCTAGAGCGTGTAGCTCTGAGGGATTGGGATTTCTTTATGTGAAGCATGTCCAACAGCTCTGGGTTTGACATAGCTTTGTATGTTAGGCAGAGATCGCCTCTGAGTAGGCGATATGCGACAGAGTAAAGCTGGAGTTTTTTGAGACGGTCTGCGTAGGGCATCTGTTTGAGGCCGCTAATCCTCTTTGTGATGTATTTCTGTGGCCTTTCCAGTTGTTGTAGATGTCTTGTGAGGTACATACCAAAAGGGCGTTGTACTCTATAATGGGTCCAATGAGTGCCGAGTAGAGGGGAACAATGACCTCTTTTTTCCTGGATGAGAAATTTTTTGTGTTGAGGTGTGCCACGTAGAAGGATTTCCTGACTACTGTAGCGATGTGATTATCAAAGGAGAGACTACTGTCCACCTGTGTCCCAAGGTCTCTTATCACACTTTCGGTGTTAAGTAGACTACCGCCTATGTGGTAGTTCATGAGTACATGTGAATTTGCACATAATTTTCTTTACTTCACTCATTAAATACCCATGAGACTATGGTCTTTTTTTATAGGAGCATGAAGTTTACACCACAGGTATATACCAAAGAACAGTAGATAACAGCAAAATACAGCCTTTAGCAAGCATAGTAGACAATGTGACATTGTAGCAGTAAAGGTTTAGTAGCCCTTATCAAAATTAAAATGTGCTACAGAGCAAGGAAATATAAAGCAGGGTATAGCAGGAAAACATGACTCTGTTACCTGCATTCCTGTAGATGTTGCATCCTTTTTTGTACAGTATACACAATGTAGCAGTGCTTAGCTGGAGAGATACAGGACAGATGACCTTCTGTTCTCATGTTGCAGTATTCTTCACTTTAGGGAGTTGCTGCCTGCAGCACTGGACATCCGTCCAGTATACCAAAGTCTTGAAAGCAGGGGTACATGCGACGTTGCATGTAAAAGCCATAAACTGACGCTGGCTATATCTGTGATGTCTGCATGTACCCAAATCAGAACTTTTCTGCTGCAATGCGTTTCATACGTTTGATCGCCAGCTCCTATAATCTGGTGTTTATTTGACTTTGGCCGTCCATTTTTGATGATCGCTTCAGGCTGTCCGCATTCAGATAAGTACCTTTGTGGGTTTTTTGCTTGTTTCTTTACCTGTTTCAGACGCATGTTATCTACAAAGGGAAGGTGCACTTGTGGAAGACAAATTCCACAAAAGGACACATGGTCAGCGTTTATTCTGTTTAGGGGCAGGTCACAACTACAAGTCCTGTGATACTTGTCAATCTTTTGTCCCAAAAACTCTGCAAAGCTGTTTGTCGGCTTTAAATCTGTATTTAGAGAATCAGTGATTTTGACGCTTGGTGTCCAGGATGGCAGGCAGAGCGGGAACCTCCGATGAGCCGCCAAGGAAGAAGGCTAAAAAAGTTAGGCCTGACGTCCAAGCTGTGCCTAAAGAATCTGGTGAGATACTCCCGGTGAGTGTTAGCCCAGGATTGCTCCAGACTTTGGATACCTCACTGTTACCGGGAACCAAAATAAAAGCCAGTGCAGTCAGTATCTAGATTATGTCCACTGAGGCTTTACAATCATCATCTCCTGATGATGAGGGGGAACCATGGCTCATGGCATCGGAGGAGCCTTCTACTGCCTTGCCATCCATTCCTACGTCATCACCCAGGCCTACTTCTGTTACTGCTCCTTCCACTCCTTTAAAGAGGATTTGGAAGGAAAAACACAGGGCTAAAGACCCTACTCCAGCTTGGGAGACCTTTTCTCAGATTTTATTCAAGACCTTTCAGGTACTCCAGACCCAGATTCCCCAGTCAGGGGAACCACTTGATGTTCTTCGTGTTTCACTGTTGCAGTCATTACATTTGGGTAATCTGCTTTCAGGTTGCCCTCAGTCAGCCTGATTAACAAAGTCTTGGATCCTGCATCAGTTGCTTTCCCTTCTGTGATGTCAGGTCGTCAGGGGTATAAAACATGCAGCCGACGCCATTACATTAGTCTTTCTTTGCCGTGTGGTGCCTAAAGCAGAAGCAGTGCAAGTGCTGGTCGGCCGACTCCTGAAATTTTCGTTTTCGAGTTTCAGAACTGAAGTCTTCAACTTAAAGCTAAGTACCCCGTTGGGGAAACTTTTTCTTGCTCCTTACCAATGTCAATAAAAGTTGATAATTGCATTACTTGTGGAAAGCAAATACTTCATAAAGATTTTCATTCGTACTGTATTCCTTGCCTAGGCCCTGACCACGACGTACCTTGCTGTTGGTTTTGTGCTTTATTTAATTAGCGCACTATCCGCCGTCTGTATATTTTTGCCTCTAAATATTTCGGTTCTCGGTTTAATTATCCAGAAATATCATCTGTTAGCCATCCGACTACCGGGAGTCTGCAAAAACGCAAAGATGAAGACAGAGACAGGCCGCCGAAGTCCAAAACTGCAGATAACGCTTCTCCTAAGCCAGTCGCCAGTTCGCCGGTACTCAGTGAGGAGCTTGATACCCGCTACTTCCGATTGGCAGACCTCTTCTGAGACCCATTCGGAGTCCGGTATGCCGCGAGATACTTCAGCTATGGAACCCATGGATGGCTCTACCTTGGATGGGTCCGGAGCTGCTGTGCAGGCACCTGCTTCTGAGGGTGTTTTCAGGCCTACAGGACTTGCATATTAAATCGACAACTCCTTCATTACTAAGGCCTAAATCTCGATCCATGTCTAAAAAACCGATGCCCAGGCCACATGCTCAGGCCCCTGTGCCTAAAAAACAAATGATAAAAATGGCTGAAGATATAATAACTCTAATCAGGGGTAGTCAAACCCCCCCCCCCTCCCAAGAGGCCTAGGGCTGAGCTTGATTATGATTATTCTGATCAGGATTCTGTTTCTTCTGACTCTTCTGATTACTTGGACTTGTCCATACCTACTTATGAGGATTCTGATGCAGAGGATTCTATTCCCTCTGCTTCCCTTCCTGAGGATTTTTCTTTTGGGGAAACTTTACATACTTTAAGGGAGCATTTTCACTGGGAAAGCGAGGAATTTTCGGATTCAAAAAAGAGGCTTAGGGATTTCCTTCTCCTTCCTCAGCATAGGCCTTTGGCTATACCTCCTGTACTTGACATTGTTGATGTTTTCTCCGAATCCAGTTTGGCCCCCGATTCCCTGCCTCCTGCTCCTAGTAAACCTGACAGAGATACTACAGGGTTCTTGAGTCCCACAAGTTCCTTTTCAAAAATCCTGTTGCATATCCAGAGACTATTTCTCAGGGGCCCAAGGGCATTAAGGCTTCTACTGTTAAAAATCCTACCCCTTCTGGTAGAGACTCCAGGACACTAGATAGATGGGGTAAAAAGGTTTATACTTCTACAACTTTGGCAATCAGAGCTTTAAACTGCCAATTTCATATGTTAAAATATCAGCAACATGTTATTGGACTGCTTAAACAGAAAATGATGTGGATTCCTGACTGTGTGGAAAGTAAAGATTTACAGGACTGAATGCATTCTGCTGAACAAGTTGGAAAACATACTTTGCAATGTGGTTTTGATTCTTTACATGCCTCTTGCAGGGCTGCTGTTACTGGGTCTGTGCTTAGAAGGCATGCTTGGCTTAAAGAGCAGTCTTTGCCTGATCATGTTAAAGCTAAATTGTTGGATGCTCCTTTAAATCAGGACCGCCTGTTTGGCAACAAGGCTGAAGAATTTCTTAAAAAGATGGAAAATAAAGATAAATCTATGCAAACTGTTAAAGATTTTTTTACAAGTGCAACCTCCTAGATTTAGTAGGCACTGGCCTACTAAGAATTGGTCCTTTCCAGTCCCTTCCAGGTCTTCTCAAGCCAAACCCAGACACAGCAAAAACCCCAGGTTTCAGTCCCAGGAGACTCTCAGAACTAAGCAGTGGGGGGCCTCCACTTCTAAATCTGGAAATAAATCACCCCCTATGGTAAACAGTCTCAATGACTTCCTTTTAAAATTCCCAAGCACTTATCTTTTGACCGCCCCTTTGGGGGGAAAGATTGCTCTTCATGCAAAGAACTGGGAACTCATAACCCAGGACAAATGGGTTTTAAATATAGTGTCCCAGGGATACAGATTTCATTTCCAAACATTGCCAACACCAAATGGGTGGCAAGACCTGTCCCCAAATCAGTGGGCAGAGGCTCAGAAACAAATACTTTTCCCTCTTAAGCATGGGGCTATTCAACTGGTACCAGAAGAGGAAAAGGGACAAGGTTTCTACTCCAGACTTTTTCTGGAACCCAGAAAAGACAAATCATGGCTTCCAATCCTGGACCTGTCTACTCTAAACACCTTTCTGGAGATTCCAAAATTCAAGATGCTGACTCTTCACCAATTACTCCCTATGCTTGGCAAAGACGCCTGATTGGCAACACTAGATTTAAAAGAAGCATACCTGCACATCCCAATCAGGGAATCTTGCAGAAGATACCTATGCTTCAAAGCAGGCTGCACGCATTATCAGTTCTCTGCACTGCCCTTTGGCTTGTCTACTGTGCCCAGGGTGTTCACAAAGTGCCTCGCTCCAGTTATTGCATTTTGCAGACAAAGAAGTATTCAAATATACCCATATGTGGACGATTGTCTAATTCAGGCAGAAAGCCAGGGCATACTTTTGAATCATCTGGCTTTTGTAAAAAGGGTTCTAACTTGTCTGGGGTACATCATAAACGAAAAGAAATCACAACTGGTACCCAGTCAACAAATTACATTCCTGGGAGCAAGCTTGAATACAACTTCCCAGATGGCTTACCTCACACCACAAAAGCAAATTAATTTAGTAACCTATTTCAAACAAGCGGCCACAAAAACCCTGCTATCTGCAAGACAAATACTGCAAGCCTTGGGGTTCATGGCCTCCTGCATTCTTCTAATTCCATATGCAAGACTGCGTATGAGGAAACTACAGTGGTAACTAAAAAGCCTATGGAGTCAACATTCTCACAGCCTGGAAACAATGAATCTGAAGTAGGAGATTCATTTGTCTGCAACCTGTGGGTTATGGATCCGATATCGGATCCGAACCGGCATGGTTTACCAGCTATGGATCCAAGCTCTCAGCTCCTCCCCTCACCCATAATGCCCTGCTCTACCCTAATGACCCCAGATCTCGTTTGCCGCGCATGGTGACCGGATTGTTTCTCAAGCTCTCAAGCTAAGTGCTAGTTTTAAGTGTTAAATTGCAAAATTTAAAAGATTTTATTGGTTTTTTGTGTGAAAGTGTAGGTTTCCCTTTTTGTATATTTACTTTTTAGAGTTAATCTAAAAGTTATATCCCTCCCCTCGCTGTTAGCGTAGTGTGTGTGTGTTGGGCCTGTGAGTTTATATTGTGTTCTTTAGTTACTTTTAGTTTTTTTTAGTAACTACTGTTTTTAGATTGGGATGGCAGAGCAACCCAAATCTATCTTTTCTAAATGCTCCGAGTGTGGCCATAAGCTTTCCCCAGCTGATGGCCACACTCGGTGTGTTAGATGCCTGGGGGTTGAACACCTCACATCTGGATGTTCCATTTGTGCAGGGTTCAACCCCAGGGCATTGAAGGAGCGGAGGTCCAAGCTTGTTTTGGCGGGCCTTTTACCGCCGGACTCGGCTCCGACCTCCGCTCCTTCGGGAGTAACCGTACCCACGGTTATTCCTTCTGCGGCGCCCCCTCCTCCTCCTGGGACTCAACCTCCCGTTTCTGGTTCGGAGGAGAAGGGATGCTAAGAAAAGGGACCGGAGGGAGAAGCACCATAAGCGGCGGGCCGAGACCTCTGTTTCGGCCCCGCCAGCCAAGCGGCTTCTCCCGGCTCGTCGGCTCCATTGTCGGCTCGGTCTCCTCCTTCGGCTCCGGTCTCCAGTGTGTTTTCACGGGACCTGAGGAGGAGGAGACCCGATCTCCGTCGAGGCTATCGAGGAGGCACTCCAGGCCTACCTCGGTAGCCTCGTCGAGATCTACGTATAGCCTTTCGGATGCTGATCTGGACGGAATGATGAGAAGGAACATCAAGGCCCAGATGAAGATGGGGGTGCCCTTGCCTCCCCTCTGGGGAGCTCAACACCCTTTCTCAAACCGATTGCTCCTTCTCCGACCCGCTACCGGGTTCGGAGCAGCTGGAGCCGAGCAGCCGAGCGGTGGTGGGTCGGCGCCCGATAGTGCTTTGCCGGATCCGACCCTGCCCTCGAGTGCATCGGATCCGACCTCGGAGCCTGGATCCGAGCCTCGGATCCGGGGATCAGTGCTCGCCGGCGCCGTCTGTGTCGGGCGCACTGTCGCCGGATCCGAGCGCCGGCGCCGGCTCCGATCCACTCTTCGGATCCGAGGGGAGCCGATTGTCGGATCCTTTGGTCGAGGTCGGCTCCCTTCGGCGTTTGATGTAGTGGAGAGGGCCCTGTTGAGGGTCTCCGGACCCCGGCACTTGTTTCGGCTCCGTCCAGCGCTCCCTCTGCACTGGGCCAGGCTTCCACCATCCGGCCCTTGGGACAGCCTGCTTCTGTGCCCCAAGCTGCTCCAATGGAACAGGTTGCTGCTTGGAGTCCTCTGACAGCCCCCAGAGGATGTTCCTCGCAAGCATACGTGCAAAGGAGGCACATTGACTCCCCGAGTCTCTCACGGAAGACACGGACTTGGAGGAAGGGGAAGGCTCCCACGGTCACCCCGAGGATGTCTCATTTGGGGACATCATGGAAATGCTCCGTATAAGGGGTGGTCTGCCCCAAGTCTTCCTTGGGCGAGTCCGTGTTCTTGGAGGCATTTGAAGCGGGCCCGTCTACCTCTTGGGTGTCCCTCCTGCCGACCCCTGGTGGACCTCATTACCACCAGGGCGTGGAAGGAACCGGACACCGTGGAGCCAATCCCTAAGAGGCCCGATAGGATCCTTAGCCCACCGTCCGACCGTGCCCATTGGAGTAAGGGGCCTCCGGTAGATGCCATGTTGACGGCGGCCACCAAGAGGGAACTTGCTCAGGAGAGTCCCTCAGCCCATCCCCCGAGCAAGGAGTCTCGGATGATGGACCGCTTGGGGAAGTGGATGTTTAGTTCAGCGACCTTCTCGGTAAGGGCGCTGAACTACCTGGCACACGTCATTAGGATGCAGCGAGATCTCATTAAAGAATACGCTGCATCTCCCCCAGAGTCCATGTCGGAGGAGGACAGGATGCTGCACTCCACCCGCATGGCCACTCTTAGATCAGTTACTAATACCTCTATGCGGCTACTCTCCCATGCTACGGAAGGTGCCGCTAGAGCTGCAGGGGCAGGCCTAGTCACTAGACGTCAGGCCTGGCTCCGTCACTGCGATTTTTCTGAGCCCTTCAAAGCGTCGTTTGCGAACGCCCCCTTTGATGGTTCTGCCCTCTTTGGCAAAACCGTTCGCGAAACCTTGACCCAGAGCGAGAAGGACGGGAAGACGCTGTCTGCCATCGGAATCCGCTTCTCTGCACCCCAGAGGCCCTACTCTAGGAACCAAAAGGGTCAGAAGAAGATGTGGTTCCGGAAGTCGCAGCAGTCCTAGCCTGCTCCGGACAACCAGTCCTTCCGTGGCAGAGGAGGACAGGGAGGACGCCGCCCTAGAGGCAGAGGGGCTCCCAGGAACTTCGGGTCCAGAGAACCTTTCTCTGAACAGCCCGCGCAGCAACCCTGAGGGGTTACCCGGCTGCTCCACTCTGGAGGCAGTCGGGGACGTTCGGGGCACCTAGCGGCATGGGAGTCCATAACATCAGACCGCTGGGTTCTCCAAATCATATCCAGAGGATACCGCATCCCTTTTCTTCACTTACCAAAGTTGAAGTCCCTCCCAGACGTTCCACCCGGTCAACGGGAGGCCGCTTTGGCAGAAATTGGCCATCTGCTAAAGAAAAGAGCTATCCAGCCCGTCCCCCCAGACCAGATCGGATCAGGGTTCTACTCCAGGTTCTTTTTAGTGCCAAAAAAGACGGGGGAACTAAGACCAATTCTAGACCTTTCTCTCTTGAATATGCAGTCCCCAAGGAAAAATTCTGAATGGTCACTCTGCAATCTATTCTCCCCCTTCTGGGAGAAAATCACTGGATGTGCTCTATAGACCTCAAAGATGCGTACTACCACATCCTGATGGACAGGCGCTCCAGGAGGTTCCTCCGCTTCCGGCTGGGAGCCAGTCACTACCAGTTCGGGTCCTTCCCTTTGGTCTCACCACAGCCCCCAGGGTGTTCACCAAAGTGTTAGCAGTGGTAGCGGCCCACCTGAGGCTTCAGGGGTGCAGGTCTTTCCCTACCTGGACGACTGGCTTCTTACCGCCCCAACAAGGCATCTACTATTATTGGCGCGAGACTCCTTTCTCCATCTTGCTCCCTTTCTGGGCATTACAATAAATAGAAAGAAATCCAACCTGGCCCACACAGCTCTTAGATTTTATAGGGGCCAGGTTAGACACAAGCGTTCTGAGCCTTCCTCACTGCGGACAGAGTTCAAAATCTGCAGCTCCAGGTGCGGGCCATTCTCCACTCAAGTTCTGTTCAGCGGAGTTGGTCCTGAGGGCTCTAGGGTCCATGGCGTCTGCTATAGCACTTCTTCCTCTTGCCAGGCTCAATATGCGCATCCTCCAGTGGACTCTCTTAGTACAATGGTCTTACCTTGCTCTCCCTATGCATCATCCCATTGCGATCAGCAAGGCTTGCAAGCGGTCCCTCCTGTGGTGGCTTCACTCCCCAGATCTCCACGGAGGCCGCCCATTTTGTGCTTCTCCCACTCTCGCCACGGTGACCACGGACGCCTCCCGCCTCGGGTGGGGGGGCATTTTGCAGGCCGGACCGTCCAAGGCACGTGGAACGATACAGAGACCTTACTGCATATCAACGTTCTAGAGATGAGAGCAGTGCTCTTAGCGTTGCTAGCACTTCAGGACTTTCTTCCCTTGGGAACAATTGCGATTCAATCGGACAACATGTCTGTTGTCTGGTACATCAACAAGCAAGGGGGAACAAGGTCTTACCCCCTTTGTCAAGAAGCCATGAGAGTTTGGGAATGGGCAATCTCCACCAACCGCTTTCTAATAGCAACGCACATTCCGGGTTGGTCCAACATCCTGGCGGACAAGCTCAGTCGCACCATTCTGACCCCTTACGAGTGGTCTCTCAATTTTCAAGTAGCGGAACGCATATTCGCACGGTGGGGAACCCCTTCATGCGATCTTTTTGCCTCTCCCTCAAACACCAAGTGCGACAGTTTTTTCGCTCTGATACCTCCTCCAGGAGGTTCTCCAAGAGACGCTCTGGTGCATGCTTGGCCACCCGGTCTTCTTTACGCTTATCCACCCTTGCCTCTGATGCTCCAAGTTCTTCAGAAAGCCTCTCGGGTGGGTTGCAGAATGATTCTCATTGCTCCGTTTTGGCCTCGACAGATCTGGTTCCCCTTTCTAAGGTCTCACTCGGTGAATCCTCCTTGGATTCTAGATCCCATTCCGGATCTGATATCCCATCCATCCTGCATACCTCCTCCGAACCTGGACAACCTGAAGCCGACCGCTTGGCTGCTCCAGTTCCACTCTTGATCAGGACTCCCGGTATTTCGTCACCTGTTAAGGCAATACTGGTGGCAGCTCATAAACCGTCCACTAGGAAGGTCTACCGTAGCAAGTGGAAACGGTTTTCTTTGTGGGCGGAGCGGCAAGGCCTGAATCCCTTCACGGTTCCTCTCCCTTTAGTGCTTGACTTTCTAACCACTCTTTTTAACGATGGGGCCAGCAGTTCCACAGTCAAAGTACAACTGGCGGCAATTTCTCATTATCACGTTGGCCATGACTCTAATCCACTTATGTCAGCCAAGTTGTGCAAAATTTTCCTTAAAGGTACTTTTCTTCTCAGGCCCCCTGTAAAACAAGTGGTTCCTCCTTGGGACCTCTCCTTGGTTCTTCAGGCCTTGACTGCCCCCCCCCCCTTCGAACCAGCGGCTACGGTGGATCTCAAATTCTTGTCTTTCAAGACAGCCTTTTTAGTAGCCATTACATCGGCCAAGAGAGTTTCAGAGCTTCAAGCATTATCAGCTAAACCTCCTTACTTGGTATTTCATCCGGACCGTGTTTACCTCAGGACCAACCCGTCCTTTCTTCCTAAAGTAGCTTCTGAAGCAAACATTAATCAGTCCATTAACCTCCCTGTTTTCTTTCCTAAATATGAAAACAAAGGTGAATACAAGCTTCACTCCTTAGATGTTCACAGGCAACTTAGATTTTATCTAAACAGAACGGCTGGTCATAGGCAATCCGACCAGTTGTTTATTTCCTTTGCTAAATTTAATTTGGGCAAGCCAATTTCTAAAGTTTCTCTGTCTCGCTGGATTTCACAGTGCATCTTATTGGCTTATCAAGCTTCAGGAAGGCCCGCACCGGAGAGTGTACACGCCCATTCAACCCGGTCAGTATCTACCTCGGCAGCCTTCAAGGCTAGGATTCCTCTAGATGATATTTGTGCAGCAGCCACGTGGGCTTCATCTCATACTTTTATTTCCCACTATAAGTTGGATCTTGCATCTAGGGTAGAGCATCATTTGGCTCCAGGGTGCTCTGGAATATCCTTCCATGATGGCGCCCAAGATTCAGGTAGCTGGGGACTCTGTCCCACAGGTTGCAGACAAATGAATCTCCTACTTCAGATTTAGAAGTTATGTACTCACCATAACGTTCCATCTGAGTAGGTGTATTCATTTGTCTGCAACCATCCCGCCCTCCTATCCCCCTGGCCTTTCAGTTTCCTGCATATTATGTGTTACCCTTTTCAGGGTGTTTTTGCTGTGGCAAACTCGATCTGAGGTCATGAGGGTAGAGCAGGGCATTATGGGTGAGGGGAGGAGCTGAGAGCTTGGATCCATAGCTGGTAAACCATGCCGGTTCGGATCCGATATCGGATCCATAACCCACAGGTTGCAGACAAATGAATACACCTACTCAGATGGAACGTTATGGTGAGTACATAACTTCTAATTCCTATCATACCTTGCTACGCCTAGAGTTCCTCTGGTGGGCAGAGGCCTGCTACTAAAACAAGGAACTACCATTCACACTACCCCCTGCCACCCGAACCCTAACAACAGATGCATCAAAACTATGCATGGGGTCTCACCTGGCAGGGAATTGCATTCAGGGCAAATGGAACCCAAGTCAAATGCACCTACATATCAATCAAAAAGAAATGTTAGCTGTACAGAATGCTCTGACAGCCTTCAAGGACTACATTCTTCCAGGACAACTAATGATAAAGACGGGCAACACCATGGTTATGTGGTACATAAACAAGCATGGGGGCTACACATTCCTATCCCCTCTGCAGACTAGCCATGGCATTGTGGAACACAGCCTTGAGCTACCAAGTGCACCTACAAGCTCAATTCCTGCCAGGAAAATTAAATACACTGGCAGACAGGCTAAGCAGAAACCTCATGGGCCCACACGAGTGGAAACTGGAACCAAGTATTTTCAACATGTTGACAAGCGAGTGGGGGATCTCAGACATAGATCTATTTGCCTCCCCCCAGAACTACCAGTTGGACAAGTTTTGCACAAGGACTCCCCACAAACAAGCCTGGAAAGTGGATGCTCTGTCCTTCAGTTTACGCCTTCCCCCACTGCCTCTGCTCTCCAAAGTTCTACTAAAAGTCAAACAGGACAAACCAAGGATGATCTTGATTGCTCCAGACTGGCTGCGCCAACACTGGTACCCCCTCCTGCGCAGTGTGTCGCAGTTATCTCCATGGCACCTGCCTCAGACCCCTTCCCTGCTGTCTCAGCAGGAGAACCAAATTCTTCACCCTCAGCTTCCAACATTGAACCTAGCTAATCACTTAAATTCACCCTTATCATCCCTCAGCAAACCTGTGATGGATGTCATCTTAGAGGCAAGGAGACCTAGTACTAGAAAATCTTATGCTGAAAAATGGAAAAGATTCTGTGCCTGGAACCAATCTCAAGAGATGAGCACAGCAGCGCCCAGTTTACCTCAGAGTTTGCAATACATAACTGAGATGCTTCACAAGGGCCTGTCTTTTTCCTCCATTAAAATTCACGCCTCAGCCATTTCAGCTCATTATAACACAGAACCTCCCCTTTTCTCTCATCCTGTGCTCATGCAGTACCTCAGAGTGGCCAAAAACTTGAGACTACTCAGGAGAGCTCCGACCCCGGGACCTTAATTATGTATTGGAGAAACTCACTCTGCCTCCTTTCGAGCCAGCTGCTACTGCAGACTTGAAATTTCTTTCTTGGGAAATCAGCTTTCCTTTTAGCAGTCATTTCAGCTAGAAGGATATCTGAATTACAGACCCGTATGGCAAGTGGAGCCTTTCATCATCTTTCATACGGACAGGGTGTCACTTAGGACCAATCCATTCTTCATGCCCAAAATGGTATCCAGTGGGGCTCTTAATCAGTCCATTCATTTGCCAGCCTTCTTTCCCAATCCACAGAACAAAGGGGAACAGATTCTGCATTCCTTGGATGTGCACAGACAGCTTAGATTCTACTTGGACAAGACTAAACCTCAAAGAAAATCTGAACAACTGCTGGTAGCATTTGCTGCAGGGGCAGAGGGGAAGGCTATTTCAAAACAAACCATTCTAAATGGATAAGCCATTGCATTCATTTCTGCTATAAGCACCATGGAAATCCTATCCCCCAGGGGATCAGATCACACTCCACCAGGGCTGCATCTACTTCTGCAGCCTTCCTCCGAGGTGTTCCTACCAGGGATATTCTAGAAGCTGCTACCTGGAGTTCTGTACATACCTTCACCAAGCGTGATCATTTGCCAATTTTCTCTAAATCCAGAGCTGGCTTTGCAACTGCTGTCTTGCAGGGCCTTATTAGCTGGCCCTAATGCTATATAAACTCCTCCTCCCAACCATAGCTTTGGAAATCTACCCAAATGTAATGACTGCAACAGTGAAACATGAAGAACATAGTACAGTTGTGTACACTTACCATAAATGTAGATGTTTGAGTGCATTCACTGTTGCAGTCCTAGTTATTCTCCCTCCAGTCCCCTAATTTCTTCTGGCTATACTTCTACTTTCCTTTACTATGCTTAAAAGCCTTTTTTGGGTGTATTTGCTTTTTGTTGGAGGTATACCTTTGTGTTTTTGTTTATTTGCTCCCCATTAGGGTGGCACCTGACATCTGGGGCAAGAAAAACTGATGTAATGGCATCGGCTGCATGTTTTATACCTTTGATGACCTGACGTCATGGAAGAAGGGACAGCAACCGACGCAGGACCCAAGACTTTAATCAGGCTGACTGAGGGCAACCTGCAAGCAGATTGCCCAAATGTAATGACTGCAACAGTGAATAAACTCAAACATCTACATGTATGGTAAGTGTACACAACTGTACTTTTCTTGAATAGAATCTAAGGAAGACTATTCCTCCTCAGATGAACCCTTGACATATTGTTCCCAGATTGAATCCCCTAAGGATTTTGCTACTCCTGTGGAAGAAGAGACCCTCACTCCTGACTCCCCTGGAGAAAATTTCTCCTTTGGGGACACTATTTGCCTATTTAGACAGTATTTTAAGTGGGAAACCTCATATGTTTGAGTCCAAGAAAAGATATTTTGAATTCCTGCAGATGGAGCGGCCCTCACCATCTGCAGTTCCTCCCTTACTTGCAGCTTTCCAGGATTGCCTTCTCAGCTGTTTACCAGAGCCCAGAGTAACAGCCTCCTGCTAACAAGAGACCAGACAGATTTTACAAAGTGTCTGCAAAGGAGCAGTACCTTTTTAAGAACCCTCCAGCAGATCTTGCTGATGTTCACTGTTGCAGTCATCACTTGTGGGTTATCCCTGCTGGGTAGCCCTCGGTCAGCCGAAATACCAAAATAAACTTTTTCCCTTGCGCTGGCTGCTGTCGCCTTTGGACTGACATCAGGTCATCAGTCGTATAAAGGAGAGCAGCCAGCACCATTACATCACTCTTTCTTGCCATGGAGCTGGAAGCAAAAGCAGATGATGTCCTTCTGTTCCTATGTTGCAGTATTCTTGGTGTGGATTTCCTGCCTTCAGGTGGACCCGTATGTTGGCTCCCATACAAAAGCTTCAGCTTGGCTGTTGCAGCTGCATGGGACGTCACACGTAGGGCCATAAACCAGGGAACCCTATGTGTGACATCTGCATGCACAATCCTCAGAACTTTTCAGCTGCAGATGACTTTGCATCGTGCGCTCACTCTCCAGACGTTGGATCGGCTATAGATAAGTAACCCGTTGGGGTTTTGCATTTCTAATGTTTTACCGATCTTTCACACTGCTTAGGCTTGGTTGTTGTAGCTTTCAGCTGATGTCAGGTAAAAAGGAAAAGTGCCAATGCGGGCGCCAAATTCCCCATAAGGACGCCCATGACAAATGTGTTTTTTTGCTTAGGCTTGGAACATGACCATAACGCCTGCCCTATTTGTAAATCTTTTGTGCCTAAGACTTTGCGTAGCTGTCTGGCAGCTTTAAACCTTTACTTAGAAAACCAGCGCCTGAAACGGCTGGCTCTCAGAATGGATCCCGCTTCGGAGGCTGCCCAAGAACCTCCGCGTAAGAAGGCCAAGATGCATAGGCCTTCATCGCCTGCTGCTTCGCACCCAGACGCCCCACCAACTACTGATGTAGGAGTTGAGCGTTAGGTGGATCCGTTGGTTCCATCGACCTCCCTCATGGAGACCGCTGCCCAGTGACGTCCGGCACATCCACAGAGCTTTCTCAGACAGACGCTTGTCGTTGTCGAGGGGGAACCAGATTTGGGGGTTCCTTCGACTAGGATCCAGACCTCGGATACAGCCGGTGCCAAACCCAGCTCTAGACCGACTCCAACCAAAAAGAAGCAGAAAACTAAGCATATTTCATCTGCTTCTGAAGCCCCCCAGACTGGGAGGCCTTCACCTCCTCTCTTATGTAGGCTTTTATGGCCCTTAGGCTTTCTGCCTCACCCACAACTACTTTACCTCTGCTTACCCCTAGGCCTACCTCTGCTTCTTCTATTCCTATGGCTCCCCTCTTTGAGGAAGAAGAAGAACATGAATCTACCTACTCTTCCTCAGATTAATCCATCTCTTATACATCCCAGATTGCTTCTCCCAAAGAATATTACTCTCCTGATGAGGATTCTGTGGAAGTGGATTCTCCACCTGAAGACATTACATTTGGTGAAACAATCACCAAAATGAAAGACGACTTAAAATGGGATACTTCCCAAATGACAGAAACCCAAACAAGATGCTTTGAACTGCTGCAAGTGGAGTCCTCCTCCCCTTCAGCTGTTCCCCCTGTTCTTCCTGCATACTTGGATGTCTTTACTGCAGCTTCTAGAACTCCTGACTCACAGCCTCCTGCACCTAAGCACCCAGACCACTTCTACAAGGTGCCAGAGGAACAAAAATTCCTCATAAAGCCACCCTTAGCAGACTCAGCAGTGATTGCCATTGCCCCTGATAAACAGTCTAGGTTGCTGCCTTCTGCTTCCCTGTTGCCCACGGATAAAGATATCAAATCCCATGGATAGGATAGGCAAGAAGGTGTACACATCCTTCACTTTGGCCTTCAGAGCCATTAACTATCAATCTCATATGACCAAGTATGCCCTGGACTTAGTCTCCCAAGCCACCTCTATGCTGGCTTTAATTCCTGACAGTCCCATTAAAATGGATATCTCCTCCAAATTGTCCTTAGCACTACACGTGGCTAGACACTCTAAGATGCAGCTATGATGCTGCAGAAGCTTCTGCTCGCTCTGCAGCATCAGCATCTGTCCTTAGAAGATGCTCATGGCTTAGACTACAAAATCTGCCAGAGGATTTCAAGTCCAAAATCTGGGATGTCCCCCTGGATCACAACTTCCTCTTTGGAAAGCAATCTGCAGACCTATTTAAGAATCTGTAAGAAAAAAACAAGAGTTACAGGATATTAAACATCTCCTGGTATCCCTATACCCAAATTTATAGGAACTACCCCGCTAAGACTACCTTTGTTAGGCATAACACACATTCTGCTGCCTCCTCATCCAGACCCAGAAGAGGAACTAGAAGACATTCCTCATCCAGGCCCACCTCCTCAACTTAGACAGCCCTTTCAGTACGGGGGAGGTCCCAATAATGCGTGACTGCCATGCTCATCTGCCCCTCTCAGCTCGCCTTACCCACCATTTCCCCTTCTGGCAGAATATCACCACAGGGCAATGGGTATTGACCATTATTCAAAAAGGATACTTTCTGTCCTTGAAGCAAATTCCCTCCTGGAAAGGCATTCCACTTCCCCCAAAAAAAGAATGCCATCTCCTTCCACAAATTTTGTCAGAAATGCAACAACAAGGCACAATAGACCCTGTTCCCACAGGGCAAGAAGGAAATGGATTCTACTCCCTTCTGTTCCTAGTGCCTCGAAAGGATGGTCCCTGGAAACCCATTTTGGATCTCTGCTTCCTAAACCTTTACCTGCAGGTACCATCATTCAAAATGCTGTCACTTCACACTCTCTTACACCCTCATACCCTCAAATGCTTTCATGGCCACCTTGGACCTAAAAGATGCTTACCTGCGCATTCCCATCAGGGTATTACACAGACGTTTCCTGTTTCTCTGGCCCATGCTCGCACTTTCAATTTACGGCCTTTCCCTTTGGCTTATCCAATGCCCCAAGAGTGTTTTAAAGTGCCTAGCCCCAGCCATTGCCTTTTGCAGGACCCAAGGAATCCAGATTTACCCATATCTGGATGACATCCTTATCCTGGCACAGTCAGAAGATTCCCTCTTAAGACATCTACACTTCACTATGTCCCTTCTACAAAGTTTAGGGTTAACACCAAACCTCAAGAAGTCCTCCCTGAACCCAGACAAGGGCAAGATATTCCTAGGTTGCAGAGTCAGTACAGAACGAATTAAAGCCTTTCTCCCACAGGACAAAGTCCTGTCTCTAGCTTCCCACTTCCAGGAAGTTTTGTTCTCCCAGACAATCACTGCAAGGCAATTCCTTCGACTCCTGGGATTGATGGCAGCAACCATCCCCATGCTACCTTTGGCCAGAATGCATATGCGGAAACTGCAGTGGTACCTAAAAAATATCTGGTCACAGCACCAGAATCATGTGGAACAAGTTATTCCCGTTCTCCCCTGTTTAAAGAAGGAAATCATGTGGTGGATCCACCAAGTACAACTAAACCCGGGCCTTCCACTGCAGCCCCCTCAACCCACACAAATATTGCATACAGATGCCTCAGACTCAGGTTGGGGAGCCACCTTGCACTCTTACAGAGTCCAAGCCCAGTGGCAACCTCCCATGGAAAACAAGCACATCAATGTAAAGGAGATGACAGCAGATGTTCTTAGGGTTTCACTGTTGCAGTCATCACATTTGGGTTATCTGCTTGCAGTAATCCTCAGTCGGCCTGATTATCAGTCTTGGGTCCTGCATCGGTTGCTGTCTCATCTTTCATGACGTCAAGTAGTCAGGGGTATAAAGCATGCAGCCAACACCATTACATCAGTCTTTCTTGCCGTGCGGTGCTCGAAGCAGAAGCAGTTCACAAGTGCCAGTCGGCCGACTCCTGAAATTTTCGTTTTCGAGTTTCAGAACTGAAGTCTTCAATTAAACTAAGTACCCCGTTGGGGAACCTTTTTCTTGCTCTAAACCAATGTCAGTAAAAGTTAACTATTGTATTTCTTGTGGAAAGCAAATACTTCATAAAGATTTTCATTCATACTGCATTCCTTGCTTAGGCCCAGACCATAACTTACCTCGCTGTCGGTTTTATGCCTTATTCAAACCTCAATCTATTAGTCGTCGGTTCATTTACGCTTCTAAATATTTTGGTACTCAGTTCAGTTATCCAGAAAATGCTTCGGTAAGCCACCCGACTTCCAACATTCTGAAAAAACGCAAAGATAAAAACAGAGACAGACCGCATAGGTCCAAAGCTGCTGACGACGCTTCTCCTAAGCTAGTCGCCAGTTCGTCGGTACTCAGTGAGGGGCTTTCGCAGCCTCTGATGCCCATTACTTCAGATTCGCAGGCCTCTACTGAGACCCATTCAGAGTCCGGTATGCCTTGAGATGCTTCCTCAACTGTGGAACCTGCGGATGTCTCTACCTTGGATGGGTCCGGAGCTGCTGTGCAGGCACCAGCTTCTGAGAGTGTATTCAGGTTTACTGACTTGCATATTAAACAGACGCCATCTTTTTCAAGGCCTAAAACTCGATCCATGCCTAGAAAACTGATGCCCAGACTGCATGGTCAGGCTCCTATGCCTACAAAACAAATGATAAGAATGTCTAAAGACCTTATTACTCTAATCAGGGGAAGCCACCCTTCCCCCTCTGAGACCTAGGACTGATTTTCCTTCTGATTCGTCTGATCAGGACTCTGAAATTTCTGTTTCCACTGATGACAAGAATTTACCCTTATCTACCTATGAGGATTCTGATACAGAGGACTCCATTCCCTCTGCTTCCCCTCCAGAGGATTTATCTTTTGGTGAAACCTTGCATACTCTTAGGGAGCATTTTCGCTGGGAAAGCCAGGATTACTCTGACTCCAAAAAGAGACTTACGGATTTCTTACTCCTGCCTTAACACAGGCCTTTAGCTATACCTCCTGTACTGGACATTGTTGATGATGCCTTCTCGGAATCTAGCCTGGCCACCGACTCTTTACCTCCTGCTCCCAGAAAACCTGATAGGTATTACAGGGTTCCTGACTCTCACAAGTTCCTTTTTAAAAATCCTACTGCCAATCCTGAGACCATTTCACAGGGACCCAAGGGCATTAAGGCTACTACTGCCAAAAATCCTACCCCCTCTGATAGAGATTCCAGGGTGCTGGATAGATGGGGTAAGAAGGGTATACACTTCTGCAACCTTGGCCATAAGGGCCTTAAACTGACAGTTTCATATTCAGCAGCATATTATTGGATTGCTTAAACAGAAATTGATGTTGATTCCTGACTGTGCCAAAAATAAAGATTTACAGGATTTAATGCATTCTGCTGAACAAGTTGGAAAACATACTTTGCAATGTGGTTTTGATTCATTAGAGGCATCTTGCAGGGCTGCTGTCACTGGGTCTGTACTTAGAAGGCATGCTTGGCTTAAGGAGCAGTCTTTGCCAGATCATGTTAAGGCTAAATTGCTGGATGCTCCCTTAAACCAAGACCGCCTGTTTGGCAACAAAGCAGAAGTAGTACTTAAAAAGATGGAGGAAAAAGCTAAATTTGTGCAAACTGTTAAAGATTTCCTGCAAGTACAGCCTCTCAGATTTAGTAGGCATTGTCCCTCTAAGAATTGGTCCTTCCTTGCCTCTTCCAGGCCTTCTCAGTCCAAACCCAGAACCAGCAGAACACCCAGGCTGCAGTCCCAAGGGATTCGCTGGACTAAGCAGTGGGGGCTCCCACTTCCAAAGCAGGAAGTAGTAAGACCCCCCACCCCATGGTAAACTGTCTCAATGACTTAACTTTAAACCTTCCAAGCCCTGCTCAACTGACTGTTCCTTTAGGAGGCAAGATTGCCCTGCAGGCAAAAAAATTGGGAACTCATTACCCAGGACAAATGGGTTTTAAATGTAGTTTCCCAAGTTTACAGATTCCACTTCCACTAATTACCAATCCCAAATGGTTGGCCAAATCTACCCCCAAATCAGTGGGCAGAGGCTCAAAAGCAAGTTCTCTCTCTAAGTATTAGGGCTATTCAACCTGTCCCAAAAGAAGAATGGGGACAAGGTTTCTACTCAAGACTTTTTCTGGTACCCAAAAAAGACAATTCCTGGTGTCCTATCCTATAATCCCAAAATTCAAGATGCTAACTCTTCATCAGATGCTTCCTATGCTAGGCAAAGATGCCTGGTTTGGCAACACTGGATTTAAAGGAAGCCTACCTGCACATCCAAATAAGGGAATCTTGCAGAAGATACCTACGCTTGAAAGCAGGCTACATGCACTATCAGTTCTCTGCACTGCCCTCTGGCTTATCTACTCTGCCCAGGGTATTCAAAGTGCGTAGCTCCAGTCATTGCCTTTTGCAGGCAAAGAAATATTCAAATATACCCATACCTGGACGATTGTCTAATTCAGGCAGAAAGCCAGGACATGCTATTGAATCATCTGGCATTTGTAAAGAAATTGCTAACTTCTCTGGGGTACACCATAAACGAAAATAAATCACATCTTGTACCCTGCCAGCAAATTGTATTCCTGGGAGCAAGCTTGAATACAACTTCCCAGATGGCCTACCTCATGCCAGAGGAACAAGTTCATTTGACAGCCTGCTTCAAACTACTGGCCACAAAGACCCAGCTATCTGCAAGGAAAATACTGCAAGCCCTGGGGTTCATGGCCTCCTGCATTCTACTAATTCCATATGCAAGACTGCATATGAGGAAACTACAGTGGTATCTAAAAAGCCTATGATGTCAACATTCTCAGGATCTAGAATCAATGATTCATGTCATGCCTTGTCTACAGATAAGGGTTAGTTCCTTTGGTGGGCAGAGGCCTGCCACCACAACAAGGGACTGCCATTCACTCTACCCCCTGCCGCCCAAACCCTAACAGACGCATCAGACTATGCATGGGGGCTCACATGGCAGGGAAGTGCATTCAGGGCAAATGGAACCAAAGTCAAATGCACCTGCATATCAGTCAAAAAGAAATGTTAGCTGTACAGAGTGCTCTGACAGCCTTCAAGGACCAAATTCTTCCAGGACAGTTATTGGTAAAGACTGACAACACCACTGTTATGTGGTAAATAAACAAGCAGGGAGAAACCCACTCATACCCTCTCTGCAGACTAGCCATGGCTCTGTGGAACACAGCCTTGAGCTACCAAGTGCTCCTACAGGCTCAGCTCCTGCCAGGAAAGCTAAATACACTGGCAGACGACCTAAGCAGAAATCTCATGGAACCACACGAATGGAAACTAGAACCAAAGATACTCAACATATTGGGAAACAAACGGGGGAGCCCAGAGATAGACCTGTTTGCCTCCCCCCAGAACTACCAATTGGACAAATTCTGCACAAGAACTCCCCACAAACAAGCTTGAAAAGTGGATGCCCTGTCCTTCACCTGGAAAAACCTATCAGTTTATGCCTTTCCCCCTCTGCCTCTCCTCTCCTCTCCAAAGTACTACTAAAGATCAAACAGGACAAACCAAGGACAATACTGATTGCACCAGACTGGCCATGCCAACACTGGTACCCCCTCTTGTGCAGTGTGTCACTGCTGGCACCATGGCACCTGCCTCAGACCCCTACCCTGCTGTCCCAGCGGGAGAGTCAGATTCTGCACCAACAGCTTCAAACCTTGAACCTGGCAGCCTGGCTAATTACCTGATCTCTCCATTACCATCCCTTAGTAAACAAGTGATGGATGTCATTCTGGAGGCAAGGAGGCCTAGTACTAGAAAATCCTATGCTGAAAAATGGAAAAGATTCTATTCCTGGAGCCAAACTCAGGGGATAGGGCACAGCAGCGCCCAATTTACCTCAGATTCTTCAATACTTAACTGAGATGCTTCACAAGGGGCCTTTCCTTTTCCTCCATCAACATTCATGCCTCAGCCATTTCAGCTCATTACAATACAGAACCCACCCCTCTTCTCTCATCCACTGTTGAAGCAGTTCCTCAGAGGTGCCAAAAACTTAAGACCACCCGGGAGAGCCCCAACTCCAGTGTAGGACCCCAACGTTGTATTGGAAAAATTCACTCTACCTCCCTTTGAGCCAGCTGCAAATGCAGAATTGAAATTCATTCCTTGGAAAACAGCCTTCCTTCTAGCCATCACTTCAGCAGAAGAGTGAATTACAGGCCCTCATGGCAGTGGAGCCTTTCACCATCTTTCATGCAGACACGGTGTCCCTCAGGACCAATCCCTCCTTCATGCCCATGGGTGGTATCCAGTGTGGCCCTTAATCAGTCCATTAATTTGCCTACCTTCTTTACTAATCCACAGAACAAGGGGGAGCGAATACTGCACTCATTGGACGTGCACAGACAACTTAGATTTTACTTGGACAGGACTAAGCCTCCCAGGAAATCTGAACAGCTGCTGCTTGCATTTGCTGCAGGGGCAGAGGGGAGGGCCATTTCAAAGCAAACCATTTCTAAGTGGATAGGTCATTGAATTCATTTCTGCTATAAGCACCATGGAAAACCTACTCCACATGGGGATTAGACCACATTCAACAAGGGCTGCATCGACCTCTACAGCCTTTCTCAGAGATGTCCCTACCAGGGACATCCTAGAAGCTGCTACCTGGAGTTCTGTACATACCTTCACCAAGCATTACCACTTGTCAATTTTTTCTAAATCCAGAGCTGGTTTTGCCACTGCAGTCTTGCAGAGCCTTATAGCTGGTCCTAATGCTATCTGATTTCCTCCTTCTATCCTTAGTTTTGGGAATCTACCCAAATATGATGACTGCAACTGTGAAACACGAAGAACATAGTACAGTTGTGTACACTTACCATAAATGTAAATGTTAGTGTATTCACTGTTGCAGTCCTGGTTACCCTCCCTCCAGCCCCCTGACTTCTATTGACTGTACCTCTGTTCTTGTTTACTATGTTTAAAGCTTTTTGGCGTATTTGCTTTTTTGTTGGAGATGTAACCTTGTATATAATTGCATCCCATTATGGGGGCACCTGACATCTGGGGCAAGAAAAACTGATGTAATAGTGTTGACTGCATGCTTTATACCCCTGACTACCTGACGTCATGGAAGATGAGACCGCAACCGACGCAGGACCCAATACTTTGATAATCAGGCTGACTGAGGGCTACTGCAAGCAGATAACCCAAATGTGATGACTGCAACAGTGAATACACTCAACATCTACATTTATGGTAAGTGTACACAATTGTACTTTTTTTTAGCTCCACAAACCTTTCTAACCCTACTGCTACCTGGTCCTCTTCTGATAGTGACGGACAATGCCACTGTAATGGGTACATCAACAAACAGGGAGGTACCAAGCCATATCAATTGTGCAGGCTAGCCCTACTAATCTGGGACCTAGCATCCCAGCACAACATACCCCCTGCAAGCCAGCTACATCCCTTCGCAGGACAACAAACAAGCAGACGACCTGAACAGAACATCCTCTCCACACCACGAATGGATGCTAGACAGGTCAGTCTTCCTAGACTTAGTCCACCGGTGGGTCACTCCACAAGTAGACCTGTTTGCCTCCCCCAGAACAGCCAGCTGCAAACCTTCTGCACAAAGACTTACTCCCCCCAAGCCTGGAGAGTAGACTCCTTCAGTTTCAACTGGGAGGGAAAGTTCCTGTACGCCCCCCCCTTCCCTCTGATTCAGAAAGTCCTTCTGAAAATCAGGAAGGACAAACCAAAAATCTTTCTAGTGACTCCCTACTGGCCAAGGCAGCCCTGGTTCCCCCTTCTATACAATTTAGCCAAGGGCAATCACTGTAATTTACCCCACAAGGTGGACCTTCTGACACAAGACAAAGGAACTCTCCTACACCCACACTTGCAAATGCTATCCCTGACTCTGTGGGTGATAAATTACTAACCCCGTTCAGACACCACTATTCAGAGGACATGTTATCAGTCCTGAGGGAGGCTAGGAAACCCACTACTAAAAAATCATACCTTGCTAAATGGGAAAGATTTACTCAGTGGTGTCTGGGACAGGAAAGGGACCCTTATGAGGCTGACACCCCCCTAGTTCTCTTATATATGTGTCAACTTATAAAAAGTGGACTTTCCTATTCATCAGTGAAAGTGCACCTCTCCACATTATCAGCCTGCTTACCTCTAGATCCTCCCTTGTTAGTCAGGCTACATGTGAAACTCTTCCTTAAAGGGGTCTTAGACATCAGACCACCTAAGAAGCTTATCCCTCCTCCATGGGATCTGAACTTCATCCTGGAAAAACTCACCCAGCCCCCCTTCGAACTGGCTAATACAGCCGCTGTACAGTTTTGTACTTGGAAAACACTAGTTAGTGGCAATTACCTCTGCCAGAAGGATTTCCGAGCTACAAGCCTGAATGGCATGCTCACCTTACACCATTTTTCATAGGGACAGGGTCACTCTGAGAACTAACCCTTCCTTCATGCCCATGGTAGTCAATGCCATCTCTAAATCAATCCATTCATCGACCCAATTTTTTCCTCCTCTCCCACTAACAAAGGAGAGAGGATACTCCACTCCTTAGATGTCCACAGGCAACTGAGATTTTACCTGGACAAGACTAATGACATTAGGAAATCCAAATAACTCTTTGTATCTTTCCACCCCAGGGCATTGGGCAAGGCAGTCACCAAACAGACCATTGCATCCTGGAATAGAAAGGCAATCTATTTCTGCTACTCACACCACTGGAAAACTCCTACAGTTGGGGTTAAGGCACACTCCACAAGAGCAGTGGCCACTTCCAAGGCCTTCCAAAAAGGCATGGACACAGCTTCCATTATGGCAGCAGCTACATGGTCCACTATACACACTTTCACCAAACATTAGAAACTGGACCAAATCTCCAAAGCACGAGCAGGATTTGCCAGGGTAATCCTACAAGGCTTTGTGGAATCATCTTCTGCATCTGCCACCCTTTCATCAAACTAAGCTGTGGTACTCTCCCACACCAAGAATACTGCAACATAGAAATAGAAGGACATAGAATAGTTGTGTAAAATCTTACCATAACCATAGATGCAGTATTCCTTCCCACCCACCATTCCCCCTTACAGATTCTACCAGTCGAACTGCTCCCTGATGCCTCTCTCCATTACAGAAGGGACCCAGGGCATTACACGTCACCTTTGGCAGCCTATCCAGTTGGGCCATCTACTTCACCTGCTTAGCTTCAAGTTCTGAGGATTGTGTGTCTAGACGTCACACACACGGTCATTGGTTTATGGCCTACGTGTGATGTCCCACGCAGCTGCAACAGCCAAGCTGAAGCTTTTGTACGTCACTGAAGGCAGGAAATCCCACACCAGGAATACTGCAACATGGAAGAGAAGGACATCTATGGTTATGGTAAGATTTTACGCAACTATTCTTTATTCGCATTTCACTGTTGCAGTCATCACACTTGGGTTATCCGGCCAGGGGTAGCCCTCAGTCGGCCCGAATACCAGAGGCTTAGGATTTCTGCGTCGGTTACTGTCATTCCAGGACTGACGTCAGGTCGTCAGTGGTATAAAATCAGGCAGCCAATGCCATTACACCAGTCTTTCTTGCCGAGGGGCCCGAAGCAGAAGCAGTCCGCACGAGTGCCGGTCAGCCGCTACCTGAGTTTTCGTTTCCGTATTGAAGTTGAAGTCTTCTAAAGCTAGTTACCCTGTTGGGGATCCTTTTTTCTTGCTCTAACGGATGTCAGAAAAAGTTAACAATTGTCTCGCCTGCAGAAAGCAAATACCACACAGAGACTTACATTCTTACTGCGTCACCTGTTTAGGCCCAGACCACGATGTCCCTCACTGTTGCTTTTGTGCTTTGCTCAACGCCCAAACTATTCATCGTCAGGCCCTTATTGTAGTTAAATATTTTCGCTCGCAGTCTTCGTATTCCGATATGGCTTTGGTAAGCCATCCAACTACCGATCTGAAAAAACTTAAGGATCAAGACAGAGACCGACCACACAGATCCAAAACTGCCGACGATACTTACGTTAAGCTAGTCATCAGATGTTCATCATGCATACAGCTGCAGTCATAACAGATGGGTTCTCCTGCTGTCAGGCGGGTCCTCGGTCGGCCGAATTCCAAAGTCTAGGTCCGGCGTCGGTTGTCGTCGCGTCTTCCCTGACGTCAGTGCGACAGGGGTATAAAAGAACCAGCCGACGCCATTTTCTTCAGTCTTTCTTGCCGCGCGGTGCCCGAAGCAGAAGCAGTTCGCAAGTGCCGGTCGGCCAGCTCCTGAAATTACGGAAATTTTGCAACCAAAGTCTTCTTGAAAGCTAAGTACCCCATTGGGGAAACTTTTCTTGCCTCAGACCAATGTCAGACAAAGTTAATAATTGTATTTCTTCTGGGAAGCAAATACCGCATAAGGATTTCCATTCCCTCTGTATTCCTTGTTTAGGCCCAGACCACAACGTCTCGGTCTGTTGCTTTTGTGCTACATTCAACAAACGCACCATTAAGCGTCGGGCGGAGTTCGCCCAGCATTATTTTGGCAAAAAATTTAACTATATTATGTCGTCGGATACTCCGACTCCAGTTTTGTCTAAAAAGCGCAAAGATAAGGACCGACAAACGAGGTCCAAGGCCTCTACCGACACCACGCCAAAGCCGACTACACGTGGTCCGGTTCTCAGCGAGGCGCCTACGCAGCCCCTGACTACCGACGACACTTCATTGGCGATGTCTCCTGTGCCCGAGGTCGCAGGTTCCTCGGCCCACACCCCGACTACAGATACCGAAGCCACTCTTGGCGGTGAATCTCAAAATGTGGACAGGTCTACCTCCTCTCAAGGTGTCTTCAGATTTTCCTCTTCTTTTTCCATCAAGGCTTTCACTAAGTCTAAAGCAGCCATGCATTCTAAGAGACAAGCTACACAGGGCCCATCTCCAGGCCCCATGCCTAAAAAACAGATGCTTAAAATGGCTGAGGATTTAATTACTCTTATCAGGGGTTCTCAACCCCCTGGACAAAAGGCCCAGAGTGGAGGAAGAATCCCCCTCCTCTGATCAGGGCTCCATTATATCAGAGCACTCTGATGAACAGGAACATTCTTACTCCCCTTTTGAAGACTCTGATGCAGAGGAGTCCATTCCCTCTGTATCCCCCCAGAGGATTACTCATTTGGGGAAACTTTGCATACCTTAAGGGAATACTTCCACTGGGAAGGCCAAGATTATTCAGATTCCAAGAAAAGGCTTAGGGAATTTCTCTTGCTACCTCAGCACAGGCCTCTGGCTATACCTCCTGTCTTGGGCATACTAGATGATGTGTACTCGGAGGCCTGCCTTAACCCGGACTCTCTACCTCCAGCCCCAGTCAAGCCTGACAGGTACTACAGGGTTCCGGACTCGCACCAATTTCTATACAAAAGCCATGCTGCTGATCCAGAAACTATCTCACAGGGCCCCAAGGGAATTAAGGCCTCCACTGCTAAAAATCCATTACCTTCCGAGAGAGATTCCAGATCCTTAGAAAAGTGGGGAAAAAAGGTATATACCTCGGCCACCTTAACCATGCGGGCATTAAACTGTCAGTTCCATATGCTAAAGTACCAACAGTTTTTGTTATCACAATTGAGAAGTAAAATGTCACAACATGAACAACCAGACTTGAAGGAGTTGCAGGATTAGATGCATAGTGCAGAACAAGTGGGTAAACATACCTTACAATGTGGTTTTGATGCTCTAGAGGCCTCATGTAGAGCTGCTGTTACAGGATCAGTCATACATAGACATGCCTGGCTCAAGGAACAAACCTTACCAGATCATGTCAAAGCTAAATTACTAGATGCCCCTCTACAAAAGGATGTATTTGGTGCTAATGCTGAGGAGGTATTAAGGAAAATGGAGGAAAAGGCTAAATCAATGCAAACAGTGAAAGATTTTCTACAGGTACAACCCCCACGTTTCAGTAGAAATTGGCCTTCCAAAAATTGGTCCTTTCCAGCCACGGACAGACCCCAAAGAGGTAGATACAGGCCCGAGGGCCGAGGGGCAGAGGGCAATCCCAAGGATCGTTTAGAGGCAGACAATGGCAAGCTCCTACACAAAGAGGTGGTGAGGATAACTCACAACCATTCAGAAAGCAAGCCCAATGACTTTCCCCTTTGCATGCCAAGCAAGACTCAAATGGCAGCACCCTTAGGCGGAAAACTGGCATTATTTTCAAAAAATTGGCATATTGTCACAAAAGACAAATGGATCCTGGACATTATAAACAGAGGCTACAGATTCCATTGTCACACCCTTCCAAAAATGAGAGGCATGCCAAACGTGCCACACAATCAAAGGGCAGAGGCACAAAGACAAATTTCAGATCTCATAGACATGAAAGCTATTCAAGAGGTACCTACGCACGAACAAGGTCAAGGTTTTTATTCCAGACTATTCCTGGTACCAAGGAAGGGAAAAGATTGGAGACCTATTTTGGACCTATCCATCCTAAACACATTTCTACTCGTACCAAAATTCAAGATGCTCACTCTACAGCAGCCTCTTCCCATGCTGGGCAAGGAGTCTTGGCTGGTAACATTGGACCTCAAGGAGGCATACCTGCATGTCCCAATCAGACAAAATTGCAGAAGATACCTCAGATTTCTTGCAGGTTCAACCCATTATCAATTCTCTGCATTGCCCTTTGGCTTATCTACTGCCCAGAGTATTCACGAAATGCCTGGCATCAGTAATTGCCTACTGCAGACTTCAAGGGATACAAATATACCCCTATTTGTACGACTGCCTGATCCAAGCGGACAGCAAGCACATTCTTCTGAAACATCTGGCTTATGTAATAATGTTGTTGAATTCTCTGGGATACACGGTCAACAAAAAGAAATCAAGGCTAATACCCTCTCGAAAGATAATTTTCCTGGGTGCCAACTTGGACACAAACACCCAGATGGCCTACCTCACGCCAGAGAAGCAGGGGCAACTAACTCAATACTTCAAAACACTAGCAAATTGCACCAGGCTGACTGCAAGGAAAATCCTGCAGGCTCTGGGATTCATGGCATCTTGCATCTTACTAATCCCATGTGCAAAGCTGCATATGAGGAAACTTCAATGGTACCTGAAAAACCTATGGTCTCAACACAGCCACAGTTTGGAAACAATAATACCACTAATTCCATGTCTTCAAAAGGAATTTCTGTGGTGGGCTCAAGCATGCCAAACAAACACAGGTCTCCCATTCAGCAAGCCTCAAGCAAATCAAGTCATCACAACAGATGCCTCGGACTACGCCTGGGGGGCGCACATGACAGATCGGTGCATTCAGGGCAAATGTTCCCAAAAAGAAAAGCACCTTCACATCAAAAGGAAATGCTAGCAGTAATAAATGCTATTATAGCTTTCAAAGACCTTCTGCAACCAGGTCAACTATTGATAAGGACGGACAACACCACAGTAATGTGGTACATAAACAGGGAGGAACCCATTCATACCCCCTATGCAGACTGGCCATGTCACTTTGGAACATGGCCCTGGACTTACAAATTGAACTACAAGCACAGTACTTGCCAGGCAAGGAAAACAGGCTGGCAGACAACCCAAGCAGAAATATGACAGATCCACACGAATGGAAGTTGCATCCTCAAGTTTTTACAGAGTTAATTCAAGCATGGGGAAGGCCAGACATAGATCTCTTTGCCTCCCACAAAAATCACCAATTGACAAAATTCTGCTCAAGGATTTTTCATCCAAAGGCCTGGAGAGTGGACGCTCTCTCTTTCAATTGGACATAAATGACAGTTTATGCTTTCCCACCTCTTCCTCTGCTGCCCAAAGTTCTATTAAAAACCAGAGCAGACAGACCAAAGATGATTCTCATTGCTCCAGTCTGGCCAAGACAACACTGGTACCCACTCCTGAGGAGCCTGACTCATTCCCCACCATGGACCCTGCCTCTAATGCCTCTTCTTCTGACTCAGCACAGCTTCAAAACTCTTCACAGTCAGCTAAAAACACTCAATCTAGCCACATGGAAGATTCCTTAGCATCACAGCAGACCCTACTCTCCAAGGAGGTGCAGGATGTAATTTTGGAGGCCAGAAGGACGTCTACTAGAAAAGCTTACTCCGCAAAATGGAAACGGTTTTGTGTCTGGAATGAGAAAAAGGGCCAGGATCCTGGAAAACTGAATTTACCTCAAATATTACAGTATCTAGCTGAGCTGCTAAGCAGTGGACTTTCATTCTCCTCCATCAAAATCCATGCCTCAGCCATTTCTGCAGAATACAACACTGATCCACCCTTATTCTCTCACCCCCTCTTAAGACAGTTCCTCAGAGGGGCTAAGAATCTAAAACCCCCAAGGAAACAACCAATACCTGCTTGGGATCTCAATTTCATTCTAGAAAAGCTGACCTTGCCTCCTTTTGAGCCAGCTGCCTCATCAGATTTGCAATATTTGTCCTGGAAAACAGCTTTCCTTCTGGCTATTACCTCAGCTCGTAGGGTATCGGAACTACAAGCTCTCATGGCTGTGCAGCCTTTTATCATCTTCCATCAGGACAGAGTTTCCTTACGAACCAACCCGTCCTTTATGCCAAAAGTGGTATCCAGGGTAGCTTTGAATCAGGCTATACACTTACCTACCTTTTATCCTAATCCTCAAAACAAAGGGGAGAGATTACTACATTCCTTGGACATCCACCGACAACTGCGTTATTATTTGGACAGAACAAAGCCTTTCAGAAAATCAGTACAGCTCTTTGTGTCCTATGCTATAGGAGCTCAAGGAAAGCCAATTTCCAAACAGACAATCTCAAAATGGTTAGCCCACTGCATACGCTTTTGCTATTCTTTTCATGGCAAAACTGTACCTACAGGCATCAGATCTCACTCCACAAGGGCCACGGCTACCTCTGCAGCTTTTCTCAGAGGAGTTCCTACCAAAGATATTTTGGAAGCAGCCACTTGGAGTTCTGTGCATACCTTCTCCAAGCACTACCACCTTCCATTATACTCCAAATCTAGAGCGGGCTTTGCCACTGCAGTCTTGCAGGGCATTCTGGCTCCTCCTAGTTCCACCTAGTGCCTACCACCCCTTTCTTAGCTTTGGGATTCTACCCATCTGTTATGACTGCAGCTGTATGCACGATGAACATAGTACAGTTTTGTACCTACCATAAATGTAGATGTTCGAGTGCTAATACAGCTGCAGTCCAGGTTTCCCTCCCTCCTTCCCCTCTTGGGATAGGCCTATTGGCTAACACCTCCTCATGCAACCTGATTGGGGTATTCATTCTAGATGTATTTGCTTGCACTACTGTATTTTGATTATATGGCATTGCCTTATTACACAAATGTATGTATTGCCTTCCTTCTGGGGGCACCTGACATCTGGGGCAAGAAAAACTGAAGAAAATGGCGTCGGCTGGTTCTTTTATACCCCTGTCGTACTGACGTCAGGGAAGAAGCGACGGCAACCAACGCTGGACCTAGACTTTGGAATTCGGCCGACCGAGGACCCGCCTGATGGTAGGAGAACCCATCTGTTATGACTGCAGCTGTATTAGCACTCGAACATCTACATTTATGGTAGGTACAAAACTGTACTTTCTCTGGTCCTGAGTGAAGTGCTTTCGGAGCCCCTGATGCCCGCTTCTGTAGATTCGCAGGCCGCTACCGAGACCCTTTCAGAGTTTGTTATGCCACAAGACTCTTCTTCGACTAAGGATCCTGAGAATGTCTCTACCTTGGATTGTTCCGGAGCCCTGAGCAGACATCGGCTTCTGAGGAAGTTCTTCTCACTACAGATACTCAACACTAACCGACTTCTTTCGGGTCTTCAGTTCTTTCTAAAACTACCGAGTTTTTAAGGCCCAGGGTATGAACTATGCCTAAATAACAAGCAACCCAAGCTCAGGCACCTGCGTCCATGCCTCAGTCTCAAATGCTTAAAATGGCTAAAGACCTTATTATGCTTATTCGGGGAAGACAGGCTTCCTCTTCCAAAAGAAAGAGACTTGTCCTCAGTAGTGAGATCTGATCAGGAGTCCAATGACTCTGAGGTTTCTGAATATGAAGACATGCAACCTGTCAATGCTTATGAAGATTCTGATGCAGAGGAATCCATTCCTTCTGCCTCTCCTCCTGAGGAGTTTTCATTTGGTGAAATCATGCATACTTTAAGGGAGCATTTCCAATGGGAATGTCAAGACTACCCAAATCTTCCTCTAAACCAGTGGGCAGAGGCCAAAAAGCAAGTCCTTTCCCTGCTCTCCATGAGGGCAATACAACATGTTCCTGCAGACCAGATAGGCCAAAGTTTCTACTCCAGACTCTTCCTGGTACCCAGAAAAGATGGCACCTGGCGCCCAATCCTCAATCTATCCTTTCTTAACAACTTTCTGGTGATACCAAAATTCAAAATGCCCACCCTCCAGCAGCTTTTTCCTATGCTTTCCTAGGTTGCTTGGTTAGCCACCCTAGACCTAAAAAGAGGCCTGCCTACACATCCCAATCAGGGAATCTTGCAGGAACTATCTACATTTCAGGGCAGGATCTATGCACTTTCAGTTCTCTACACTTCCCTTTGTGTTATCCACTGCTCCCAGAGTTTTCACAAAATATCTGGCTTCAGCCATTGCTGTTTTCAGACAAAGAAATATTTACATTTACCCCTTAGACAATTGCCTGATTCAGGCAGACAGTCAGGAAAAGCTGTTACAGCACCTGACCTTTGTAAATGACCTACTGACCTCCCTGGGGTATACTATAAACGAAAAGAAATCAAAACTAGTCCTCACACAAAAAATTGTATTCCTGGGAGCAAGCCTGGACACAGCATCCCAGATCGCATTCCTTAGTCCTGAAAAACAAGCCTACCTGACAGGCTACTGCTCTGAACTAGCCACCAGAACCCAGTTACCCGCAAGGGAAATCCTGCAGGCTCTAGCGTTCATGGCCATCTGCATTCTACTCATTCCATATGCCAGACTGCATATGAGGAAACTATAATGGTACCTAAAAAGCCTTCTGTGTCAACACTGTCAAGACCTGGAAACTATCATACCTATGATATCCTGTCTAAGGAAAAATTTTCTTTGGTGGGCAGCAGCATGCAACCACAACAAGGGACTTCCTCTCACAACCCCATGCTGCCCAGACCATCACCACAGATGCATCATAATATGCCTGGGGTGCATACCTGGAAGGCAGGTGCATTCATGGCCATTGGAGCCCAAGGCAAATGCATCACATCAACCAAAAAGAGATGCTAGCTGTTCAGCATCCCCCTGACAGCTTCCAGACCCCTACTCTCCCTGGGGCCTCTAGTGATCAAAACAGACAATATCACAGTGATGTGATATATCAACAAGCAGGGAGGGACCCACTCTTATCCCCTCTGCAGGTTCGCCATGACCTTTTGACACATGGCCTCGGCATGCAAATACACCTGCTAGCACAATTCCTGCCAGGCTCCCTAAACTCTCTCTGGCAGGCAACCAGAAACCTGCTAGACCCACACGAGTGGCAGCTAGACCACAGAACCTTCAGCTTTGTAACCCAGCAATGGGACACCCTGAAGGTGGACCTCTTTGTTTCCCACTCCAATCATCAGCTCAGTAAATTCTGCACCAGAGACCCTCAGAACATGGCCTGGAAAGTGGATGATGTATCCTTCCAATAGGTAAACCTCTCGATCTATGCATTTCCCCCTCTACCACTCATTTCAAAGGTACTGCTCAAAGTAAGGGAGGAAAAACCAAGGGCAGTCTTGATTGCCCCAGACTGGCCACACCAGCACGGGTACCCACTGCTGCGCAGCCTGTCACCCCTGCCACCATGGCAGCTACCTCAGATCCCAACACTTCTGACTCAGAAGAATGGAGAATTCATGCCTCCACAATTGCAGACCCTCAACCTGGCAGCCTGGCTTATTCCCTGACCTCTCCTCCAGCTGCCAGCCTAAGCAAACAAGTCCTGGATGTTATATGTGAGGCCAGACGCCCCAGCACTAGAAAATCCTATGCTGACAAGTTGAAAAGGTTATGCACCTGGATTCAGGCTAAGGGAGCCGAAACAGCACAGCCCTCCCTACCTCTCATCCAGGATTACCTAGCAGACCTACTACACAGGGGTCTAGCCTTCTCTTCTATTAAAATTCATGCCTCTGCTATCTCTGCTCATTACAGCACAGAGCTACCTCTCTTCTCACAAATTCTCATCAAACAGTTCCTATGAGGGGCTAGCAACTTAAGGCCACACAGAAGAGCTCCTACCCCAGCTTGGGACTTTAACTTTGTGTTGGAAAAGCTCACCCTAGCCCCCTTTGAGCCTGCAGCTTCAGCAGAGTTAAAATTCCTCTCTTAGAAAACAGCCTTGCTTTTGACCATCACTTCAGCTAGAAGAGTTTGAGCTACAAGCACTCATGGCTGTAGAGCCCTTCATCATTTTCCATGCTGATAGGGTCTCCCTCAGGACTAACCCATCCTTCATGCCTAAAGTGTCCAGTGTGGCTCTCAATCAATCCATTCATTTGCCCACCTTTTTCCCTAACACACAAAACAAGGGGGAAATGATTCTACACACTCTAGATGTGCACAAACAGCTCAGATCCCATCTGCACAGGACTAAATCCTTTATTAAAACTGACCAATTGCTAGTCAGCTTCACAGCAGGGGCAAAGGGCAAGGCCATATCCAAACAATCTCCAAATGGATAGCACACAGCATCCATGTCTGCTACAAAACAGCACAGGAAACCACCCCCAAAGGTGGTCAGGATGCATTCCACCAGGGCAACCTCCACCTCTGCAGCTTTTCTCAGAGGGGTCCCCACCAGGGACATCCTGGAGGCTGCAATATGGACTTCTATTCATACCTTCACCAAGCATTAAGACCTGCCTATCTTCTCCATATCCAGTGCAGGCTTTGCCACCGCAGTCTTGTAGGGCATCCTAGCCATCCCCCAGTCTTCTTAACTGCTTCCACCCTTTCCTTCAGCTTTGGGAAGCAACCCAAGTGTGATGACTGCAACATTGAAACATGAAGAACATGGTGCAGTTGTGTACACTTATCATAAATGTAGATGTTAGAGTGTGTTCACTGTTGCAGTCCTGGATGTTCATCGTGTTTCACTGTTGCAGTCATTACAATTGGGTTATCCTGCTGGCAGGCTACCCGCAGTCGGCCTGAGTTCCAAAGTCTAGGTCCGGTGTTGGTTGCTGTCGCCTCTTCCCTGACGCCATTTTTTTTTCAGTCTTTCTTGCCGTGCGGTGCCCGAAGCGAAAACAGTTCGCAAGTGCTGGTCGGCCGACTCCTGAAGTTTTCAAATTCGAATTTCAGATCCATAGTCTTCGTTAAAGCTAAGTACCCCGTTGGGGAAACTTTTTTCTTGCTCCAGACCGATGTCCGAAAAAGTTAACTGTATTTCTTGTGGGAAGCAAATACCTCATAAGGATTTTCATTCTTACTGTATTCCTTGCCTAGGCCCTGAACATAATGTTGCTAGTTGTCGGATTTGTGCTAGATTTAACCAACGCACTATTAAGCGTCGGTACGATTTTGCATTTCATTACTTTGGCAGAAGATTTAATTATGTAATGCCGTCGGATCAGCCGACTACCGGAGTTTACAAAAAAACGAAAAGAAAAAGACAGGCATCCGAGATCCAAAACCGACGACGAGGCTTCTTCTAGGCCTGGCGCCGGTTCTTAGTGAGGCGCTTTCGCAGCCCCTGATGCCCGCTACCTCAGAGCCACAGGCCACTTCCAACTCCCACGTGGAGCCGACTGGGTCTCTGGAAACTCATGGTACTGGACACTCGGAAACTATTCCCTCAGATGGGTCCGGAGCCGCTGAGCAGGCATCGGCTTCTGAGAGTGTTTTCAGGCCTACACAGTTATATGTGAAACCTACTTCAGCTACAAAGATAAAGACTAAAGCAGCACTAAAGACAAAGAAACAAGTACAGCATTCACCTGGACAGGCCTCCATGCCTAAAAAACAGATTCTTAAAATGGCCAAAGACCTTATTACTATGATCAAGGGTTCCCATCCCCCTCCTGAAAAGAGGCCTAGGCAAGAGTTAGAATATGAATCTTCAGACCAGGTTTCCATTTCCTCTGATTCCTCCTCTGAACAGGATTGCCCTATTCCTCCCTATGAAGATTCTGATGCTGAAGAATCTATCCCTTCAGCCTCTCTTCCTGAGGGTTATTCTTTTGGGGAAACACTGCATACTATGAGGGAGCATTTCCACTGGGAGAGCCAAGATTACTCAGAATCCAAGAAAAGGCTCAGAGATTTCCTTTTATTGCCCCAGCACCAGGCCCCTTGCTATCCCGCCTGTTTTTGACATGGTAGATGATGTATTTACAGAGTCCAGTTTTTCTCCAGACTCTTTACCACCAGCCCCTGTTAAGCCAGACAGATACTACAGGGTTCCTGATTCACCTAAATTTCTCTATAAGAACCCTGCAGCTGACCAGAAACCATCTCTCAGGGTCCCAAAGGGGTCAAGGCTTCTACTGCAAAAAACCCTATCCCCTCTGATAGGGATTCTAGGGCCGTAGACAGATGGGGCAAAAAGATATATACCTCTGCTACCTTGGCTGTAAGAGCTTTAAATTGCCAATTTCATATGCTTAAGTATCAGCAATATCTTATATCCTTGCTTAAACAGAAAATGCCAGCAAATGCAGAATGTGCAGACAATAAAGAAATGCAGGATTTTATTGCATGCAGCTGAACAAGTTGGAAAGCATACTTTGCAATATGGTTTTGATTCTCTTGAGGCCTCCTGCAGGGCTGCTGTTACAGGTTCTGTCATTAGGAGACATGCTTGGTTAAAAGAACAAAATTTGCCGGATCATGTTAAAGCAAAACTATTAGACGCTCCTTTACAGCATGATACTTTGTTTGGTGCTAAAGCAGAAGAGGTGTTGAAGAAAATGGAGGACAAGGCTAAATCTATGCAAACAGTCAAGGATTTATTTCAGGTACAGCCTCCCAGATTTAGCAGGAACTGGCCTACAAAAAAATGGTCCTTTCCAGTGTCAGACCACAAAGGGGCAGATACAGATGCCCCAGAGGCAGATCACAGCCCCAAGGCTCATACAGGCCTAAACAATGGGGTGCTTCTACCTCCAAGAGCGGAGAGGAAAAATCACAGCCATACAGGAAACAGTCTCAATGACTTTCCACTTCCAGCACCAAGCAGTTATCTTTTGACAGCCCCTTTGGGGGGAAAGCTAGCACTATTTTCACAAAATTGGCACATGATCACCCAGGACAAATGGGTTCTAAATATAGTTTCACAAGGTTACAGGTTCCACTTTCACACCCTGCCAAGGCAAAACGGTATGCCAGACTTGCCACGCAATCAATGGGCAGAGGCACAAAAACAAGTTTCATCCCTCATGGACATGAGGGCCATTCAACAAGTACCAGAACAAGAGCAGGGTCATGGATTCTATTCAAGACTGTTCTTGGTACCCAGAAAAGACTAAGCCTGGAGACCAATACTGGACCTATCTATTCTAAACACATATCTGGATATTCCAAAATTCAAAATGTTGACTCTACAGCAGCTTCTGTCCATGTTGGGCAAGAAGGCTTGGCTTGTGACTTTAGATCTAAAAGAGGCATACCTGCATGTCCCAGTCAGACAAACATGCAGAAGATACCTCAGATTCAAAGCTGGCTCAATGCACTACCAATTCTCTGCACTGCCCTTTGGCTTATCTACTGCGCCCAGGGTCTTCACAAAGTGCCTGGCACCAGTAATTGCATTTTGCAGACAAAGAGGAATACAAATGTATCTTTACTTGGACGACTGCCTTATTCAAGCGGAGAACAAGGACATTCTTCTACAGCATCCGGCGTTTGTAAAAATATTACTGACAAGTCTAGGGTACACAGTAAACGAGAAGAAATCAAAACTCATACCCTCTCAAGAGATAATATTCCTGGGTGCAAGCTTAAATACAACTGCCCAGATGTCTTATCTCACGCCAGACAAACACAGACAACTGACTACTTATTTCAAAATGTTGGCAACAAAGACCCAGTTATCTGCAAAAAAAATTCTGCAGGCCTTGGGTTTCATGGCATCCTGCATTTTGCCAATTCCATATGCAAGACTGCATATGAGGAAACTTCAGTGGTATCTAAAAAGTGTTTGGACTCAACATTGCCACAGCCTGGAAACAATAATTACCCTCATTCCCTGCCTGCAACACGAGTTTCGATGGTGGGCAAAAGCCTGTCACCACAACACGGGACAGCCATTCACCTTACCCACAGCCAGGCAGACATTGACAACAGATGCATCAGATTATGCCTGGAGGGGCCATATGGCAGGAAGATGTATTCAGGGCACATGGTCTGCAAGTGAAATGCATCTACATATCAATCAAAAAGAGATGCTAGCTGTTCAGAATGCCCTGACAGCCTTCAAGGATCAACTTCATCCAGGACAACTACTAATAAAGACTGACAATACTACAGTCATGTGGTACATAAACAAGCAGGGAGACACACATTCCTACCCCCTCTGCAGGCTAGCCATGAACTTGCAGCACACAGCATTGACATACCAAGTACATCTGCAAGCTCAATTCCTGCCAGGAAGGAAAGATACTCTGGCAGACGAACTAAGCAGAAACCGAATGGATCCCCACGAGTGGAAATTGGATCCACAAGTCTTCAGCATGATAACAAGGACCTGGGGATGCCCGGACATAGACCTATTTGCCTCCCCTCACAACTACCAACTACAAAGATTCTGCACAAGGACTTATCACAAGCAAGCATGGAAAGTGGGTGCTCTATTTTCAGCTGGAAAAATCTAACCGTATATGCCTTTCCTCCTCTGCCTCTCCTCCCCAAGGTACTCCTCAAGGTCAGACAAGAGAAACCAAAAAATGATACTAATTGCCCCAGACTGGCCCTGCCAGCACTGGTACCCAATCCCAAAGAGCTTGTCTCACTGCCCAGCCTGGGCATTACCTCAAATTCCTCACTTATTGACCCAACAAGACAGCCAGATACTGCACAGCCAACTCAAAACCTTAAACCTGGCGGCATGGCAGATAATATAGCCTCTCAAGACACACCTCTCTCTAAAGCAGTGATGGATGTTATTTTGGAGGCCAGGTGGCCTAGCACCAGAAAATCTTATGCAGACAAATGGAAGAGATTTTGTGCTTGGAAACAAGCACAAAGTATTGACATGATTCCCCAGATTTTGCAATACTTAACTGAGATGTTGGATAAAGGCCTTTCTTTTTCATCAATAAAAATTCATGCCTCTGCCATTTCAGCTCATTACAATACAGAACCACCTATCTTTTCTAATCTGTTACTGAGGCAGTACCTCAGAAGGGCCAAAAACATAAGACCTCCAAGGAGAGCACCAATACCTGCATGGGACCTCAACTATGTCTTGGAAAAACTCACACTGCCTCCGTTTGAGCCAGCCTCTGCAGCTGACATAAAATTCTTATCCTGGAAAACAGCTCTGCTCCTAGCAATAACCTCTGCTAGAAGAGTCTGAGTTACAGGCACTCATGGCTGTGGAACCTTTTATCATTTTTCATCCTGACAGGGTTTCGCTGAGGACAAACCCTACATTTATGCCTACGGTAGTGTCCAGTGTGGCCCTAAACCAAACAATTCATTTGCCTACCTTCTATCCTAACCCACAGAATAAGGGTGAGAGAATTCTGCATTCTTTGGACATTCACAGACAGCTACGCTTCTACTTGGACAGAACTAAAGCTTTCAGAAAGACTGATCAACTTCTGGTGGCATATGCTGCAGCATCACAAGGAAAGCCCATCTCTAAACAGACTATTTCAAAGTGGATAGGCCATTGCACTCGTTTCTGCTATTCACAGCATGGCAAGTCAGTGCCTAAGGGCATTAGGCCACATTCAACCAGAGCAGCAGCCACTTCAGCAGCCTTCCTCAGAGGAGTACTGACCAAAGACATCTTAGAGGCTGCAACTCAGAGTTCAGTGCATACCTTTACAAAGCACCATCACTTACCTCTCTACTCTAAATCCAGGGCAGGCTTTGCCACTGCAGTTCTGCAGGGCCTTATAGCCACTCCTAATCCTATTTAGCTCCAGCCTCCCTACCTTAGCTTTGGAATTCAACCCAATTGTAATGACTGCAACAGTGAAACACAATGAACATAGTACAGTTGTGTACCTACCATAAATGTAGATGTTCGAGTGTATTCACTGTTGCAGTCCAGGTTACCCTCCCACCATCCACCTTTTTTCTTTGCTGGGACCTAACTGTACTTTTCTACTCTATACAACCTATGCGGTGTATTTGCTTGTAGATTTAGGAAAAGTTGTTTTTTGCGCATGCATGCTTATTGGCATAATTTAGCCTACCATTTTAGGGGCACCTGACATCTGGGGCAAGAAAAACTGAAGAAAATGGCATCGGCTGTATCTTATATACCCCTGACACACTGACGTCAGGGAAGAGGCGACAGCAACCGACGCCGGACCTAGACTTCTCAGGCCGACTGCGAGTAGCCTGCCAGCAGGATAACCCAATTGTAATGACAACAACAGTGAATACACTTGAATATCTACATTTATGGTAGGTACACAACTGTACTTTTCCCACCTTCCATCCCCCTTGTCTCTCTCTCTCGCTTCCTCTCTCTTTACAGGGAATTTTTGGTATTTACTTTCTACTGGTGGTGTTCTTCCACCATATCCTAGCTTCCCATTTGGGGGGTCCTGACAGTTGGGGCAAGAAAAACTGATGTAATGGTGTCAGCTGCCTGATTTTATACCACTGATGACCTGACATCAGTCCTGGAGTGACAGCAACCGACGCAGAAATCCTAAGCCTCTGGTATTCAGGCCGACTGAGGGCTACCCCTGGCAGGATAACCCAAATGTGATGACTGCAACAGTGAATACACTCGAACATCTACATTTATGGTAAGTGTACATAACTGTACTGTACTGAAAATGGCCTCATCACTTTCATCAGGGGTAGCCATACCACTCCTCCTAAAAGAAAAAGGGATATTTCCCCTGAAGTTCACACAAAACCAGATTCTGAAATGTCAGACTACCTTGATTAAGATGAGGAACAACAACCTCTCACCTCCTTTGAGGATTCTGATGCAGAGGACTCCATTTCTTCTGCCCCCCCCCCCCAGAGAATCTTTCATTTGGGGAACCCTGTACACTTTCAGAGAGCATTTCCGCTGGGAAGCCCAAGATTATCCTCAGTCTAAGAAAAGAGAGAATTTCTTGACCTTCCTCAGCACAGACCCATGGCCATCCCTCCTATTCTGGACGTGGTGGATGATGTTTTCAATGAATCTAGCCTCACCCCTGATGCCCTACCACCTGCTCCTAGAAAATCTGACAGGTAGGTGCTACAAGGGTACCTGATTCACATAAATTTTTGTTTAAAAACCCTGCAGCAGACCCAGAGGTAATCACACAGGGGCCCAAAGGGGCCAAGGCTAGCTCATCTAAAAACCCAGTTCCCTCTGACAAGAACTCAAGCACTCTAGACAGATGGGGTAAGAAAGTGTACACCTCCTCAACTTTAGCTGTCAGAGCTCTTAACTGCCATTTCCATATCTTAAAATATCAACAGCACACCTTGGAACTTATGAAACAATAACATGTCATCTTTATTTGACACTAATACATCCAAGGAATTAGCAGATGATCTGCACTCTACTTCTCAAGTAGCTAAACACTCCCTGCACTGCGGATTCGATGCCCTAGAAGCCTCAAGTAGGGCCGCTGTGGCAGATTCAGTCATTAGGAGGCACGCATGGCTAAAAGAACAGCCACTGCCTGATCATGTAAAATCTAGACTACTTGATGTCCCCCTGGATAAAGACCGCTTGTCTGGATCAAATGCAGAGGAGGTTATCAAAAAGTTGGGGGATAAAGCTAAATCTATGCAAACAGTAAAAGACTTCCTCCAGGTTCAAACTCCGAGATTCAGCAGAAACTTTCCCTCTAAGCACTGGTCTTTCCCAGCCTCCAACAGACAGGTTCAAGGGAAACCTTGCAGGGGCAGACCATTTGGACCAGAAAACCAAGGCCAGCAAAAAAATAAGCAGTGGCCCTCCGCCACTCCCACAGCAAGGTGTTCTAAGTCCACTCACTACTTTAAGAATGTGCAATGACTCTCACTCCACCTCCTATCAAAGGTTAGGAGTAAGGCTATCCCTTTGCAAACAAAATTGGCTGTTTGTAACAAAGGACCAATGGGTTTTACAAATCATTTTACAGGGCTACAAATTTACCTTATAACAAGTCCCAACCATATCAGGTTACCCAAATCTACCTCCAAATTAGTGTCCAGAAGCATTAAAACAAATGCACTTACTCCATTCCCAAGGGGCAGTGGAGTCTGTACCACAGGAGCAAGCAGGAAAAGGATTTTACTCCAGACTGTTCCTAGTGCCAAGGAAAGAAGGCACTTGGTGACCCATCCTTGACCTGTCCACTCTAAACCCCTTTCTAGGGTCCCAAAATTCAAAATGCTAATTCTTCAAAAGCTTTTACTAATGCTGGCCAAAAATGCATGACTGGCCACTCTAGACCTGCGGGATGCCTACCTTCATATACCCATAAGGGAGTCTTGCAGAAAATACCCTTGCTTCAGAGCAGGTTCACAACACTTTCATTTCTCTGCGCTACCCTTTGGCTCATCTATGGCTCCCAGGATCTTCACAAAATGCGTGACCCCAGTGGTTGCCTTCTGCAGACAGCCAAACATCCAGATTTACCCTTATCTGGATGACTCCCTAATACAAGCAGACAACAAAGAGAAGTTACTACAGGACCTGCTCTTTGTACAAACAACCGTAACCTCTCTAGGGTTCACTATTAAAAGGAAAAAAATCAAACCTAAACCCCTCCTGGCAGATCTCCTTCTTAGGTGCACTCCTGGACATAGCCTCCCAGACAGCCTTTCTCTCCCCAGAAAACCAAAGCTTTCTGCCAAATTACCTTTCCCAGTTAGCTCACAGAAAAAAAAAAAAACTCACAGCAAGGAAAATTCTGCAATCAGTGGGTTACATGTCATCCTGCATTCTAATGATCCCCTGGCCAGGCTGCACATGAGAACTCCAGTGGTACCTAAAGAACCTTTGGTGCCAACACTGTCAGTCTGTGGAGACCACTCTCCCCCTCATTCCATGCATAAGGAACAAGTTTCTTTGGTGGGCAGAGGCCTGCATTCAGAACAAGGGCTTTCCCTTCACCTACCTACCACAAGGTCAGACGGTCACCACAGATGCCTCAGACCTAGCTTGGGGCGCTCATTTAGACACCCGGTGCACCCAAGGCTCTTGGGACCTCAGGCACCTTCATTGGCACGTCAACCTAAAAGAAATGATGGCAGTTCACAAGGCTATCGCATTCTTCCGAGTTCCACCTAAAACCAGGGACCTCCTCATAAAAACAGACAGTACCACAGTCATGTGGTATGTCAACAAGCATGGGGGGACACACCCCATACCCTCTCTGCTAACTAGCCATGACCCTCTGGTAGACAGCCTCATCCATTGGCCTACACCTGATAGCCCAGTACATCCCAGGAGTAAACAACACCCTAGCAGACCATCTAAGCAGAAACTACTTAGACCCCCACAAGTGGAAGCTACAAAAGGGGGCATTCCTCCAAATCACCCAGGCCTGGGGGACACCAGAGGTGGACCTCTTCACCTCCCAACACAATCAGCTGCAAAAATTCTGCGCAAGGGAGTTCCACCCCCCTAGCTTGTAAGTGGATGCTCCTTCATTCCAATGGACCAATCTCTTCATTTATGCATCCCCCTACCGCTCTTACTCCCAAGGGCACTGCTCAGAATAAGGCAGGAAGGACCAAAAGCCATCCTTATAGCAGAAGGTTGCCTCAGGCACCATTGGTACCCCTTGCTGCTCAGCCTGACAAAGGAGCCTTACAGCCCCCTGCCTTTAACTGCAGACCTCCTGACCCAAGCCAAAGGGGAGATTCTACATCCAAACCTGTGCACACTCAAACTTTCTGCATGGTTTATCCCCCAGGGACCAGGGATAACCCACAGTTGAGCAAGCAGGTCCTAGACACTATTAAGGAAGCTAGAAGGCCCAGTACCAGGAAAGCTTACTCAGAGAAATGGAAAAGATTCAACTCCTGGTACCTGTTTAAAGGCCACAGTAGCTCCCAGCCGTTCCTCCCACTTATTCTGGACTACCTAGCGGAGCTACTTAACAAGGGCCTCTCCTTTTCCTCCATTAAAATCCATGCCTCAGCCATTTCAGCACACTTTAATATTGAGTCTGTCTTCTCTCACCCTTTGATTAAGCAATTCCTCAGAGATGTATCTAACATTAGGCCCCCCTAGAAGGCTACCCACTCCAGCCTGGGACCTGAACTGTGTCTTAGAAAAACTGACATTGCCTCCCTTCAAACCAGCTGCATCAGCAGACCTAAAACACCTTTCCTGGAAGACTGCCTTCTTCTTGGCTATTACTTCAGCTAGGAGGGTGTCAGAACTTCAAGCACTTATGGCCACTAAACCTTTCATTGTCTTCCATGCAGACAGGGTGTCTCTCAGGACTAATCCCTCATTCATGCCAAAGGTAGTATCAAATGTGACCATAAATCAGGCTATTCATCTTCCCACCTTTTGTCCAAACCCTCAGAATAAAGGGGAGAGAATTCTGCACACACTGGTTGTACACAGACAGTTAAGGTACTACCTGGACAGAACAAAGTCCATTAGGAAGACTGATCAATTGTTGGTTGCATTCTCCTCAGGGAAAGAGGGGAAGCCCATCTCCAAACAGACCATTTCTAAATGGATATCTCACTGCATACAATTCTGCTACACTTTTCGTGGAAATGCTCCTCCTAAATCTGTCAGAGCACATTATACTAGGGTAGCCTCTACTTCCATTGCCTTCCTTAGAGGAGTACCCACCAGGGACATCCTGGAAGCTGCCACTTCGACCTAGGTCTACACCTTCACCAAACACTACCACCTGCCTCTGTACGCCAGGGCTCAGGCAGGCTTTGCCTCTGCAGTCCTGCAAGCCATGCTAGCTCAATCTTAGGAATTTCATACTTCCATCCTCCCCTTTCTCAGCTTTGGGAATCCTCCCACAAGTGATGACTGCAACAGTGAAACATGAAGAACATAGTACAGTTGTGTACACATACCATAAATGTAGATGTTCAAGTGTATTCACTGTTGCAGTCCTATTTTCCCTCCCACCTTACTCCTTAATCTTATCCTTTTTGGAAGTTATCTGTCATTCTTGTGGACGTGGACCTCCACAGCCTCTTTAAACATTTCCTTCAAGGGGCTCCTACAGGTTAGAGCAAGAAAAACTGATGTAATGGCACTGGCTGCTCTCCTTTATACGAATGACGACCTGATGTCAGTCCACAGGCGACAGCAGCCGTTGCAGGGGAAAAGCTTTACTCTGGTATTCGGGCTGACCGAGGGCTACCCAGCAGGGATAACCCACAAGTGATGACTGCAACAGTGAATACACTCAAACATCTACATTTATGGTAAAGGTACACAACTGTACTTTATTGCAGTTTCAGCTGACAGATCTTCAAGGCAACTACCTTCTTCTCTTTTTCCCCCACTGATAAGGATAGTAAATTTATGGACAGGTTGGAGAAGAAGGTATATACTTCTTCCACCTTGGCCATAAGAGCAATTAATTATCAAACTCATATGGCCAAGTTTGCTTTGGATTCCCTGACCAAGGCCTTTATTCTGCTGTCTGACATACCTGACTCACCAGCCAAGGCTCAGCTGGACACCCTTCTAAACATGGTATCCCAGATAACTAGACACTCAGTCAAGTGCAGCTATGATGCTGTTGAAGCCTCTTCCAAATCGGCTGCATCTGGTTCAGTGTTAAGGAGGTTTTCGTGGTTGAAATTCCAACCTTTGCCTTTGGATGTCCAAGCAAAATTGTTAGATGCTCCTTTGGATAAATCAGCACTCTTTTTGGAGCTGCCTCTGCAGAGCTACTTAAGTCACTGCAAGAAAAAGGAAAAGACTTGCAGAATCTAAAACATTTACTGGTGTCACCGGTTCCTAGGTTCCATAGGAACTTCCCTCCAAAAACCCAGCTTTAAGAGGCAGTTCTCCCATTCCTCTGCCACTCATGCCAGGGAACAAAGTCAACCTAGGAAACCATCTGCTCCTAGATCTTCATCCATCTCAACATCTTCATCCTTTTGGAGGCAGCCAGACATTAGAGCTCCTCTGCTGTGACTCCCTTCCCTTACCCACCACCACGCCTCTCTCCCTATGCCTAACCCTATCCCTACCCTCCTGGCAGAAAATTACCACATACAGGTGGGTGATCTGTATCATTGAGAGAGGATATTTCATGACTTGGTGGGAATTTCCATCATTCCAGGGAGTTCCACAACTTCCTTCAGTCAGCTTTCACTGTCTGCCACCATCCTGACACAACTTTCTCAGGGCACTGTAGAAGTAGTACCCAAAGATCAATTAACCAAGGGGTTTTACTCCAGGGTGTTTTTGGTTCTAGGAAAGGATGGTCCTTGGAGACCCATCCTCGACCTATCCTTCCTCAATCCCTTCCTCAAGGTGCCAACCTTCAAAATGCTCACATTACAGCAACTTCTTCCTCACATTCCTCAACAATCCTTTATGGCTTCCCTGAATCTGAAGGATGCATACCCGTCACATCCCTATTCACCCCACTTACATGAAATTTCTTTGTTTCTCTGTGGGTTCCTCACATTTTTATTTCCCTGCCTTGCCCTTGGGACTCTCCACAGCCCCAAGAGTATTCACCAGATGTCTAGCCCCGGTCATTGCAGACTACAGGGCATACAATTTTATCCTTATTTAGAAGATCCATTGATCCTACAACAGGACTGTCTCACCCTGTCTCAACATCTGAACTGGGTTTGCAGGATTTTGCAAAATCTAGGATTCATGGTCAAGTACCAAATGACCCCATCACAAGACCTTGTTTTCCTGGGGTGCAGAATAAGAACAAACTTGATGTCCGTCTTTGTCCCTGCTCAGAAAGTGGAAGTTCTCACCCAAGTCTTCCAGTCCCACCTACCACTACCATCCATGTCAGCTAGAGAATTTCTGAGAATCCTGGGATTCATGGCATCCTTGATCTCCATGCTCCCTCTAGCCAGGATGCACATGAGGATGTTTCAGTGGGTATTGAAAAATTATTGGAACCAGCATGTTCATCCCTTGGAAGCCAATCTTCCTCTTCTCCCCAGTTTAAAAAAGGAACTCACCTGGTTGATCTCTATCATCGCCCTCAATCAAGGAGTGCAGTTAGATTCTTCTACCCAAACAGCATCTTCACACAGATGCATCAGGTCTAAGTTGAGGGGCTGTCCTTCACAGTACCAGCTTCTAGCACAAGGTGCAGGGGGAATGGTCCATTCCAGAAAAATGGGACCACATCAGTCTAAAAGAATTAAGGGCCCTTTACTTGGCAATTCATGTTTTTCAAGGGATCCTTCTGCCAGGCACATTGCAGGTCATCACAGACAGGATAACAGTCCTGTGGTACATAAACAGGGAGGAACAAAATCCTACCCTGTCTGCAGTCTGGCAGTTCAAATCTGGTCCCGAGCAACAGCACTACAGATTTATTTACAGGTAGTTTACATCCTGTCCGAAGACCACATGATGGCAGACACCCTGAGCAGGACCTTAACACCCTCCCACGAATGGATGCTTCACAGGGAGATGTTTCTGGATCTAATTCACAGGTGGGGGGTATTCCTCATGCAGATCTGTTTGCCTCCTCCTAGAACAGACAGATGCCCCTCTTTTGCATAAGTCTTCCCCTGGAAGGTGGATGCCTTCTCATGGAAGGAAATGTTCCTTTATGACCTCCCCCCATTTCCATTGATTCACAAAGTCGTCCTGAAAATACAGAAGGACCAACCAAAAATCCTGTTGGTGACTCCCTTCTGGCCAAGACAGCATTGGTTTCCCCTACTTTTTCATCTAGCCCAGGGCAGTCACCGCAGGTTACCTCACTGCTTCAACCTACTCTCACAAGACAAGGGGTCCCCTTATTCATCCTCACCTTCTCAATCTCAATCTGACTGTGTTGATGATAGAATTTTGTTCTCCTTTAGGCACCTATATTCAGAGGACATACTCAATGTTCTGCAGGAGGCCAGAAAACCAAGTACTAGGAGAAACTATTTAAATGGAAAAGATTCTCCAATTGGTGCTGTAAGAGTAAACAGGACTCATCTCAAGCTTCTGTTCCACAGTCCTTATGTGAATTGTTGCATTCAGGGTTGACTTATTCTTCAGTAAAAGTGCATTTTTCTGCTATTTCTGCTTGCCTTCCCCTGATTGTACCTCTGGCTTCCAGGCTAGATATCAAGCTGTTTTTGAAAAGGGTCCTTCATATCAGGCCTCCTCGTATGCCCATTCCTGCACCTTGGTACCTAAACTTTGTGCTGGAAAAACTTACTCTAGCTCCCTTTGAGCCAGCCCATTCTCCCACTTCCAAGTTTTGTACTTGGAAAACAGTCCTATTAGTGGCTCTCACTTCTGCTAAGATGGTATCCGAGATACAAGCCCTTATGGCTTCACCTCCCTACCTTGTCTTCCATAAAGTTAGGGTTTTCTTAAGGACTAACCCTTCCTTCATGCCAAAAGTAGTTAATGGGATCTACCTAAATCAGACCATTAACTTATAAAAAAAAACAAAAACGGTCGTAGGTAAAAGCAAGGTGCAAAAAGGAGCCCAAACAAAATGAAAGAAAATGCACCGAGCTAGCACACTGAGAACGTTTATTAATAGACAAAACAGAAAATGGTGAGCGCTTTCACAACATAAAGTTGCTTCATCAGACAACAGTAAAAGGCTTACACTCTATTTAAATAGTCAAATTTAAATACAAATTTAAGTACATCAAGTTCTCTAAGCTTTTATATTGTTGAAAAAATTCAGGTAGACGTTGATTTGTAGAGAAAGTGTCATTCACATCAGCATTTGTCTCCAAATTCAGTAATGGATTAACTGGAATATCCAAAATCCTTAGAAAACGATGATGCTGTCCACTCATGGACTGTTCAGTTGTAGTATCCTCCATTAGACTGTGTGCCCCTTGACCGAATAAAAGAAAATAGTATAAAAAACAAAAACGGTCGTAGGTAAAAGCACTGTATATAGTGTGGTTATATATGCTTAGTAACTTTGTGTGTAACATTATATGCATAGTGCATCTTTATTGTAGGATTCACTGTGGTAAGCTTCTCTTGAATTTGATTGTGTACAGCTTGCTAACCCTAATTAGTTAATTGAGTAATGGATATTTGACTATTTAAATAAAGTGTAAGCCTTTTACTGTTGTCTGATGAAGCAACTTTATGTTGTGAAAGCGCTCACCATTTTCTGTTTTCTGTTTTGTCTATTAATAAACGTTCTCAGTGTGCTAGCTCGGTGCATTTTCTTTCATTTTGTTCAGACCATTAACTTGCCTGTCCTTCTACCCACAGTCACAGAACTCCTCAGAAAGGACCCTGCATTCCTTGGATGTTCATAGGCAACGGAGTATGTTCTTCATGTTTCATTGGTGCAGTCTTCACCTGTGGGTTATCCCTGCTGTGATAACCCTCGGTCGGCCCGAGGGTCATTGTTTTTGTGCGCAAGCTGGTGTCGCCTGTAGTCTGATGTCAGGTCATCACTACTGTAAAGCAAGGCAGCTGACGTCATTACATCAGTCTTTCTTGCTGTGGAGCCCGTAGCAGAAGCAGTTTGCATGAGTACCAGCCGGTTGCTACCAGAAGTAGAACTTCAGCAGAAAACGTCTAAAGCCAAGTACCCCATTGGGGACCCTTTTTTCTTGCTCTAACCAATGTCCGAAAAAGTTAACAATTGTCTCGCCTGTGGAAAGCAGATCCCACACCTAGACTTTCATTCTTACTGCATCACTTGTTTAGGCCCAGACCCTGACATCCCTCGTTGCTGGTTCTGTGCCCTCTTTAATGTGAGAACCAGTCGCCGTAGAGCTCTTTTTGTAGACAATTATTTTCGTATTCAGTCTTAGAATTTCTGATATGGTGTCGATCAGCCAACAATCCGCCGATATTCAAAAAAAAAAAGTAACAATAGAGACGGGCCACACAAGGCTAAGCCTTCCGATGATGCTACTGCTAAGCGGAATTCAGTGAAGCGCTTTCACAGTCCCTGATGCCTGACTCGCTTTCTACACAGGCCTCTGCCGAGACCCTTTCGGCGTCCGGTATGCTGCAGAAATCCACTTAGTCTTCCGAGCCTTTAGCTGTCTTTGCTTTGGTTTGGGTCCGGAGCCGCGATGCAGGCACTGGCTTCCGAGGAGGCTGTTCGCACTACCGATTCTGGACAAAAACCAACATCTTCTCTTCCATCTACCATTTCTCAGAGACCGACGGATTCTCTCAGGCCTCGAAGCCAGGCCACTCCTAGGAAATCTGCTTCTAGCCACCATCTTGCTACTACTCCCCCACCCCAAACTCAAATGCTTAAAATGGCTGAGGATCTCATCTCCCTTATTCGAGGTACTCAAACATTCACCCCCCCCCCCAAAAAAAATGACTTCTTTCTCAGAAATTGACAGACCAAGAGTCTGAGGAATCTGATTATTCTACCTTTGAAGAGGAACAGCAGCCCTTAACTGTTTGAGGATTCAGATACAGAGGAATCCACCCCCCTGCCTCCCCTCCAGAGGACCTTTCCTACAGGGAAACCCTCCACTCCCTCAGGGAGCATTTTCATTGGGAATCTCAGGACTACCCACAATCAAATGAACTACTTAGTTTCTGGACCTGCCCCAGCACAGACCCCTGGCCATCCCACCTATTCTAGAAGTGGTGGAGAGTGATTTCCTTGAATCCAGCTTAACCCTCGATTCCCCTGTCTTCCTGCTCCAGCTAAACTTGACAGGTACTACAGAGTACCGGATTCTCACAAATAATTGTACAGGAACCCTGCTGCAGACACTGAGGTCATTACATAGGGACCCAAAGTAGCTAAGACTAGTTCTGCCAAGAATCCTCTTCCTTCTGACAAAGACTCCAGAGCTCTGGACAGATGGGGTAAGAAAGTATTACACCTCTACAACCTTAGCTATCCGAGCACTCAAATTGTCAGTTCCATATGTTAAAATATCAACACACCTTGGAACAAATAAAGCAGAAGATTGCTACCTCTCCTGGTGGTGCCAACTCAAAAGAGGTGACAGAATTACTTCACTCTGCTGGTCATGTCCAAGCACTCGTTACAATGTGGATATGACGCCCTAGAAGCCTCTAGCAGGGCAGCAGTGACAGGATCTCTTATTAGAAGACATGCATGGCTGAAGGAACAATCTCTCCCTGATCATGTCAACTCTAAACTTATTGATGCACCCCTAGATAAGGAAAGCAGAAGAGGTGCTTAAAAGATGGAAGACAAAACAAAATCTATGCAAACAGTAAAAGATTTCTTTCAAGTTCAACTGCCCAAATTCAGCAGAAACTTTCCCTTTAAGCACTGGGCCTTCCCTGCACCCAGCAGACAGAGCCAAAGTAAGCCCTGCAGGGACAGGACATCCAGGCCCCTATTCCAAGGCCAGCAAAGAACCAAACAATGGACCACTTCTACCTCTAAGGCAGGGAGTTCTAAGCCAAGCTTCTATGGTAAACACTCACAGTGACTCTCCCCTACCACCTCTACCCTCCTTTCACTCGTCTAAAGCTAGGAGGAAGGCTCACCCTCTTCAAGGACAATTGGGTCTCTATAACCAAGGACCAATGGGTATTAAAAATCATTTCTCAGGGATACAGATTCTCCTTCAACGAACTCCCAATTCCAAGAGAGTACCCAGACCTCCCCCCAAACCAGTGGGCAGAGGCATTAAACAGGTAAAAACACTAATATCCCAGGGGCAGTAGAACCTGTCCCTCCAGATCAAACAGGGAAAACGTTTTTACTCCAGACTATTCCTTGTTCCCAGAAAAGAGGGCACTTGGTGCCCCATCCTGGATCTATCCAAACTGAACACCTCCTTGGTGGTCCCCAGATTCAGAATGCTAACCTTGCAGCAGCTCCTGCCTATGCTCACACACAATGCCTGGGTGGTGACACTAGACCTAAAAGATGCCTACCTTCACATCCCCATCTAGGAGTCATGCAGAAAATTCCTGTGCTTCAGAGCAGGCTATCAGCACTTCCAGTTCTCTGTACTGCCCTTTGGCTTATCTGCTGCTCCCATAGTGTTCACCAAATGCTTGGCCCCGGCTATAGCATTCTTCAGACAGAAGTATACAGATTTACTCTTACCTGGACGACTGCCGCATTCGGATGAACAGCAAAGAAATGTTGCTCCAGAATCTTCTCTGTCAGAAAACTCCTAACTTCCCTAGGGTTCACCATCAACAAGAAAAAAATCAAAGCAAAAACCCACCAGGAAAATTGTTTTCCTGGGAGCTGTACTAGACACAGCAACCCTAATGGCCTATCCCCAGAAAAGCAGAGATTCCTGCCTCTCTGCTTCACCCAGCTGGCTTCCAAAAGTCACCTCACTGCGAGGAAGTTCCTGCAAGCCCTGGGATACATGGCATCTTGCATCCTTCTCATCCCTGTCTCCAGGCTTCACATGAGAAAGCTTCAGTGGTACTTAAAGAACCTTTGGTGTCAGCACTCTCAGTCCCTAGAGACCACTCTCCCACTGATTCCTTGCATAAGGGATGAACGTCTCTGGTGGGCAGAGGCCTGTGCCATGGACAAGGGTCTTCTCTTCATCCTCCGGCCTTCTGGCCAGACCATCACCATCGACGCCTCAGACATAGCTTGGGGCACTCACCTAGCAGGCTTTGGAATGCCCAGCAACTTCACTTGCACATCTACCAGAAAGAAATGATGGCAGTGCAAAACGCTGTCCTTCCAACCCCATCTCAGGTCAGGGGTCCTCCTTATAAAAACAGACAGCACTACAGTAATGTTGTACATCAACAAGCAGGGGGGCAGCCAATCTTACCCCCTGTGCAGGTTAGCCATGACTGTGTGGCTTACAGCCACCTCCATAGGGCTACACCTGATTTCCCAATACTTACCAGGGATCAACAACACACTGGCAGACCACCTAAGCAGAAACTTACTGGACCCCCACAAATGGCAACTCCACAGAGAAATCTTTCTACAAATCACCCAGGAGTGGGGGACCCCAGAGGTGGACCTCTTTGCCTCAGACTTCAACCACCAGCTGCACAAGTTTTGTACCAGGGAGTATCACCTCCGAGCATGGAAGGTGGATGCCTTGACCTTCCCCTGGAGCTCCCTCTTTGTGTACGCATACCCTTCTCTGCACCTTATTCCCAAGGTTCTGATGAAATAAGAGAAGAGACCAAAGGCCATCCTCATCGCTCCAGATTGGCCTAGACAGCATTGGTACCCCATACTACGCAGTCTGATCTTATAGTCCCCAAAGCTGCTTCCCCTAAGGTCAGACCTCCTGACCCAGGAGAGGGGGGGAGGTACTGCACCCAGACCTACAGACTCTCAATCTTTCAGCATGGCTCATACACCAAAAACTAGCAAGTAGTCACTTCTAAGCAAACAGGTCCTGGACATCATCACAGAGGCCAGAAGGCCTAGCACTGGAAAATCTTATACAGGAAAATGGAAAAGATTCTGCTCCAGGAAACAATCAAAAGGGGGCAGTACCTCCCAACCTTCCATCCCTCTCATCCTGGATTACTTAGCAGAGTTGCTCAATAGTGGCCTCTCCTCCTCCTCTATTAAAACCCATGCCTCGATCATCTCTGCCCATTATGATTCAGGCCCACCCCTCTTTTCTCACTCTTTGATTAAGCAATTCCTCAGAGGGTCTTCTAATATCAGGCCTCCCAGAAGACCTCCTACTCGTCCCTGGGATCTGAATTATGTGTTAGAGAAACTAACCTTACCTCCATTCGAACAGAATTGAAATACCTCTCCTAGAAGACTGCCTTCCTACTAGCCATCACCTCAGCCAGAAGGGTCTCAGAACTTCAAGCTCTCATGACTGTTGAGCCCTTCATAATTTTCCATGCAGATAGTCTCCCTGAGGACTAATCCCTCTTTTATGCCCAAGGTGGTATCTGATGTGACTCTTAACCAGGCCATACACCTTCCCACCTTCTTTCGCAGCCCTCAAAACAAGGGGGAAATAATTCTACACTCACTAGACGTGCACAGACAATTCATACTATCTAGACCACACTAAACCATTCAGAAAAAACTGATCAGCTTCTTGTAAGCTTTGCCCCAGGGGCCAATCTCCAAACAAACCATTTCCAAATGGATCTCACACTGTATCCATTTTTGCTATAGACTACATGGGAAACCCATCCCTAAGTTGATCCGTACCCACTCCACTAGGGCAACCTCCACTTCCACTGCCTTCCTCAGAGCAGTACCTACCAGGGACATTTTGGAAGTGGCCGCCTGGACCTCTGTCTATACCTTTACAAAGCATTACCACCTACCTCCTTTTTTTAAGTCTAGGGCAGGGTTTGCCTCCGCAATCCTGCAGGGCCTCCTGACACATGCATAGGACTCTACTTATCCTT